>NC_080098.1:20300639-20924293 GCF_950005125.1 Chionomys nivalis | reverse complement strand
CCTCCTGTCCATTCCTCCTCCCTTCTAATCCTGGAAACTAACAGCCTTTGGTCTTCTCTAGAATGTCAAATGGGATGGCTCAGGTTTTAACGCTTATGAATTTACACTATCTACCTAAATGTTTGGTTTGTGTGTACATAAGTTCTCAGCTTATTAGATAACAAGGAGCATGTTGCCAGATCACCTGGCAAGAGTATGTTTAGTTTTATAATTAAACAGCTGCCAAAGCAGATGTACCATTTTGCATTCCCACCGACAGTGATTTTGAGTTTGGCTGCTCAGTACCTTCACAGCTATCTATGGCATTGACCACCTTTGTATGGGCTTATTTGTCTCTGGTATGTTTTCTTGGTAAGTTTTATTTTCAGATCTGCTGTCTATGTTTAAATCATGTCACTTTCTTATTAATGTTTTGAGGGTTGTATCTTCTAGATAATTCTTTTTTCAGATATGTGGGCCACAAGTATTTCCTCCCAGTTCGTGGCTCACCTTGGTTTCCTGACATCTTTTGCAAGTAACTTATTTTCACTTTAAAGAAGTCCAGTTTATCTACTGTTCCTTTCACGAATCACATATCTGTGTATCTTTTATCTCCCTCTCTATTGCAGCAGCTAACCCTTTATTATTTTAAGGTATATTATGGTACAAAATAATGGGTTTCGTTTTAGCTCAATACTGTGCCCTTTTATCTTGTCTTCTGTGATGCCACCATGTTGGTCCTGTTTTCCCTCCCTTCAATTTTTGTCTTATCTTTTAAAGGGTAGATTCTACAGATGAGATTAAACATGTTGTTTGTGGTTATGAGCCTGACTTAATTCATTTAATGTGATGATCTGCTATTACATCCATGTTCCTGAAAAAAATGCAATTATTGATGATAGATACACATACCATATATAGGTATATGTGTGTGTGTGTATACATATATATATGTATATATATCATATTTTCTTTATTCATCTTTTAATGGTGTCCGTCAGCTAATTCCAAAACGTGCCTGCTATGGGGAAACTGCTATAAGAGATATGGTGTACAGCTGTTGAATGCTGCTTGAGTCCCTTCAGATGTACAGAACGGCATGGCTACACGGGTTTACACTTCTCCTAGCAGTAAAGGTTCTTCCCTGTCACACAGTACTCCCACATCCTTGGGGACACTTGCTGTTCTCTTGACTTCTTGGTGGGCATCATTTACTCTGACTGGGATAAGATGCAATTTTGATTTATAATTTATGTATTTGATGGCTAAGGACACTGAACATTTTCATACATCCATTGGCCGTATGTATTCTTTTAAATACTTGCCTGATTCCATTACCTATTTATTGGATTATTTGGGGGCTGTGTGGTTTGTCTAGGAATGGCCCACATAGGCTCATATGTTTGAATGTTTGGTCACTAGGGAGCAGTGCTACTTGACAGGATTAGGAGGTGTGGCTTTGTTGGAGGAGGTTTGTCACTGGGGGTGGCGTTGGGGTTTCAGAAGCCCAAATCAGGCCCAGTCTCTCTCTCTGTCTCTCTCTGTCTCTCTCTCTGTCTACAAATCCAAATTTGGAACTCTCAGTTACCTCTCCAGCACCGTGTCTGCCTGCCACCATGCTTCCTGCCATGATGACAAAGGACTAAACCTCTGAACTGTAAGTCAGCCCTAATTAAATGCTTTCCTTTGTGAGAGTCGCCACGGTCATGGTGTCTCTTTACAGCAATAGAACCCCTAAGACACAAGGACTGGCGTTAAAGACATCCACCACCAGGTAAGGTCCTATGTGTTCCTTCCATTCTTTGTGCTATTTTGTCTTTTCTTCCATACTTTTTGTGAGCTTAATCTGAGCATGTCATATGATTTCATTTTTTTGCCTAACATATCGATTTTAAGTTTACAGGTGTGAGGACATCAGAACAAAATAATCCTCAGCCCCATCTCCTGTATTATTCCCATTATTAATTTCACTGTACATAACATGTGTGTGTGTGTGTGTGTGTGTGTGGTACTTAACTGAGCACATTGAGAATAGGATCAATGCTTTTATTCTATCTCCATTTATGTGTTCTTTTTTCATCAAAATACAAGTATCTTCTGTACGTATTCTGAGAAAGTCCATTTCTCCTTCATTTTTGAAGGCTAATTTCCACAAGGCAGAAAATTCTTACTTGGTTGAGTAACATTTCACCCCACCATCTTCTTCCTTGCTCCCATGTTGATAAGGATGTTCTTTTGTGAGGAAAGGGAAAGTCTGGCTAGCTTTAAGATACGTTATATGATTTTCTAAAATTTAGATATAATTTGCCCAGGTGTTTTGGCATTCATCCGCTCTGATGCTGCCCACACTTCCTGTGTCCGTGGGCTGGTGGCTAACTTAGGAAATTCTCTGTGGCAATTGCTCCAAATATTTCTCCGTACTCCTTCTGGTGCCCCTTATTTATGATATACATCTCATAGTAGCTCATGAGGACTGTGTTGCTCTATAACCTCTTGTCTCTTTGCTCCTTGCTTTTCATTGGAAGCATCTATTGTCTTCTTTCCTTGCTTAGGACCAGGCTTCCACTGAATCCATAAAAGGCATCCTGCATTCAGTGATCTTCATCTCTTTTGCTTTGGGACAGGTTTCATCCTCTGCCTCTACCTGGCCTGGAGCTCACAGCGCTCCCAGTTCATCCCAGGAACACATTTCACCTGCCTTGATCTCCACAGTTCATTTCGGACTCTTCAATGTTTCCACCCCTCTGTTTACACTACCCATCTATCCTTATGTATCATCTAATTTTCCACTAAAGCATATTAATTATGGTTATTAAAAATCCCTGTCCTAAAGTCAATGTTCCTGCCTTACTAGATTTCCATTGTGAAGCATGTTTATCTTTTTCACTTCTGCTATGAGAGGAAGGTTTTGTTGAAAAACTGGCATAAGTAAAGAAAATGTGGCACTGCCCAGGCCTTAGTAACGATGACAGTGGGTCAGGCAACACTTTACGAGAAGCAGTATTGGGCCTCCGTCTTTTAGAGAGCTTGTGATCTTCACACGTACTTCTTAGTGTCCCCTTCCCCTTAGACGAACTAGGACAGCTGGAGAGAGATAGAATTAGGTATTTTATGCAGAATATATGAATATTATAGTCCAGTCCAGTGGATCTTCCTTTTCTCCTAGGTTGGCTAGGCTCTGGTTACATAGATTTTCCTGATTGAAGACATCTGGTCCCTTTCAAAATGTTGCCTTTTGGGCTGGAGAGATGGCTGAGTGGTTAAAAGTTCTCACTGCTCTCCTAGAGGACCCAGGTTTGGTTCCCAGCATCCATGTTGAGTGGCTCATAACTGCATGTAACTCCAAGTCCAGAGGACCAGACACCCTATTCTGGCTTCAACATCCACCCACACAAATGTGGTGAACACAGACACCACACATACACTTTACAGAAAAACAAAACAAAAGGGAACATGTTAGCTATAACATAAGAACATAAAATGATACCTTTTTTAACCCCTGTGTCAGAAATGCAGGGATCTTTATTTCAATATTCACTATGGGGACCTAATGGCAAACTCACAAAATCACTAGTGGAAAATGTGCTCTGGAATTTTTGTCTCTCAGACTTGTGTGTTCTAAACCCATGGTATTTCCCCCAGCAGCGTGCTGTCATTCCGACCCTAGTGCTGGCTTCTGTGGACATCTGTGTTCCAGTGAGCTATGAATCTTGCATCCAGCTTATCTCTTTCTCCAACTGGGGATGCAATAATTTGGCCTGTGACCTTCTCTGGTGGATCTTAGAAGCCTCTTGAAATAAGGCTTCCCTCCCCCAGTCCTTTATTTGTTGTTTGATTAGAATTGTAACCTCTATGTAACAATAAATTGTAACTAAATGTGGGTTACACCCCTATTAAACTCTTAAGTTAAAGATGAGTTTAATGTATTTTGTAGACACATAAGAATGCTCACACAGTCTTAGGAGGCATTTTCTCAATTGCAATTCCCTCTTCTCAGGTGACTTGAGATTCTGTCAGTTTGACATAAAACTAGCCAGCATATAATCTATAATTATTCTGAAAAGGGGTCCGTAGTTTCACCAGACTCCAAAGAAAATGTTAAAAAGCCAATGTGATAGGGATAAAGCATGGTACCCACTTGATAGGGAGCCACCATGCTAAGGGAGAGCATGTATATTTTCCTCATGCAAATGGACGACCACCTTTGTACACTTGGATTGGGTCCTTTTCTGATACCCTTGCAACTTTGCCTCCAGGGTTCCAGGTAAGCTGTGGCATCAACAGTTCCTCATCCGTGGTCATTATTCACATGTTTGCTCCTTCTGCTGCCCATCCTTTTTCTTTCCTCCCATGCAAATGTTCTCGTACATTCTTACAATTTTACCCAGTCTCCCCAAATTCCTGGAACTTTGCAGTACACAAAGTGAGTCCCCGATCATCCTCAACGTTGTGGAGCATGCTCCTTCCATCTACTTCCTAGAGATATGCCTGACTCTTTTCCAAGAACAGAACTTTTCATCCCATCGGGATTCAGGGCTGGGGGAAGAGTTAGCAGTGTCCTTCTCCGACAACAGCGTTTTTACTCAATTCCTGTTCCACCCACATAAACTTGAGCTTTGGGACCTGGTCCATCTGCCTGAAGGACAAGCTGCACCTCTTCATTCTGTCACGTACTGACCTTCTGATTAGCAGCCCACACTTGTCAATGTTCTTATTATCCACATTTTTCTCCCAAGCCTTTTTAATCCTGCTGACCCTGATATAGCAACCATACAGATGGTGTACCCAAAGATCTCGTCTCCAGTAACCTTCATCCACATCTTGCTTTAGGTCCTTTCTTCAGATAATACCAGTACTGTTTAAGATGGAATACTGCAGGCAATTAAACATTTTATCCATTCTGCCCATGGCGTTCTAGAGGAAGTGTGGTTTAGAATGAAGATCTGGGGTTTTGATGCCAGAACGCTTAGGTACAAAAATCCAAGCGCTGTCATGAATTAGCTAGGAAATCATGAATAGGTTTACTTGATTGTTCTATGCCCCTAAATTTTAAGTCTCAACATTATCCTAAGAGTTATAGTTAAGCTGATATGTGCAAAGTATTCAGCATAGCATCTGATCATAAAGCATTCAGTATTCCAATGCCATCTTTCCAGATCTCTTATTCATCACTTTTGTTGCTGCATTAACCTTCAGATGAGTCTAGTCTCCTGGTAGGTTTTCTCTAGAAGTCTCCGTGTGCTCATGTCTTCAGTTTCTTTTGTGTTCAGCCAAATTGTCTTTTATTGTGTTTGTTTGGAGAGTGAATCAATGATGTGTTTTTGACTACTCTATCTTCTTGCCTTCTTGTCCTGCCAATACACCGGGCCACACCTACCTTCAGTCCTACCCCTCAGGTGTCCATTGTTGGCACTATACACTCTTTTTTCTGATGGTACCTCTGCCCAGCCATCCTTTTGCTTATCACAAATCAATTCTTCCCATTCTTCACAACGGTGCTGTCTTTCCTTTAACATCCCCCCATTACCATCTTTCTTCAGTCTTGCAAGATGACCTTGATACTGATAGTATACAAAAATAAAGAGACTCCCAAGGAGAAACTTCCAACTCCACTCCCTCTTCCTTGGACATATCTACATACCCATACCCTGCACTCGGATGGAAAAGAAGTCCCTCTTTTGAGTTAGGTAAATCCTTGCTCCTGTGCTTTAACTTAAATCCAACTTGAAGCTACATGAAACAGAAGCCCTATGTTTCACCACAGGTATTGTATTTAATAATTTATAGAGATGGATGGGTTGACTTTGCCTAGATATCAGCTGACCTGTATGAATAAAGTAGATACTCTGAGGTCTTCCCATGAGAGGACCAAATAGGAAAACGGCACACTGATCCTGATAAAGTCATCATAACATCTTAAAGGGTGATGAAATCAAAGCCTCGTCAATCCTATTAGGAAAAAACAAACCACCCAAGCCTGCTGACGTACACCTTAATCCCAGCTCTAGAGTGGCTGAAGCAGGACACCTGCTGTGAGTTCAAAGCCAGTCTCTCCTACATAGCGAGATCCCGCTTTGTTTAAATCCTTTTCATAACCAAGTACCTACTAGAAATAATAATTTCTTGACTAGTTCTAAAAATTTCCTAGACAACAAATTGCTAAGTATTACTTCATCAAAGGGTTAGAGGACTTTGAAGGAGGCACAGCTGGCCAGGTGGATGGATGGAAGGCCCACTGCAGGGCCTTCACCGTTTCTAATTTGACTCCTGTGTTGATAGTGGACCTGAATGTCTGAGACAGGCTGATTTTCCTGGCAAAGCACAGACAACTGATAGTGGAGATTTTAGAAAAGAAAATGGCTCTAAGTACCTCGGACTCTTTCAGTTATGGAGTCTCCCTCCGCTCCCCACCCCAGCCAGCAATCCTCAGAAAAAAAAAGTCATCTAGCAAAAGGATAGTTGAAATGGGTCTTTTTTCTTTATTCCTAGTTTGCCTTTCTTCCTGGGAATGTGGCTTTATCACTGGGAAATGCAATGCAAGGACGGCTGTAATAGAAGGATCTGGAAGAATGTCAGTTTCATGACTCTGTGGGATGTAAGTAAAGATCACACAGTGGAAGAGCTTAGCTGTGACACCAGTGAAATCCTAGTGATGGAAGAGCTGTCTGCGGACGCTGCCTTGGGGGTTCCGATGGCCCCCTAGTCAAAGGGAGATGAGGGTGGGTTTTTATTAGAAAGTTGGATGCAGAATCTCATGCATCTGAACCCAAGACCTCAACTATGAACTAGTTGCATGACTCCCTGGTCTCTTAGCCTCAAAGAGCCTTGCCTTCGAGTGCAGCCAGATTCACTTCCTGTATTTATTGGAAGGAATACGCTAAATAATAAATAAAAGAAAGGTGAGCTGTTTTCTCCTCTTCCTCACCTTCTGCCTATAAGAAGAAGTAGCAGGCTCTCTCGCTGAAGTCATTGGCCATAGTAATTACTAAGTCTTTTATTGCTTAAGGAAACTGAGCCCTCACTATTAAAGATCTAAGTTTTTCTATAACTAGAGTGTATTTACATATGAACTCAGATTAAGTATTGTCTTACAGTGACCTCTGACCCTATATTAATCAAACGCCTAAAAGCATCTTAACAACCTCCCCAAATCAAACTCTAAATTAAAACCTTTCCCCCTCATTGTTAGCTCTGAGTTTCCCAATGGTCCTCTATAACACTTGAATAATTATGTTCTCCCTTTTTCTAAGTGCACATGCCTATAATCTTAGCACTTGGGAGGTGGTAGCAGGAGAATCAGGAGTTCAAGTTTATTCTTGGCTAAACAAAGTTAGAGGCTAGGCCAGGGTACATTAGACTTTGTCTCCAAAAACAAAACAAGGATGTTAACTTAATTAATCTTATCAAACATTAATAGTAAGTTTAATGAACTTAATCATATGAGCCTCGTATTGATGCCCTCTGTTAACTGCATAAAATTCCTGGAATAATATTAACACTCCTTGTTTAGCTATTGTCTTATTAGAGTTTCAATTGCTGTGATAAAACACCATGATCAGCAACTTACAGCCTACAGCTTGTAGTCTAATTATCTAGGGCAGCCAAGGCAGGAACTGCTGCACGGCAGCAGAATGCTGCCTACTAGCTTGTTCAGCCTGCTTTTTTCTAATACCCAGGACCACCAGCCTAGGGGTAGCACTGCCAGTGGTGAGACAGGCCCCTACATCCATCAGGAAAATGTACCACAGCTTTGCCCATAAGCCAATATGGTGGAGACATTTTCTCAGTTGAGGTCCCTCTTTCCAAATCCTAGCTCGTGTCAAGTTGACATAAAACTAACCAGTACAGTTATTATTTTAAAAATGTTGTTGTGCAAACAATGAAATTTCCATTTCATTTGCATTATAATGGTTTTTCCAATCAACACAATTTTAAGTGCCGTCTGTTACTCCAGCGCTTTTCTGACAGATACTGCACGCAACCATACAGCACATGTGTGATGTTCACAGGACGGGCTTTTAAAAATGTGAGCTACTGAGAACTGGAAGATCAGACCACTGGAGTGTTTCCAGAACTCTAGTAAAAAATACCCGTACAACAAATGACTCAGAGCATGTTATCGTAAGCCAGCTGATGATAAACCCACTCTATAACCAACCCTGTGTGTCTTATGGAGAGCAGCAAATTGACGCTCACCACGGCATAAGTTCAGTGTTGAGCATTGATTAATCATGAAAGGCCACCAACTGATGACCACCAGCCTTTTCATGACATCAAACCTGGAGGTCGAGTCTCTAAGAAACCAGGGAAACATGGCCCTCCTACTAGGGTTCAAAGGGACCCATAACAAATGCTTCTCAGCACCTACACTGATGCAAAGCTTCAGAGAAGCTCCAAGTCGTGGGTGGGCCTCATTTCTCAAGGAAGCCCTGCCTAGATTCTCAGAAGTGTGCCTTCATTGGAGGCCTGAAGGTTAAGATGAGCAGCAGGGAGATTCCCCAGGAGTGGGGGGTCACTATTCCATGTCACCAAGATCATGACTTTTCTCACCTGAAACACTTGGTCTGCTCCTTTCCCATTGCACTGTATTTTTTGCTTATGTGTGGCAAGATAATAGCATGATTAGGATTCATAGCTACCATTCAGTTGGGTTTCCTTAGAAGTTATGTTAAACTTAGATCTTAACCATGGGTCATGAGCACCGATGTTGCCACATAACTGAATGGGAAGCGTGAAAACTTTGGCAGGAGGCTTCTGAGAACACAGTGAATCCCAGGGGGCGACTGGCCCATGTCTCACTGTTGGACTTTGCTGCTGCCAGGCACATGTGACACTGTGCATGCGGTCATCACGGCATGAGTGAACACTGCTAAAACACCTCCGCTCAGATTTGGTACTACTGTACAGTTTTAGGCATAATTTAACTTAGTATTTTTAATGTGCAAATTTTTCTATTCTCATACTAGCATAATGGTTTGATTCTGGGAAATAAAGACGTATGTTTTCCTGCAGACATTCCTTAGTATGTAAGGATCAAAGTAGTTTATCTGTAGTTTATATTATTTTAGGATGTTTAAGTTTAAAAACTGCTACTTGAGTTTCACAAACAAAAACTGTTCACTGAAATCTGGCTAGGGATTAGGAAAAAATTCCCAGTGGTTTTTGAATGGTTCCAAGCATACTTCTGCCATTTTGTACTATACATTTTATATAAAGTGCCATTCTCAGCATTGAAGATTATAAAATCAAAATATTAATCAACCCTGAAAATTATTGAAGATCTGTACACCCAGCAAGCATAACTGTCTTATTAGTGTAAAAGTAGCTTTCATTTTTATCAAATGGTGAAATCTACATGCATGCCAAAGAATTGGCAGTTGGTGGGTTATTTGTTTTGAGACAGGATCTCATTATATAGTTCTGGCTTGCCCTGGAGTACTGGGATTAAATAATTGTCTTAAAAAAAATTCTCTCTAGGTTTAAGGGGATGTTTGTGCTCATTTTTGTATATCTATATACCCAGTGTCATAATAAGGAAAATGCAAAGAGTCCTGCCACCGACAATGCCAGTGTGGTTCAAATCCCTCACCTGGCTCTCTTTACAGTCAGTCTTTCGATTTATATACTAATTCCTTGTTTAAATTTATCAGTAGCCAAACCTATCCTGAAGACTTAACAGTAAAATTGTGCTCCAAACAGATGAAGAAAACAACAGAAAAAGTAATTCAGCATCTGTAGACAAATTCATTGTCTTCAGTTTCTGCTATCAGTAGCCTCCAGCCACACAATAACTTGAGAGTGAACACTGGGTAGATAGATACTAGCTTGGGCTGCCTGACTGGCTCCTAATGTCCCAAAGGAATTGTTTGCAGAGCCTATCTAGAATATACTTTTATCTATGCAAGATTTATCAGCCAACCATATGAGTAAATGAGGGGGAAGGAGGTCAATATGGATGAAGGCTTTAATGTTATTAACCCTCCTAACAGCCCCTGAAGTAACCCTCTGCAGTGCCATCTCTTCTCAGGTGTCTCCAGTGCTTGTACACAGGCACTCACTGGGCACCAAATGTTGCTAGAAAACACAAGAGAAGACTATCAGGTCATTCAGCTGACTTTGTGTCAGGCTTGTAGTAGAGTCTGTACTGAAACCAAACAAGTCCATTAGGATGGGGATGGAGAATCCCTAATGGCCAAGATCTCAGTCAATCTCTTGAGACAGAGAGATATACCAAAAGACTTTCACTAGGCACTTAAGTAACAAACTATAGACTTTGGTAGTATAAAAACTTAGTGACAAATAGGTTATATTTAGCCAATTACAGCCAGTCAACCAGTCACATGATGTCCAAATAAGCCAACTACCTAACAGCAGCCACTTGGATGACTTCTCTACTTTGCTTCCTGTTCTGTTAAAGCTCACTGCTAACATTACTGGTTGGAGGGTTGTCGACCTCCTCTGATCCTGAGTGCTGCCCTAATCATGAGTCATTCCTTGCTCAAATCAACTTGTTTAATTTGTGTACAGTTTTTCTTTTAATAAGTATTATACATCAACCAAGACCTCAAGACTCAAACTCCCTCTGTTACGGTAGGAGGGTAAGGTTCTCCCTCTTCCATTCTGTCAGCCTTTCTCCCTCAGCATACGCACTGCTTGGACTGGATCAACTTACTTCATCTTATACTACCACAAGGCTCCACTTTCCAGTAGTCCATGTATTGCCATCACCCCACCACTACATTCACCCCCCACCCCTCCTAATCCATTAGGATAAAGGATATAAGGAGGAGAATAATAAGCCACACAAAGAAAGCAGACAGCATAGAAAGCTCAACAGGAACCCAAAGATAGAGGCCACGTCTCTTACGTTGATTCATCTCTGACTTCCACTTACAAAGCTTAATTTTTTGTCAACCAGAAATTCTGCCTCTTGTCCGCATTTCCAAAAGAAAAACAAGTCCTATCTACCATCCAGTTTCTGATGTGCCTGCTGTAAAGTTAAAGACACACCACTCTCCAGGTGTTGGGAAGGATTGTTTAGCTTGTGAAAGGGATTTGTCAAGTGTTTGGTAAACAGAATTTAGAATCATCTCCAATATACAGACTGTATGATGCTCTTTCTCAAGTCTATGCTTGAGCTGGCAATGTTAGTTATCACTGGCTTGGACCTCTACAACAAACATTCTATGAACATCTGCCACTGGATGCTAGAAAACCATAGGGTGCTGTGTCTGACTTTAGTATCCTACTCGGTAACATAGCACATCACGAGCCTTATCACCTATGGTATCCTATGTTCTTAAATAGCCATATATAATGTCCTGTATCCTACTCTGTAACATAGCACATCACTGGCCTTATCACCTATGGTACCATATATATATATATATATATTTTTTTTTTTTTTTTTTTTTTTTGGTTTTTCGAGACAGGGTTTCTCTGTGGCTTTGGAGCCTGTCCTGAAACTAGCTCTGTAGACCAGGCTGGTCTCGAACTCGATGGTGGCATACGCCTTTAATCCCGGTACCTTATATTCTTAAATAAACTATATATAATGTCCATGTGAACAGCAGCCCCAATTTGTGATTCATTTCATTATGAGATTGGCAAAGAACTCAGAACATGACTGAGCAGATTATTAAGACTCAAGTCTATGGAAAATAATTAATTACCTCTTGTATGAAGAGTTAGGAGGAAAGTGTGGCTTGCATATTTATAATATTGTTTGTGTGTTTTTCAAACAGGATCTTGCAATATAGAAAAGTCTGACCTTGAATCCAAAATTCTCCTGCCTCAGTTATCTGAGCCTGGACTACAGTCAGGTACCTCATGCCACCAAACCTAGCAATAATGCCTACATCTATAGGGTCTGTTCTAGAGTCCAGGCATGCGCTAGGACAGCTTCCTGACAGTACTGTAGTGAGCCTGCTGTGATTGCTGCTGTGGTCACTATCTCCATTCACTAGATAAGGAAACAGTATTAGAAGACAGACTTCAACTGTTCTAGCTACAATTGGCAAACCTGGCATAGGAACCCATTTATTCTGGCTTCAGGGCCCAACTTTTGGTTACTACGCTATGCTAGTACTCTGGACTTGGGATAGACCAGGGCCTTGCAAGCATGAGAGATTCCACAGAACAGATGTGCCCCATAGGGAAAAAGGCAATATATATGCATCACAGGGAGGGGCTATGCTCAATTCCAAAACACTTCTACTCTCAAGACTTCTAGAACAATGTGTCTTTACCACCATTGTGAGTATCGTTGTCAGGTAGGATTTTGTCCTTCTTGGACCCTGGGTCTGATGCCTTAAGTTCCTGGAACACTGATCAACCAAGGACCATGTGAGGCCCAAAAGAAGTGAAAATGTAAGCCCGTGCTTTTTCTGATTCTCTCTGACAGTGCTGGAGATTGGGCCTAGGGCATCACGCATGTGAGGCAAGTGCTCTACCACCTTAAGTCTCTGCTCTGAAGTTATGGGGATAGCTGGGGAGCATCTAACTGTGAATGGATCTTAGCTCCCAACAAGTACAGCTGAGCTAAATAACTAAAAAGGCTAAATGCTTGCTCTTATGGGAAATGTTTAGCATGTAAATGGACCTTAGCTAAATAACTAAAAAGCCTAACACTGCTGCCTGTGATTCTGGAATGAGCTCTCCTGTTTCTCAGGGCAGTCTTAAGAGAGCATCCAACACATGGCTGCCTAGAATAAAGACCTGCCTTGGGTCAGGTGGTCGTGGATGTTATGGCCAGAGATATAAAGAAGTGTCATGGACAGCTTCTTCAAAGTGCTTCCTAAAAGGAAAGTGCAGGCTGGGGACACGGCTTGGAGAAGCATGAGGCCCTGGGTTCAACACCAGCATGGTAATATGAGAACAAATGAAAGTGAGATAAGACCAAAAACCATACTAGCGTGTATGGGTCTCTTTGAGCATTCTGTCATCCAAAAATGAACTGCCGCAAGTGTCTAGGGGGCAACCAGCTGGAGTATGAGCTCAGAAGGGTTGTCCCAGTGTTCCCTTTTCAGTGTCTAGAATATTGCCTGTCAGAAAGTAGGTCCTCATAAAGTTTCAATACATAACTGTGTAAAGAAATGAACCAGAAAAATCCTCACTTCAAAAAATAATTATTTCTTGAATTATTCAACAAAAAAGAATATATATTCTGGGAAATGCATTGTTAGACAATGCATTGTGCTGTCAATATTATAGAGAAGGCTTACTCAAGTCTTCTCTACAGGCTATATGGCAGATAACATCATACCTGCGATTCTTCATGGACCATAGTATCATTATGTAGCATGTGACCTTATTTACAGACAAGGACAAGTTATCTAACACTATAAAGAAATCACATTTCACCAAGGTGCAGCAAATGTGTTCACCAAAACCTTCAGAACTAATTACAAACCAGATTAAGAATACATTCACTGCTAATTGAAAATGTTTTGATGGTATATCATCTACAGAGTTATCTTAATCAGAGTTTCTACTGCTGTGATCAAACACCATGACCAAAAAGCAAGTTGGGGAGGAAAGGCTTATTTGGATTACACTTCAACATTGCTGTACATCACTGAAGAAAGTCAGAACAAAAACTCAAACAGGGCAGGATCCTGGAGCCAGGAGCTGATGCAGTGGTTATGGAGGGGAGCTGCTTATTGGCTTGCTTCCCATGACTTGCTCAGCCCACCTTCTTATAGAACCCAGGACCAGCAGCCCAAGGATGGCACCTCCCCCATTGATCACTAATTGAGAAAATGGCTTACAACAGGATCTTATCGAGGTATTTCCTCAACTGAGGCTCCTTCCTCTGATGACTCTAACTTGTGTCAAGTTGACACACAAAAACAGTCAGTACTAGTGTAAATGCTGAACAGGTTGATGTGGGATTCCCCTCTGTATGCTGTGAATACCATTGGTTAATAAAGGACTGCTTTGGACCTATAGCAGGGCAAAACTTAGCTAGGCGGGGAAAACTAAACAGAATGCTGGGAGAAAGAAGAGCGGAGTCAGGGAGAAGCCATGGAGCCACCACCAGAGACAGAAATGCTGCAACCTTGCCAGTAGGCCACGAGCCTTGTGGTAAAATATAAAATAATGAAGATGGGTTAAATTCATATGTAAGAGTTAGCCAATTAAGAAGCTAGAGATAATGGGCCAAGCAGTGTTTTAATTAATTCAGTTTCTGTGTGATTATTTCAGGGCCAGGTGGTCAGGAAACACACTAGCGGACTCCTTACAACAACAGGTCTAGGACATTGTCCCTCTCCGAGTCCCCTCATTCCCTTCTGCCATCACCTTCTTCTTCATTCTCACATTTCCAGTTTGTCTGTGAGTTTGAGACAGGGTTGTCATTAGTCCAGTCTGGCCTCAGACTCACTATGTAGCTGATTGGCCTTGAACTCCTGATTCCTTTGTCTCTATGTGCCAAACACTAGAATTCTAAAGGAATACAACTTAGATTCCTGTCTGTTAGTTTTAATATGAAATGTCCTGCTTGGGCTTATTTGTTAAATGTTTGCTCTCTATTTGACAGCAATGAAGTTCTGGAAACTTTAGTATGTGGGGCCAACTTGAAGGAAGAAGGCCATGTTGTGAGTGGGGGAAGTCTATGAGGTTATCGTGACCCTGGTCCCTTCTGTTATGTCCTCTGCTTCCTGTCCTCCATGAGGTTAACAGCTGTTCTTGGCCATATGCTCCCACAGCTGCCATAGGGTTAGGGACAAGAGAGCCTGAACTGAACCCCCTAAAACTATAAAGCAAAGTAATTAATTCAGCCCTTATGCTATGTCAGAAATTTTGTCACAGAAACAGAAAAAGGTGACTAACACACTCTCAGATAATGTTCCTGCCCAAGAAAGATAGGTCACCTCTAGCTTCTCCACAGTATGATAGGACAGACTGATGGATGTAAGGCGTAGGCAAGTTCAAAGGGAGCACTCACATTTATGTGTTTGTAACCACGTCCCAGACACGGTCACTTCATCTGTGCTTCGGGGACTTGAAGTCAACTGTCTTGCATTTTTGTCAAACCACCATCCCCGCAGTCAAAATAAAACAAAACAAAATAAAAATAAATAAATAATAAAAATTAAAAAATCAAAATCCTTGCATAGCCCATCACTGACAGATTTCAAAGGATACTGGGTGGTTGCTAAGACAGCTAAACATAAATTCTTTCTGCCACTTCTGTGGATCAGAGATATGGTTCGGATGAAAGTTAAAGACCTCTTCCAATCCCACAGGGAAACGGGGTACACAGAACCCAGTTGTTATCCCCAGGGCCTACTCCATGACACAGAACTTTGATTTTGTTTTCTCATATGGAAATGGGGTGGGGTTAGACTAGAGAGAGAGGTCTTGTGCTTCTGAGAGGCCCTTCCCCACTTCCAAGATAAGAATGTGGTTCAAAACTGTTTGCTAAAGCAGAACTGCTATTTCTTTTGCTTAGAGCAACCCCCATGGGACCAGAGTTCCAGCACAGACTCACTGGCCTGGCTCAGTTCTCTTTGGAACCCTACTCACCATGGCCAGGGAGTATGGGAAGCTTTACCTGGCCAGGCCTGGATTCCAGGGGTACAATTAACTCAATGACAAAGGATGATCTAGATAAAGAGTCAGAGTGAGAAAGGGTGCTCTAAGAAAGGTCAGGGTACCATGACCAACAACACAAGGTAGACAAAAAGCAGTCAGTGTTCCTAAGTGAGGGAAAGAATTAAACTGAGACCATAACCACTGGATGACTGCCACTGACATCATCGCTGGGCTCGAGAAAGCCATTCCTCCATCTCACCTCCGTTATTTCATAGGAGTAGGAATATGGGCTGGCAAAAGGGTTAGGCTGGTAAAAGTACCTGCCACGCAAGCCTGGCAATCAGAGTTCAATCACAAGAAGCCACAGTGGAAGAAGAGAATCAACTAGTGAAACTTAAGCTGCCTTCTGACCTTCACACAGGTGCCATGCTCCATGCAAAACACAATCTTTAAATGGTAGGGATACGCCTTATCATTCCTCAGAGAGTGCCTGACTTAGAGCTGACCCCATGCTAATTACCAATTCTTGCAGACAGGGTCAATACCAGCCAAACACGACATAGATGGAACAAAGTCCAGAGATCATAAAGGACATCATAGTAACCTTGGACTTTTTGCAGCCTAGGCTGGGATTCTTAATGTGTAGTATCTTTTACAGTGGGTGAGAAATGAGGAAAAGGGGTAGAACAGATGTGCCTAACAATGGGCAAGATGCCTGGAAAGACTCCCTTAGCAACCTGGGCATCCTTGGAGGTGCTTGCAGAATACCTCCATCCAGAAATAGCTCTGTACACAAGTGTTTCGAGCACGAACTTAGAGCCCCACAGATACCAACCCAGACTCAGCCTGATCCTGGGGGCGTGGAAAAGTTGCGCAACCCATACCAAGCCTCAGTTTCCTTATCTGTGAGGAGGGAATGCTAATAGCATGCGTGCCACAGGGGTCCCAAGAAGATCTCACATCTCAAGGCACCATCGCCTACTACCAGAAAGGCACTTCCCAAGTCTGTGCAAGGAAAGGGGAAAGCAGGTGATTGCCCAAGACCAGTTATTTTCTCAAATAAAGCAAATAAAAATGGAACCCAAATAGTCTTAAAGTAAACAAAAAAACAACTCCATCAGTCTTACTGTATTGTGGCCACCGTGTAATGTTGCCCAAGTATTTATAGATATGTTCATCATGCATCTTAAAAGGATTGTGCACAGACACTTTTGAGTGTATTTTTTTTCTGTGCCTTATTCCATGCGGCATTGACCACTGAACAAACGGATCCTATCTCTATCTGTCTTCAGCCTAGATAAGTGGGGACAGTGAGATTTATTAAGATTGGTTTCCAAAGGAAGGCTTTGCAAGGAAGAGAAAGTCAACAGAGCTCAGGCCTGTCTGGGAGAATCAGAAAAAAAAAAATACCCATGCTTAAGTAATAAGATGAAAAAGGCAGGTTTCACCCACCACAGTCCTCCCTTGCTGATTCAGGTTTGTGATAATCAACTCCTTCATGAAGCTTCCAAATAGCCTATTGCAATCTGAACTTCAAAGAAAACTCTGGAAATGTCAGGAAATTCCCTTTGAACCTTTCCCCAACGGGTAGGAGTGGGAAGAAATCTAAACCGAAGATAAAGAGATCAGTATTTAGATGTGCATATGCCCACAGCTAAAAAGAGAGATCAGTGCATGTTGAGTTTTATTAGGGTAGCTATAAATAAGACAACAACACTTGGAGAAGAATGCAAAGTCAGACTTGAGCAACAGCAACAACAACAAATGCCCAAAAGCTCAAGAGCTGGCTCAGAGGTTAAGAGTACCTCAAGGACCTGAATTCAGTTCCCAGCACCCACATCGGGTGGTGGGTGGCTTCCAATGTCTATGAATTCCAATTCCAGGGGATCTGATACCCTCTTCTGGCCTCCGTGGCCTCCTGCACACCACACAGACATCCACACAAGAAACAGATCTTTGCAAAGAGAAAGGAGGCCAAGAAGAATGAAAACAGAAGCTGCTGGGTTTGCTGCCAAGGAGAGAGTGTTACTATTTCTCCGTTCCTTCTTTGGTTTACCCCAACTGGGAGGATTTGATATCATAAATTCCACCCTCAAATGTGCAGTCTCCTGTTAGAGCAAGTCTTTAAAAAATACATGGAAATCAGGAATTCCCAGAAGTCTCTGGCTGATACATTCCTGTAAAATGAGTTTATCCTCAGAACTGCATTTTCCTCCTTTCTTTCAAGGACCTGAATACTACTCTGAATGCTACTGCTAGATTTTAAAATGCAACATGAAGTGGCTGGAACAAAAAAATATAAGTCCCAACTTACGCAAAAAAAAAAAAAAAAAAAATCAGCTACAACAGGGACTCACTTCAAGAGTCAGACAGCGAGGGGAAAACTCAAAATTCATTGAGGATTTACAGTGCAGTTTTCCTTGAGTATCAGACACAGACTGGGAAGGTTATTTTTAGTCGAAGCTAAAAGCTTTTAAAAAGCCAACCTTCACCTTTTCCTTTTATGGCTGAGGCTGCTGCTACCCTTGTGTGGTTTCTGACAAGGGTTATGTGAGTACTTTACATGAAGACATGGGGAGATGAGCGAACCTGTCTACAGCATGCCCTTTCCCGTCCCCTTGCGGACCTGTCCACAGTGCGCTACTTCCCACCCCTTCCTTTCCTAACCCAAAGTCGAAAATATTTGATGAAAAGACATCGGCTGCTTTAGAAGTGATCTCTGCAACAACCACTGCTTTTAGTAGTGGCAGAAAATTGCTGAGAAAGCAAACGCCCCTGGGTAGCCACCCCTTCTCTTTTCTTTCCGTGTATGCTGGTTCACATATGTACACACATGCTTATGGAAGCCAGAGGACCACTGCAGATGTCACTCCTCATGTGTCACCCCCTTGGGGGCTTTTCTAAGACTGTGTCTTCAGTAATCTGGAACTTGTCATGCAGGCTAGGCTGGCCAACTAGGCAGCCACCTGTTGCCACCTCCTCCCGGGCTGGGATTACAGGTGCATGCCACCTCGCTTAGATTTTTCACATGGGTTCTGGGGATCCAGTTACAGTCTCTGTGCTTTCATGGCAAGAACTTTGCCAACTGAGTCACCTTCACATCCTTCCCTTTAACATAACTAGGAACTTGAGCGTGCTAGGCAAGAGTCATTTCCCTGACTTTCACTGGGCAGTCCCATTTCCTGTCTGTTTAGGAGGCTGATCTGGGTAGTCGCTGTTCATGCCATCCTTCCTATCTGACTACTGAGACAGACAGAAAACCAGGTTTTCTCCTTTGTTGACCTTTAACATCCATCTTTCTTGCCCTTGTGTCCAATCAAGTAGCCCTAACTATAATGTTTCCTTGGTGTTGGCTACTGAGATTCACCACACCCATCCTTTACTCATAATAATAAATAATAGTTAGTAACAGCACTTCCCAAGTTTTAAGAACTGCTGAAGAGTGATGCAGGCTAACTCATTATCTTATGCTTTATGACATCTACCCATCAAATGGTCCCGTGGGGGCTTAATACGTGTAGTGACTGATCCAAAATTTATTCCACCCTCTTAAGGCTCTTACGTGCAAATGAGCTATCCTTGTAGATGGGTCCTTATTAGTCTGAGAAAAGCAAGAAGGTTCTTTAAGGTCAAAAAGACGGCATCTCTGACCAATAACAGGTTTTTAGAAAGACTACAGTTTAGGAAAAGACAGTTTGTTCAGGGGGAGTTTTTACTTGCTGCTCTTCATAGAGGTCACAAAGAAGAGAGAATGTCTTTCTTCTTCGGGTCTTGTTGGTGTAGAGCCAATGCCTGGAACAGCTACGCCCTTTTGCAACCACGAAGAAAGCTAGCTTGAAGACAAAACACCACAGGGAACACCAAGTCAAGTGGGGCAGCAGTTGATTGTCTCTCAAGGCAAGATTCGCCTAGACCTGGCACAGCTGGGACTTTTGTATTAAAGTGGTGATTCACTCCCCAGTTGTTCTAAATTAGCTGATCCCAAATCTCTCTACTTGCTGGCAAGAGCATCCTCAATAACACAATTAGCTCATCATTAAAGAAGAAAAAGACTTTTCATTTCAGTCTCTCCAGATTCCCTTCTTAGTCCTGCTGCAGCCTGCCTGCAGAAGCCCCTCCTCCTCCCAACCCATTTCCACCCCTGGCGACTTCCCTCTTAGTGCAGGCCCAGGGTCCCCCTAGCTCTTTCCCCTCTCAGCCTTCCCATCTCCATTCCTCTGTGTCATCGGCTGGTCCTACAGAAACATTTTCTTCCAGGGATGTCCAGTGACCACACTGGGCTGAGCCATGGATCAGCACCCCACTCAACCCTCATCGGAGAAGCTTTTTCTTGCAGTAGATGGAGATCAACACAGAGACTCATCACTGGACAAGGTGCAGAGAAGGAGAGATGTTGGAACACTCCCTCCTAAATGGGATGTCTCCACCAAACCCCTCCCCTTAATCTCAGCAGAACAGGAGGTGGAAAGATTGTAAGAGCCTGAGGTGATGTGTCTTCCAGGCACAACAGGACTGATGCACATATGAACCCACAGAGTCTGTGGCAGGACGCACAGGACCTGCGAAAGTTCAAGACTGGGTCCCAGCACTAAGAGGAGGAACTAGTCCCGCCCCTAACCAGGAAGCTATTGCAATTGACATCTGTTGGCAAAGGGAAAATCAGTTCTCTTCCATGGAGTATTCCGGGGCAGGCTCCAAAGGAATAAGTGGCCAACACAAAATAAACAGTGATATTTTTATAGGACTTTTCGTTTCATTTTGTTTTGTTTTGGAATATTTTTGTCTTATTGGTCTTTCGCTTATTTGTTTTGATTCTCATGTGTAGGGGTTTGTTTTGTGGTTCTGTTTGTTTTAACAGAGAAAGAAAGAACAAAGTTATGTGGGTAGAAAAGTGGAAAACATTTGGAAGGTGTTCAGGAAGGGAATAACATGATCAAAATATATTGCATTACGATGCTAAATATTATATATTTGAAAATTTCAGAAAGAGGCCAGGTGTAGTTGTGCACACTTTTAACACCAGCACTCGAGAGGCAGAGTCAAGCAGATCTCTTGAGTTTGAGGCTGCACAGAGAAACCCTGTCTTGAAAGAAAAATACCAAAAAATTGCAGAAAGAATAGGTTTTAAATTTTCTCAGCACACAAAAAAAGGAATGTGAGGGAACATGTGTTAATTACTGATTTAGATATTCTAAATATATATACATATATATGAAGATAAGTTATAAACAATAAATACAAATTTTAGAAGTCAATTCAATTAAAAAGGCCATCTAGTAACAGACTACTAACCCAAACAATTCCAGAACACTTGGCCAAGTCATGGCTATCATTAAAACCATTGTGCACCTAAGAGTCCGTCATTTACCTTGGGCATCAGTCTGCTTACAGGTAAAATGTCAAGGCTGACTACTATCTAAGCTACAGAGTTACAGGATTTTGAAGGGCAGAACTGAAGTTTTCCACACACTGTCTAATGTAGCGGTTCCTGACTGAAATTGCAAATCTCAGGAGGCTGAGGCAAACACATCATGAATATGAGGTCAGCCTGGGCTTCAAAATGCTGTCCCAAAAAATATAGGAGGGAGGAGTGGAGAAAGGGAGAGGTGAAGGCAGTAAGCAGAAAGGAGAGAAGAGGGAGAGGGAGGACGCCAGAGGCAAAATTGCTGTCCTACCAGTCCTGCCCCTAGTCATTTATTTGTATGTCATGGTACTAGCAACAACAGCAGCCTGAGCCATAGGGGAAGTCACAGCATCTATACTGAAAGGTCACCCAATGGGAGAAGGTCTAGCGATGGAAAAAGACCAGGGACCAGACAACACACCGACCTTAGTCCTGAAAGGTGACTTTAGAAATGGTGCTGGTCCTGTGTGTTTAGAGAAACGTGAGAGTCAACTATGCTCAGCTATGGAGACCTCCAATATGACTAGGGCAGGACAGTTCCCGGAATCACCAGAGGGGGTTAATTCCTCCATATTAATGACCAGAATCACCAGGGGGTGTTACTTCCTCCATATTAATGACAAGGAGCAAGTTCCCCTTTGCTCACTATACATGTTTCCCAATTTCTAGTTGGCTTGAACTTTCAGGGAACCCCGACCAAGGTCTCATATCCCTCAGGCCTATTACCCTCTAGTTCTACCCCCAAGTTGTATGAGGTGGTACAGAAGGCTTTAGAGCACAGAATCTCTGTGACCTTGTGTGGGTAAATGAGAATGACGGCCTCTGTGGTGGGACAGACTAAGAAAGAAAATAAAAGAACCCCAGAAAGCAGGAAGCTTTTCAGATGGCCAAGTATGAGTAATAGTCCCTTAAGTGGTGGTAGATAAGGGGTGATGGACAGGGCATCACCCATACAGCTAAGCCACCACAGTGAAGAGTTCATCCCAGGCCAACAATGCAGCTCAGGAAAGGAGCTTGCCTCCAAGCCTAATGAACTGAGTTCGATCTCCGGGACCCACATGGTAGAACGATCTCCACATGTATACCATGGCATGTAACCCCATGCCCACCCCCCACATCGCTAAATAAATAAATGTAAAAGACATATCTTTTTAAAAAAAAGAAAAAGAAAGAAAGAAAAGCTCATCCCATTAAGAACACAGAACCAAAGTCACAGCTTCCTGTCTGGAGTTTCCATTTGTAAGACGGGCTCTTTGTGAACCCTGTCCAGCTGGTTGGCGTGTCCCGGGTGAGGCATAACTCACAGAGCAGAACGCAGGTCAGAGGTTTCCACTGCCCCGCTGGCAGGGACTGCCCACATCCCTCCCCTCCTGTTTTTCCTCTTAGAATGTGTTTTCACTGTTGTTATCTCCGGGAGCAGAGGGAGCCAACTGAAGGTAGGCTGACCCAGGTGGAATGTGACTATTTTCTCCACCTAAATTCAGCCTCACACCAAAAGGCAGGGGCTGGATGAGGTGGCATGGAAAGAGAATTGCTCCCCAGTGGGAACAAAAGGTACTGGGAAGCTGAGGGTGTGGGGCAGAGGACTGGTGGGGTTCATGGCATGAGTCACGGTAGAGACCGAAGCTGAGCTCACATCCAGGAAAACCCAGACAAGGCTGTACCCCAGGCCAAAATGACATCCCATCCTTCTACAGAGAAAGAAGGGATGGGAGCATCAAGCTCTGAATCTAGAACAGGGAATAAACAAAGTGATGTGCAACTGTTCTCCACGGCAGCCTAGCAAAGGCCATGCATATGTCAGACACAACGCTTTGGTCCTTCCCCCCTCATCCCGGATCTCCAGTACTTAAGGTCCAATGAGGACTCTCTCTCCCCTGCTGCTGAAACAACAGCGCTATTCTTAGGGAGTGAGATCTGATTTCTGCCTGGCCTGTGCCCCATTCAATACACTGGTATCAAGGAGAGTGGGTGAGCAGGGTTCGGTGGATACAGCTCCATCGGGACTTTGCTCTGTATTTCTTGAACAACATAGGAAACGTGGGATGAGAAAGAAATAAGGATTCTTAGAAATCTTTAACTTTATGTGGGAAGAAGTTGCTTTGCTGTCCTGGAACAGCAAACAGAACCACAGTCCGATGCTATCACCCTATACCCACACATTGCATCCGCCACATAAGGGATCACTGCTGTTTACAGTGTCTTCTAACCTGTCCGTGGTTCCAGCAAACACCACAGCACACATATATACACATGCGT
This sequence comes from Chionomys nivalis, assembly GCF_950005125.1. NCBI lineage: Eukaryota > Metazoa > Chordata > Mammalia > Rodentia > Cricetidae > Chionomys > Chionomys nivalis. Next base: position 20,901,114 of record NC_080098.1, on the reverse strand, counting down.
TGTTCTCATGGAGGAGTACATAATTTAAGATGAAAACCATGCATTTAGCTTAAGATATAAAAGCAGACCACATGGGAAATCTGTGGCATAGTGAGGTTCATTACATTGTTCTCTGAAAGGCAGGCTGAACTTAAACATGAAAAGTTCACAGTCATAAGTAATCCCCAGGCTTGTTATGAACTTAGTTGATGGAGGAAGGTCATTGGTTAAATAAAGAAACTGCCTTGGCCCTGATAGGACAGAAAATTAGGTAGGTGGAGTAAACAGAACAGAATGCTGGGAAGAAGGGAAGTGAGCTCAGACGCCATGCCTCTGCTCTCTGAGCAGACGCCATGAAGCTCCGACCCAGGATGGACGTAGGCTAGAATCTTCCTGGTAAGCATGCCTCATGGTGCTACACACATTAATAGAAATGGACCAAGCAGTGTTTATATGAATACAGTTTGTGTGTCGTTATTTTGGGGCATAAGCTAGCCAGATGGCCAGGAGCCGGGCGGCAGGAACACAGCCCGCAGCTCCCACTACACTTAGTTGCAAAGCCTGGGGAAAGTTCAGACTCTTTAGAGTCAAGAGATATTTCCAGAAAACTATCACCACAGCCAGAACCTCCCAGTGGGCTCTTCTACCTACTATGTGTATGCGGGGGGGGGGGCTGATTAGTCCCTGTGGGCTCTTTTACCTGCTATGTGTATGTGGGGGGGGATCCCCCAATCAGCCCCTGTGAGCTTTTCTACATGCTGTCGGGGGGAAGGGGTGTCCCCTGATCAGTCCCTTTCCTCCTTTCCTAAGTTTACATTAGGGTTGTGGTTTAGATCAAAACACTCATCCTTTCTTCCCAAGGCCCCTGATCCAACAGCAGGTAATGGCCACTACTTTTAATAAAAATTCTCCCAACAGTGTCTTCTCAACCTCTTTCCATCACAGAGAACATAAGGACGGTGCCCTTATCATGTACTGCACCCCACTCCTCACCCTTCCCAAAAGTACGCCTCAGACCTACGCATGGAAACAAGCCCATGGTTCATCTCCAGGCTTGCCCCAACCCCATCTTCTGAATTGGCAGAACATTCTGGAGCTCTGCTCAGCCCTACCTCTACCTGCCAGGCATTAATTCAGTCTCGTGAGTTTCAGAAGTGCTCCAGGAAAAGGGATTTTCAAAAGCAGAAACCAATCTACCCCTGTTGGTTTTCCAACTAGAAGAGGGGCAGATGGATGAACGTGGAGCTAATCCTCTTATGGTCTCAGAACTAGTAAGCTCCCCTTCCCACAGATGGGCAAGCTAGCAGCAGAAGCTCTCAACAGTCTAGTGTCCAGCAGCCAGGAATAAAGTATTACTGGTTTTTCTTATCTGGGAAACCCTTCCCATTCATTAGTATGGAAGCTTGCCTCAGAAGCAGATTCAGTAGCAATTAGTCATTTTTACAGAAAGGGCTTAATATGTATAACTTTTACCATCCGTCAGTCGAGTTAGCAAGAATGAGCTAACCCACTCCCATTTGTACGTGTAAGATCTACTACTTTCGGTGAGTTGGAAGTAGCCAGGCCACAGCTCTGGCCCCAAGGTATCCCCTCCCTCAGGCCATTACACCATCTTCAGGACTGGAGTGGCCAATCCCAGCAGCTACATCTTTGTATTTTTCCTCTAACTTCTGTGACTCCTTGGATCAGAACCAGATGCTTGGGCAATGAGAGTTGGTCCTGCTCATTACTGGAGCTCAGCAAAGCAGCCCAGGTACAGCAGGAAGCAACCTCTGCATCTCTAGGAATCCAATTTCGCAGTATTCCCTGGAGTGGATGGGTAGGGAGTGGGCTGGGGCAGCAGCAGACACAGGGAAGGTCAGCCTGTGGGCAGATAGTCATAAGAACAGCAAGATGAACGAAAGCAGGTATTCAGGAGCTGGGTGGGATTTGAGTGGCCGTTCACGTGGCTACAGAGCATTTAGTGAGTACTTACTATGTGCAAGTCTCACGGGAAACAGCATGAAGAAAAGAATGTTCCTTTCTTTCAAAGGCCACAGCAGTCGGGCCTGCCTAGATGGCTCTGTAGGTAAGGGAATTTGCTGCCAAACCCAATGTCCTGAGTTTGATCCAGAGCCCACATGGTGGAAGAAGAGAACTGAGTCCCACAAGTTGTGCTAATAACCACACATATATGTGTGTGCACACACACAAAGGAAATGTAATAAAGGCTTTGGCAAAGAGCACTGGGGTCATGGAGGAGACTATGGGCTGGCAAAGGAAAGGGATGCTATGGGGAGCAGGATGGTCCAAAATTCGAAGACACAGAATTCCATCACAGGAGGCTTATCAAAGCAAAACTCCACAGTCACCAAGGACAGCATCTTGTGGAGTGTGTTTTCTACATCTGGTCCCTGAGCTTGCTTTCATTCATAACATCACAACACAACCAGACAAAAACAGATACACGGGCCTGCAGAGTCCTGTCTCATATGCAAAATAATTCAGTCCTCACTGAAAACCAGACTAGAGAGAAGGGGAAATGAATCGGTGAGACAAAAGGGATGCTTTAGGCAGAGAGACTGTTCTCAGAGACACAGTAATTGTAGATGCGTGCCATTCTGTATTTGCCCCTACACAAAACGTCACACCAAACATGGACCTAATGTAAGGTAAGGAGTCTGAGTGATAATGATGTGTGCAATTGTAGCTTAACAGATCCTTAAACCAACGTCACACCCAGCAGGTAGGGATGCTGACAGTCAGGGAGGCTGGGCATATGTAAAGACAGGAGGTGTGTGGGAGTCGCCTGCATCTCTATTCCATTTTGCAATGCTATAATAAACAAAATCTAATTTTAGTGTGGTGTGTGTGTGTGTGTGTGTGTGTGTGTGTGCAGGTGCTTGAGAGTGTGTGCAGGTGCTTACGGAAGCTAGAGGTCAATGCCTGATGTTTTCCTTAATTACTCTTCAGTTTTGTTTTGTTGGAAGGACACACACATGCACACACACCCCTGAACCTGAAACTCACCGGTTTAGCCAAACCGGTGAGTTTCAGGTATGCTCTTGTCTCCACCTCCTCAGCAGTGGGTTGACAAGAACACACACCACATCCGGCTTTACACATGGGTCGCAGGGTCCTTATTGGGTTCTGAAGGGAGCAGGCAGATGCACCTTGGCCTAAGCACTGCCAATTTGACTTCAGACTCCATTTTACCTGTATGGTGAAACAAAGTTCAGGTTCCCAAGCCCTATGGGAGCTGAGAACTCTCCAATGGCAGACCACCCTCCTCCCTAAACCATAGAAATAGTCGTTAGGCATCTCTAGTTCTCTAGAAACATGATGGCCACTCCTAACAACAGAAGGAACAAATGAATCTGATTGGTTGGACTGAAAGGTTTGCATTGTATGTTGGTTGACAATGATGGAACTCACAAGGAAAGTTCCTAATCTTTGATTCCTGATTGGTGAAAACTGTGGCGTAACTTGGCAACAAATGTGGTTTTAGGCTTCTAGCCCCCACTTCTGACTGCTGACACTTCCTGACCGCTTGGGGCTGTCAGGAGAAACAAACTCCCAAGTCCTTGTCCTGAGCCACTTATGTGGTGAATTATTAAAATCTTTGGAACCCATAACTGTTGTCTAATTGTAACAGCTCCATGGTCAGCACATCACTAAGCCCTTGACTGAGCCATCTCTCCAGTGCCAAATCTAAGTCCATGCCCCCTCCCTTTTTTGAAGCAATGTCGCACTAGCCTAGGCTGGCCACTAGTAGCTATGTAGTTGAGGATGGCCTTGAACCTCTGGACCTCCCAAGTACTAGCTGTGTAGCACTGCCACCAGTTTATGCAGCCCTAGGGGTCAAACCCAGAGCCTCAGTCATGCTAGGCAAGACCTCAACCAGCCCAGATACAGCCTCAGCCCCCAAAGTTATTGTTTACAAAACCACTGATACCACTCAACCACAGGAGTAAGAGGTGTGGGCTCTGAGTCAGCCCACTTGCCCACACCCTGCCTCCACCAAAGCGTCTCCACAGCGGCCATCACCCCGGTGCTCTGACCTGGAAAAAGAATCTCTGACACCAACACAGGCCACTGCACAATGTGGCAGGCTTTTGAGCCCCCATGCCTACCACCGACTGGGTCCATATTTTGAAGAGGTATCTGCTTCAAAGTGCAAATTCTGCCCTCAGCAAGCTCTGCCCCATTCTGCAATGGTAGGTAAGTGGTTCATTAGGCTACAAGGCATTTGGGAGTCACCAAACCCAAGAGTCCTCTTTCTCTAGTAGGCAATCTCCTCTTCTCTGTGCCAATGTCTGGGTGGAGGTCTGAACAAAAATCTCACTTAGGTCTCAAAACTCAGAAAAGGGCTCGTTCTTGTAGCCGAAAGCTGAAGTCAAGGTTCAGCAAAGCTGAAGAACATGAGCACATTTGCAGAGTTCAGAACAAATGGGGCTAAGATGCCACCCCAGGTCTGTTCAAGTCTAAAAACTCGAGACGTCATCCACCTTGAGAGAATAAGGAGATGTCACTTCTGAATATTGCCTTGGTGTCCCTGATGCTCACTGACACTGTCATACATAAAGCTCTCTTTATTATTTTGATTGTGTGTGTATGTGTCTGCGTGCATGCGTGTACATGCGTGGGAACACACACATGCCACAGCATGTATGTGAAGGTCAGGTGACGACTTGTCAGAATACCTTCTCTCTTTCTACCATGTGTACCCTGGGAGTCTAATTCAGGTCCTCAGGCCATCTTGCCAGCCATCCATGCAGATCTTAAAAGAAGAGCATAAATCTCCACCGCTAGACCTAGGCGCTGGTTGTAGTACTGGCAACCAGAGCATCTAAAGCCACTTCTGTCAGCAAGTCCCTCCAGAGAGTGCTACACCCCCACAACAGAGATTGTCTAGAGGCTAAAGAAATTTGCAACATAGATTGTCTAGAGGCTAAAGAAATGACCTCCACAGAGGGCTTCAATTAATTAGTGTTTCTTATAACATTAACTCCAGGCTCCCCAGGGCCTCTCCAGGAAGACTCCACAAACAGTTTTTAAACACTGGCCCATGTACTGCTGCCTCGACCAGCAGTGTAACTCTTTCTTCATAAACAGACACACATTAAATGTCTATTGCTCATCAACAAAATTGGATGTAAAAAGATGAAAGTCTTGTTCGTTAGCCACTTCAGATAAATACTCACTGGGATCATACCTGGAATAAACGTGGGTATAATCTTCTGGAGCCACAAGGCAGATGAACAGGCTAAAGACCTGGGCTCCTGCGTAGCGGTGTCTGGATGGCGTCAACTATCTGGTTTAAGGAACCGCACACATCATCCGGACAAAAGTCATCGCCAGCCTTTCTCCTAGAGTGTATATCCCACTCTCATTTCAGGATGAAAGGTTCAAGGTTTGAAAATTATGTCCAGGGAAGTAATGATTGTTTTTACTACTGTTCTTTAAGGCATACCCTGAATTATTCTATACAATCAGCTGTGTGGCAGAGCCTTCGGTAATGTAGCAGCAAGGACAAGGTAGCGAAGGAACAGAAAGAAACCTGGTCCGGCCAGGGAACGGTGTGTGTGTGTCTTAGTCAGGGGTCTATTGCTGTGAAGAGACACCATGACCATGGTGACTCTTATAAAAGAAAACATTTAACTGGGGCTGGCTTACAGCTTAGAGGTTTAGTCTGTTGTCATCATGGCGGGAAGCATGGCAGCATGCAGGCAGACAGTGCTGGAGAAGGAGCTTGAGAGTCCTACATCCGGATTCACACACAGCAGGCAGAGAAAAACACTGGGTCTGGCTTGAGCATTTAAAAACCCCCAAAGCCCAAGCCCCCCATTTCCTACAACAAGACCACCGCTCCTAATCACTGTCAAGTAGCACCACTCCCTAAAGACCAAGCCTCCAGTGTGTATGAGCCTGTGTGGGTCATTCCTAGTCAGACCAGGGGAGCAACATGCGAGGAGCAGTAGATACTAGTGAGGAAAGAGAGAAAGTCAGTCCCCAGAACTGGAGAACGCTGAGAGGGGGTCAGGCAACCCAGGGCCTGAGGGAGGGAAAGAAATAATGGAGGCAAGGAGGAAGGGGGGGGGCACCAAGAAGTCACTTGGTGCTGATCTCTGGGCCCACTCCAGCCATTTTCCTGAAAATGGAACCCACACTTCTCTCCCCGTCTCACTCCAGCCCCAGGGCCAGGGCGGACAAAAACACTCAGAGCACATCTGCAGCCCCCATCTCATCTGGCACCGTTTCAGGGGTATTTCAGTTGCATTTCTGCACATAGTCAGGTACATATTTGTGCTTGTTCATAGAGACGGCCAGAGAGGCAGTGTGGGCTATATTCTCACTCACGAGCCACACCTGTTGGTTTTGTTTTGTGAGAGAAGGTCTCTCACTGACCTGGGGCTCACACAGTAGGCTGGGCTGGCTGGCCTTTGGGCCCCAGAGACTCACCTGGCTCTGCCTTTCCAGCACTCAGCTGACAACTACATCATACCACAATTGGCCTTCTCTTATGCGGGTCTTGGAGTTCAAACTCTGGTGATCCGGGTTGCCTACTGTGCCATCTCCCTGGTGACTTTCGATGTGACTATTTTGCTTGACTACAAAGCTATGGCAAAAACAAACAACACCAAAAACCCTTTACACTTTTGAAGCCCCATGTCAATCTCTGTATTACAGTCAACACAGATGGACTGCAGGCTAACAGTGTGGCTGTGGAGAGAGCCATCGTCTTGCATCCTACCTTTCTGGCTTCCTCGACCTTTCTTTTTCTCTCTCCTCACAAAATCCTTCTGTGATGTTGTATTACAGAGTTGGGACAGACAGTCTTCTATCCCTGGCAGACTTCACCCCACATCTGTGCAAAATTAACAGACTGGCCTCACGAGTTTCCAGGTCATCCCTGGGGCTCTGAGGCCCTGGAATATGACTGCCAGCAGCATCTAGGCTTTGTTTAGCACCCCCCAGGGGGATGCATGGCTCTGCCGGGTGTCACAGCTGATTTAACTAAAAGCAAGATGAGACACAGTCAGGGGATCTGAAGCCTGGCAGCATCCCAGAGAGTCTGGCCAGCCATAGCCAAGGCTGCCTGGAGGGACAGAAGGAGATCTCCCTGAGTACCAGGTTCACAGGCAGCATTTGTAACCACTGTCAACAGCTACCTCAGAGATGTCCCTGCAGGCCTATGGTAAAAGCGATGTATGCTGGAAAAACTGAAGCTAAGCCCTGGGTAAGATGGTGTCAGCTCAAAAAGCCTCCAAGGAGGAAGGGGACCTGCAAGAAAGATAAAACCAGGACCTTGAGCCAGAAAAGTGGCTCAGTGTCTTAAACACACTTACCATCAGCAATGGACGCCTGGAGACCCTAACTTTATCCTGAAACCCATAAGGTAGCAGGAGACATGACACCACAGAGTTGTCCTCTGACCTCCACTTACATGATAATAATACATGTTTTTAAAAAATTAAAGTAGGTTCTTGGGACTGGACAGATGGCTCCATTTATGGCTAAGAGTGAGGACTTCTCTTCCAAAGGACCAGAGTTGGGTTCCCAGCACCCACAAAGTAGCCTTCACTCATGCTAGGGCCTGGAACTCCAGCTCAAAGCAACATAACACCTTCCTCCTTTACTCACATGCGCACACACACACACACACACAGCAAAACACACAGGGAGAGAAACACACATATATGTATATTTATATGTATGTGTATATGTGATAGTTGGGTTTTGTCAACTTGACGCAAACCTAGACATATCTTGGGAGAGGGAATCTTAATTAAGGAATTGCCTCCATCAGATTGGCAAGCCCAGTGGGACATTTTCTTGACTGGTGATTGATGAGGGCCCTGCTCACTGTAGGTGATGTTACCCTTGGGCAGGTCATCCTGTATTGAAGAAGAAAACAGGCTGGGCAAGTCATTGAGAGCAGCCCAGTGAGCAGCATTCCTCGCGGAAGTCTCTACTTCAATCCCTACCTTCAGGTGTCTGCCTTGACAACTACCTTTTCTTCCCCATGTTGTTTCTGGTTGTGATGCTTTATCATAGCAATAGAATGAAAACTAAGATAGCATAGAAAGAAAGAAAGAAAGAAAGAAAGAAAGAAAGAAAGAAAGAAAGAAAGAAAGAAAGAAAGAAAGAAAGAAAGAAAGAAGTCTTTGTCCCTATCTCCAGAGAAACTAGCTAAGCCAAGACGTTCCCAGGAGGGCTCAGAATTTTGACCTATTTTCTGCTCCCCAAATAGAGCAAAGATCAAGGATCATTTCTTATTTACAAACATAACCTCGAGCTATCCTCTGAGCCTTGCGTTCTCCCTGTAGTCCAGAGGAGACAACAGACACCTCCAGTGCCGGTGTCCTTGTGGGGGTGATGAGCACGGAGGGAGAACTGGATGAAATCAGACACTGAGGGAGACTTTGGGAAGAGAGGCGGAACTTCTATTCCAAGCCTGCAAGACTCAGGGACTGTTCCTGCCAACCCACCTTTGCTGCCACTGCCTTAGCACATTTCCACGAGTCATTCCAGAGAGTGGTGCTCCAGGTAGGAGTACACGGAACCCTGGCTAGTGGAGTGCCTGTCTGAGGGACAGTCCTCCATGGAGGAGTACACTCCTGCCTGTCTGAGGGATAGTCCTCCATGGAGGAGTACACTCATCTCGGATTCCCTCCCCTTCCATCCAACTATGTCATTCACAGAGGTTCTTAGAAAGCCTCAGGGGACTGGAGAGTCAACTTCATCATTCAGCAATAGAAAGAAAAGCAAAGGAAGAAATGGGGCCACTCAGGAGTGTCCTCCAGCCACCCAAGGTGGGAGTGTCTCCTGAGACTCCTTAGTGTGCACACACATGTCATAACTTGTGTTATGACATCTCTAGACAGAGCTAGGGCTAGATGGCTCTTTTTTTTTTTTAACAAACCTCATTTTCCCCAAATTTAAGACCTACTATTACCTATTTTGCTGATGGAAAAACTGAGTCAGGCAAGAATGCCAAAGGACACACAGATACACATAAATAAACATTTTAAATAAATCTTGCTAGGTGGGATGGCATGTGTCTTGAATCCCACCTATATTCATAACAGCTGAAACTAGCAACTGCACAACTGTCCTTTAGCGTCATAGGTTAAACAAACGTGGCACATTCACACCACGAGAAGAGAAGCAATGAGAAGAAACCTAACAACTTGGATGAATCTCTAGGTTAGTTAAGGCTGAGTGAACAAACAAAAGGTTTGTCGTGTTTGGCTAGAGTTATGTACCATCTGAAATAAACCTGTAGGCAGGAGGGGTGGGGAGGTGACTCACAGGTCAGAATGCTTGCTCTGTATGTGTGAGACCTGAGTTCAAATCCCCAGAACTCGTGTCAAAATCCAGGTCTGATGCTGGGTGAAGGAGGAGGTATGGGTAGCATGCAGAGGTGTGTAGAAATAGATACTTCCACGTTTTTGGTGGTGATGGTGGTGCAGTGGGAGCTATATGAGTGACACAATTATACACACACACACCTGTATAACTAGGAACATCTGGACAAGCTCCGTGGATGTGACCAATGTCATTACTAGGTTTGATACTGTATTACCATGACACATGATACCTACAACAGCCGATCATGTGTGAAGGGTACACAGAACCTGTCTTTGAGACAGCCTTTGAATCTATACTTACTTTAAAAATGGTTTTTGAAGTAACTAGTGACAGCATTACTCAGTACTTAGAAGTCGTAGCTGTATTTCAATAAAATACTGAATGCCAAGGAAAAAAAGGAGATGGGGTGAGGGTACCTATGTCCTGGGGTGCAGCTCAGTGGAAGAGCACTTCTGTAATATATGAGGCCCTGGGTTCCCTCGCCAGCACCTGGAAGAGCACTTGATGCTACAGCTGAAGGAAGACCACTGGAGGCCTGTCCTTAAAGGGCTGTATCTTGTCCCAGACCTCTGTCCCTGCTTCCTGTCCCCCATGAAGTCAGCTGCTTTGCCCCACTGCATGCCCCTGCATGCTGAAACCAGGGGCCCCAAGAAACCGTTCCTTCTTCAAATTCTCCCTCTCTGCTCTTTGTCATGGTTATGAAAAACCTGCCAAGCTGTTTTCATCCTGACAATTACCAAGGCCTTTTCTATCTGATTTTCTTTTCAGTCTAATTTTTGTATGGCTGGCCATGAGGCACTCAGATTTCAGTTTTACGTGTTTGTTTAAACATGTATTTGTGAGGGGAAGAGGTGATAGGCGCATGCCACAACCTGTGTGGAGGTCAGAAGACAACTTGGGAGTTGCTTCTCTTCTACCCTGTGGGTTCCAGGAACCAAAGCTTGGCGGCTAGCACCTTTACTCTCTATTGGCACTCAGGAGGCTGAGACAAGAGGATGGAGATGGGTGTGAGGCCACCCTGGGCTACATGGTGAGCTCCAAGCCAGTCTGGGTTACAGAGTAAGACTCTGGCTCAAAAAGGCAAAAACCATGTGTCAGGTTAAAATCAAAAATAAAGAAAATAGAAACACCCTAAACACAAGATAAGCAGACGGATGTACACATAAAAGCAAGAGTTTGTTGAAAGGATCTCGGATTTCATACTGAAAGAGAGCTTTATATTTTAGAAAGAAAATTATTATTTTCTAAATGATACCAACATACGGTATAATTTTTTCACTATGTTGGCTTTTTAGGGTTTATTTTTATTGTGTGTGTGTTAGTGAATGTGTGTGTGAATGTGTGTATATATGTGTGAATGTGTGCCAGTGTGCATGTGTCTGTGTGCTACGTATATATATGTAGGTCCCAGAGACCCCAGAAGAGGGCCTCAGGTCTCCTACAGCTGGAGCTGTGAGTGACTGAGTCAGACAGGTCCTGGGAGCCAAGCTTCGGTCCTCAGGAACCGTGGTAACTCTTAACTTCTGAGCCTCCTCTCTAGCCCCAGTACAGCAGGTTCTGAACACTGGTCAACAGCATGGTGAGTCAACTATTTCCCACCTAGCCCAAATCAAGGCAGTTACTGATGTAGGAGGTTCTTCTGTCTATGTGTTGCTTTCATTGGTTGAATAAAGAAACTGCCTTGGCCTTTTAATAGGGCATCACTTAGGTGGGCAGAGTAGATAAAACAGAATGCTGGGAAGAAGGACAGACAGGCAGACGCCATGGTTCTCCTGCCCAAGATGGATGCTGGTTAGACTCATGCCAGTAAGCCACAGTCAAGTGGTGATACACATTAATGGAGATGGGTGAAATTAATATGTGAGTTAGTGAATAAGAGACTAGAGATAATGGGCCAGGCAGTGTTTAGATGAATACAGTTTCTGTGTGATTATTTCGGGTGTAAGCTAGCGGGGCAGCCAGGACAAACAAGGTGCCTGCTCCTTACTACAAGTCACAGCAAATCCTACTAATGATCTTCGTATTCCTCACCACACCATGACAGTAGGAAAGTGAGCCAGTTTTACTTCAAGTCCTAGAGAAAGAGTAAAAGTTGTTCATTTTTCTAAGGACCTGAACACACTTTTAATATCCTGTGTGAGGATACAGGACTTATACACAGTCCTTGTGATGCTCCTCAACGCAGTCTCTTCTCACAACCTAGGGCTCGCGTGATGAAGCTTGGAATCAAGGTGGAGGAAGCTTTGTCATGAAGCTGTTTTTACTTGAAAGAAAGATCAACAAACTCTATTCACTCTGTTGAAAGACATTTCCTTGCAGAATGAATAAAGCAAGCCTGCCACTTCAAAGAAAACAACAACTGCATTTGCTGCCGCCAGTAACAACATTCGAGCCGTCCACCAGAGCTGAGAATTCTAAGACCACTGCCACTGTAAGCCAGAGGGCTTCCCAATACTTAGGACATGCCAGATGAAATTGGCAATGATAATTAACAAATGGCTTCTTAAATCATGTGATCAAGTATCTGTGAATCTGTACAAATCTAACCTAATACTTTCTGCATGTCATGTTACAAATTCATATGTAGGGGCTGGGGATCTGTCTCCGTGAGTCACAGTGTTTGCTATACAAGCATGAGAGCCTGAGTTTGGACCCATAGTACTCACTTAAAAATCTGGCTGTGCCCACACATGCATCTGCAACTCTACCATTGGGCTCACTAAGGCTTGCTGGCTGCCAACGTGGTTCCAGATTCAGTGAAAGGCTTTGTCATTGCTCATACTCTCCCTCATTCCGCTCTTCAACTGGACCTTGGGGGCTCAGTCCAGTGGCTCCAATGTGGGTTTCTGTCTCTGTTTCCATCTGCTGTTAGACGAAGATTCTATGATGATATTTAAGATAATCATCAGTCTGACAACAGGGCAAGGCCAGTTCAGGTACCCTCTCTATTGCTTAGGGTCTTAGCTGGGGTCATCCTTGTGGATTCCTGGGAATTTTTCTAGAGCCAGGTTTCTTGCTAACCCCAAAATGGCTTCCTCAATCAAGATATTCGGAGGAGGTAGTTGGGGCAGGGTGTGAGGAGGGAGTGGGAGGGAAGTGGGAGGAGGGGAGGAAGTGGGAATTTGGATAGGTATTTTTTAAAGTAATAAGATAAAATAATAATAATAATAACAACAATAATAATGATAATAATAATAATAATGGTGTGTGACTCCCAAGTGCTGAGAAAAAAAAAGATTTTGTCACATGGGAATAAGGTAGTGAGTGTTAGAACAAGATACTTAGTATACTCCTCTGGCCTGCAGGTGCTCTAAAGGACATACTTATACACATACTCATACACATATACTCACACATACACACACACACACACACATGCATGGGACATAAGAGAAAGAGAATGAGGAGGGGTGGAAAGAAAGAAAGAGGAGAAGAAAAATATCCCAAATGCAAGATAAACTGATGGATTTTCACACGAGTGTAGTAAAAGTTCATTAAAAAAATCTCAGGTGGGGCTGGAGAGATGGCTCAGTGGTTAAGAGCATTGCCTGCTCTTCCAAAGGTCCTGAGTTCAATTCCCAGCAACCACATGGTGGCTCACAACCATCTGTAAAGAGGTCTGGTGCCCTCTTCTGGCCTTCAGGCATACACACAGACAGAATATTGTATACATAATAAATAAATAAATAAATAAAATAAAATAAAATAAAATAAAAAAGATCTCAGGTTTCTTAGGGAGTTTGCTGTGAGACTGTCTCCTAGAAATGTCAGAGCTATACCCACAAAGTTTCACCAACTTGACTGTCCAAACATGAGCTGAACAAGGACAACAACAGACACACCAAAGTGGAAGGGGAAAGCCCAGGAGGAGCCAACCCAACACAAAGAACTACAGGCAACTTAGGAATGCGGAGAATAGGAGAAATAACCTGTCCCAGGGAAGAGCACACCAACTGGTTATCCACTACCAAATGGTCAGCCCTGAAAGCATACACACAAGTAACTTTACATGAACTCAACATATAAGGACTATCTATGCAAATACATGTATGTATTTAATACAATTAATGAACAAAAAGGTCATAAATTTGAAAGAGGGCAAGGAGGGAAGATTTAGAGGAAAAAAAGGGGAGATATGATGTTTTGTTGTATTATAATCTCACATTTTTCTTAAATGTAAATATGTATTAAGTATATATTAAATATATAAATTAAAATATATTAAATATATTTATAATTAAGAAAATTTTGAGATTATAATATAAAACATCACAAGAAAGAAAAAGAAAACATCTCAGATGTCATGTTGAAAAATAACTTAGGTAGACCAGCTGCCAGCGAAGCTTTCCCACTCCCCTGGTTCATCCGGCAGAGAACTCCTACCCAGTCACAGGCCACATCAGCCAGAAGACCAGGTAGGCTGCCCACCTGGAGATCTCGTCCACAATCTCAGTGATTCCCCCCTCCAACATTATCCTCAATCCCCCTCCCCTCCTTCTCTGCCAAATCCTAGCCCCCAACTCCAGAGACTCCCCTGCTGGAACAGAGGCCACACTAGCCACCAGAACTGCTGGTAGGGTTCTTTCCATTGACCTCCACCACTCTCTCAGTGCTCCAACCCCTGCCACAACACTATCCCCAATCCACTCTGTGTACTAGACTCAACCTTGGGAAGAGATTCCCTGCTGAATCAGAGGTAAGGCAAGCTGCCAGAACCCCAAGTAGGCTGCCCCATCCTACACTCTCAGTATGCCCCCTCATTATCCTTAATACTCCCTCCCTCTCCCCTCCTCCTTCCATTCCCCAGTCCCCTACTCAGGCAAAGACCCCTTGGTGGACTAGAGACCAGAAATCCAGCCCCCAACTCAGATGGAGACCCCTGTTCAACCATAGGTCACACAGGCCAGAAGACCAGAGAAGAAACAAAACAAACAATGAAGACAAACCCAGAAATTGCCTACAAACTCTTGGAAGCTGAACAACTAAACTCTCTACTCAATGACTACTGGGTCAAGACAAAAATAAAGAGATAAAGACTTCCTAGAATTCAATAAAAATGAATGTACAATATAGCAAAACTTATGGGACACACTGAAAGTGGTGCCAAGAGAAAAGTTCATAGCACCAAATGCATAAGAAATTGGAGAGCTCTCACGCTAGCAACTTAACAACACACCTGAAAACTCTAGGACAAAAAGAAGTAAGCACACCCAAGAGGAGTAGATGGCAGGAAATAATCAAACTGAGGGCTGAAATCAATGGAATAGAAACAAAGAGAATAATACAAAGAATCAATGAAACAAAGAGTTGGTTCTTTGAGAAAAATTAACAAGATAGACAATCCCTTACCAAACTAACTAAAAGACAGAGAATATCCAAATTAACAAAATCAGAAATGAAAAGGGAGACATAACAGACATGGAAGAAACCCAAAGAATCATTAGGTCATATTTTAAAAACCTATACTGTACCAAATTGGAAGATATAAAAGAAATGGAAAATTTTCTTCATAAATACCACTTACCAAAGTTGAATTAAGATCATATCAACTTAAATGGACCTAAAATGCCTAAGAAATAGAAGCAATCATTAAAAGTGTCGCAACCAAAAGAAGCCCAGGTCAAGATGGTTTTAACACAGAATTCTACCAGATTTTCAAAGAAAAATTAAGACAAATATTCCTCAAATTATCCCACAAAATAGAACCAGAAGAAGCACTGATAAATTCATTTTATGAGGATACAGTCACCCTGATACCCAAACTGCACAAAGATTCAACAAAGAGAATTACGTACCAATTTCCCTTATGAACATAGATGGAAAAATATTCAACAAAATATTGGCAAGCCAAATACAAGAACACATCAAAAAGATCATCCACCATGATCAAGTAGGTTTCATCACAGAGATGCATGGATGGTTCAACATATGAAAATCAATCAATGTAATCCTTCATATAAACAAACTGAAAGAAAAAACCCAGGTTCATATCATTAGATGCAAAAAAAAAAAAAACCTTTAACAAACCTAATACCTCTTCATGTACCTCTTCATGATAAAAGTCTTGGTGAGATTAGAGATACAAAGAACATACCTAAACATAATAAAGATAATTTACAGCAAACTTATAGTCAAAATCAAATTAAATAGAAATTCAAAGCAATTCCACTAAAATCCGGAACAAGACCAGGTTGACCACTCTCTCCATTGTCTATTCAATATAGTACTTGAAGTTTTCGCAAGAGCAATAAGACAACGGAAGAAGATCAAGGGGATACAAATTGGAAAGGAAGAAGTCCAAGTATCATTTTCTGCAGATAATGATAGTATACATAAACAACCCCCAAAATTCTACCAGGGAAATTCTACAACTGATAAACACCTTCAGTGAAATGGCTGGATACTCAAAAACATCAGTAGCCCTCCTATATACAAATGACAAACAGACTGAAAATAAATTAGAGAAACAACACCCTTCTTAATAACCGTAAATAATATAAAATATCTTGGGGTAACTCTAACCAAGCAAGTGAAAGACCTGTGTTACAATAACTTACAGTCTTTGAGGAAAGAAATTGAAAAAGGTATCAGAAGATGGAAAAGTCATCCTGCTCATGGATCAGCAGAGTTAACATAGTAAAAATGGCCAAAACAATCTACAGATTCAAGGCAATCTCATCAAAATTCCAACCAAGTTCTTTACAGACCTTGAAAAGACAAGATCTTCATTTGGGAAAAAAAAAAAAAAGCAAAAACAAAAATCCAGACTAGCTAAAAAAAAATTCCTGAAAAGTAAAATAACTTCCAGAGGTATCACCATCCCTGATTTCAGGTTACATTACAGAGCTGTAGTAATAAAAACCACATGGTATTGGCATAAAAACAGACACATTGATCAATGGAACAAATTGAAGGCCTAAACATAAATCTATATACCTATAGACACCTGATTTTTTTTATAAAGCCAAAATACACAATGAAAAAAGAAATTGTCTTCAACAAATGGTGCTGGTCTAATTGGCTGTCTACTTGTAGAAGAGTGCAAATAGATCCATATCTATCACCCTGTACAAAACTCAAGTCCAACTAAATCAAAGACTTCAACATAAAACCAGACACACTGAACCAGACAGAAGGGAAAGTAGGAAATAGCCTTGAACACACTAGCAGAGGAGACAATTTCCTGAACAGAACACCCATAGAATAGGTGTTATATTAACAATTCACAAGCTGGGACCTCATGAAACTGAAAAGTTTCTGTAGAGCTAAGGACACCCTCAATAGGACAAAACAGCAGCCCATGGAATAGGAAAAGATTTTCACTAATCCCACATCCAATAGAGGACTAATATCCAAAAATATATAAACAACTCAAAAAACTAGATATCAACAAACCAAATAATTCAATTAAAAATGGGGTACAGATCTAAACAGAGAATTCTCAATAGAGGAATCCCACAAGGCTGAGAAACACTTAAAGAAATGTTCACCATCCTTAGCCTCCAGGGAAATGAAAATCAAAATGACTTTGAGGTTCCATCTTACACCTGTCAGAACGGCTAAGATCAATAACAGTAGTGCCAGCTCATGCTGGAGAGGATGCAGAGCCAACAGAAACACTTCCATTGCTAGTGGGAGTGCAAACTTGTACAGCTACTATGAAAATCAATGTGGCAGTTTCTCAGAAAATTGGGAATCAATCTACCTCAAGACCCACTCTTTGGCATATACCCAAAAGGTGCTCCATCCTACCACAAGCACCCTTGCTCAACTATGTTCATAGCAGTTTTATTCTTAATAGCCAGAACCTGGAAAAACCTAGATGTACCTAAACTGAAGAATGAATAAAGAAAATGTGATACATCTACACAATGGATTTTTATATTACTCAGATGTTAAAAAGAAAAGGCATCATAAAATTAGCAGGCAGATGGATCAAACTTGAAAAAAAATCATTCTGAGTGAGGTAACCCAGAATGTGGAAGATAAACATGATATGTACTCACTTAAATGTGGACATTAGCTGTTAAGTAAATGATAGTCATACTACAACTCACAGACCCAGAAGGTTAAGTAATAAGGATGGCTCCGGAGGGGTGGGGACACATGGCTATCCCTAGGAAGGGGAAATAAAAGAGATTTTGTTGGCACACTGGGGGTGGGTGGGGATGGGATCATGAGGGATCAAGCAGGGGACTGAGGAATGGAGGGAGAGAGCATGGGGACAGACAATGGAATTGGGAGAGTATTGAGGGGTGATGTGAAAACCCAGAGCAGTGGAAACTTCCTGGAACCTAAGAAGGTGACCCTAGTAAGGACTACTAGTAATGGGAGAATACAGAGCACAGCCTGAACCAACCATCTTCTATAACTAGGCAAGGCTTCTAGTAGGGAGACTGGACACCAACCCAGCCACAAAATCTTTGATCTACAACTTGTCCTGTCTGCAAGATATGCTGGTGCAATGATGGTTCATAGCTTATAGGAGTGACCAACCAATAACAGGTCTAACTTGAGACCCAAGTCAGGAGAAGGAGCCCATACCTGACACAGCCTTGATGGCCAGAAACCAGAAACTCAATGGTGCAGAGACCTAGGCTAGAACCAAACACACATCTGGAAGAAGAAAAAAAAGCCAATAAAATAATTCCTAATGATCTTCTGCTATACTCATAGATCGGTGCCTAGCCTAATCACCAGCAGAGAGACTTCCTCTAGCAGCAGATGGGGGTAGATGCAGAGACCACAGGCAAACGTTAGGCAGAGCTTAGGGAACTTTGAGGAAGAGGAGAAGGAAGAACTGTAGGAGACAGGGGAGTCAGGGACAAAAGGAGAACATGGCCCATAGACTCAACCAAGCAGGGCTCTTAGGGACTCACAGAGACTGAGGTGGCAACCATGGAGTCAACACGGGTCTACATTAGGTCCTCTGCAAATGTATTGCAATTATTTAGCTTGGGGTTTTTGGTAGAATTACTAACAGTGAGAGTTGGGGTATCTCTGACTCTTGCCTACTCTTGAGACCCTTGTCCTCCTACTGGGTCCATCTAGCCTTGATATGAGAGTTTGCGCCTAGTGTTACTGCATCTTGTTATATCACGTTCAGTTGATATGCCTGGGAGGCCTGCTCTTTCTGAAGGGAAACAGAGAAGCAGTGGGTGTGGGAGAGGGCAGAGGGGGGAGGGAGGAGGGAGGAGAGAAGGCAATAGGGATGTATTGTATGGGAGGAGAATAAATTAAAAAGAAAAAATAATTTTAGTGTTTTGACCCTTGGTTTTGGACTGCTAACCTCTGGAATGTGAAAAATAAATTTCTCTTGTTAACCTACCCGTACTTTGCTACTTTGGTGGTATGAAAGAAAATGGCACCCAGAAGGAGTGGCACTATTAGGAGGCGTGGCCTTGTTGGAGTAGGTGTAGCATTGTTGGAGGAAGTGTGTCACTGTGGGGGCGGGCTTTGAGGTCTCATTATGCTCAAGCTATGCCCAGTACATAGACTCCTTCTGCTGCCTGCAGATCAAGATGTAGAATTCTCAGCGCCTTCTCCAGCACCATGTCTGCCTGCACGCCATGTCCTGCCATGATGAAAATGGACTAAGCCTGTAAAACTGTAATCCAGCCCCAATTAAACGTTTTCCTTTATAAGAGTTGCCATGGTCATGGAGTCTCTTCACGGCAACAGAAACCCTAACTAAGCAGATGAACGTGTATATCTAACGAGGGGGAAATTGCCAGTTCTACCCAATCTCACCCAGAAAATTCTAGAGGAAGAAATACTTTCTAGCCATTTTGTGAGGCAATGCTACTCTTATATTCTTTATTAACTATAAGGAAGTAAATCTATAGACCACATTTCTTAGGTAAATAGCAATAAAAACAAGTGAATGAATACAACTTAGTGAAGGTTAGCAAGCTTGAGGCCCTTGCTTCTATCCCCAGTTTGTTCATATGCACACAAACACACACACACACCAACAAAATGTTGGAGAACTGAATCAAGCAAGATATAGAAACCACGGTTTATTCATCAAATGTGTGCTTTGGCATTTACTTTATGACTTCGTGCTTTACCCTTTGCTAATGAGGAGTTCCTGAGAGAAACCATGGTGGTTTGAATGTGACTGGCCCCCACAGGCTCATATATTTGAATACTTAATCCCTGGTTGGTGGAACTTTAGGGGAAGGATCAGGAGATGTGGCCTCCTTGGAGGTTTGAAAATCCCATGCCATTCCCAGGTAGCGCTCTCTGCCTCATGGTGGTGTCTCAAGATGTGATTTCTGGGTACTGCCCCAGTGTCGTGCCTGCTGGCTTCTGCCAGGCTCCCACCATGATTGTCATGGGCTCATCCTCTGATCAACTGCAAGTCCCAAACAAACCCTTCCTTCTATAAGTTGCCTTGGTCGTGGATCTTATCACAGCACTAGGAAAGCCGCTAAGACAGAAACTTCCTTATACTCCGGGCCCCAGTAAAGTCTTGGACCACAAGTTCCTCACTATTCTTTCCGTCTTACCTAGTGGCTGAGTGCAGGCTTCCTGCACAATTTCCCCTTCCCTTTGGCCTTGTGAGGCAATCTGTTCTCTTTTCCCTGGGAGGTTTAAATAAGAAACTGCATGTGACCCATCAGGCATCTTGTTTAGCTGCCTTCTCTATACACACTTGACTGACACACCTGATACTGACCTTTTTACTCAGCCAGGGATCTCCTCAGAGAATGTTTATCAGTTACCTTCATGTCACCGTGACCAATACACCTGACTGAAACAGTCTAACAAAGGAAAGGTTGGCTGTGCCCACAGTTTCAAAGGGATTTCAGTCCATTATGGTGGGGAAGGCATGGCAGAATGGCTCTGTCCATGGCAGCTAAAGTGTGAGGTGGTGGCTGTCCATCCCAGCAGACAAGAAGCAGAGAATACAGTGTGGGTGTAAACCTTCAAAAGGTCACCTAATGACATACTTCTGCCAGCCAGGCCCCCATTCTAAAGGGCTCCATAGTCTCCACAGGAGAATAATAAGCTGAAGTCCTAGTATTAACAACATGTAATATTAATCTCTTTTTATTTTTTATTTAATTTTTTGTTGTTGTTATTTTGTTTGTTTGTTTTTTCAAGACAGGGTTTCTCTGTGTAGCTTTAGTGCCTGTCCTGGAGCTCTTGCTGAACTCACAGAGATCTACCTGACTCTGCCTTCCAAGTGCCGGGATTAAAGGCAAGCACCACCTCTGCCCAGCCAGATTCGCATCTTAACAAAGTTACTATCATAGAAGGAATAACTCTAGCTGAGCGTGGTGGCTCACACTTTTAATCCCAGCACTTCAGAGGCAGACAGGTGGATCTCTGAGTTTGAAACCAGCCTGGTCTACAGAGCAAGTTCCAGGGCAATCAGGACTACACAGAAAAACCCTGTTTCGGGGAAGGCGGGTAAGAGAATAAACTAAAAATGTGTTAAACAAGAGCCACAGGAGGCATCTGCCATAACGCATAAGTTTCCTGTGAGTGGGGCATGTGGTCACAGGTCAGACACTTAGACTCTGAGTCTCCTCCAAAGGAAGAAATATTTCAAAAAAGGTGCATTGTAAATGCTCACAGCCAATTTTGGAGCCCAAGGTGAGAATTGACAGCCAATCATCTGAGGCAGAGATAAAGACTAACTATTTAAAATAATTTATTTGTTATTTTGTGTGCATTGATGTTCTGCCTCCATGCACATCTGTGTGAAGGTGTCAGACCTTGGAGTTATAGACAGTTAGTTGTAAGCTGCCATGTGGATGCTGGGAATTGAACCCAGGTCCTTTGGAAGAGCAGCCGGTGTTCTTAACTGCTGAGCCATCTCTCCAGCCACTAAGAATAACCTTTAAACCCAATTATCTCTCGAATTTGATCATTTCTCTCCACTGCTATTATTTGTAGCCTAGCCCAGCAC
The DNA here is from genome assembly GCF_950005125.1 of Chionomys nivalis. Taxonomy (NCBI): domain Eukaryota; kingdom Metazoa; phylum Chordata; class Mammalia; order Rodentia; family Cricetidae; genus Chionomys; species Chionomys nivalis. Next base: position 20,879,861 of record NC_080098.1, on the reverse strand, counting down.
TGATTCAGCAAGCGTCCCTCATCTCACCAAACCACAGGGAATTCTCCTGACCTCTCCAACCCACTCTTGGTCCACTCTTGTCTGTTTAGCTCCCGTTATCCTTTCTTTCAAGGGGGCAAAGATTTCCTACTGCTATTGGACAAAGTCTGAATCCTCTGAGGGTCCGTCAAGTCCAGCATGGTCCAGCTCCTGCCAGAACTCAAGGCTCATCTTTCTCACCCCTATCCATCACGGCACCACAAGGCTCTTCCTCCCCTGTATGCCCTGCTAGCACAGAATCTGTATGCACAGATTCTTCTTTCTCTGAACTGCTGGTACCCACTTTAACCTGAACGTCTCTTTACACACTCGCCCTTGTCTCAGGTATCAGTTCCTTTGAGAAGGGGTTCTTTCCTCTCAAGCCCAGGTAACATAAGGCCCGGTAGTTGCTCAATTTCTTAAATCGGAACAATTGTTTCCATTTAAAATTGTGCAATGATCACTTGATTGTGACATTTTGATCAATGTGATCTTTTGATTGTGTCCATTGCCAATTAAGACATTATGACATCAGGGCCTTTGGATTTTGCTAAACGTTGAAACTGTAGCATCTCACACAGTAGCTGCTTCGTGGGAGGTACCCAAATATTTGCTAAAGATGAGACATAGTAATGAGTCATGTAAATTAGTTATGTATAATGATGTCAGCACCATTTGTAATGATGTTGTATTAGGAACGACCCAAAAACCCAACAGCAGGAGACTTCATTAAAAATGACATATCATGATACATCCGTACAATGGAATATTGTGCAGCTATTTAAGGCGTTTTCAGAGTCACTGATATGGAAAGATCCTCGGAGTCTCTATGTGATAAAGCACAGCACAGCTGAGTGTACACAGCACCCCACCACTCTATCCAAGGCAGCTGTAAATAACATGGGTTAGACTGTATTTGCGGCATCAAAACACTCGCTGAATGTTTGTACAAGAAACCTATAGCTGTGGCTGTTTGTCTGGGGGTAGGTAGGAACTGGGAACGAGTGTCAAAGAGGAAGATTTTCTACCAGTATCACTGTTACTTTCAGATTTGGACTTACAAGAACATGTTATCTGCTTACAGTTCGGTTAATATATTCTTTCAATGTGCTCCTGCCCAGAAGTTAGTAAATGCTGATGAATGGAAGAAAATTCGCCTTTGTCCATTCCCATCACCAATGTGTATCCTCTTTACTGTTCTCACCAATCAAGGGAGTCGGGTGGGGATTAGCAGACACCAATCCCAGCAGGCTTTAGGAGCTACAGTTCCCTGGGGAGTCACAGAAAACTTTTTTTAGTTGTATGTATGTATCTGTGTGTGTGTGTGTGTGTGTGTGTGTGTGTGTGTGTGTGTGTGTATCGGGGAAGAAGGGGGAAACATGAGCACGGGTACCCATGAAGGCTAAAAGCAAGCACTGAACTCCTGGAGCTGGGATTACAGGTGGCTGTGAGCTGCCTGACATGGATGCTGGGAACTGAGCTCTGGTCCTCTGAAAGAGAGATATGTGGTCTTCACCACTGAGCATCTATCTCTCCAGCCCCAGAAAGCTGGTTTGCTAATTTGTAAAAAATGCCATGTTTGAAGACTTTGAAATGACTACAGCCATTACAAACCCCTGAACTGTCCTTTGTAGTTTACAAAGTGCACAGACGTGCACTCTAGTGTAGCAGCCTTAGTTTCTGTGGGTCTCATTTCCTAGATGAGCAAACTTCAGTTACGAGAAATGAAATGACCTGCCCAGGGTCATTCCTCCCAACACAGCAGAGCCATCCAGATCTGTGGAGGAGTTGACATTCCTTCTGAAGCAGCTGGAGGGAGACAGCTCCTTCCCAGCTCCAAACAAGGAGAGGAGACCATGGCGGCAGCCTGACCGTCACAGGTTTTATTTTAATCCCATGACATTTTATGGCAGACTGATGTAAGTGGGGTCAGGCTAGGTCCTGAGCCTAGGGGATAGTACTGGCAGAAGAGAGAAAATATCCAACTCCTGTCTTGACTGTTACACTTGCCCAAGCAGGAGAAAAAGGGAGAAAGGAAAAATGTTCTTGGCTGGAATGCAGAGGATCCTGCCAGTAAAGACTCTGGTTGCCAAAGAAACCCCTCCCCCAGTCCCATTAACACCATGACACCCGTGGAGAGGCACTGGACACTTGGTGACACTACTGACGCCTTGGCAACTTTTAAAAGCAAAATTGTGTTTCTATGAACTAAGGGGTGGGTGAGATATTTAAAAGTGAAGTACTGGGAAGGAACCGGAGTGTGGGAGGGTTTTACTCCTAAGGATTGAGTTGGATGGCACCCTGGGTGTGTTGCACAAAAGCATCCCCGTGTAAAATTTTCCTACTGTCCCAGCCCTTAACCTCCAGATCACCACCCCAAGTCAAATGATGCTCCAAGAAAAAGACCTATCCATGAAGAGAATGAAGTGTGTCCTTCATGAGTGGAGTCTAGGTCGCCTGTTCAGGCAACAAGGAAGCTTGGAGAGCAGCAGCATTAACGACAAAATGCATAAGAGCTTGCTACACACGTACAAGATTCATTCCCTAAGCCACTGTGAGAACAACAAAGTTCAGGGCCACCCACAACTTCCCTGGGAACACAGGAGGGAGGGACTAGTGAGTTCTCATTAACAAAAGCTTCTCCTCCCTCTGCCAGCAATCATTCTTACTTGGGGGAAAGGTGACTAAACAGCAATTTTGAGCCTTCCTTGGGTTGAGGAGAAGCAGGTAAGTTTTCTGAGACCATAGGCATGCTTACCCTGGAAGGGAAAGACAGCTGGAGGCTTGCCTGCCCATAGAAAAAGGCAAGTGCTATAGCTTGTTTTCTTGTCTGTTTGGTTTTGTTGTTTGCTTTGGTTTGTTTTTGAAGAAGGAAGGAACTGCCAGTAAGTCTTCTGCAACTCTTTGTCCCATATACAACCATTGGAATAGCTCCACATTACAGAAAAGACTGCAAGCTTTACCATAAAATATTTTAAAGCCAATACAAAGTTAAATTTTGTGTGTATCTATGTGTGTGCATGCATGTGTGTGTGTGTGTGTGTGTGTGTGTGTGCTACAGTATGCTTATGGAGGTCTGAAAATGACAGTTGTGGGATGTTTGTACACTGTGGGAAGATGTGTCACTGTGATTGGTTTTATAAAGAGCTAGGCAGACAGAGGTTAGGTGGAACTTCTGGGGACAGAGAGGACTCTGGGAAAAAGAAAGGTGGAGTTGCCAGTCAGACACAGAGAGGAAACAAGAGGTACAAGATAGAAGAGAGGTAATGCCATGTGGCAGGACATAGATTAATATAAATAGGTTCATTTAAGTCAGAAGAGCTAGTTAGGAATAAGCCTAAGCTATAGGTAGAGTTTTCATAATTAATAAGAAGTGTCAATGTCATTATTTGGGAGCTGGCTAGTGGGACATGGCCTCAGAGTCAGCCACCAATGCACCATATGCTAAGCAGAGCTGCACGGCAGTAGCCTAGTAGTTTAATATCTAGCTCACATGGTCAGAGGAGGCTGCAGACTTGCAAAAAAAAGAAAAAGAAAAAAGAAAAAGCCAAGTGCAGGCTGGCACGACCTCTGAACAAGTTACAGTGTGTTTTAAAATGTGCCTAGGTGCTAAATAAAGAAAAAGAAAATGGGTATAGATATAGAAAAATTAGTTTAAAAATAATAAAGTCTTTAAAGAAAAAAAATATAAAAATAAGCGACATAAAGATGAAAATACACAGGGCATCTGGAAACTGTATGTATTTTATTGACTTTGAATTTTTTGAATGCTGATGAACCAATGGCAGTTTCCAAGAAACAATGAATTATGAAAGGGATTGCTGAATTAAAGCAGCCTATATACTTTAAAGATTCTTGACTTCAAAATGGAAGTTTGGGAATGTGTTACACTGGGGGAGAGATTGTGCTTTTGTTTCCAGAGGAAACAAAAAGTTATAGATTCCTTCAAAGTTAATAGAGAACAGATTTTAGCAGGGGAGACCTCCTGAGGATCTTGGCTACAGATGTGAGGGAAGAAGTCAGGAAAGACTACAAGACAGGTAATGTGCCTGCTGATCCTTCTGTGTGGGAACAGCTCTGAGACTGGATGAGACATGATAAATCTTGTTGGCTATAGAGTCCTCATGACTTATTGCATGTCATCCTTTCATATGGCATGGGTAGAGGTTTGGTTATACAGTCCAAACAAACTTATAAAATTAACAGATGTCTTTGATATGCTCAAATATAAAACAGAAAATCATCTTTAGTTGACTTGTACACATTGCATATTCTATACTTGTGCTAATGCAGAGATATATGCTACCTTTAAAAGTTTTGCGTGTTTTTAGAACAAAAGGATCAGATACCAATGAAGACAAAAAGACCAGGTGATCCAGCCTCACAGAATGCCTCTGTTGCAGTTTCCTCAAAATTCTGCATCTAGAACAACTAGCTGAGATGGTCCAGCCTCACAGACTACTCCAGCTAAGCTCTACACTTTCCTATCACACAAAGACTAAACAAAAAATAATGCAGCTAGCTTTCCCAGAATTCGATCATTATCCCAAATTTCTTAGAGACCACCTAAAGATGCTGTTGTTCCAAGACAACAGGAAATAATTTTAAGAACATGACAACCAAGAGGTGAGTTGGATGATTTTGGTTGTTCAGTGGGTTATGGATGTTTGTCATCATTTAGGAGAGTTGGTTGCAAGTTGTTATTGGTTATAGTCATGGAGGAAGCTAAACAGAGGTGATTAAATTCAGGAATCTCATTATGAAAAGAGAAAGGGCAGATACAGAATGATTGGGGAAAAGGGGTGGATTGTTGAACTTTTGAACAACCACTAGTCTCAAATATTTTATGTTGGTATGGATTTTTATATATTGATATACATCAAAGAACCTCCATATGGAGTTTTCTTTCAATGTGGCAAAGTTAGTCATTTGGGCAAGAAACTGCCCTTGCCTCAACTGCAGACAGTTGCAGTCCAAACTGGACAAGCTGGACACAAAAGGAGGTAACTGGTGAACTTTGCTAAGACAAGGTAGGAAGTCCTTCAAAATTCCTGCATCACAGAAAAGTCTGTCAGATATTCTAGTCCTGTATGTTAAAGATGGATGCCCCAACACTGCAGAGGAATCTTGGATGACTGTCTAGGCATTCATCTGTCTTTGTGGTTTCTACAGTTTTGAAAGTTGTTTGCTCTGCACTTTCTGTTTTCTTGGGTAATATTATATCCTTCTTGGGTCTCTGGTGGGGTTGAAGATGAGATAGTTATAGTTATCTTTCCTTGTTACCAAATTCAGAAAAGAAACTCACAAAAGAGGTATAAAGTGTATAAGGTTGGAAAACATAAAAACTTAAGTTGTCTATCCAAGAAAAAGTTTTGAGGTCCAAAAAGAAAAAGGTAGTTTTAGGACAGTAATACAAGTTAGGATAAAAAGTGAATTAAATATAAAACTTTGAACTCATCAAGATAAGACAGATAACAGAGAGTATTTTTTCCAAATTTTTCAAATACAAATGAACTGGACATTGTGAATATAATTCTTACTTGATAATTGTTCTTATTGCATATAATTTCACTGTATTAGAGTTAAAACCTTTCTTTTTACTTTAACAAAAAGGGGAAAGTGTTGTGAGATATTTGTGCACTGTGTGAAGATGTGTCACTGTGATTAGTTTAATAGAGAGTTGACTGACCAACAGCTAGGCAGGAAGAAGTTAGGCAGGGCTTGTGGGGACAGAGAGGACTCTAGGAAAAGAAAGGCAGAGTCATCAGCCAGACATGGAGATAAAACAAGAGGTGCAAAATGGAAGAGAGGTAATGCCACATGGCAGAATGTAGATTAATATAAATGGGTTAATTTAAGTTTTAAGAGCTAGTTAGGAACAAGCCTAAGCAATAGGCCAAGCTTTCATAATTAATAAGAAGTCTCTGTGTCACTGTTTGGGAGCTGGCTGGTGGGACAGAAAAAGACTCATTTCAGATGACCTTCAGGTATCAGTTTTTCCCTCCCACATTGTTTGTGATAGGGCCTATCTGCACTGAGCATGCCAGGCAGACTAGCTGACTGAAGAGTCTGTAAGAATTCTGTTTCTTTTGCCTCCCATTTCTCAGTAGGAGTGTGCTGGGATTGCAGATACCTGCCCTACTGCATCCAGCCTGAATGCAGGTTCTGGGGGTCCCAACTCAGGACATTAGGTTTGTGTAATATTGAGATGAGGTTATGTCCTTCTCTGTTACTCAATGTGGTATAAAACCGTGGTTTATCAATGTGTGGGTTGCCCTATGAGACTCCATTTTCAAGCATATTTTTTTAACTCTATTTTGAGAAAGTGTGACTGCAACCCCTGGTAACCCACAAACCGTACATCTGCCAAGTACCACCCATTCGACTGACTGATAAATGACTGGAAGTAAAGAGGGAGCCACCCTATGCATTTATTGGAGTGAATTGAGAGTGTGGGGCATATGAGTATATCAAAATCCTATCAGGGAAACCAGACCTAAGATCTTATTAGACAAACCAGACAAAAACAAAAAGTTATAGCAGAGTATAACTCCCATATGGTGGTAGATACCTAACATTTTGATTGTACGTTGTCACACCAACTTATCACCTGATGACTAACTAGTATGGACATGGAGGATCAACAAGCAGAGAACTCCCCAGCTGTCCCTGGAGCTTCAGCTCCACTAGGGTCCCCTCTGTTGACTCAACTGCCTGCACCTCCACCCATGTGAACTCGAACCTGAAACAGCCATGCTGGATTTTGTCAACTTGCCACAAATTGGAGTCATTTAGATAGAAAGAACCTTCATTTAGAATATGCTATGAATAGATTGCCTGCAGGCAGGTCTGTGAGGTATTCTCTTGATTCGTGATTGATGAAGGAGGGCCCAGGCCACTGTGGGGGAAAGCCACACTGGAGCAGGTGGTCTTGAGTGGTTAAAGAGATCAGGCTGAGTAAATCATGGGGAGCACGGCAGTGAGCATCGTTCCTCCTCTGTGGCCTCTGCTGCAGTTCCTGCCTCCAGGTTCCTGCCTTGACTTCTCTTCATGATGAACTGTGAGCTATAAGATGAAATAAACACTTTCCTCTTCAAGTTGTTTTTAGTCATGATCTTTACTGCAGCAATGTAAACCAAATTACAAATTAGGTTAAAGCAGTTTCCTGTTCTTAGACCTGGGTTCAGGTTTTCACAACTTAAGTGAACTCTGTAGCCTTGCTCTCCAACCCTGACTTCAGCCACCTCCCAACTGATCTGGCTTGTATCTTATCAATATAGACTCTTCCAATTTACTTCTGAAACTTTTCGCGCTCTCCTGCAGCCTCTTTAGTTTGTATCCTTTTTGTAAACTACATATGTGCATATATACTTATTGTGTGTGATATGTGATGTGGGCGTTAATTAAGATTGGAATAAAAGAACCTACATTTACCTCAGCCAGATTACCAGGATAATCTTTCAAGTTGCTGTCATTGCAACCTCTGGGCCTTGAGAATGTATTGCTCCCAGTAAACTGTAACATTGTAGAAAGACACAAACATGTTCTTCAGTGTCTCTGGCTAGCATCCTCACAACAGGCAGCAAGTGCTTTTGCCCACACAGCCATCTCCCCAGCCCTTAGGTGAAATGTTAAAAGAATGAGCTGTTGGGGATGGTGGCACACGCCTTCAACTCTAGCACTTAGGAGGCTGACTTGGGAGGATTGAGAATTTGAGACTTCCTGGGCTATAGGGCAAGTTAAAGATCAGTCAGAGGATCAACAACATGAGACCCTAGTACTCACACATATGCAGGTGCATACATACACACACACACACACACACGATAGATACATAGATAGATACATAGATACATAGATAGATAGATAGATAGATAGATAGATAGATAGATAGATAGATAGATAGATGATAGATAGATAGATACATAGATAGATAGATAGATAGATAGATAGATAGATAGATAGATAGATAATCTGATGTGGTCCCTTTCAAAAAGGGAGGGCAGGGAGTGAAAATGGAATGAAGGAATGAGTCTGGGAAATTGAGAGTGCCCGAAATTTACTACCCATCAGAACAGCATTCTGGGATGATTATCATCCCCCACTTTAGATTTTTGAGACTTCGTCCATGTGTCCAGCACCCCCACACGCCATTACCCAAGAGGCCAGGGTAACTAAAGAGAAAAGGCAGCCTCCCCAAGATCAGCATCCGACCCACGGAAACAGGCCTGCTCTACACTGACATCACTCCCCGTGGTCCTATTGTTCTTGTCTCCCCTTTTAATGCTGGAAACTGTAATTCCAAACAAATGTGAGCAAAGGACTAATAAGTTATGCAGCTGAAGAGGTTTAGGGCTAAGCCCTTTAAGCTGTTTTTGGAATAGTATTTGATCTCTTGACATAAATCTAGTGCTATTGTGGGTTCTATACATATGCAAAGATCCCACAAAATAAGCCGGAACTAAACTGATTACATTCCCGATCGAATAGGTGAAACTCAAGTTTGGGATTCTGAGGCTGTGATGTGCTGCATCCAGAGCAATGTAGAGAATAAACAGTAAAGATAGGAAGGGAGAAGCAAGGGCTGGAGATGGCTCCATGGGTAAAAGACCTTGTTCATATGCATGAGGACCTGAGTTCTAATCTCCAATACTGGTGTAAGCAACTAAGCAGGGTTATGAAATCCCTAACTCCCAGTGCTGTGGAGGGCAGATATAGGAAGATCATCCAGGCTTGCTGGCTGCCAGTCTAATTCCAAGTTCAATGAGAGATGCTGTCTCAAGTGAATAATGCAGAGGACAAACAAAGCAAGACTTTCAAGCATACATATGTGCACACACATGCACATACACTCGCGCACACACAGGCAAACAGGACTAGAGACAGCTCAGTTGGTAAGGTGTTTATGAACACAGGAAGACGCAAATTCTATCCCCAAGAACCCACATAAAAAAAGCCAGGCATGGTGGCACAGCCCTCTATCCCAGCCCAGTAGAGGCAGAGATGGCAGGAACCTTTGGAGCTGGATGGCCAGCCGACCTAGGCTGCTGGGTGACATCCAGATCAATAATAGACCCTTGTCTGAAAATAAAAAAGAGCCCAGCAGATGGTACCCACAGTGGTTTCAATGAGAATGATTCCCCACTGGCTCACGTGTTTGAATACTTGGTTCCCAGCTGGTGGGAATGGTTTAAAGGATCAAGAGGTGTGGTTTTTGTTGGAGGAAGTATATCACTAGGGGTAGGCTTGGAGGGTTCAAAAGACTGGCACCATTTCCAGTTCTCTCAGTCTCCTGCTTTTGTATCAAGATAACCATCAGTTGTTCTTCCCACCATGCCTTTGTCTCTAACCCTCTGGAACCGGAAGCTCAATTAAACGCTTTCTTTTGTAAATTGCCTCAGTAATGGTGTGTCAACATAGCAAGAGAAAACTAACACTGGGCCTAAGGAACAAAACCAGAAGTCTTCTGGCCTCCACGAATCTGCATACACACATGCAAATGCATCAGTACACACATGTATCTGCACACACAAACAGGGAAGAGGGGAAGAGAAGGAAACGAAGCAAGTTCTCAGTACAGTGCTGGAACAAAACGTAGGGCAAAGTCTCAGAAAGCGGGGAAGACAGGTCAGGAGGCCCTAGACTGCCATCAGCAAGATAGATCTCAGGCAGGAAGCTCTTGACAATGGGAACAAATGGATGAATAACTTTTGTCTGGACAACCTTCTCTTTCACAGAACAGCTTCTCTGTAAGAGTAAGAGAGAGGTTCTGGGGACCTGGGATTGAAGACCATGATGTTTATAGAACATGGCAGCTACCCTAGACTAAGCCACCACAAAGACAAATAACGCCTCTCAAACCCTCTACACACAAAGAGAAAGGAAGGAGCCACCAGATACAACCAGGGTGATTCTTTAAACCATAAAGTAGGGTCACTGCTTGATTTGACACCCACATCAGACCTGTCTCTGGAAGTCGGTCACTTAACTTAAAATCTATTTTGGATAGAGGGTGATGAACCAGCAGCACACAGGCCTGATCTGACTTAATCTTTCTATCTTATCTGCATCATTGTGGTACTGCCATTGTTTGGGGAAAGTGATAAGCCCTAAAATGTCCCCCTAACTGGTATTTAGCTCAGACTGAAAGATTTCTTTATATTTCCATACTCAAAGTAATCTTAACCTTTACCACAGCCACTTGGTCTACCATGTAAGTCTTAAAGGGAATACCACTTTTAAAATCATGGAGTTTAAAACTCATGGGGGCTGGAGAGGTGGCTCAGCAAGGAAGAGCTTTTGCTGCTCTTCCAGAGGACCTGGGTTTGATCCCAAGGGCCAACATGGCAGCTCACAACCATCCATAACTCCAGTTCCTGGGGATCAACAATTCTTATAACTTCCTCAGGCACAAAGCATGTGTGTGGTGTACATACATACACACAGGCCAAAAAATCCACACACATAAAATAAATTCAAAAGAAAAATTTAAGCATGGAATGTTAGCTCTGGGAGAAATCTCTAATTTCTTTTCCTTTTCTTCCAAGACAATTCTTTAGAGCAGTGGTTCTCAACTTTCCTAATGGTATGACTGTAATGGTCTGCTCTGTCCCTTTAAGACAAGCCACACCCACTCCCTCCTCCATCTGCAGAGGCAAGCTGATCTTTAGCTTCCAGCCTGAGTCCCTTCTCTTTTCTGCTTCTCCCCCCCACCATGTAGCTTCTGTCTCTCTCTGTTCTCCCTACTTCTCCCCTTCACCCCCCTCTCTGTCTCTCTGTTTCTCTCTGCTCTTCCCCCTTCTTCCCTTACTCCCTCTCCCCTTCCCCTCCATAACCCACTAAATAAATATCCAACCTCACTCTGCATGGTGTACCCATCCATGTCTCTGTCTCCTGCCTGCTGCGTGGCTCCCTGCCGGGGACCAGCCACCTTTGGAGACCTGCGGCGTGGTCTCGTGGTGTGCCCATCTGTCTGTCTCTCCTTGTGGGACTCGCTGCCTCTCATGGCCCACTTGGGAACTGCACTGTCCCTGCCTAGTACTGGCTGCTATTGGGACCTGCTGCACTCGGGGACCTGCGGTGTGGTCTCATGGCCTGCGGCCTGCTGCCTGCTGCAGCCGCTCAGGAACCTGCAGCATTTTACTTAATCCATTACAGTGACCTTTTAATACAGTTCCTCATGTTATGGTGACCCCCCCAACCATAAAATTACTTCACTGGTTCTCCCTAACTGTAATTTTGCAACCATAAAATTATTTCACTGGTTCTCCCTAACTGTAATTTTGCTACCATTATGAATATCTACCATTATGAATATTTACCATTATGTAAATATCTGATATACAGAATATCTGATATGCGACCCCCAAAGGGGTCGTGACCCACAGGTTGACAACCATTGCCTTAGAGCAGCATAGCTTACAGGCATTGAACACTTACTCATGAGCACTATGCCAAGAGATTTGCATATTTAAGTCAAATGAGTGCAATATGGGTATTACTTCCGTCTCCCTTTTGCAGAAGGAGAACCTGAGACACATGTACCTCCTTCCCATCTTGCTACTACTTTGTGAAGAACTCCTTATCAACACACTAAACCCCAGGCGTTCAATGCCTAAGATCAATATTCTCTCTCAGCCATGAGGGAGATGAAGGATGCATAATTTGGAGAGGACTCTCAACACCATTGGTTATGACGTTCCTGGAAGATATGGCTACACTCCTGTTTTGTCGAGGCACAGGTTCCAGCCCGCTCTTACCCTGTTGTCTTCCTGGATCTCCCAGTCGCTCGAGAACGTCATCAGCTCCTGCCCTTGGGAGCAATTAGCAAACTGGAAGAGGCTGGAAAACATCCTTCTGTTTTCTTGTGTGTCTGGGAAGATGGCATCTTGAAAATTGACTCCATGAGGCAAGAGATTGTAATTTTCATCCATCCTAAGGGGGTGGGGTCAAAGCAGAGAGACAAGGGAGGTTATTGGGGGTGGGTCAGCTTCAGTCCCGTTTACAAAGGACAGAGATGATCTTGCTAATTTCATCATGAAATTTGCAATGGTTCCCAGGAAGAGACCCCACAGTTAGCACTTCTGTTTTCCACTTTTCATTACTTGAGTCTAACCTTAAGGTTTTCTTAAGCACAGAGTCTAGACAGAGGGGAAAAAAGAGATGCGCATTCATGTCTGTGTCTATTTCCCAAGTCCCCCAGGACTTTCCTTCTCCTATTGTTCCTTACTTCCTGGTGAGAGGGCAGCCAGTTATAATGTGACCTGGATTCAAGTCTCGCTGTTACATTCAAGTCTCAAAGTTTCTTCTTTAAGTACCATCATCTTCCAGTCTGCTACAAGAGGATTATATTATAGTAGAGCCTACTTTCCTGGTGTTACCATGGGGGCTGCACTGGAAAAACCGTAAACAGGGCTGGAGATGTGGCTCAGTGGGTAAGGGCCTTCCTGGTCAAGTGTGAGGACCCAAAATTGAATTCATAGCACCCACATAAGAAGATAGTCATGGCTGTTCCTGCCGGTAATATCAGCACTGGATGACAGAGACAGGCAGCTCCTGAGAACCTACTAGCCCAGCCTAGCCCAAACAGTGAGCTCCCAGGTCAATGAGAGACCCTGACTCAAGGCAATAAAGTGGAGGGCAATAGAGGAAGACACCAGCATCTTCCTCTGGTCTTTGCATGTGCACACACTCTTATGCATGTACCACATACACATATATACTCATCCAACACACACAAATAGAATGAAGCACTTGGAACAGAGTGCATGCGAGTATACAAATAGCAGTCAATGTTTTTACATGCTCTGGTGTAAAGTGCTTGCTAGAAATGGAAATCAGGGCTGGGGAGATAGCTCAGGGGTTAAGAGCATTGGCTGCTCTTCCAGAGGTTCCGAGTTCAATTCCCAGCACCCACATGCAGCTCACAACCATCTGTAATGAGATCTTGTGCCCTCTTCTGGCATGTAGGCATATATGCAAAACACTCATATATAAAATATAAATAAATAAAGCAAACTTAACCAAAAAAGGAAATAAAATTTAAAAAGGAAGAAAGAAAGAAAGAAAGAAAGAAAGAAAGAAAGAAAGAAAGAAAGAAAGAAAGAAAGAAAGAGAAATCGGGGGGGGTGAGAATTTTAACCCAAGCGTTCCAGTTTGAATTTGGAATGTTCCCCCTCCTCTCAGTTTCATGTGCTCAACCTTCGTACCCAACTAGGGTGGGAGGCTGCAGAAGTTTCCAAAGGAAATAAGTCACTGGGAGGATGCCTTTGAATCTGCATCCTACCACAGCCCCTTCCTGTATTCCTTCTCTGCTTCCTGTTTGCCGTGAGGTGAACAGCCTTCGCCCATGCACCACCACAGCCATCTGCCCAAGTGTACAGAACTATACAGGAAAGGAATGAGCCCTCTGAGATGAGCCGAAATAAACGCTCCATTCCTTCCCATTTGCCAGCCGCAGTGAGTGAGCAAGAGACAGGGGAGAAGCCAGAACAACTGAGGAAGGGTGCGTTGTATGACATTATTAGCCTACTTCAAGGCAAGAGAGACCTAGGAAAAGACAACCTGTCACAGCATCGTGTGACTGCTGGTCTGTCTTAACTTTCTGTAATTATGTCATCGCAAAAGATGACAACATTGACTGACCACTGCACAGTCACTGGACCACTTTGTGATTTAAAATGAAAAAAAAAAGGCAAAAAAATCCAACATTGTCTAGTCAGTTCTTGAGCTTTTGATCCAGTGGAAAATAAAGCACTGTCAAGTTGTGTTATAGTTGGGCTCTCAATGTTTTCCCTAAATAAAAACATGAAAAGACTGAGTTGGATTTCTGGATCAAGAAAGGCACTCACACAGCCCTGGCTGACTTTATTTAGAAACTATACTTTCCAGACAATTAAAAAAAAAAATCAACCTAATCTGGCTAAGCTCCTCAAGCCAACACAAAGCAGAACACGCATTCTAAACTTAGCCTGCCTTCAATATGGAAAGCACATGTGCCGAGCTTCAGGACATCCCTCTGCGGAACTTACTGTTTTCTTTCTCAGAGACTCCAAAACGAATCTGAAGCCCCTGCTCGGAATCATTCCCTGGAGCCTTGGTGCTGTTTTACAATTGGCAAAACTAGGAGGATCGCTGATCATACAGCTTTGGAGTGAGTCGTCAACTGTTCAAAAACCTGGCTAAGATTCTATGCCCGTGTCTCTCGCCATTGTTCTATACCCATCTTAACTGATTTATAACCATGAACTTGAGGAGCCACCTGCTGTTTTCTACCTGCGATTTAGGTAGAATTCGGTAGCCAATAAAAATGAACTGAATTTGGGAACATACATTTCCTGCTGATTTTAGGCCAACCTCCGTGGAACTTCACAAGACTGATATTGTTTACAAGGGACCACCTGCCTGGTGTCCCTCTGCACTCTTCAAAGCAGTGACCTGGAGTTTTTACCTTTCCCCTAAAGCCCTGCTAATGGGAACTATCTGGCAGGCAGTATGCGAGAGGAACAAGGCAACAAGGCTGCCTTCTGGCCCTGAAGTGGGTAGAAAAGAGGGAGCGGATGCAAGTTAAACAACAGGACATCCCCGGGAGCTTCAGGTGCTCCCATCAGTATCTGTGTCTCTCTTTCAGCCAGATGGGAATTGCTGGAGGGGAACAGCATGAGAGTTGGACTCTGAGAGAAGTGTTTGGCTCACAACTCACACTTGAGAAGTTCAAAGCCAGAATCCCAACAACTGATTCCAAAGGCCAACTTCCTCAATACATCAAATGGACGGTTGGAAAGCACTTTTAGAGCTGCGTGTGGTAGCATGAGCCGGTAAATCCCAGCACTCAGAAGCTGAGGCAGGAAGATCACAGGAAAAAAAAAAAAAAAAAAACCATCTCATAAACAAGGCCACTTCACCACTTCAACCTTTTTGCCTTTAGCACCCTTCTGTGGACATGACTCCAAAATCGTCTCTGAATCTCATCCTCAGCCAAGGGTGGTCAGGATCTTCATAGAGGACACAGCAAGAGAGAATGCAAAGAGTCTAAGGTATGTTCTACTTTGGCTAAAAGCGGGCCCCGGGCACTCCTGACCTGCTGCAGGTAGCCCGCAGAGGGGCCAGGCTCACCTGACAAAGAAGAAATAGGAGTAGTCCTGGACCACCGTGTGGGAGTGACAGGAGAAGTAGCCCAGACCTGTAAGATTGAGCCGGGAGCCGGCGGGCACCTCCAGCATACTGCCCCACGCCTGGTCACACAGCATCTCCACCTCGGCGGAATAGAAGAGCCCTCCCTCTCCAGCTTGGTACTGCCACGGCAGGTAGTTGTAGAGGCCGGGCACCTCTGGGTGCAGCGCCAGCACCTTGGCATACACGATGGTCTCGGCCAGCTCTGCTCGGCAGCCCTCGCTGAGGGGTCGCCACTCCGACGGCAGCTGGCAGGCGCGCGCGGGCGCCGGGCGGGCGGCGAGGCAGAGCGCGGCGAGCAGCAGCGGGAGCGGCATGCCGGCGGCTACGCTCTAGCCCGGGTGCATGGCCCGCTCGGGTGCCGGGGAAGGCGGGCAGCCGGGAAGCCCGCAGCGCCTGCCCGCCCCCGGGAACTACGGCCTGGGCGTCCGGTTGCGCGAGCTCCGAGGAGCTGGTTGCTCTGTGGCCAGAACACCATGTCCCGGCCTTCGCTCCTCCACGCTTAAGAAGGGTCGCGAGGACGCGACGGGACGGGCGGGGACTGGGGCGTGGACGGCGGCAGGGGCGGGGAGTCTGCTCTGCAACTCGGCCTTGCAGGGATCCTGGAGGAGGGTGCCGACCCAGGCGTCCTGAGACTCCCGGGTGGCAGCAGGACAAGTGAACTGAGTCTTGACCGCAAGACCCAGTTGGCTTGTACTGTACCTCTATGGGCTAGGTTAGAGCTTGCCCGACATAAATAGCTGTTCCCTGTGCCGGTGTCCCAAGGTTACTGTTCTCAATTTACACGATGGGGTCCTCTGGGTTAAGTCTTTACGTTTTCTTTGCAAGTGATTTAGAATCAAAGTACAAAGAAACCAAATCTGATTTTGCCTTTCCCTAACTTCATGTGGAATAATATCGCCTCCTCTCTTCTCTTTCTCTTCCCCTCCCTACCTTTCCTCCCTTCTCCCCCTCATCTCCTCAGATCCTCTTCCTCCTCTCCTCTCTCCTCTTCTCCCCTCTACTCCCTTGCCCCTCTCATCCTTCTCTATCACACACACACACACACACACACACACACACACACACACTGATTTTTCTGTAATAATGGTATCCAAAGAGTCCCCATAAAGATTTGAAAAGCCATTGTTGCAGGATTTTTTTTTAAGTTAACTGATTTATACAACCCCAGATTCTGAAAGTTCTACACTTGGTAAGCAAATCAATAAATTCAAATCAGCATTTCCCTAGTTAACGGGTAGAATGGAGACCAAAACCCTCAAAGGCTCTCACCCTCCATTGCCATTACTATTCTTAGGGTGATAAGAAGAAATCCCAAGAGGGCCAAGGGTGTAGCTCAGTTAGAAGGGTGCTTCCTAGGCATGAATCATGTCCTGGTTTGAGTTCCCAGCACCCCATCAGCTGGACATGGAGACACACATCCAGTAGTTGGAGGTGGAGATAGGAGGACCAGGAGTTCAGGGCTTTCAGGACGCTTCATAGGGAATTTGAATCTAGCACGGGCTGAAGAAACTGTCTCAAAAAAGAAAGAAAGAAAGAAAGAAAGAAAGAAAGAAAGAAAGAAAGAAAGAAAGAAAGAAAGAAAGAGAATAATACCTATTTGTAAATATATTGGCCATATAATCATTTTATAGGTGTTACCCATATATCATTGTATCTAATACATTTGAAGAACAGGTTTATAAGCAAAGTTGTCATGAAATGGAAGACTGTCTGTAGCATCTCATTTGGGGCTTTGCAGGTTTGGAAGTAGGAACCTAGCTGAACTATTCAAGGACCTAGAGAGACGCGAGTTCCCAAGAAAATCTAGAAGAGAATCTACAGTGTGGGAATGAAAACTTATAGGCTGGACCTCACCTTGCTAGGCCCCCAGATCTTCCAGGGAGTCCTGAAACTTTGGTTGGATGGTTCCTTTGGTGAAGCTTTGAGATGCACGCAGGTTTTGACAGGCAGCTCTTGCAAACAAACCCAACCCATGCAGAAGCGACTTAAAAGGAAAAAACCTGGGGGAGGATTTGGGGCATTTTAAGACAGTGAAAGGAACTCCAGGCATCATTATCCAGTTGAAGGACTTGAAGAGCTCAGGTGATATGAGGGTCACAATAGCTCAGACTCTTGCCAGTGAGCCAATCAGGGCTGATTTCCACAAACCTTGTGGAAGCCCCAAAGCAGAAGAAAGAAAGAGGCCCCTCACAGGCTGTGAATGTTCACGTGTCAAGTATTCAGCCTAGGACCTCAACCAGTATCCATTTTGGGGTGGAGAGGGATCTTGCTATGTAGCCCTCGACTGCCTTCGCGCAAGAATTTCAAGTGTGTGCCACTACACTCAGTGAGACCTCAACAAATTCTGCAGGAAAATCTTAATAGTCAAAGCAAGTCCAGATGACAGCCGTGCCAAGTGCATAGATGATAAATGACCCTCTGCAGTTACCTGCCATGGGAAATACCAGGCTTTCACACAATGAGTGGGGAAGTGACGTCATGCCTACCATCAGAGGCTGCTTATCAGTGCAGCCCCATTGTCTCTCACTGGACATTTAAACTATGAACTTTGACAGGGTTACTGTATGAACCTTCTCTGATGTCATTAATGAAATACCACATGCTGAAGGCTTACCCAGCCGGGATTTATTTCCCCTAGCCCAGGAGACTAAAAGTTCAGTGTCCAGATGCCAAGGCTGGTGTCTGGTAAAACCTTGTCCCTGGGGTGTGTGTAAATGGTCACCTTGTATTCTTGCAGAAAGAGGTGTTCTTCTCTTTTTGTCCTTCTGTCTTCCTCTTACAAATCCAGTGGCCTAGGACCCCACCTTTATCAACTCATCTAGCCTTAGTCACCCCCATAAAAGACCTTATTTCCAAATATAGTCACACAGAGGGGCAGGACAGAGCTTTGGTACATGAATGGGGTGTGGGGAGGGAAACACAGAGTAGACACAGCAGTTGTTCAGCAGGTGTCCTGCATGTTTGCTTGAGAAAGAAGAAGAGCATGACATAACTTATATTCCTGGCAAACAGAGCAAGCATTGTCAGATCCCAGTGGTAAGAGTCGCAAACTATGAGCCAAAGACTTTGTACAGGGTTTGCATATTTTATATTTATACAATTGCCAAACAACATTCCAGAATAGATATTACTATTGTTGTCCTTGTTCTTAAAAATCTTTGTGTGTATGTGATTGTATGTGTGTTTTGTGTGTGTGTGTGTGTGTTTGTGTGCATGGGTGCTCTCCTGCACATTTGGTATGTGATTATGAGCACACAAGTGCCATGATGCCCATGTGGAAGTCATAGGAGAGCTTTGGGTGTCAGTCTTCACCTTCCACCTTGTATAAAACAGGATCTCTTCACTGCTGGCCACTGTGTCTACCAGGCTAGCCGGCCCATGAGCTCCCAGGATTCTCCGGTCTCCATGCCCCATCTCCCATAGGATCATTGGGATTCCAGGTTTTATGTGGGCTCTGGGGATCCAAACTCAGGTGCACACATTTGCACACTAGGGCTTTACTCGCTGAGCCATCTCCCTAGACCTGCTGTCTTTTTATAGATAAGGACATTGAGACCCAGGGAGGTTAACTGACTTACCAAATACACAGGAGCTAGAAGCAACTGAGCTAGGAGTCAAACCCTGCGAATCAGTTTCCTGAAGTCTACTCTCTTAAAGTCAACACTAGAATAGGGGCAAAAATAGATGGTGATTTCAAGGCACAAGTAGCTCTTTCCTTAGCATCTCTGTCAAGTACATGGTTTCTGCTGGAGCTTGCAGATGGACCGTGCCCCACAAGCTCATGTGTGGACTGCTTTGTCCCCAGCTGACTGTGCCATTTGGGGAGGTCATAGGAACAGTAAGACCTCACTGGAGAAAGTGGATCCTGGAGGGGGCGGGGCACTTCCAGGCCCATTCCTGTATCCCTCTCTCTATTTCCTATCCACCATGAGACAAACAACCCTTCCACCAAATCCTCTACCATGATATTGTTCTGCCTCACCATGGACTGTAGGCTGCAATCTCTAAAACCGTGAGCAAAACAATTCTTCCTGCAAGCTGCTTTTCTCAGGGCTTTGGACACAACTACTCAGAAACACTAGCAGAGTTCGTAAGAATGAACATCACTCCAGAAAAGGATTTGGTAAGCGTGACACCGGCCTGATGCTCACGCTGTTCAGTCCTGAAGCCCCATTCTAGTTTAGTCCTATGTTATAACTTATTCAGACATGATAATCTAAAGGATTCTCCTTTAAATTTCATCTTCAGTGCCTCCGGGGCCTGGTTAGAAAAGATTTGTCTGCTTCTCCTAACCTTAAAGCCTTTTCTTTCCATTTAGACAAGTCAGTAAATAAACAGTGAAGGTCTGGCTATTTCCTCTCTCCTCGCAGGAGCTTGACAGAATCAAAGCTCTTCCATTATTCCCCGAAACGCGTTTTCCTGAAACCCTTTCCAGAGGTTGTCCTTCTTGTGGATTCTCCAGGCAGGTCAGTTTTTTCTCCTCTATGGCATCTGGCAGAGAGCCTCGTTCATTTGGTTTTTCTTCCTCGTGCAGCTGCTGCTATGGCCCCTGGTGACCTGCTTATCTTTAGAGAACAAGACCTCGAAATAAGCAAAGGTCAAAATAGTTACAAAGAAACAAAAAAATCCATGAATTATTGGGTTTTATAGTGAGGCAAGCCACTTCTGCCGGTTGGTTCCAAACCCATGAACTGTGGCTGTGAGGCAAAGGTGACACTCCACCATGTCAGGGCCTTGGCTGCCAACTGACCCTAGCAGTTAGGCTTTCTTAGTCTGTCACACCTTTCAGAATTTGCTGGGGTGCTTCCAGGTAATGGCACACATGGTAAGACCAGTTGATTTTGTGATTATGGGCCCATTGCTGTGACAGGAGATAGAGGACTCACTGGTCTAAACTGGTACTTTGGGAAATACCATAACAGACAGGGTGTTGTGGAAGGCTGTTGATGTTGCTACAGGCATAAACATGGACAGGGAAAGCAAATTCATATCCAGAAAGTGCCTAATCTGCTGAGAACTAATCTCTGTCCCTTCTAAGATGGAAAAAGTTCAGTATAACCAACCAGGTAGCTGACTGGCTCCCCAGGAAAATGATGCATTATCACGGAGTGGGTATTGGTCTCCTTTTGACGCATTAAGCTCTCAATAGTTCACCAGGCCAGCCTTGATGAGGGGAGTGATGAACCAATAAATACCCCACCGCCTTTCCGCGAGGCCACTCTGTTCATGGGCTCATGAGCAAGGACTAGGTAAACTAAATGACACCTATAGAGGATGGGTTTGCACATCTAATTACTAAGAGTCCCTTTTTATTGCTTTTATTGAGCTATATATTTTTCTCTGCTCCCCTCCCTTCCTCTCCCTTCCCCTTCTAGCCTTTCCCATGGTTCCTATGCTTCCAATTTACTCAGGAGATCTTGTCTTTTTCTACTTCCCATGTAGATTAGATCCATGTATGTCTCTCTTAGGGTCCTTGTTGTTGTCTAGGTTCTCTGGGATTGTAAATTGTAGGCTGGTTTTCCTTTGCTTTATGTCTAAAAGCCACTTATGAGTGAGTACATATTACATTTGTCTTTCTGGGTCTGGGTTACCTCACTCAATATGATGTTCTCTAGATCCATCCATTTGCCTGTAAATTTCAAGATGTCCTTACGTTTTTACGCTGCGTAGTACTCCATTGTGTAAATGTGCCACATTTTCCTTATCCATTCTTCAGTCGAGGGGTATTTTGGTTGTTTCCACGTTCTGGCTATTACAAATAATGCTGCTATGAACATAGTTGAGCATATGTCCTTGTGGTATGATTGAGCATCCTTTGGGTATATACTCAAAAGTGGTATTGCTCAGTCTTGATGTAGGTTTCCTAATTTTCTGAGAAATTGCCATATTGATATCCAAAGGATCTATACCAGCTTGCATTCCCACCAGCAATGCAGGAATGTTCTCTTTACCCCACATCATCTCCAACATAATCTGTCATCAGTGTTTTTGATCTTGGCCATTCTTACAGGTGTAAGATGGAATCTCAGAGTTGTTTTGATTTGCATTTCTCTGATGACTAAGGATGTTGAACATTTCCTTAAGTGTCTTTCAACCATTTCAGATTCCTCTGTTAAGAGCTCTCTGTTTAGGACTGTTACCCATTTTTTTTTTTTTTTTGGATTCTCTGTCCTTTTGGTGACCAATTTCTTGAGTTCTTTGCATATTTTGGATAGTGATTGTGAAAACTCAACAATCATATCAGGAGAACAAAGTAGGCATTTAGTCAAAAGCTTAAATAGTGTATACAAGAATTCAAACTCATCATTTGGGGAGTGGTAAATAAATTGTTATATACTTGCATGTTTGAATAGCATGTCACATTTTCAAACATTCTAAAAAAATGATGATGTAAGATACCCCTCCATATGCTGTGAATATGTTTTATTACCAATGGTTAATGAAGAAGCTGCTTTGAGCTATGGCAAGTCAAAATATAGCTAGGCAGGAAAACTAAACCGAATGCAGGGAGAAAGAAGGCAGAGTCAGGGAGATGCCATGTAGCTGCCAAAAGAGAAGAATGCCAGAACCTTAACAGTAAGCCACAGCCTCATGGTCGTATACAGATTATTAGAAATAGGTTAATCTCAGATGTAAGAGCTAGCTAGAAATACACCTGAGCCATCAGCCAAACAGTGTTGTAATTAACATAGTTTCTGTGTGATTATTTGGGTCTAGGCGGCCCAGAAACAAAAGCACAGCTTCATTTACAGCATGCACAGTATCTGTGAAAGAAGAGTATGATAATCTGGGGGTACATAGGAGACTGGAATGTTCTCTGCCTTAATCTTGGTGATAGTTACATGGTTATTAATTTTGTTTCATAAATAAATTTCTGTATATTTTCTTCACATAGATACAATAAAAGATCTTTAAAAGACATAGGCTCTTTGTTACACTGGATTATAGTGGATAGATCTATCTGGCAAGTAGATTTGGGTTTGTCACCTCCTCAGATAGGTGAGGGGCCAAGTTCAGAAGGGTTACATCATTGCTCTCCAGAAGTTCACACATGACAAAACTCAGTGCTCTGGTGTAAACATTGCCCTGGGTCCCCCCAGGTAGTGATAGAGGAACTGAAGCCATTACAATAGTCACTGAGATCGGCATGGCCCACGAGCAGAACAGTATATGTGTATCACTTCTGGAACAAACACAAGAGCCCTGCATCTGTACTCCAGCCCCCATGGCTCAGTAAAGGAAAAAAAAAACCACAACTAGTAAAGAATGAAGCTAAAATTTGTTTTGTTCTCTGTGTATGTGTATATGTGTATATGCATGTATGTATGGTTATACATGCATGTGAGCTTGTGTGGATGTGTGTGGATGCCAGAGGACAGTCTCAACTGTCAGTCACCCTGTGTGTGTGTGTGTGTGTGTGTGTGTGTGTGTGTGTGTGTGTTAGGATTTCTCGCCCTTTGTGTGTGTGTGTGTGTGTGTGTGTGGTGTGCTAGGATTTCTTGCCCTTTGTGTGTATGTGTGTGTATATGTATGTTTGTTAGGATTTCTCGCCGTGTGTGTGTGTTAGGAGTTCCTGGCTTGGAACTCACCTAGTAGCCTAGGCTTATGAGCTGGTATCTACCTGCCCCAACGTTGGCCCTGGGATTCCAAGTGTGTGCTGCCACATCCAGCCTTTTGTATTTTGACATGAGAACTCAGGTCCTCATGCTTGGGAGGTGAGGCTTTACCAACTGCCTCTCTCTCCAGTCCCATAGCTGCAATTGTGGTCTTTGTCCATAGAGCAAACTCAGCAGCACTGTATGCCAGGCTTTAGAGAGACAATGATGACATAATGACCCATCCTGAACCTCTGCTACTATCTAAATACAGGGCAGAGCCATATACTTTCCTTGGTAGCAACCAAGCTGTCTACTTTCCAAATCCCCTCCCGAGAGAGAGAGAGAGAGAGAGAGAGAGAGAGAGAGAGAGAGAGAGAGAACAAGAGAACACATAAGTAAAATCCAGCAGTTATGTGTAAGAATTATCTTACTTGACCTAAGTTCAGAACCTTCTTTTTTGTTTTTCTGATGTCTTAATCTGTGTACAGACTGGTGGCTCAGAGCCTAAACAGAGAAAAACAAGCAAAAAGGGGGCCATTCTTCCTATTTCATTGTATCATATTTCCTAGCCCTGCAGAGCCTTTCTGGAAGGGTCCCTGTACACAGTGTAAACCTCGACTCATTCTTCCTTCTGGTATCCTTCAGAGGCAGGAAGTCAGAGTTATTTCACAGATAAAGAAGCTGAAATCCCCAGAGGGCCAATGCCTGCCTGGGTCACATAACTATAGGCAGTGGGGTTGCTGGGAATGGGGCTTGAGGTTAGGACTCCCTGCCTGAGGTCTCCCAGCTCCCAAATGGGGCCTCCTTCCTAAGAGGTAACTTCATATGTGAATCTTCCAATGGAGTCTTGTTCTCCAAAAGGAATGTTATGGGAATGCAGAGCAACTCATGCATATTTCTTCCCCTGCATATTATTAATACATCTTCAGGAGACAGTTCCGTGCATATAATGATTGTCTGTTGTCATTACAAATTCATCTAATGGCTAAGTGACTGTCCACTGCTGAGTCCACAAGTCTTTCAAGAGAGGATCACAACAACAACAAAAGTATCCAGATAACATAATCTTTTCTTTTTTCTTTTTTTTTCTTTTTCTTTTTTTAGGGGACTAAACTTACACATGCCAGACAAGCACTGTACCCATGAATTAAGCTCCAGCTAAAACCACCAAAAAAAAAAAATCTTTGCTATTTAAGCATTTGCATTTGATACAAAAAAAAAGAAAATGATCAAGGTTTGGGCTTGACAAGTACCTGTTTACTGTTCTGTCGGCCACTGTCAGCACTTTGAAGCTTGCACTCACCAGTCAGGACAACAATATCGTCAAAGCCTTTTCACATTGGCAAATGGAAACAAGAATGGCTGGGCTTTCCAGGAGGCAAGATGAAGTTCTGAGAACGCCTGCTATCATTTTAAGCCCATCAAACCAAAGTGCTAACA
This sequence comes from Chionomys nivalis, assembly GCF_950005125.1. Taxonomy (NCBI): domain Eukaryota; kingdom Metazoa; phylum Chordata; class Mammalia; order Rodentia; family Cricetidae; genus Chionomys; species Chionomys nivalis. Next base: position 20,855,631 of record NC_080098.1, on the reverse strand, counting down.
TCTCCTTGTTCAATTTTTTTAAATATCAAATGGAAATAGACGGCACAGGCTGAGCACTTTGACCCTCCCGTTCATCATTCAACATTTCTATTTCAAACAAATAACTTTTAGTTTTTATATCTCAACTTGTAGATGCGGGGTTTGGTTCCAGGCCCTGGAGATACAATTAAGAATAACGTAGAGATACTTTCCTCATTAGTCAAACTGGTATGGCTAAAAATAGGCTGTGAAACCACAGCCTTCACTTGGTAGGGAATGTCTTGAAAAACTGGCCAACAGCCTCTGATAATGCAGTCATTGAAAGGCTTGCACAGCTGGACAAAGAGAACCCATGGGCACTGCTAATGGGAAGGTAACCCAGTCACCACTGTGGAAACCAATACAGAGTTTCCTGGGGGGAAAAACTAAAATAAATCTACCCATATGAACCAGGTTACTACTCTTGGGTACTTAACGTGAGGGTCTCCAAATCAATATATCACAGAGACGCTTGCACATCAGTGCTTACTACAGTACTGTTCAAAGTAGCTAAGTTATGGAACCAGCCTAGGTACCCATCAACAGAGATCTGGATAACAAAAACGTGGGATCCATAGATAGATAGGTAGGTAGTAGATACATTGATGATAGATAGATAGATAGATAGATAGATAGATAGATAGATAGATATAGACAGACAGACAGACAGATATGAAAGATATAGATGATAGATAGATAGATAGATAGATAGATAGATAGATGAGAGAGATAGACAGACAGATATGGAAGACATATGATAGATAGATAGATAGATAGATAGATAGATAGATAGATAGATAGATGATAGATAGATAGATAGATAGATAGATAGATAGATAGATAGATAGATAGATAGAGAAGAGAGAGAGATAGACAGACAGACAGATATGGAAGACAGACAGACAGACAGACAGATGATAGATAGATAGATAGATAGATAGATAGATAGATAGATAGATAGATAGATAGGGTAGACTTTTTCAACCTCAAAGAAGAACAAAGTCGTATCATTTTTAGGAAAATGGTTATAACTGGAGACCATCATGTTAAGTAAATTAAGTTATTATCAAATAGGCAAATATCACATGTTTTCTCCCATTTGCGGTTACTAGATTTTGTGCCGACACATGTAACCATATGTCTATATGACATGAAAGTAGAAGAGAAGCAAAACAGTCTAGGACTAATAAGGGGAAGATGGGGAAAGAGGTTTGAAGTAAATGGTATACTTGTATTAAAATGTCCTTCTATAACCCAGTATCATATACAATGAGTATATGCCAATAAAAAGAATTTCAGAGGAAATAATAGTTTAAAAGATAATTGATTACTGCTATCTCAATCTTAATCAGAAAATCTTCTCTAAAGCAGGCAGCAGTTAACGCAGAGAGTCATAAGTAGTCAAATGTTGAGAATATGTGGCTTTTGGGTGCTCAACCCTAAACGGGACATTTATATCAACCCCTCCCTAGACTTAGGGACTATTATGAAAAAGGAGGCAGAAAAAAAAGCTGTAAGAAGTTGGCGAGAAGTGCCATGAAGCGCTGTCTTCCGCACATGGCGGAGCCAACACAGTCATGAACTCAGTGCAGTTATAGCTACCTGCGCATGACAAAGTCAGTCAGACTAGTCAAGGTTCCAGCCGGCAGCACCAGTGGGGTAACAGAACAAGGCAGGGGAAAGGGGAAGAAAGCCAGTTGCAGTGGCACAAGCCTTTATCCAGCTCTCAGGAAGCAGAAGCAAGAAGTAGCTCTCTGAGTTCGAGGCCAGCCTTGTCTACATAGTGGACATAATGAGATGCTGCCTTTGAAAAAAAACAATGCCCACGTAACTGACAAAGCTAAGGGCAAGCAGGCAAGGGCTGCAACTGGGTCTCTGGGAAGGGGACTTCCCTAGTATATTAGAGCATAAACAAAGCCTCAAGCCCAGAGGAAGGTAGGTCTCATTAACCTTTCCACATCCTGGTTCTTGCAATGGAATGAAAAAGGAAGTTAAAGTTCCAAAGGGCTGGAGAGAGGAGCACGTGCTTATCACAGAGCCGCTCTGCCCTAGCCAGACATGTTGTCAACAAGGTCTCTTTCCCATAGGAAGTAGAGTCTCCTGGGGGAGCTGACAGAGGCCAAGGCCAGAGGAAGAGAGAGGTGACATTCTCAAAGGGGGACAGTCTTCCTTCTTGAGGGAAGATTCCACCAGCTGGGCCCACTCATCTGACTGTAGATACACAAACTATGAGAGACAGTGTGCACCCTGACAGCCACCCGACATCTCAGCATCGGCGTCTCTCTGCTCAGGGAGTGGGTAACGCTGGCAGCATTGAGTAGCGCGCAGAAACTTTCCAAAGACTGAGCAAAGTGGCAAAGCCTCCACCAACTGCTTCCCTGGTTTTGGGGGTTTTTGTTTATTTGTTTTAGGGTTTTTGTTTTGTTTCGTTTTGTCTTGCCAGCTGCACAGAGAACTGAGGAAAAGCTTAATGGAGGAAGTAGCTCATGCCATAGGAAGGGTCACCCAAAATTATCAGTTTAGTAGGATATAAGAAATTCAAAGAAATGACTAGGAAATCTATTAATTAATTAATTAATTAAAAGGGCTGCTGAAAAGACACGTTCAACAAGACAAAACAGCAAACTACAGAATGGAAAAAGATTTTCACCAATCCCACATCAGACAGAGAGCTGATCTCCAAAATATACAAAGAACTCAAGAAATTGGTCACCAAAAGAACAAATAATCCAATAAAAAATATGGTGTACAGACCTAAACAGAAAACTCTCAACAGAGGAATCTAAACTGGCTGAAAGACACTTAAGGAAATGTTCAACATCCTCAGCCATAAGAGAAATGCAAATCAAAACAACTCTGAGATTCCATCTTACACCTGTAAGAATGGCCAAGATCAAAACCACTGATGACAGATTATGCTGGAGAGGATGTGTGGTAAAGGGAACACCCTTCCATTGCTGGTACAAACATGTATAGCTGCTTTGGATATCAGTATGGCTGTTTCTCAGAAAATTAAGAAACATCATACCTCAAGACCCAGTAATACCACTTTTGGGTATATACCCAAAGGACACTCAATCGTACCACAAGGACATATGCTCAACTATGTTCATAGCAGCATTATTTGTAATAGCCAGAACGTGGAAACAACCTAAATGCCCCTCAACTGAAGAATGGGTAAGGAAAATGTGGTACATTTACACAATGGAGTACTACACAGTGGAAAAAAATAATGACATCTTAAAATTTGCGGGCAAATGGATGAATCTAGAAAACGTCATATTGAGTGAGATAACCCAGACCCAGAAAGACAAATATAATATGTACTCACTCATAAGTGAGTTAAAGCAAAGAAAAACCAGCCTACGGTTCACAACCCCATAGACCCTAGACAACAAAGAGGACCCTAAGAGGGACATACATGGATCTAATCTACATGGGAAGTAGAAAAAGACAAGATCTCCTGAGTAAATTGGGAGCATAGGGATCATGTACAAGGGTAGAAGGAGAGAGGGGAGGAAGGAAGGGGAGCAGAGAAAAATATATAGCTCAATAAAAACAGTAAAAATGGGCTGCTGAGATGGCTCAGCTGGTAAAGGGGCTTGCCACTAAGCCTGACTCCCTGAGTTCAGTCCCTCAAACCCACATGGTAAAAGGAGAGAACTAACTCTGAAAGTTTTCTACTGACTTCTATATATATGCTGTGGCACATGTACACCACCAATACCCCCTACACACACACACACACACACACACACACACACACACTGTAAAAAGTAAATTTAACAATGAAATGAATAGAAAGTGAGTAAGAACATTGGGTGTTCCTATGTTTAATGCATTCAAAGGGGTTAATAAAGATTTCGCTGGAACATAAATAAAACTAAACAGTGCTTTTCCTTTTTTTTTTTTAATAGAGAAAAAGTCCAGCTAGTTCATTCATCACAAAGTCCCAATGGGGTCATAATTAAAGTGCTGCTTTTTTCTAAGTGACTTTTCTTTTTTATTCTGCATTTACTGGCCTCTGGGTCCATACTTAAATGGTAATGGCATCATGTGACAAGAATTCCTGCAATTTCTGTGCTTACAGGAAATTCAATTGTAGAAGACTAATTTTTGCAAAAATGTTATTACTTAGATTGACTTGTTTACAAATACAGCTAGGCATAGTGACACGTGCCTTTAATCCCAACACCAAACGCAGATGCAGGCAGATCTCTGTAAATTCAAGGCCAGCCTGGTTAAGCATGCTACTGAGCTTCACCCCCACTTTGCCCTGAGCTCCCCATCTTCACACTAAGGCTTTTCTCAAGGGCTCTGGAAGTTAACCCCCTCTTCCTTACAGTATCAGACTTGAAAGGTGCTTGGTTTAGTAGAATCTTACAGCTTTTTTTTTGTTTGTTTTGATTTTGTTACCCACTGGGCTCCACCAAGACCTCCCTCATAGAAACTCACCAGTGGCTACATCACTAAAGAGAGTGCTTCCCCTCCCCCAGCAGACCTGGATTGCCATTAGCTCCCCTGGGCAGGCCTGGGCCCCATGAGACCCTCAACCATCAATGACTGAGCTAAGAGTCTTAGCTCTGACCCAAGCTCACTCCTCTCAGCTGCTTTTCTTCACTTGAGGCTGAAGCAGTTGTGTCAAGGGCTTGGTTATTTTATGCTTGGTTTCTTCCTTTTCAGAGGGTGGAAGAGAAGAAAGTCCAATAGTCTGCCCTTGGGGCTCCTGCCCTGGGCTCTCTCTGGGAGCAGGGGTCTCCCACCCTTCCACCTGCACAGGGTACCTTCTTTGCTGTAAGACTGGTGTGACAGAGGCATGGAAGTAGCTGTGGGGCTTGCTGTTATCTATCTGTCCTAGGTTTGGTTTGGGGTGATTTCCGTTGTTTTGTTTCTGAGAGTTGTTTTTGCTTTGGAACGGTGTCTCATGTGCCCAGTTGTCTTCAAATTCGCTGTGTAGTTGAAGGTAACCTTGAACTTTCTATCCTCCTGTCTCCACTTTTCCATGTGCTGAGATTACAGGGGCGCACTTCCAGGCCCAGTTTTATGTAGGACTGGGGATTGAAACCAGGGCTTCGTGCACACTAGGCAAGTGCTCTACCAACTATGGCCCCCACCCTTCTTACTGCTCTTCCCCTCCTCCCGCAAGACATGAGACTGACTCCTTGGTGCCTACCCAAGACATCACCAACAGACAGGCTCACTGTGCCAGGAAAATGCAGGTGGGACATCCCCCCTCCTACAGACTGTCTCAGAGCCCTCTTCTCTCTCTTTTCACCCTTGACACACCTACAGTGACATGCTGAAACAGGCCAGGACCAGATCTAAGAATTCAGACATCTCTCGCGCTCCTTCCTTCAAATTTATAGCTGAAGGAGTTGGTACCAAGATTTAAATTCAGGATGAAAAACAGGAAGTCTGTCTCTCTTAGACTAAGACCCTAAGTCGCTTGCTCCAATCCAGCTCTTGCTGGAAAGCCTGGCACCAGCTGATGCTGAACCTGCTCAGCAGAAACCAAGTAGTGCAATTCAGGTCTGTCTGTTCAGAAACGGACCACTTCTAAATTAATCCACTACTCGCCCTCTCAGAGGCATCTCAACGATGCTGCAGCAGATAATAAAGTCACCTGCAGAGAAGCCTGATGCGGCAAGAGACTTCAGGTACGTGGAAAGACGCAAGGGTTTGTGATGTTGACACAGGTGATACCATAGAAGTGTGTGGAATATATACCAAAACCTGAAGAAGTAAGGACACACTTGGCTGGATAATTGACGAGAAGAGCAACAAGAATACAGCATGAAGCACACTTAAACAGAAAGCAGTTCCAGTATCTTAGGGTTCACAAAGCACAGAGGAAAAATTTAATAAAATCCTTAAATACTTTTTGTTTTTTTTTAAAAAAAAAAAAAAAAAAGACAGCCTTGTTAGAACTGGAGAGAGGGCCTAGCAGTTAAGAGCACTTACTGTTCTGCCAGAGGACCTAGATTTGATTCCCAGTACCCACATAACAGCTCATCATCTTATAGAATCCCAGTTTGGGGTATCTGATTCCCTCTTCTGGCCTCTGATCACTGCATGATCATGATGTACATACATGCACACAGGTGAACACTCATACACATAAAATAAATTTAAAAAAGAAAAAGACTAGCCTGGGCCATCAAGATGATTTCAGCAAGTCAAGGAGTTCGCTACTAAGTCTGACAATGTAAGTTTGTCACACACAGTATTAGAACAGAGCAACCACCAGCAAGCTGTCTTCCAGCCTCCGCATGGGCCCCACTTAGCACACACATACACACACGATGGATGAATAAAATGTAGTAAAACTTTTAAATAGCCTTTTGTGTCTATATCTGAACATTTAGAGTCGACATAAAACATTTTATCCTGATGGCACATACCCACCCACACATATGCACTTTCTCTTTCTCACACACATACAGACAAAAATAAATATATAATCGTTTTACAATATTTAAGACCCATCCTGTTTAGAAGAGGTAGAAATTGGGGTAAATGCCCTTAAGGTCCTTACAAGACTTTGTCCAAGAGGATCTTTGATACAGTCCTTAAGTCTTCGTTATATCTTAACAGAGATTTTGACACTGGAGCTATATTTTGCTTACAGCCTCCTGACCTATCTAATGATAGGTCAATCAATTAATCAATCTACTATTTGTGGTGCTGGTGACTGATTCCAGACCTTGTGAATGCTTGCCAAGTGCTCTGCCACTGAGACACGGCCCAGCCCAGAAGTACTCTGAACGGAGTCATTTACCTTTTTTGTTGTTGGTTTTTTTTATTTGTTTATTTTTTGTTTGTTTGCTTGTATTTTGTGTGGTTGTTGTTGTTGTTGTTGTTATTGAGAAAGGGTCCTACTGTGTAGCTCTAGTTGGCCTGGAACTTTATATGTAAATCAGGCTGCCCTCCAACTCACAGAGACCTGCCTGCCTCTGCCATCCAAGTGCTGGGATTAAAAGAGCATGCCACTACAAAGATCTCAAAGTCATTTCTTATTTTGCAAATATTTTCTTAAAGCCCGGGCACTTTAGCTCCTTCTTAATTCTAAATTCTCTTTGAAATGTAAACAGTTCTGACTTCAGCTTACCTGTTTCTTCTGTATTTTTCTAACACATTCCCCATCCTTCTGGGAGATCTCCTGCACCAGCATCACATTCATTGAACTTCCTTTCTCGTGTTAGCTAAGAGACAGTTGTGCACACTGTGCTAATGCATAGCTTTGGTTTTTTCTCTAGCTGCCATGGGAATCTCCTCATTGCTTCCTAAAACAGCTTCCTGTTTCCCTAACGTATTTCTCTACCACATACAAAGCCAATGCTGTCCTATGGGAGGATGCTACCCTTAGTTCCATTTCTACTGCTGCAGGAGCCTTGTTTGATAGCTCATAACAATTAATTGCTTCCTACATCCCTGTGGGTTGGTCAATAGGTTGTCATATTGCTGACTTAAAGCTGGGATACCTAGGCTGTCCCAAATGGGCTCACACGCATGACTAGACATTAAGGTATGCTGATAAAGCAGTTCTCGGTTCTCCAAGTAGGATTCTCTACATGGTTTACTGAGCTTTCTCATAACATGGAAGACAGACTCTCTAATGAATCATTCTGAGTCAGACATGGAGGCATGCATCTGTAATCACGGCACTTGGGAAGCTAGGGAAAAGGGATCTTGAATTCAAAGCCAGCCTGGAACACATAGTGAGACTATATTGAAGGTGAACGAAAGGAGGAAAAGGGAGAAGTTAAAGACAAAATGAAGAGGAGGAACCTGGGTGTGGTAGCACACTCCTTTGATCCCAGCACCAGAAAACAGGTAGAACATCTCTAGGATCAAAGCCAGCCTAGTCCACATAGTGAGTTCCAGGTCAGTCAGGACTATACAGTCAGACTATCTGTATTTATTACTTGTCTTAACTGTGAACAAAGTCACCTATCTCGAACAATATCAACAACAGCAAAAAGACAATGAGGAGGAGGAGAAGGCTGAATGTGAGGGGGAAGGGGGAAGAGGAGACAGAGAAAAGCATTTCTAGAAGAAAAGTCTCAGTGTGCAAGGACTCAGCAAGCCTGTGCACGCATTTCCAGAAGAGAAGTCTCAGTGTGCAAGGACTCAGCAAGCCTGTGCACGCATTTCCAGAAGAGAAGTCTCAGTGTGCAAGGACTCAGCAAGCCTGTGCACGCCTCATTCAAGTTCATGTTCTCCTGTCTGTGTCACCGCAGGGCTAGGGCCAGGGTGAGAATGTGAAAGGGCCCCCAGGCGCAAATCCCAAGGAGTATGGACCCAGAGGTTTTCATGCCCTTCCGATAAAGCCTGATTGTTTTGATTGGATAAATGATCTAGAATACAACTGTCATGGGGCTGGAGAGATGGCTCAGCAGCTGACCAGTTCCCAGCTTCAGTTCTCAGCAGCTGACCAGTTCCCAGAGTTGCTTGTTGCCCAGTTCTCAGCAGCTTAGAGCCACCTGTCACTCCAGGGCTAGAGGATCCACCGTGGTCTTCTGGTTTCTGTAGGCATCCACATGCCAGAGGATCTATACACAAACACATATGTACACAAAAATAGAAATAAATGAAAGACTTTGTTCACAGTTAAGACAAGTAATAAATTCATTTTTTTTTTCATTTTGACTTCCAGAAACTATACCTATCAACTGTGTCTTGTTTTGTTTGCCATGACATGTGGATCCCACTTTGAGCAGATCTCGAGTGAGTGGTCTTTTCCTAGTACCAATTATCTTGAGGCCTGAGGAGATCCGGAGCTCTCTTTCCACTCTTAAGTCTTGCTGTCAGGTCAAGAGCTTTCTGCCGTGGAGGAATGAGTCATGAAACAGTTTGGGCTCGGTTTGTAACTGGAAATAACACCATCATAATAACACCGAGCCCCAACCCATCTTGATGACGACTGCATTTTGTTTTTGTCTTCTCTTAATCATCAAGAAGAATTAAGGTCACTCTCTGACTAGCTCTGTAACTAGACAGGGACAATTAGGTGTATCTTGAAGTTATATACAATAGCACTTTTCTTGTCAAGCCTTAATAACCTACAGCTTTTACAAATTGTTTTTTGCCAAAGTTTCTTCAGAAATTAATTCCGAAGGCCTGTAGTCTTTACCCAGAACATTTTGAACAAAAGTATGGTTTTCAGATAGAGTTTAATTTTGTTCTCTGCACAAGTATTAGAACACCATGCAGTTTGTGCCATAGTTGGATACCTGGGATGTGTGTTTTCTCAATAGCAAGGGGGAGAAATAAATATGAACTGACTAAGATCTCTAAAATCGAGGGAACACTTTACATTCTGGTCTAATCCTTGATGAAACTGCAGGTAATACATTTGAGGAGATTTAAAATGGAGCCAAGAAGCTGTGCACTGACCATTCTGTGTACCCTGTGCCCCGCCCGGAGGCTCCGTTTAATCTCTTAATACTCACTGTAACCTGAGCTTTTCCCCCACTCTAGCAGGAATCTAACAGTCTTGTTCATTAAACTCTATCATCGAAATGCATCCAAAGAGCCACGGTTTACAGTAGTGCTGTTTGGGGTCCCCCTCCAGGGTGTCGTTCCCTCCTCTTCCATTTCCTCTTTGTGAACAGATCTCTCATTTTCCCAGACCTGAAATTTCCTTCCCACTCACAAATCTCCATCAGCAATTAAGCAAAGGATTCCTCCTCCTTGGGGTCTACCGTTTCCCTTCGGTTTCCATGGCGATCTGGTCAATTTATAAGGAAGTGACAACGGCTACTTTGGTGTTAGCTGTACTTCTGGCAGACTCGATGTCCAGACACCGCTGGAAGACAGTGACCAATGACTAGTGCAGCGTGGAGCTGGAGGGCAGCAGTAGCAGAGACAGGGACGGGGACGGGGGCCGACCAGGGACGACCTTAGGAGAAGGCTCAGTGTCTATGCTCATCTACTCCTCTGCCAGTAGACAGTTCCCAGAAGCCGACATACACTTCCGGAGGCCATCCCTCTGCAGCAAACTCTTCCAACAAGCAGACGCTGTCACATTCTGAAGAGGCTAATCAGAGCTGGACTCGGCCATCAGGAAGAGATTTCATTTGTCACGGTTTATCAGGATTTTCTACACAACCTTTAACCTGTGGTATCTTCCATTGTGCCCCTTTCTCTGTATCCTCTCGATGCCTTAAGTCAGTAAGACACTAATCATTCATTCATGGATAGTGAGCATCCCCGGCATTCGCCAGCATCATTTATACAGCATCAGCCTGATAGGTAGTTTCCCCACCTGAGCTCAGGTACTCACCACAGTCACCAAAGGAGCTGTTGTTGGTCACACTTTATTGATAAGGAGCTAAGTATCCCTGTGCCAGCAGGTCAGGGATAATTAGGGACAGAGTCTAGTCTGAGCATTTGGGGGTTGAGCAATCTCACTGCAGGTTGCAATTCTCTTACCCACTTCCCAAACGCTCCAATCCCAAGGAAGGCTGTTTCCACGGTGCTCTGGGAATGTTTCCTTTCACCCAGATCAGTTAGGGAAACAACCCAGAGGAGATCTATAAATTCAGCCTGAAGTCTCAGGAGAGAGCTTAATTGGTAAAGAGCTTGCCTTGCGAGCACGGAGAACTGCATTGAACCCAAGAGTTTTGCTGCTTTATAAGCCAGAGACAGGTATGGTGGCACATACTTGTAATCCTGAACTGGGGGAGCAAGACCAGAGGATCCCTGGAACTCACTTGCCAAGCAGCAAGTTCTAGTTTAATGAGAGACATTGTCTCAAAAAGAAGATGGGGCCAGTAAGATGGGGAAAGGCACTTGCTTCCAACCCTGATGACATAAATGACCTAGATTCAATCTCCAGGCTCCCCTGACCTCTATACATGTGTGCTGTGGCATGTGCACACTTCTACATGTGCCCCTCCCCCCACACACAAACACACTAAACATAAATTAGAAAACTGGTAATCTAACTGTGTAATAACAAAAGGGAAATGCACCTAAGGATGACACCTGAGGCTGTCAAAGAAAGACTAAAAACAAGAGTTGTAATTTCAGGGTGCCTGGCTAGAGGGCGCTGTTGTCTCTGGAACGCAGGTGGCAGTGTTCCAGAACCTTGGGCAGAAGTGACCTCTTCGGAGTCTGCTGTAATTTTCTGCTGTCTTTGCTCTCATATGTCTTACATTATTTTTTTTTTAACTTCCTGAAAGCAACACAAAGGAACTCTGTGCTTTGGTGTCATTATGATGACAGGTCTTAAAGCTCAGCATTTATATAACAAGTATCAGGTCACAAACCTAAAGAAAGAACTAAGTCTCAACTTGATTCTGAACTCTAACATCCTTCAGAAACACTCTACCATTCCTCCCCCCTCTGTGAACCCCTCACGGCTTTCTGTGGCTCCACCTAGCCCTTTTAGCAAAATCCATGAGCCAATTAAAGTCAGGAACCACACCATGCTTATACATGCTCCACAGAACCAACCTGTTCTGCTTGGTTGATTTGTGTTAGAGAAAAAAAAAAAAATATATATATATATATATATATATATATATATATATATATATATATATATATATATATTGTCTCAAGTTATTTTTTTCTAATGTCAAGAAGATCCAGGATTTATGGGCACCATTCATAAACAATTCATGGTTCCTTGACCTAAAGGGTCCTGGGGTTGGTGCCACTCAGAAGGACATTGCAGAAAACTGACCTGTACCAACATTTAGAAGAACAAACAAGCATGTTGCTTGTTCGCAGGAAGATGGATTGGGTTGGAGACCTTCATGCTAAGCAAAATATGTCAGACTCAGAAAGACATGTTTGAGGCCAGGATGGATTGCACAGTGAGATCCTGTCTGAGGTGGTGGGAAGAAGGCCCTGAATACTGGAAAAAGCTGGGAAGAGCTGGGGTGTCTAATAACAGAAAAAAGTAGTTGTTCACCACCAGTATAATAAAGGGGGGAGAACATGGAACAAATAATTGCTTTGGCAATAAAAGATATTGTAAATCTCCCCTTCCCCCCATGTGTGCCTGTGTGTGTGTATGGTGTGTGTGTGTGTGGTGTATGTGTGTGTGTATGTGTGTGTGTGTATGTGTGTGTATGTGTGTGTGTGTATGTGGTGTAGTCTACAGAAAGCAAAGACCTAATGTGCTCTGAGTACATTTATTACAATCTATTTCCTATGCTTTAAGCATTTAGCTGTCTTTGATGATAATTTTTTAAATAAAAAATTTCCAAATTCCCAAATACAGAGTACAGCAAACCTTAAGAGGCCAACTATCCGGCTCCAAAACCACCACCCTTTTCCCCACCTGTTCCGTTGACACTCACACTTCCCATGTTGGGATGTTTTAAAGCAATGGGGTCTCGAGTCATTTTACCATGAAATACTTCATCAGGCATCTCAAAAGAAGGAACTACCTTATTATTTAACCACAATGACATCAAAACACCAACGGATTAAATCATCTGATAGCCAATGCTTCTGGAAAGTTCTCCAGATACCTAAAATAATATTTTGCCATAGGTTTATTGGAAACATTATATGCCATTAGTATGTCTCTCACATCTTCTTTATTTTTCTTTCAGTCTAGAATTACTGGAACATTCCATTCCCCCTTCCTTTCCTTGTTACCAGGTAAAGATACTGAATCTGTTTATTGTTTGTTGTTGTTTGGATTTTTGCATTTATTGTTTAGGGAACAAGATTTCACCCTATAGGCCAGACTACCTTGAAGCTCACTATGAAACTCTGGCTTCCCTCGAACTCATGATCCTCCCGCCTCAGCCACCCAAGTGTTAGGATTAGAGATATGTGCCACCCCAGCTAATTCTGGGTCTGCTGATCTTGAAGAACTTGTCTGCCATAGGTTGCTTGGTTTTTGTTATTTGTTTGGGTAGTGATGTGGACAATATTTTTTAAATGTGTAGTCATTTTATTATATTATAATCCAGTTGTTTTCTATTGCTGTGATAAACACCAGGAGCAAAAGCTACTTGGGGAGGAAAGGGTTTATTTGGCTTACAAGTTACGGCCAAGGCAGGAAAGAACGCTACTTACTGGCTTGCTCAGCTATTTCCTTAGACACCACAGGACCACCTGCCTAGGGATGCCACCACCTACATGGTCTGGGTCCCCACATCAATCAAGAAAAATGTTCAGACACATGACCCCAGGCCAGTCCGAGGGAGCCAGTTTCTCAATGGAGGCTCCCTTTTCCCAATGACTCCAGTTTGTATCAAATTGGAAACACAACAACAAACAACAACAAAAAGAGCACAGTCACACTGCAAAGCCCACCTGAAGCTGACACCCTCACCAACCAGATTTTCAGAGCAGTGCCCTCGAACTCATAGAACTCTGGTCTCAACTGAGAAGGCAGACAGTAGACAGTCCAAGTGTGCACACTGCCCTGGTTCTTCTCTGGATCCACAGCCCTAAGAAGCTTCTCTGCAGGGGAGTTGCAGGCAGAGGTCCAAGAAGCTCTGGAGAGGCCAGATAGAATGCTCAGCAAAGAGGAGAGGGCCAGGGCTGCAGCAGAGCTCCTCTGGGAAAGAACAAAAGCTGATTGTTGAAGGGGGAAAAAAATCAAAATCGATTTACGGTTCCAGAAGAGGAAACTCCTATCAGAGACACATCGGACTTGTCGAGGCTTAACTGCAGAGGTTTACACCTTCTCCTCGGAAAGGCATGAAGCAAGAAACAGCCTGAGGTGCTCCCAGGCCCTGGCTCCTTGGTCCCCAGCCCCATTCCTTTCTCTGTTTACAGACAGAGAGCCCGGGATCTGTAGATTAGAAGCAATAATGAGGATGGTGTTTACGCAGTACCTTGTTCCAGGCAGCTCAGAGTCTTGGCAGGCAGTTCTACTGGCACGGCCTGTACTCTTAGAGGGAGAGACCGTGACGGGCAGGAGTCTCAGTCTATTCCAATGAGTCCAGTGCCCCTATCTACACCTACACTGCTGAACGGCACACCTGATCCAGGCCATTACTTTAACTCCTGCTACCTTCTAGATTTCTTCCCTTCCCTTCCTTCACCTCCCTTCGTTTCTCTTGCGAGGTCTCCTACGTGACCCAGGTTGGCCTCATGATCTTCCTGTCTATTCCCCTCTGCCTGGAAAGCTGGGAATACCAGGCACACACCATCCATCACTTTGGACTACTTTTGGAAATCCAGCTTTCTACCTCAATTCAGATGACCCCTGTCCTAGTTTGGTTTCCATTGTCATGGTAACATCAAAACCAAAACCAACCTGGGGAGGAAAGGGTTTCTTTCATCTTACAACTTACAGTCCAGCAAGAAGGGAACTCCTGGCAGGAACTGAAGCAGAGACCACAGAGGGATGCTTCTTACTGGCTTCTTCTCCATAACTTGCTCACCCTGCTTTCTTATAGACCCAGGACCTCCCGCCCCGGGGTAGTACCAGCAGCAGTGGTCTGGGCCCTTCCATATCTATTATCAATGAAGAAAATGCCCCCATAGACTTGTTTATAGGCAATCTGATGAAAGCGTTCTCTCAACTGAGGTTCCCTCTTCCAAGATGACTCTAGGTTGTGCCAGGCTGACAGGAAGCTGAGTATGCAAGACAAACCCAAACACGAGGCAGTCACTGGAGCCGTTGCAAGTGAAACTCCAAGGAAGAACACTTGGAGAAATACGTGAGATTACTGCTCAAAACCAGCGGGTACCTGCTGCAGTTCTGAAAAGCGAACGTCTGCTTGGCACACAAAGAGAATACCCATGCCCAGAAGCTTCCAGAAGGAGCACAACTGTATTGTTCCAGCCATCCCTAATCCACCTATTTAAAAAACTGTGTATCCAGGATTGGAGATGCAGCTCAAGTAGCAGAATACTTGCCTAGCGTGCATGAACCCTTTGGTTCTATTTTCAGAATTGCATAGTAGGGTGTACTTGGGAGGGTACACTTTAAGGCCAGCACTTGGGTAGCAGAGGCAGAAGGATTGAACTTCAAGATGTCATTACTACATCCATACTAAGTTCAAGGTCATCTTAGAGTTCATGAGACCTGTCCAAAAGAAAGAAGGAAGAAAAGGAGGATGGGTTAGAGGGAGGGAAGGAGGGGCTTAGGGAAGAGTGGGGGAAGAGAGTGAAGAAACAAACGAAGGAACGAGCCTGGCAGTTGTTACACACACCTTTAATGTCAGCACTCAGGAGGCAGAGGCAAGCAGATCTCTGTGAGTTCGAGGCCAACCTGGTCTACAGAGCGAGTTCCAGGACAGTTAGGGCTACACAAAGGAACCCTGTTTTGGAAAAACAAACCAAAAACAACAAAAACAAAAGGAGGATGAGGAAGAAGAAGAGGAAGAGAAGGCAGGACATCTCAAATTTGGCATGGTAGCTTACCTATTATCCTAACACTTGAGAAGATGAGGCAGGAGGTTTACTATGAGTTCAAGGCCAGCTTAAACTACAGAGTGAGATTTTCTCCAAAACAAAGAAAAAATAATACTTTCAGGTGGGTTGTACTTTAAGAATTGATCATCTACATTTATATTGATAGTGCCTTGAGTTGTCAGCAAATATAAATAATTCAAGATGCTTTTTTAGTATCTTTTGTCTAGAACATTAAGGCATTTCAGAGATATTGGCTATGTACAATTAAATTTTCTGCTTTCCAGACGGATAGGAGCAGTCAGACTTCGGGGTGAAATTCCGACTTCATTGCCAATTTTCTTGATGTCTTTGGGCAAGTGACTCCTCCTCCCTGGCTCTGTTTCCCCACTGTGTGTACACAACCGTCAGCCACAAGTTTTAGGACCATCCTCCCCCTCCCATAAGTATCTTTTAGACAGGTGGATTTCAGTTGTCAAGGTAACTGTAGCAAACAGATTGCTGATAAATGGTAGCAAGAATGAGTACGCTATTTGTCATGCACAGAAAAGCTTCTCACTGACTGAGTGCCAGTAGCCTCAGCGATTGTTGACATTGGCATAAAGCCCCATAGCAGCTTCCCTGCTTGACAGTCTAGGGATGTCATTGTCTTCAAGTCCACGCAAAGCAAGATGAAGTTCAAAGTTCAGGCTGTCTGGCCTATGGGTGACGGACACAATGAGGACATTTCAGAACCAGATGAACAGAGAGAAACAGGACATGATGAACCATCTGCCAGCTTTTCAGGATGACCAGATATTGCTTAGTTTCCTCCCGTCCACCATTTCAACTTAGATTTGTTTTTAAATGCCATGTAGGATTTACTATGGCTCCATTTTGGTTTGCAGTGCCATAACTTTGCAGTGGTGGAAAACTGGCATTTTTATCTTTTCCCAGGCTACATTTTGCACCCCAATACTCTTACTGTGCAGGGCAGCAGTAGCACACCAGAGCCAAGGCTTCATAGAGACATCAGTGGGATCAGCTGATGCCACCTAATGTATTGCTAAGCCATGCTGTCTAGTAAGTTGTATTATGATCTGAACACTCAGTCCCTAGCGGAGATAGTGAGTCACTGGCTGTGGGCCTTAAGGTTTAAAAGCCTGGCCTGCTTCCTGTTCACTGTCTGTTCCTGAGTGTGGATGCAATGTGACCAATCAGCCCAGCCCTTCTGCTTTTGCTATGACTTCCCTTGCCTGCGGCCATACCTTCCCCACCGCCATGAACGGTACTTCTCTGGAACTGTGAACCAAAATAAATTCTGTCTCCCTTAAGTCGCTTTAGTCAGGTTGTGTTGTTGTTTTGTTCTGTTTCATGTTTTATGAGACAGGATTTCTCTGTATAACAATAGTCTTGGCTAGCCTGGAACTCACTTTTTGACCAGGCTGGCCTCAAACTCACAGCGCTCCATCTGCCTCTGCCTCCTGAGTGCTGGGAGTACAGGCGTGTGCTGCCATACAGATAGTCAGAGTGATTTAACACAGCATGAGAAATGAAGACACTTCGGGCATAGTAAACACAACTTTAGCTTAGGACACTACCCACCAATGATGGGTTCCTTCGGACATTAGACCATCATGACACAAGGATCACATATCTTTATAACACTCTCTACTTAGGATAACATGTTCATCACCCCAAAATAGATTCTGGTACATGTAAGTGGGTCTCAGCTATAAACAGAGGCTGGCCCAGCTATATACTTAAGATTGGAAGTAAATAACAAGAGGTTATTCCAGCCATTGAGGGCACATGAGGTAAATTCCGGGCCACTAAGCTTCTGGCCATCTTCAAACCCAAACATCAGGTGTAGGTGGAGGCTGCTTGTTCGTTTCCCGGCCACCCAGACCAGAAATAATCACTCAGAACAATATTAATTAAATCACTGTTTGGCCAATCACTTCAATGTATTGTTATATAGCTCTTATATCTTAACCCATTTCTACTAATATGTGTATTGCCATGAGGTCGTGGCTTACCAGGCAAAGTTCTGGGATCTGTCTCCTCCAGCAGCTACATGGTGTCTCCCTGACTCCACCCACTTTCTTCCAGCATTGTTTAGCTTTCCTGCCTAGCTCTGTTCTGCCTTATCACAGGCAAAAGTAGCTTCTTTATTCATTAACTAATAAAAGCAACTCATGCACAGAAGGACTTCCCATATAAAACAGGAGGTCTCTAAGGGTGACTTGGCATTGCATACACTGCTGCTGTCGTTTCTATCATGTTATTTCCTGTAAGTACTAACTGTATGGAACTTACTTACTATGAACCTTATCTGTGGATTTATTCCCCTAAAGCTTATAAGCTACATCTTCTTTAGAAATCCCAATTGACTTTACAATGATCTCAAGGACCTGCTCTCAAATGATATACTCACCTCACACTTGAGAACAAAAATCAAAACCCAGACTGAGGAATTATTTTTCCAACTTGTGTTCTTTGAAGTCTTTAAAAATGTAAAAATTTTCAAAATGTAACACACAAATCGTACAGTCAAGTTGCTTGGCCATGAATACTTATTCATCTGAACACTTTAAACTGAGTTAAAACACAGTTTTCAAAAGTTGTTCTTAGATTAAGGCTTGTTCAGAATGCATGAGACCCTGGGTTCCATCCTCAGTCACATACACACACATATACAAGGGCACACACATGGGCACACACACATGGGTACACACATGGGTACACAAACACACACATGGGTACATAAACACATACACATGGGTACACACACACACAGACACACACACATGGGCACACCCATTCTGGAGACAGGCTCCCTCACTGAACTTGAAGCTCACTGGTTTCACTGAGCTGGCTAGCAAATTACCTTCAAAGATCTGCCCTCTCCATCCCGCAGCAATAGGGTTATGGACGCACATGACCACACTGTTTTTAAATGGGTAGCGAGGATCTAAACTTGGGTCCTCACACTTGTGCAGCAAGCACTCTTACCCACTGAGCCATCTCCCCAGCCTGGCACAAAGGCCTTGTCTATTTAAATATTAATACTAAAAATTAATGCAAGATGAATGGTATTTTGACATCTGAACAAGTCTTAATCCTACTACCGACTACACAGACTAAAACGCCACTCACAGCAGATCCTTCACATTTTTATGTGACTGTTTATTTATCTTTCCCTCTCTTGGCTCCACAGAATGATATCTTGTTCCACATTAAGTATCCGTGTATGCTTATTTCCCCTTTGCTGTCTGGGCGTCTATTCCAAGTGTCTGGCAGAAAACCTTGATAGAGGATTGCAGAGAGTGGTCTGGCTATCAAACGAAGAGACTAGGAACACCCATCACCATCCCAGAGGCTGGACCAGGTGTTGAGTGGGCCACCCAGACTAGGAGACACTAGTTAGTTTCCTTAGGCTTTGGACTATAGTAGATTCCTTGGAAGCAAGGCGATGCTGTGGTTGCAGTGGAGTTTGAACACTAGTGACCTGGATCTGAACATTAGCTCGGTCATCTCTTGGCAAATCACATGCAATCCCTGAGCTCCAACTTTTTTTCATCTGTCACAGCAGGTTGAGGTGATAAACGCACCCAGTAAAAACTACAGTGTACAACTCATTGCTAAAGGTGGTACATAGATTAATGCTTGGGAACCAGGACTGACTTGGAGTTTAATACTAAAGCTTTCTAAGGTTTGATGCAGGAAGTGTGGAACCCAGTAGCCTATCCTCAGAATAGTTTCCAGGATGTAGTATGTTCAAATCAATAATACACTGCTATAACAAAATGCCTGAGACTGAGTACCTTATAATGCATAGAGATGTGTTGGTTTGTAGTTCTAGAGAGTACAAAGTCCCAGGTCAAGGGGATGACTCACTTGCTTGTTAAATCATCCTATGACAGAAAGGCAAAGAGTGGGTGGGAGTGAGAAGGGAGTTTGCGCTTTCTTAGGTACATTTACAGCCTGATATTTCTCATTAAGTCTCACCTCCATGTATTATTGCACTGGGGGCCTGAAGTTTCTAACACATGTTTTTTGGGGGGGCACAGTCAAACCAGAAAATTGCTCCAAGCCTCAGTCCAAAAGGCTGATTATCAAATATGAAAGACATATTAAAAAAAAAAAAAGCCCAATGCCCAATTTGGATCAAACCTTGCAAACCTGACAGCCCTCTACTGTGTTATGCCTTTACATTTTGATTCTCCTTGTGTGCTGTTAGAGGCATACACCTTCAACTTTTTGTTTGGTTTCCTCTCAAAACAGCGTTTTAAAATTATATGGCTTTGCACATTCTTTTATGTTAATAACTAAAATATTTCTCCATAACTTTACATGGTTACCAAGGAGATAGCTTCTGGTGAGCTGGAAACACATAATATTTAAAAATAAAATTCTCTAGTCTGGGATGATAGCCACATAAGCATGAGGACTTGAGTTCAGATCTCCCCAGAACCACATAAAATGCCAAGAGTGGTCGCCTTGGATCCTCCAGCTGGGAGCGCAAAGAAAAGAGGATCCCTGGGCCATGGCAGCCAGCTAATGTTTTGCAGTTGGTAAGCTTTGAGATCCTGGAAAGATCCTCCCTCAAAAGCTACGGTGAAGAGCAATGGAGGAAGACACCTGCTTTGACCTCTGACCCCTACATGCTTGCACACACTCATTCACTACATGCACAAGATCTTAAAAAAAAAAAAAAGAATTAACTAATGCAAATATAATTTCTCAAATGTTTCCTGTAAAAGTCAGGTGTGATGGTGCATGATTGGGAGATAGAAGCAGGAGGCTCACGAGTTCAAGGTCACCCTCATATGCAGTTCAAAGGCAGCCTAAGCTATATCATGATATACTGTCTCAAATTAAGTAAATAAATAACGATCTCCTGTGGGCATTAAATGCCATATCAACTTGATGTTAGACAAAAGTCATTTATATAGAGACACAAGCTCATCTTTAATAGACCAAAAATTATTTTATTTACTTGACTTTTCCCTTCCTTTTTATTGCTGTTGTTAGGCTTTGTTTTGTTTTTTGAGATGGGGTTTCTCTGTGTAGCCCTTGCTGCTTGCTGCCCTGGAATTCATTATGTAAACTAGGCTGGTGTCAGACTCACAGAGCTCTGCCTGCCTTTCACTCCAAGGTGTTGGGATGAAAGGTGTGCGCCACTCTAAAATACTTTTATTGGTCTCCTATAAGTAGCAATAAAAATATGAACATAAATTGAATTAATTTTTAATTTCCTATGATCTTTGGGGTTGAAGGTGGTGAAGAAATATTTCTGGACTGAATTGTTATGAGTTACTATTAATAAGCAATTTCTCAAGACAACATAAATACATAATTTTATAAGTAATTATTAAACATAAAATGTAGACTCTTACTAGAGAAAAACACTCTCCCTTAGACCTCGTCCCCAAATAGACTGCTCTTTGATGACCTTATCCCTACTTTGCAATTATTGTTGTCATCACTGCCACAAGTACTATGAGACCCTCTTCATGGAACAAACAAATTATAACGGCAAGGATCCCGGCACCGAAGCACTAATTACTCAAGCCACTTCTGATGAGGTGATCTATCATCAAAATTACTTAATGACTGAATTCGCTAGCAACTCAATTAAGCCTTTTCTCAATTTTCATGAAAGTAAAGAATCAGAAATCTCTTGGGTTACAAAAAGATTTATTACTCCATCAGTAGATCATTCATTTTCTTTATTTAAAAAAAAATGGTTTGGGTCTAGCTTCCCAGAGGGCTAATCCCATGAGGTGATGCTGGCTTGTGATTTGAGGGAGGGAGAGGGATGTCTGTAGCTAAGGCATTGTGTCTATGAAATGGTTATTAAAAGAGGAGACCGGAAAGGAGAGCTCTGAGCTCAGCCTAATAGCTCCTGCCACACAGTGCTCAGGAGAACTATTTGAGGAAAGAGTAAAATTTTAAAAACTTAGAAGGTCACCGAACATCCCCAAGGAACCAAGAACCCAAACTGGAAGGCCCTTGCCTTGGAATCTATGCTTAGAGCTGAGTCTCCGTGGAGAGATTAACTGGACAGCCGGAGCTCTGACATCTCCAAAGGGCATTCTCCAGGCCACACTATGGCCATCACAGCTCCCTCCCAAATGCCAGAGAATCTCAGTATGAGAAACTCTCAAACCCAAGGGATTAGGAATACACTCTATTATTTTCCTTTCTTTTAAAGGGTCACAATAAGTCTACATGTTGAAAGCTGAACATACAGCTTAGCTTTGCTTTGTGCAAATGTCAAATGACCTCAATCCCTTCCTCTACGTCCCATGAAGAATACCTAGTTCCACTCAGAGTGACAGGGTAATCTGCTGTGATGTTCCAAGCCAAGTCCCTTGTGCTTGCATATAGGGCTATTCGTGGCAAGTGTGGTTGTCTCTCAGTTCCCAGAGGGACTAAGACCTGAGTGAGTTGGTCCCCCGGTCTTCGCTCTGAGGACTGTTACATTCCCGGAGAGCACTTGTTTCTACTTTGGCTTTCCTGCTCCCATGCCCTGTTGGAAGCGCTAATACATAAGGAGAGTCCCTGAACAACCATGAACATAAAGATGCTCCCTATGTGTTTCTATTAATTCGTGAGTGCAGGGTCAACATGGTGCTTCCCTAGCTGTCCTTGAGAGTTCCCTTGCCATTCACCAGCTTAATAAAATTTGAAATATATATGAGCGAAGTGTGCATATGAGAGATGTATGTGTGTCTGTGTGTGTGTGTGTGTGTGTGTGAGAGAGAGAGAGAGAGAGAGAGAGAGAGAGAGAGAGAGAGAGGAAGAGAGAAATTGCATCTAAGGGTATATGCCTGTCTTTCATTATACCCAGAGCTGCATGAGTTTTTTTTAAAACCATGTGGTTTGAATTTTCCATTTTTCATTGCAAAACTCAAAGAGTTGGCTGCATAATAATGAAGATGGGCATACAAATTTCAAATGCCACAGTTGGGGAACAAGGCCCCCTAAGTTGTTTACTGCATGGGAATGAGGGGCAAATCTCCTGAGCTGTGATCTGATCACAGACATCTTAGGCATTCTATGATTTCTCTAATCCTCAAGAGATATGCAAAAATAAGCCCCAGCAGGGGCTTATAGTTCAGTAGGTAATGTGCTTGCTGTACAAGTGTGTGGACTTGAGTTGGATCATCAAATCTCACATTCAAGAAACCATCGTCATGGGGTGTTAACATCTGTAATCCCAGAGTTGAGTCCTAGGGGCTTGCTGGCCAGCAGGGCTATCCTACTGGGCCAGCTCCAGGTCGGTGGAGAGACCCTGTCCCAAGTAAACAAGGTGAACGGCATCTGAAGAACAACACCCAAGATTAACCCATAGTCTCCACACCCATATATATACACACACACACACCTACACGTATAACACATGCCACATATCAGTGCCACACACACATACACGCATGCACGTATGCTCCCATTTTCCTTTCCCGTTAGTCATCAGTAAGACTATAAGTTAGAAGTTAGCCAGTTACCAAAGAAATGAAATTAGAATCTCTATCCATGGCTGATATTTAGAATTCACACAAATCCGTTGGTCCTGCTGTGGAAAAGTTGGTGGGAGAGTCTACAGGGGTCTTTTTTTTTTCTTTGCATACAGGAAGCTCGAAGCATTGCTGCCTGTGCCTCTCTTTCCCCCTATTCAGAGCTATGGAATTGACAGAGCCAAAGGCCCCTCTGTGGGAACTTCTATCCTCACCTGTAAAGCTAGGAAATAACTAATGAATATTTATAAACCTCCCTGAGCCAAGGCAGGCAAATGAGAGCAGTTGAAAGAATTATGATAAAGAATCAAATATAGCTTAAAAAAAAATAAAACAGTTGAGATGCCTTGGAGAATGTTTTGTAAACACTTTTGTAGGGGAAAGAGGATGAACGCCGTCCTTACAGTTGAAGAGGGAATTTGGCCACTGAAATGGGACAGGGCCAAGCCCTTAGCACCAGATCATGTAGAAAGCAGCCCCAAGTCTGTTCCACAGACTCGGCAGAGCGTCAGCCTGAACACTATCCCACAGACACGGCAGAGCCTCAGCCTGAATGCTATCCCACAGACATGGCAGAGTGGCAGCCTGAACGCTATCCCACAGACACAGCAGAGCATCTGTTGGGAGAGCAGATGCATTAAAGCCCTGATTAGAAGCGATCCCAGGTGTGAAGAGCAGCTAGCTGCAGCTGATTTCCCAGCATGCCTCTACTGATTGATTCCCTGGGAGAAAGAAGCTACACTTTTCTCCCCCTTGCTCTCTGAGGAAGTAGGAGTTGGGAAAAGTAGCAGGCAAGGCAAGCATGGCTCGTGGGTATTTCTGATCCAAACACAAAGTATTGCATAAATCTGTCCTGGTGATTCCCTGGGGAAGCCTCTGCAAGCCTGAGTAAGGAAAATGTGTGGTGTTCACCTGGGTTGGAGGTGCAGGGCGTCTCCTTTGTCATGGCCATAGGTACAGATCTGCAGATTTCTATTCTCCAGCTTGTGAATGTGGCTGGGATGACGGAAGTCTTAAGGATGCACAGCAGAGGGAAGGACTCCCTGACTCCCACCCCTGTTAATCTGTGAAGCTGTCAGACTGCAGGGGATCAAGCTATGGGCCAGTGGTTCTCAACCTGGGTTACAACCACTGAAAGACATGTTTCTGATAGTCTTAGGAACCCCCAACCATAACTTTATTTTCGTCGCTACTTCATAACTGTAATTTTGCTACTGCATGGTGTCTCAGACCTAACACCATATATTTTCTGATGGTTGCGACCCACAGGTTGAGAACCCACTGCTGTAGGGGAAGGGTGCTGTTTTTACATGTTTAGATGGGCTACATATGTGGAAGGACTGGGATCGTGACTGGGCTTTAAGAACAGTGACGACCAGGGAAAATCCATCAAGAGGAAATCTCAATGCTGAACATCTATGTCCCAAATACAAAAGCACCCATATATATAAAAGAAACACTTCTAAAGCTTAAATCACTTCAACACTCCACTCTCACCACTGGACAGGTCTATCAGAAAGAAAATTAACAGAGAAATAAGGGAACTAACAGATGTTATGACTCAAATGAACTTAACAGACATCTATAAAACATTCCATCCTAAATGCCCCTCGACCAAAGGATGGATAAGGAAAATGTGGCACATTTACACAATGGAGTACTATATGGCAGAAAAAAATAACAGCATCTTGAAATTTGCAGGCAAATGGATGGATCTAGAAAACATCATATTGAGTGAGATAACCCAGATCCAGAAAGACAAGTGTAATATGTACTCACTTATAAGTGGCTATTAGACATAAAGCAAAGAAAACCAGCTTACAATTCACAACCCCAGAGAACCTAGACAACAATGAGAATCCTAAGAGAGACATACATGGATCTAAACTACATGGGAAATACAAAAAGACAAGATCTCCTGAGTAAACTGGGATCATGGGAACCATGGGAGAGGGTAGAAGGGGAAAGGAGAGGAAGGGAGGGGAGTGGAGAAAAATATATAACTCAATAAAAACAAAGCAAAAGAACAATGACCACAATAACCAATAAATCTGACCACACTAGAGTCAAATTCAGACATGTTCAGCCTGTGGTCCATGGGCCACGTGCGTCCCAGATGCTACAAATGTGGTCCAGCACATTTGTAGATAACAGTATTGTATTGCAATGTGAAAAGGTTAGACAGTACTAGAAGATGTTAGGGTTTCTTCGAGTTACCATTCCGATTCTGCCCTAAATGAGATCCAAGTCTTTCTCCTGTTTTCCTTTTTCTGTTTATTCTGGCCACATCCTGCACTTTAAGTGGCTTGCTATAAAGAAAAAGGAACACATCTCACCCAGCAAAGGCTTTTCAGGGACTATTTGACATCGGTGTACCCTTGGGCCCTGTGTGGTGTTCAAAGTGGCTGGAGGGGAGGTCAAGGATGTTGCTCAGCTGGTAGAATGCTTGTCTAGCATACTTGAAGCCTCGAGTTTATTACACAGCACCACACAGGTCAGCTGTGATGGTGCATTCCTGTAATGCCAGCACTGGGGACGTAAAGGTAGGAGGATCAATAATTTAAGATCATCCTTGTCTACACGGTAAGTTCAAGGTCAGACTAGCTTACATGAGATCCTGCCTAAAATCAAATAAAAAGCAGGCAGGGGGAACAGCTGGCTGCGACAGAAAGATCCAAGCACTTGTGGCTGGTGGGCCATTGTGCGCAGTTCCCAGGTCAACCCTCAGTTTAGTAAAAGGCTGCGTGTTCATTTCCGGGCCGCCTAGACTCCCAAAATAACCACACAGAAACTATATTATTTAAATCACTGCTTGGTCTAACACTATAGCATATTCCTATCAAGCTCTTACATATTAAATTAACCCATTTCTATTATTTTATATTTTACCATGAGGCTCATGGCCTACTGGCGAGGTTCCAACTGGCAGCTCACATCTTTTCCCTCTTGTGGCTACACGGCGACCCTTTGACTCCACCTTCTTTCTCTTAACATTCAGTTTAGTTTTCCCCACCTAGCTCTGTTCTGCCCTGCTATAGACTGGATGCAGTTTCTTTATTAATCAATGATATTCACAGCATACAGAGGGGATCCCCATATAGCCTCCTCTTTTCTATTTAAATAAAAAGGAAGGATTTAACTTTAACATAGTAAAATTAAAACTAATAACAAGACATACAATAAAACAGGTATCAAGCAAGAATTGCAGTTACAATATTTTTATCTACTTTTCTTTTTTCATAACTAATGAAAACTATAATTATAACTATCTATTCTTCAATTCCATCAAAGACTCCAGAAGGTTAAAATATTACCTAAGTAAACAGGAAATTCATCATAAGCAACTTCCAAAACTCTAGAATTGACAGAGACCTCTCACTGCCTGGACAGTTACCCAAAGGTCTTTTGTAACATTGGGAATCCATCTTCAGCCTACAGGCCCATAGTATCCAGCAGACTTTCCCATGAAGCAGGAAATTTCAAAGACAGTTCTGCCTATATTGGCAGTTTGTCAGTCACTTTCTTCTGTGTCCCGTAGAATGTCTTGTACACTCATTCATGAAGCAGAAACCCTGAAGGACCATCTTTAGGTAACTTCAGCAGTCATTTTTCTCTGGGTCCATGTCCAGTTTATACAGCATACCATCAAGCAGTACAGGCAACAGCAGTTTCTTGCCCAAATGGCTAACAAACTCCATAAGGAGCCTTTTCGATACCCCTCTTCCTCTTGAAGTAATTTGTGCTGCCAGGAGCAAATGTGTCTCATAGTCATAAAAAGTCCTAAGTTATTAAAACATTTTAAATGCCATATTCTGACAGTTTCTGAAAGATAGAAGAATGCCTATCTATCTGAAATATATCTCTGTACAACTAGAAAACCTAACATGTCTACACATTGATTATTATAGATGACTCTCTATTAACCTATATTTCTTAATTATACATTACATTTTTAAATAAGCTGCACAAATACAATACCTTAATCAAGAGCAGATATATATATGTATGTATAACAAAATTGACTTTAAATTTGTATCAATAAACCAAGATTCATACCAATGCAAAGTATTCATATCTATAGCAATCAGTCTCAATTATCTTGTCTCTAAAATCATATGCTCACCTTAAAAACCATTGAGCACCTCTGACATAATGTTGTAAAGTACAGGGCCCCTGATATCTCCATAGCAGCTCTCACTGTGTTATTCTTTTTTTTTTTTTTTTTTTTTTTTTTTGGTTTTTCGAGACAGGGTTTCTCTGTGGCTTTGGAGCCTGTCCTGGAACTAGCTCTGTAGACCAGGCTGGTCTCGAACTCACAGAGATCCGCCTGCCTCTGCCTCCCAAGTGCTGGGATTAAAGGCGTGCGCCACCACTGCCTGGCCTTCACTGTGTTATTCTTTCTTCAAAACAGAGAAACAGTCATTTTGTGGCTGGGGACACTGGTCTTGAAGCCTCTTTGTGGGGCGAGGCTGAGATAATGACAAGAGGGAGGTTGTTGGGCAGAGTGAGCCAACAGGGAGGCATGGCGTGAGTGCCCCAGACTTAGAAGGGAATGGAAAGGCAAGGAGGATAGCAGATTAACCTTGAATCTGAAAGGGCCACTTCTCAATGGGAAAGGGAACTGGCCTCGGGGTTAAACATTTTTTCCTAGACCAACTAAAGTAGAATGTTCTGGAATCAATCATCTGTGATTGGAATGGGATGGGACTCTCGTCTATGGATGCCTCCTGCCAAGCATGTATACGGAGCTGTTCACCTAAGCATGAGAGAGGACCTCAGAGAGAGCCTGAGCCTGCAGACAGCTGGAGCAAATAGTCCTCAATTCTCATCTATTGCTTCCCTGTCTAGATGTTGGTGTGGGAGGGTCATCTGTCTATGTGGTACTTTCATTGGTTAAATAAAGAAACTGCCTTGATTTTTTGATAGGGCAGAATTTAGATAGGTGGAGTAGACCGAACAGAATGCTGGGAGAAAGAAAGCAGAGTCAGGCAGACGCCATGGCCTGGCTCTCCTCTCCAAGACGGTCGCTGGTTAGACTCATGCCGGTAAGCCACAGTCAAGTGGCGATACACATTAATGGAGATGAGTTAATCTAATATGTGAGAGTTAGCCAATAAGAGGCTAGAACTAATGGGCCAGGCAGCAATTTAATTAATACAGCTCTCCGTGTGATTATTTCAGGCATAAGCTAGCGGGGTGGCCGGGACAACAAGCAGCCCACCGCTCCCATCACAACAAGATGTGCCTTTCTTTGTTCTGGTGGTGGTCCTAGGGATGAATCCCAAGGACCCGAGTGTGCCCTGTACCTCTGAACTACACCCTTAGCACTGTGTGTTTATTTATGACTTGCTTGTATGTACTGATAATATGCTAAGTGCAGCTTGGATTTAAAAACACACGAGATCTAGTGCATGGCATTGTGCCTATAGTTAACAGTGTATTCTGTACTTAGAAATTTCTTGAGAATTTGCTGGACATGATTGACCATGCCTGAAATCTCAGCACTTGAGATACTGAAGCAGGAGGATTACAAATTTGAAGCCAGTCAGACACTGCTGAAAGAAAGAGAGAGTGTGTGTGTTAAGAATATGAATAGTTACAGCTTCTTACTGAAAGTAAATGAAACACAAATGAAAGTTGATTTTTTTTTTCCCTTTAGCCTCAAGTTCAGGTATTCCTGATTTTCTAAATAAGATATGGGGCTGGAGAAAAGACTTTTTCCTCAGGCCTCAAAGGGATAACAAAACTTGAGATTTTATTAGCATATTCAAGTTCATGATAGAGCACTTACCTCGCAAGCTGGAGGCCCCGGGTTCAGTTCCCACTGTGTGTGCTGGGATGGGGGAATAGAGGGCAAGCAAACCCATTCTCTTTCTCTAACACGAGACATCTGAAAACAGCACAAGTCTCGTCACGGTTTTGCCGTTATATTTTTTAATCTGATGTCAACAATTTTCCCCAAGCTAGTTGTTTTATGCAGTTGTTTTTCCCTCAATAAAGCTGGGCCAACCACATCTTTTAAACCAGTAAATAATGTTATCAAAATAAGCACAGTCTTTGAAATCTCACAAAAAAAATTTTCTATTTTACAATTTGCCCTGAATATCAAGGCTACAAGAATAACATTTCATGTATTCAAATGGCTTACAGCTGTACTCATTCCCCTGCCCTGAAAAGAAAAAGAAAACAAAATTGCATATGCTTGGTTAAGGGCTAAGTCATCTGCGAAGCCAGAAAGAAAATAGCCAGATTGTTAACATTCGTGTATTACAAACTACAACTTCAACAGTCACTCTGTCATTGGCTGGGGTTGTTCAGACGCAGGGGGAGTGCCTGAGGGCTGTTGGAGCTGATTAGCAAACCAATGTTGTCCTTCTCCATCTCACTGCCAGCTCCCACTGTGCATTGCCCCAGAAGTACTGTGTGTGTGTGTGTTTTCAAAATCCCAGTAAACTCACCTCTGCCTGTAGAGAATGTAAAACCTGTTCTCTGTGGTGGCTTGGATGAAAACAGCCTCCATAGGCTCCTATGTTTGAATACTTGGTCCCTACTTGATAGAACTGTTTAGAAAGGATTAAGAGGTGGGGCCTTGTTGGAGGAGGTGTGTCTCTGAGAGTGAGCTTTGAGGATTCCGAATCCTCTTACCATCCCTTCTGTGTGTTCTCCTTCCTGTCTCTCTGCCTTTTACTTTCTCATCAGATTGTGAGCTCTCAGCTGTTCCTTCTCCCGTGCCTGTGCTCTACCATCAGACTCTAACCCTCTAAAACCATAAGCCCAATTAAACAATTAAACACTTTTTAAAAAAGATTTATTTATTATGTATACAGTGTTCTGCCTGCATGTGTGCCTACAGGTCAGAAGAGGGCACCAGATCTCATTACAGATGGTTGTGAGCCACCATGTGGTTGCTGGAAATTGAACTCAGGCTCTCTGGAAGAGCAGCCAGTGCTCTTAACCTCTGAGCCATCTCTCCAACCCCCTAAACACTTTCTTCTATAAGTTTCTTTGGTTTTGGTATTTTGCCACAGTAGGAGAAAACTAAGACTCTTTTGTTTTCTTCGGTCACTGAATACTTCATGAACAAGGGACATAATCACACCCCCAAAGGGAGAACAGTCATCTCGCTTAAATATCCTTGTTGGTCGTCCCCAGGATCTGCTCAATAGAGAGGAGTTGGTGGCTGTATGGGTAGGACAATTAAAATTTGGAAATGGAAACTGTTGGTAAGCATTGGTTTACAGGATAATATATGAATAACTCAAATTACAGCTCTTTGCGAAAGTCAGAAGCTATAAAAATGCGATGCTTGCCACTTCTCCAAGTGAGAGATGTTGATTAGCCTGAAGAACACTTGGGACTCATTTGTCACTTGCAAACCTAAAATGAGAGCTGCCTCTCTTGGTCCAAGTGCAACATGGGCGGACATGAAGATCACAGGGCTCACGGTGTTGTTTGCATCAGGCGGTCCAGAGCACTTGCAGGTGAGA
Organism: Chionomys nivalis; assembly: GCF_950005125.1. Lineage (NCBI taxonomy): Eukaryota > Metazoa > Chordata > Mammalia > Rodentia > Cricetidae > Chionomys > Chionomys nivalis. Next base: position 20,825,285 of record NC_080098.1, on the reverse strand, counting down.
CAGAGCTGTACTGGAGAGGGCTGCAGACTTCTCTGCATGACCTTGGATGCTCCACTTACCCCTTCCTTCTCTCCTGCCTGCCTTCCTTCATGCTCTCTAGCACCCTGGAAAGGGTTCTCTTCCTTCTCTGTAACCCCTCAGGCTTTGAATCAAGCAATATTCATCTTGGGTGTGTTGTGTGAGCATGCATATGATATGTTCACACGTGTGCACATGCTTTTAGTGGCCAGCGTTCAACATCTGGCATCTTCCTCAATCACTAACAACCACCTTTTTTTTTTTTCCTTTTTTTTTTTATTTTGAAACAGAATCTCTTTGAGCCTGGAGCTCATTCCGTGGGCAAGACGAGCTGGTCAGCAAGCCTCAGGGATCCTCCTGTCTCAGAGCAAGAATTGAAGGTGTACACACTTCATGCTCAGCTTTTTATCTGGGTCTGCATTTTGACTCACTGGGCCATCTCCCCAGTCCCCTGCTCAGAAAGCCTTCTTCTGTCCTCTGTGTCTGCCACTGACAATTCCAGGAATTGTTTTCCTTCTTTTAAAAAAATGACTTATTTATTTTATGTGCATTGGTGTTTTGCCTGCACGTATCTTTGTGAAGGTGTGGTATCCCCTGGAGATAGTTACAGGCAGTTGCAGGCTGCCATGTGGATGCTGGGAATTGAACCCAGGTCCTCTGAAAGAACAGTCACTCTAAACCACTGAACCATCTCTCCTGCCCATTTTCCTTTCTTTTTAAGATTCATTTTATTTTTAATTTCATATATGTGTCTGTGTCTGAAGGGGTGATATGTGCGTGTGGGTACACGTGCCTGCGGAGACCAGAGGAGGGTGTTAGATACCTGGAGCTGGAGTTACAGAAGCTTGAGAATCACCTGTGATGGGTTCTGGGCACTGAATTCAGGTCCTCGGGAAGAGCAGGAAGCCCTTTGCCGTCCACCTTCCTCAGCCTTGCTTTGATTTCCATGACTACCTTGATGATCTTCCTGGCCTAGCTGCCTCGGTCATAAGGGAATTCAGGAGTCTCCCATTGGATGATCCTCCTCTCTGCCCTACTGTCCAGATCCCCTGCTTCACCCTTGAGCCATTTACATCTTGTTTAAAGTACTCACTGACTATCCTGTTTCAGCAATCTATTATCACAAGATAACCACATAAAAACATTCAGAGGCTTTTTGAGACAGGCTTCAATGTCGCCCAACTGGCCTTGAATTTAATATGCAGCTGAGGGTGAACCTGAACTCCTGATCCTTCTGCCTCCCCGTTTTGAAGTTACGTGCATGTGCCATCTGGCTTATACAGTTCCGGAGATCAAACCCAGGGTCTCTTGCATACAAGGCAAGTTCTCACCAACCGAGCCGCATGCACAGCCCTGTTTCATCACTTCCTGTGATCCTATGGGTTAATTGGCTTTATCTCACAATTTCTTCAGGATCGTGGTCACAAACATTGCTAAATTCTACTGAGAGTTCGGCTGGGCAGAACACCCATGGAGACATCACTCAGACGACAAACAGCTGGTGCTAGCCTTCGCGTGGGCCTCTGAGTTCTCCCCACCATGACCTCCCTCCTCCACAAACTGGGCTTTTTCATGATGTGGCAGCTGGGCTCCAAGAGAGCAAACGCTGGTAGACATGGGATTCTGGTAATGCTGCCTCTGTCCCATTCTGTCGATCAATGCAAGTTGTGAGAACACCCCAGCTCCAAGGGAGGGAAATGGAACCCACCTGTCAGTGGAGAGACCTGTAGAGAGAAGGCAGAAATAGTTGAGCCATGTGTGGTAGTTTATACCCATAATCCAGCATCGGGAGACTGAGACACAAGGATTGACAGAGCTTGAGGCCAATGGCTCTATAGTGAGTTACAGGCCAACACGGGTGCCAGAGTGAGACCTTTCTCAAACTAACAAACAAAAAGGTAATTTCCCATTGAGATAGTTACTGCATTTCTGTTTTTGTTGAAGGATTTACTCTGTTCCAAAATGCTTGCCAGCTTATTGACTTTCCTAATAAATAAACTTGACTATGTGACTCTCCCCGCCCCTCTGTGTGTGTGTGTGTGTGTGTGTGTGTGTGTGTCTTTATCCTGGGCTAACTTGCATTCTCCTTGCTAGCCTTGCCTCCTGCCTTCTAATTTTCAGATGGGTCTGTAGATCCAGCCCTGCTAAGCAACTTTAAAATCTGCACTGATTGGAGGGGGGGGTTAGGCAACTAAGCAGAAGAACACTTTCCCAGCATGCACCAGGCCTGGTTCCAGAACTACAAAATAAATAAATAAAAATTAAACTTCTCTGAAAAAGGAAATGACTTGTATTATATAGCTCAATTGGTAGGCACTTGTCTAGCATATATGACTCCCTAGATAACAAGTTCAAGGCCATTCAGGGCTACATAGGCCCCTTTGAGAGAGAGAGAAAGAGAGAGAGAGAGAGAGAGAGAGAGAGAGAGAGAGAGAGAGAGGACAGAAAGAGAGGGGGGAGGAAGGAAGGAAGGAAGGAAGGAAGGAAGGAAGGAAGGAAGGAAGGAAGGAAGGAAGAAAGGAAGGAGGAGAAGAAGAGGAGGAGGAGGAAGAGGAGGAGGAGGAGGAGAAGGAAGGAAGGAAGGAAGGAAGGAAGGAAGGAAGGAAGGAAGAAAGAAAGAAAGAAAGAAAGAAAGAAAGAAAGAAAGAAAGAAAGAAAGAAAGAAAGAAAGGTAGTGACACACACCTGTAATCTGCTCAGAGGCAAGGGGTCTGGAGTTAAGGCCAACCTGGACTATGCAGAAAATTGCTGTCTTGGAAAACAAACAAAACCTTTAAAAATCCCTTGACAGAATGGCCTCTTCCTGTGTGGAGTCTAATGTAGAAGAATTCCCTGTTGTGTAAAACATAGGTGTTTCCTAAGAATGTCTCCAACAGGTTCACCCTGGGGGAAGCTATGGGGATTTTATCAGCTAAGGTTTGTATCTTTTAGGGTTGAGTAATTGCTGTAACAACCCTTACATTTTTCAGCCTAACATGTTGGACTTTAATTCTTACACCTCTAACAACAGAGTAAATATCCAAGTCAATGAGGGCGCTAGGCTCCAGGTGGCTCTAGAACTCAGAGTAGAGGCATCTCCACTCTCCTCAGTCTTTGATCTCCATGGCTTATAGAGGAGAAATAAACTGGGAATTTGTTGTTGTTTTTGAGGGGTTGTTGTTTCAAGGCCAACTCTAGAAGTTGCATGTCACTTCTTTACTCATTTCATGGCCACAGCTTGTTCATGTGACCAACTCTAATGCTGAAATACCTGAAATATGCTCTATCTGTGGATCTAGGAAACAGAGGAAGTTCCATGATGACCCAGCAGCCTGTGCCACCATAAACTGTACACTGTGCCTGATGCAGACAGCTCAGATTCTCCAGAAACAGCCCCGGGAAGAGCACAGTGAGGGTGTAGGTGACTGAGGCTGTTTAGGTTTGTGCACAGCGCCATCTGCTGCTCAGAGAAAGGAACAGGCTGAGGGTTGCACTGGGCCTGGGGATTAAAACAATCAGAAGGTGGTGTGGTTGGTACTCTCAAATCTTACTGATGTGGTAACCACAGACATGCATACAGCATACAGCTATTTGATGTTGTTGTTGTTGTTGTTGTTGTTGTTGATGATGATGATGATGATGATGATGATGATGATGATGATGATGATGATGATGCTCTTTTGACAGGCACAGCTGTTCTGATTAGTTTTTGTCAATCTCAAGCTAGAGTTATTTAGAAAGAAGAACCTCAATTGAGAAAATGTCTCCATCAGATTGCCTGTAGACTACTCTGTGGGAGCATTTCCTTCATTAATTGATTGATGCAGACAGGCCCAGGCACAGAAGTGGTGCCATCCCTGGGCAGGTGATCCTGGACAGTAAAAGAAAGCAGGCTGAACAAGCCAGAGGGAGCAAGCCAGTAAGCGACAGTCCTCCATGGCTTCTACTTCAGTTACTGCAGGGTCTGCCTTCAGGTTCCTGCACACTTGAGTTCCTGCCCTGATTTCTCTAAATAATGGACTGTTCCCTGGATGTATGAGGTAAAGTAAATGCTTATCATAGCAATAGAAACTCTAAGACACCAAAAAATGCCACAAGTATAGCAGACAGGAGTTGTTTTGTTTTTGTTTATCTTTCTGTGAAATTAAACTAGAAAGCAAACATGGGAATGAGAATCAAGAAGACTATGTAAAGATTCATATATATATGAATATATAATATGTATATATGAATATACATTATTTCATTAGATACTGGGATGCTTGACTAGCCCTAGTTCACCTCAGTTTTAGGGTGAGGGGACAGGATGACTTTTCCAGATTTTTCCAGCTGCAAATTGTAAACAAATTGTATATAACACATTTCAACATAGCAGGTTGAAGTCAAATGCACTTTCTGAATCCCTCTGGCAATGTGCTTTGTTGATTTTTATTTGGTTTATATTCTTTTTTAAGTCCAAATCCCCATGACTTCCATATCTAAAACATCTGCCACTTAAAAGGTTCTGCATATGCATGCATGCATAAATTAGAGAGCTAGGACTTGCTAACTAATTGCAAGTTGGTGGTGAGGGGAGAGAGTTACTGGCATAGGTAATAACGTCCTATAATTAATCATAATCAGTAGTCAATCAACTATTGAGTATCAGCTGTGAGTCAAGAGAATGCTAATTTCTGTATATGTATTATATCAATTTATATGTGCTAAACATTTATGCTCTGACAAAAAAACATTCATTATTGTGATACTATTAGGAGACAGAGCCTCTGGCTTTAAAGATGAGAAGGGGGTCAGTGCAGAGTCCTCCTGAATGGGATTAGTGTCTCAGTGAGAGAGGCTCAGAGGCGCTCTTGGCTCTTCACCATGTGAAGGCAGAGTAAGAAGGCACCATCAACTCATCAAGGTGCCAATGGCTTGATCTTGAGCTCCTCAGTCTCCAGAATTGAGAGAAATAAGTTATTGTTATTTATAAGCCATCCGGTCTATAGCATTTTGTTACAGATTCCCAAAGAAACACATCCATTTTCACACCCTCTCTGAAGAGAACCGAGACATGGGAAGCAATTAGAAGTGGGAAGGAAGGGAAAGTGTGTCAAGCAAGTAACCGACCGTCAAAGCTGGGTGCTACGCTCTGGTCCTAGTGAGCGGGCATACGGCTGGAACATAACATTTCCCAGTGTGTGCTGACAACCTTAGCTGAGCTTTTCTCTATTCTTTCCTCTGCTCATTTCTCCTGCCATCTGGGCATTGGCATCAAGTTAGCTTTGGAAGCCAAATATTAAAGGTGACAGGGCCTTCTTTAGTGATGGCCTTTAACTTAAAAAAATGTAAATACATTTTTGGTGTGTGCGTATGTGTTTTTACATATACATGAGCCAACTTGTAGGAGTAGATCCTTCCTTCCATCATGGAGGTCCTGGCATCAAATTCAATTTGTCTGGCTGGGTGGCAAGTGTATTTTATCCAGGCAGCCATCTCACTAGCCCAACCTTTGACTTTTAAAATAGATCTGTACCTCAATTTACCCCCTTACCTCCGAGCACCTACTGTGAGAGCCAAAGCTACATTCCAAGTTTTAGTTACTATACCTTAAGGATCAACGAAACAAAATGCCTTTGATCTACAAGTCCCTTGCCCAAGAACAGACAATTCCTGAAATGCAGGAGGCTGTTGTTTATAGGCGACAACAAGCCACATGTTTTCACTCCCCTAAAAAAGTTTGTATGACCCATCTACACTGATGCGCTTGATCACATGTGAGCAGGAGGTTCACAGGCAGAAAATAAGCCAGGATGTATGCCTGCCTCTGATTGGACCTGACAGGAAATGTAGTGAATTATGGGTTTTCCTTCTTAAGCCCTTGCAAAACTTGATTTGGGGCCATTTTTCTGGGACTGGATATAGACCTGGCCAGAGCCCAGTCACCTGGTCAGTATTTAATTAAAACTTGCTTCAAATTTGACTTTAAATTGTGGTAGGTCATGGTCTTATTCTTAAACAATGGGATTAACATTTTCTGGAAGCCCCAGTGAGATCCAGACCTCCCACTTAAATTCTAAAACTGGATGTTCACTCCGGAACCCCAGGACTGAGGGGTGGCATCAGGAGGCGCATGCCTTGAGACTTTCCAAGGCTCTGAGGCTTCCTTCAGTTCTCAGACTCTCAGGTAAACTACCATGCTGAGAAATGTAGCAAGCATCTACAGAGGCCTCCTGGTGAGTCATAGTCTCGTTCTGTTGTAAACTGTTAAGAATAATTAAGAAATACAGGTTAATGGTCAGTCACCTTATAAATGATTAAATTTCTTAATATGTTCAGAACTGTATTTGTAGTTATGCTAAGCACTAATGTAATTAACTCTAGGAAAAAGTTTTCTTTAGTCTAATGTGCTGTGAGGTATTTGATTACACTGTATAAAGATATATTTCAGAGATGGGTTTAATAAAAGGCAAATGGTCAATAGTTAGGCAGGAGGTATAGCTGGTGTAATAGTCTGTTCTGTCTCTTTAAGAGACAAGCCCCCCAACTCCCCCCACCACTTCCACTGAGGCAAGTGGACCTTCCTTCCTCTTCCATTCCTCTTCCAGCCTACAGTCTTGAGAATCCTCTGTCCCAATTCCTTTATCCTGTTGTGCCTAAACTCCTACCTTTTTATTATAAAAAAGAGATGGGAATGAGTCTATAATTTGTGATCCTAGAGAAGCTAAATAAGAAGGTGAACCCAAAGAAAAACATATAGTTATCCTCCTGGATATTAACCTTCATCAGGCGATGAAAGTTGACAGAGACAGAGACCCATATTGGAGCACCAGACTGAAATCCCAAGGCCCAAATGAGGAGCAGAAGGAGAGAGAGCATGAGCAAGGAACTCAGGACCGCGAGGGGTGCACCCACACACTGAGACAATGGGGATGTTCTATCGGGAACTCACCAAGGCCAGCTGGACTGGGTCTAAAAAAAGCATGGGATAAAACCGGACTCGCTGAACATAGCGGACAATGAGGACTGCTGAGAAGTCAAGAACAATGGCATTGGGTTTTGATCCTACTGCACGTACTGGCTTTGTGGGAGCCTAGACTGTTTGGATGCTCACCTTACTAGACATGGAAGGAGGTGGGAGATCCTTGGACTTCCCACAAGGCAGGGAACCCTGACTGCTCTTCGGGCTGCTGAGGGAGGGGGAGTCTTTTGGGGGAGGGGGAGGGAAATGGGAGGCGGTAGCGGGAAGGAGGCAGAAATCTTTAATAAATAAATAAAGGGTGAATACAATCATGGCTCTTATGCATATCAGGGAAAGCCATCATGAAATCATTTATTATACGTAATAAATATTCACTGATAAAATAAAAAAAATTGGTAGTCCTCCTATATCAAAAGATAAAGGGGCTGAGAAAGAAATCAGAGGAACATTACCATTTATAATAGCCACAAATAACATAAAATATCTTGGGGTCACACTAACCAAAGAAGCAAAAGACCTATACGACAAGAACTTTCATCTTTGAAGAGAAAAATTGAAGAAGATATCAGAAAGTGGAAAGATCTCCCATGCTCTTAGACAGATGGGATCATCCTAATAAAAATAGCAATCCTACCAAAAGTAATCTAAAGATTCAATGCAATTCCCATCAAAATCCCAACACAATTCTTCACAGACCTCGAAAAAACAATACTCAACTTCATATGTAAAAACAAAAGTCCCAGGATAGCCAAAACAATCCTGTACAATAAAGGAACTTCCATAGGCATCACCATCCCTGACATCAAGTTCTATTATAGAACTACAATAATGAAAACAGCTTGGTATTGGCATACAAACAGACAGGTAGACCAACGGAATTGAATTGAAGATACAGATATTAATCCACACACCTATGAACACCTGTTTTTTGACAAAGAATCTAAAATTATATAATGGAAGAAAGAAAGAATCTTCAACAAATGTTGCAGGCATAACTGTATGCCAGCATGTAAAAGAATGCAAATAGATCCATATCTATCCCCAAGCACAAAACTCAAGTCCAAATGGATCAAAGACCTCAATACAAATCTAGCCACACTGAACCTCATAGAAAAGAAAGTAGGACGTAGCCTTGAATGCATGGACACAGGAGATCACTTCCTAAATATAACCCCAGTAGCACTGACACTGAGAAACAACTAATAAATAGTACTTCTCTTGAGCAATTGGCCTTTTTTTTAATCTGGTGAGCACCCAGTCCGGTTTCTGTGTTTGCAGTGGTTGCTAAGAAGCTGAAAGCCAACTGTGTGGTCTACCCATTACATGCACATATGATACATAAGACATATGTGCTGTGTCTTCGTTAGGGTTACCATTGCTGTAATGAAACACCATGACCAAAAGTGAGCTGGGGAGGAAAATGTTTTTTGATTTACACTTGCAGATCCATCATTGGAGAAAGTCAGGACAGAAACTGAAGCAGGGCAAGAACCTGAAGGCAGGAGCTGATGAAGAGGCCATGAAGGAGTGTTACTTACTGGCTTGCTCCTCCTGGATTGCTCAGCCTGCTTTCTTATAGAACCCAAACCACTAGCCCACTCACCATGGACTGAGCCCTCCCCCATCAGTCCCTAATTAAGAAAATGCCTAACACTCAGATCTATGAGGCATTTTCTCAGTTGAGGTTCCCTTCTTTCAGATAACTCTAGTTGTGTATCAAGTTGACATAAGACTAGCCAGCACACTTGGCGTGTGTATGTGTGGTATATGTATGTACACATGTTTGAGCATGTGTGTACATGTATAAGAAGATCAGAGGTCAACAGTGCCTTTCTCAGTTGCTCTCTATCTTGCTTATTAAGACAGGTTCTCTCGTTGATAGATTGTATCTCATAGATAGATTCTGCTTAGCTGGTTGACCAGGGAGCCCCAAGGAGTCTCCCTCTCTCTGCCCTCCCCCAACACCCACCTAATACTGGGGTTATAGATATGCTACCACACTTGCCTCTCATCTGTGTGCTTTTCATGTGCCAAATTCAGGACCTTGTGCTTGCAAAGTAAACATTTTACTGGAGGGGTCATCTCCCCAGTCCCAGCATTGTTATCAACTTCACCACCTCTTTTCTAAGTCCTTTCTCTTGCTAGTCTTGTGTCTTAAATGTGCACAATAGTGTTTTATGTTACACAATCTTATAAAAAGTCTTAAATATTTTTTGTTACAAAGGAAGAAAGGAAGGAAGGTAGGTAGGAAGAAAAGAGGATTCTTTTCAGCCCTGTTTTATATTTGATTTTCGGTATAGTTAACGAATTCCAGTCAACCTGTATATTCTATTAAAATGAAATAGTCATGTCCTTGTGTGCCATTGATCTTAGTCCAGGCCAATCTTAACAGCTTATCATATGAATGTACATAAATTGTTTCAGTCGTCCTTTCATGGCTACAGACAAGGAATCTGAGCCACTAAAGTTTTAGTAGCTGTAGAAGGACACAAAAGCAATAAATAAGATGGACCTGAAATTACAACCTCAATTGCCAGACTCCAGAGCTGCTTTACCCCCTGGACTACACCACCTTTGTGATGCATGGTGGGGACTCCAGGACACATTCTGTTGGATATTCTAGTGTGGGTGCTTTGTAGAATAGTGACGGTGATAGTGTGGATTCCAGGGAAGGAGGACAAGACTCAATTTCTTTTACATAATGTGATGCTAAATGTCCTGGTTGCCAGCTTGATTGGACTAATAAATCCATAAGAGGTCAGTGAAGTCTATCTCTGGGCATGTCTGCCTCTGGGTGAGTTTGTGAGGACATTTCCACAGACAGTCAGGTTCTCAGGGTTCTGACCTAACCATGGAAAGTAGTGAGAAGTAGAGGCGAGACCTTGTGGAGGAAATAGGTCCCTGCAGGTGTGGCATCCTTGGAGGCTGATTTTGCCCTAATTGCCCCTGCGGGCATCCCTTCTCCTCTGCTTCCTGTTGCTACCCTGTGACCTGTTTGCCCCGCCTTCTCTGCCTTGGTAGGCTGACAGCTCTGAAACTGAGAACCAAAATTAATCCTCTCCCTTTTAAGTTGTTTCTTTCTGATGTGTGGTTGCAGGAGCTACAACAATAACTAATATACATTGAAGAAAGCCGGCAAAATACAGGCAAGATAAACATCATGTCTAAATGGAAGACTACAAACATATTTATAAATTTAAATCTCTATTAAAATAGGAAGTGATTTTTTTTTTTTTTTTTTTTTTTTTTTTTTTGTCTTTTTGGTTTTTCGAGACAGGGTTTCTCTGTAGCTTTGGAGCCTGTCCTGGAACCAGCTCTTGTAGACCAGGTTGGTCTCGAACTCACAGAGATCCGCCTGCCTCTGCCTCCCGAGTACTGGGATTAAAGGCGTGCGCCACCACCCACCCGGCAGGAAGTGATTCTTAATTACTCTAATCCACCTCCCTTGATCTCAAGCAGTCCTAGTTCTGTTTATCTGTTTAAACTCTTTGTCTTACTGTCAAAATTTTAGCTTTTGGAAGTCACTGGATAAAACAGATGTGATTCTATGATAAAGATAGAACATCTAAGTTCACCCCATCAAAGTCCCCTCCTAATTAAAAGCCGTGTGTTTTGTTTTGTGTATGTGCGTCTTTTGTCTGCATGTATGTCTGTGCACCGTGTATGTCTGTGCGCCATGTATGTCTGTGTACCACCTGGGCGCCTGGTAATGAGAAGGGAGTGTAAGAACCTCCTCCGAAACTAGAGTGCAGGTGGCTGTGAGCCACCATGTGGGTGATGGAAATTAACCGCACAACCATCTACTGAGCCCCCAACTTTGCTTTTCAGTACTGGCCCCAGACTCTTAACTTAAAAAAACAGTAGGGAGCCGAAGACATGGTTCAGCAATTATTACCGCTCTTGCCGAGGACTCAGGCTCGGTTCCCAGAACCCACATGGGAGCTCACCACCATCTGTAGTTCTAGTTCCAAGGAATCGCATGCTCTCTTTTGACCTCTATGGGCAGAGGGTACACACATTGTGCATACACGAAGGCAAAATACTTACACATACAAAAAGAACTATTTTTCTGAAGCAAAGAAAAGTTGATTTTGTTGTCAGGCTTCTCATCCTTCATTTCCCCTCTGAAGGTGCTTAATGAGATTAGCGCTGTAATCCCCAGCCCGGCTTCGCTGCTCGGTTATCTTTAGTGTAGGCTCAAAGATATTGACCGCGCTCCGGCATTGGCAGTAAAATGTGAAGCTAATTCTTCTCCGTGGTCTCCAGTAATTTGCTGCTCACTGCTCATCAGTATCCCAGACAGCACTCCACTGCTGCCGCAGACCAGCCACTCCTCCCTCAACCACTCAGCCGGTGTTCACATGACTTCCTTCAAGTCTCTGCAGCATCTGGGCATGGCCGCACATTCTGAAACCCAGCACTTGAGAAGTGGAAGCAGGAGGATCAAGAAGAGTTCAAAGTCATCCTCTTAGCTGCAGAACAAGTCTTAAGGCTGGCCTACACTGCATGGGATCCTACCTAAAAGACAAAATAACACAAGTCTACCAAAATAAGTAAACATGCAGTACTCTCTCTCTTTGGCATTATATATATATGTGGGGGGGGGGTCTGTACGTGTGTATATATGACACACACATATATGTATGTACATATGTATATCTGTATTATATACATTCAGTACTTTCCACTAACTTTGTAATTATATATACAATTATTCACATTTTATATGATCAATATATACTCTATGTACATATAAATGGTCAATATATATTCCATAGTGTGTGAGTGTGTATGTGTATGTGTGTCCTGCCAGGCAAGAACTGAGTCTTCCTTATATTTATCATGTCTGGTGTCATTAAGTATACTAACAGGGCATGGAAATGGTGTTAAATTAATGAGTTCATAAAAGAAGGAATGAATGAACATTGAGTTTGGAGGCCTCTCCACTGGGTCAATTCTGCCTTTACTTGGGGTAATATTTCTCCGTGAGGTCTCTGGCTTAGCATAGCGCACACTCTGTTATCCGAGCACTGGGGAGGCTGAGACAGGAAGATCAAGAGTTCCAGGCCAGGCTGCACAAACAAAGGAAAATCGGGTCTCTCTGGATTATGCATCTTAGTCCCCTGAAGTTAATGTCTACTCTAATCACCACGTCTAGAATTAGATCCCTTTACTTCTTTTTTGAGATGGAGGTCTCAAAATATTACCTTGGCTGGTCCCGAACTGCTGAGATAAAGCTATCCTCCTGTCTCAGTTTCTTGAGTGTCAGGATTCCAGGTTGCCACAGTGCTCAACTTGGAATCTGCTTTTTTTTTTTTTTTTTTTTTTGGTGTTTTGAGACAGGGTTCCTCTGTGTTAACAGTCCTGACTGTCCTGGAACTTGCTCTAGAAGACCAGGCTGGCCTTGAACTCACAGAGATCCACCTGCCTCTGCCTCCTGGATGCTGGAATTAAAGGCGTGCGCCACCACGCCTGGATGCTTGGAATCTGCATCTGAGCAAGCAGCCCAGGTGAGTGTGTAGGACACAAATCTGAGTTGCTGATTTACCAGGGAATCTCTTTTAGTTTGGGGATTTTTTAAAATTATGAACTAGAAGAAACCAGGTAAACACTGCTTCCCTCTTACAAAAATTTTAAAACTACACCCATCCTGGTAACAATGAGCGATGCTCTCTGTGTAAGAAATCAGCATCCCTGGAAGAAAGGCGTGCTCAGTTTTGGAGTAACTAGAGTGGTGGGATGATCAAGTGTGAAGGCCATTGTGTTTTCTACCAATGCTCTAAAGACACCGCCTCCTAGGGGCTCTTTTTATCTTCTTTCTGAACTGTCTCAGAGTAGTGGCATAGTACATTGAAGTGTGTGTGTGTGTGTGTGTGTGTGTGTGTGTGTGTGCATGCTAAGGAGGGAATCCAGAGCTTAATGAAGCGTAAGCACTCACTCTACCACTGAGCTATCCCTCAAGCCCAGACCCCAGAAGTGGCATCTAAACTAGGCTTTGGGTTCCTCAACCACAGCAGATGGCACTGGGTGACACCCTATTCTCCACTTTATCAGATAGCCACATTTTTTCTCTTCTGAGGCAAGTTCTCACTATGCAGCCTAGACTGACCTTGAACTCCTAACCTTCTACCTCCCTTCTGAGTTTGTGACTCACAGACTTTATTTTAATGAGAGTATCTAAAAGCTTGACTGAGAGAACGAGTCACGTGTTGGCCGATGCGTTTCCCTTCCCAGCCCACCTTCTCTAGCAGGTCCCCTGTGCAGTGGGGCCAGTTCCAGGCTCTGGGAACACTAGATCTGAGTCTCTTGAAATGAATAACTCCACAGAATGGTCCCTGATGAGCTGGTCCTCCACCCTCCAATCTTCCATTTACACAATAGTCATTTCAAAAGCTTGGAAGAAACAGATTTGAATCATTTCTTTGGTACTTCTAATTAACACATTTATATCAAGCCCTGGCTTTCAAATTCACTTAAACATATGCATGCACACACACATACACACACACGCATGCACACATGCATGCACGTACACACATGCACATGCTCACACAATGCACACATACACGCACATGTACACACACATGCACACGCACATGCACATACATACCTCTAATGTTTTAATTTTCTACACAAGTTCTTCTACATTGCTGTATGTCACAATACAGCCTAAGAATGGAGTCCTGTGAGGAGAATTCTGAGTGCTTGTGAGAAAACTCCAAGGAAACAAGACAAGAGTCTTGGGACCTGTTTCTTCCAAACACAGAATCGTTCTTGGGATGTGCTTCCATGCCCCTCACAGGTGTAGCAGATGGGAGTGAGTTCACTTCTGATCATCCATTATGACTGGCTGTTGTTATTTGTTTCTATGCTTCTATAGAAAAAGCACGCTTTTGCCGTGTGTGGCTTGACCTTGTGATTGGACGCTTTACTCACGTGATTCTTTTTAGCCCCCAGAGTGTAAATCATCTGATGCTCTCAACAAAGTGGCTATGGCATGAGACTTTAGTCTGCCTCGTTTTTGGCTCCATTTGCCCATGTTCCACAGCCTTAAAGTGGTAAACAATTGTGCTTTGCCCTTTAAAAATATCATCACTTCCATTCCTTACCATCTAATTTTTCTCAAAAGTAAAGTTATACATGCATACACTCACACATGGATAGATGTATTTATACATACATGCACTCATACATACATACATACATACACTCACACACACAACATGAGTACACTCATGTATACAACCAATGCACCTACTCACATACACTCATACACAAAGAGACACTGTACATATATCCACACTTATACACACCTACCAACATACATTCACATAAATTCACACAAACACATACACTCACATATATACAAACACATGTGCACACATACACATATATACATGTGTAGACTCAAAACACATGACTACACACATATATGTACACTCATGGGGTTCCCTGTGCCAGTCTGTATTGGGGTGCTGTTTTACTGAGTGTTTTCTGACCTCTGTTCCCATGATCCCACAAAATTGCCACATCCCAGGGAGGGAGGCCATTTCCTTGTGTTTTATTTTTATTTTGATACATATATTCTATTAAAATGAAGCAAATCAGAAGGTCTTAAACTGACAATAAGAGCACTTTCCTTAAAATGCTGACCTTGCACTGCAGATTTTTCCAGAGGAAGGCCATTAGGCTGTAGCCAGTCATTTGGCGCCATCTGCTGGACAGAGGCAGTCTGAGCAAATCAGAACTGAAGCGCCAATCTTCAATTTCCTCTGCACGTCTCGAAGTTACCTCTTCCCACCTCCTCTGAGTTTCACAAAACACCTTCTCTTGATAGCCTCGGTCAAGTCAGTTCACTGTGTAGACCATCATTGCCATCATTGCTTCCCCAGCATCCAGCTGTGTCCGGGACACAGTCAAAGTTGAGATGAGCTTCTTTTGTTCTTGTGACTTCTGAATGGCATGGTGATCAATATGGAAAATGGGAGACGATAAAAGAGACGATATGCAACTGAGGGTGAACCTGAACTCCTGACTCCTCTACCTCCCCATGCTGGGCTTACATGCGTATGACACATGCATGCATGCTTATACAGTGCTGCAGATCAAACCCAGGGCCTCATGCATGCAAGGCAAGGACTCTACCAACTGAGCCACATGCACAGCCCTGTTTCCACTTCCTATGATTCTACGGGTTAAGCGGCCTTGCTCTCCAGTTGATTGTTCTGGATCATGGTCACAAATGCTGCTGAATGGAGTTCAGCTGGGCAGAACACCCATGGAGACTCACTCAGAAAACAAACAGCCTTTGCTTGGGCCTCTGAGTTCTCCCCACCATGACCTCTATCCTCCACAAACTAAACAGGCATTTTCATGATGTGGCAGCTGAGCTCCAAGAGAGCAGAAGTTATGAGAGATAATTGTAGGTGGGATAGAGACCAACCAAGCACCCAGGAACAGACCACCCAAGGGGAAATACCTAACATTCCAACCATTATAGATAGGATCACAGGACAACCCTCAGCCCAGCACACACCCATCCCTATCACTAAGACAGCCCTAGACAAATGTCAGCCAACCAGGGGTCCTGAACCTTAGAAATCCCCTCACCCCAGGGCTTTGAGTCAGTCCAAACTAAAATCTACTCCATCTGTGAGCTACTGGAGGGAGGGAAGGAGCCAGTCCTGCAGAACCAGATTCTACTACTAAATAGGGCCAGCCCTAGGCCTGCCGGCCATCCCTACCACCATGGGGCCAATGCAGCTGTGGTCCATGCTGCTTGCCCTTCTAGAAAACAAGAGTGTGGGGCAGTGGTGCTAACCCCAGGTTACAAGCACAAAGACTGAGACTGCCAGCCTTGGGGCAGCCAACATCAGTATCAGCGCAGGGAGGTGGTGCTGCAACTTGGAGTTTGGATGCCTTGCCTAGCTGCAAGATCAGCCCAACTCTGCTCTACAGCAGGGTACTCAAGATGAATCTTGGTGGTGGTCTCGTATTTATGGTAAGTAAAAAAACAGAAACCTTGAGCCAGACCAATGACTGATTGCAGTGGATACTTGCATGTAAAGTTGTTTGGGGAAAAAAATTTAGCAAGAGACACATTGTAGTTTCCAGTGCCGTTATGACAAACAAATATTCCACGAGATGTGGGGAAGATGGGTTACTGTGTGCTCAGTGAAGACAGGTGAAACAACGGAGAGACGCAACGGAGAGATGCAATGGCTGTCACAGGTATGAGAAAAGGCTGCGTGGACAGGGGAACGTGTCATTGCCGAGTAGGGTCAGCAGGGTGGTTTGCAGAAGCCTGGAGCTTGCGCAGATTCAGCCCCTGAACACACTGCCCAGCCACAAGATCACCCTGGCTCTGAGCAATGACAAGATGTCAGAGATGAAGAATGTGGTTCGTTTTCTGGCTTGAACCTCCTCCACAGATCCATGGTTTGTGCAGCCCCCAGAGGCCATGCTTGTAGCCATGGTCCATGTTGCTGCCCCAGGCAGTGTTGAAACTGGGCATTCATGCCGAGGTCTGTGATCTGGGCTACTGCTGGAGGCCATCAATGTCAGAGGCCACGTCAATGTCAGAGGCCGTGTCAATGTTCAAGGCCCATGCTACTGCTGAGGCCAGGTGGACGTCCATAACCTGTGTGACCACAGGAAGCCATGTTAGTGTTCATGGTCTGGGTGGCCTCCAGAGGTCATGTTGATGTGCTTGGCATGCGTTGCTGTCTAAGACTGTGTGATGTCCATGGACCATATTGGAGCCCATGGTTCTTCTGCGCCAGGGGCCATGTTGATGTTCACACCCTGTGTTACCAAAAGGCCATGCAGATATCTGTGGTTTGTGCTGCCACCTGAACCCATGTT
The DNA here is from genome assembly GCF_950005125.1 of Chionomys nivalis. Lineage (NCBI taxonomy): Eukaryota > Metazoa > Chordata > Mammalia > Rodentia > Cricetidae > Chionomys > Chionomys nivalis. The sequence continues at coordinate 20,808,463 of NC_080098.1, read as the reverse complement.
ACTGTCTGTGGGCCATGCTGTCACTGAGGTCCATGTTGATGTGAGCGGTCTTTGCTGCCACCTGAGTCCTTGTGGATGTCCATGGCCTGTGCTGCCACTGAGGGCCGTGAGGTTTCCATGCTCCCAACAGGGGCTGTATAGATGTTCAAAATCTGTGCTCCCGCAGAAGGCTGTGTTGATGTCCATCATCTGAGGTACCACCAAAGGCCATGTGGATGTCTGTAGTCTGTGATATCATGAAAAACCATGTTAATGTCCATGATCCATGTTCCCACTGACCAAGGAAGCTGCTTTTGCAGTGGTGACAATGACTGCAGACTCAGTTGACAAAGAAAGACATAGAAGGCTTCTGTGACAACCACCACCCCAAACACCCCAACACCCCCCAAAAGTAGTAGCCTAGACAGGAACCCATTGAAGAGAACTCTTAAAGGATGCTGAAGTTTGGCTCTCCATAACTGATGACTTCTAAGAATGTAGACGGGGAAGGACTCGGTTTTCTTTAAGGGGCTGGCCACTGGGAGCTTGACCGTGCTCCAGTGAGTATATGGGAAGCACAAATTGGACTTTTTCTTTCTTCCTTCCTTTGTCTGGGGTGGGTGACAGATATTGGGGGGCAGACCTGGGAGGACTGTAAAGTGAGTATAATTGGGGTGTAGTATGTGAAATTCCCAAATAATCAATAAAAATATGTTGGGAAAAATAAAAAGGAAAGGTGAATAAAAAGGAAACATAAGAAGGGAGTGTTATAAGATGAAACTCCCCAAAGTCCAGAGGAGGTTGCATCAACTGTGATTAGCATATGTCTCCATGCTGGGTGAATTATATGACTGACAGGTCTTTTTTCCTGAAAAGAAACACAAGAACTAGGAATGAAAACTAGTCTGCAGTGGGTTCAAGTACAGGCCCAGAGGGTGTACTTAGCTGGCATAAGGTCCTAGATTTGATCACACACACACATACATTTTCCCTTTTCTGTCAAATCCCTTGAAAGTCCTTGAAAGTCCCTTGAAAAACAGACAAGTGGTTTTCATGGTTTTTTATTATTAATTTTTATCTCAGCTTACCGAGTAACAGGTTTTATCATGGCATCTTCATACTCACAGAACAGTATACTTTGTCCTAATTCACTTTTCTCATTCACTGCCCTCTCACGGTATTTGGTTTTGATAAAAATTCATCCTAGCTGGGTGGTGATAGTGCATGTCTTTCATCCCAGCACTTGGGAGGCAAAGGCAGGCAGATCTCTGTGAGTTTGAGGCCAGCCTGGACTACAGAGCAAGTTCTAGGACAGGCTCCAAAGCTACACAGAGAAACCTTGTCTCCAAAAACAAAACAAAACAAAAAAATCATCCTAAATAGCAAAAATTCTAGAAAGTGCCAATCCCACCGGGAAAGAACAAGACTACTACCAATTTGAAGCAAGCTTTAATTAAATAATGGCCAAGATGATGGACTCTGGCCAGGTCTGTTCCTGGGTTCCCAGAAAATATCAACAAGACACATTTTGCGGAGGCTTATAAAGGCAAACCCATAAAGCTTCCGTAGTTTCCATCAGGTCCATTCAGAGACAAGCATACATCCTGATGTATTTCCTGCCTGTGCACCTCCCACCTACATGTGGTCAGTACATCCAGTGCAGCTGTGTAAAACAAACTTGTTTAGGGGAGTGAGAACGTGTGCCGTGTTACCTTACATAAATAGCCTCCAGAACTTTAAGAAGTACCTTGTCGGGGGCCACCTTTTTGGGGTGACTTCTGTGCAGTCCTAGCTGCAGCAAGTTAATATGTTTGAGGGTAAGGGTGAGAGGATTAGAAACATTAGCTATGATGAACAGAGGTAAGAAAAAAACAGAGACGGGGCTAATAACAGAAGGGCAGCTCAGCAGACACTGAATGCTGAATTCTGCCCATGCTTATTTTCCATACACTTTTATACTCTACTACAAAAGGGAGAGGAAGACAAAAGACTATTTTAACATGATACAAAGGACAACCAGAACAGTTACTAGCTCTAATACTTGAGACATCAAGCCATTAATTCCTGAGCACAGATTTGATGTTTGGGGCAGTGAACACATCCTAGACCAAGTGTCCTGCAGGCAGCCCCTCCCTAAGTCAAACGTATTTCAAAAGAGGGAGCATATGTATGCTTGAATTTTTTGACCTTTAATCATGGTGGAGTGGATCCATCTCTATGGCCATCTTAATGTCCAAAATGCCGAGTAACCACATCCTAGGTCAGGATATCTTGTTCTGTAGTCATGTGTGTTGTCAACAACTTTGAAAGAGCAAAGATCAGCTCAAACTCTCTGACCTTCAGAAAAGGTGGAACAGGCCCACATTTTTGGATTCCCACAGTATCTATCCTTGGCTTTCAGGTTATAGGCATTTTTGTTTTATGGATCTCTTAGGTACAGTAATTAAAACTTAAACTGTAACTTTAACTCTTACAAAAGATGGCCGCCTAAACTGAGGGCACTCCCAAGATAGCAATGCTATGTTTTATCATCCAGTAAGGAAGGTGAAAGGAAAGGAGAGAGGGATGTGGGAAATGGGGAAGGCAGGAGCAGGGAAGAAAGAATAGACGGTTGGGATGCTCTGATGGGCATAGAGAAGTTGCTTTTGTTAAATTATTAACTCCTGTTGTGAGCCAATAAGATAACTAAACACAGGAGGAAGCCAGACCCTCTGCCTTCATGCTATGTTTCCTGCTTGTCATGCAATTCACCTGACGTGGACACATGTGCTCTTTGCAGCTGATACACAGGGCATTTAACAGTGCTGTCCTCTAACACCCATTCTTACATTTATGACAGTAGTTGACGCAGTTCAACTACAATCATTGTCTCTGTAGTAGCATGTAAGCACTTTCTTTTTCACACTTTTTCCAAAATGTTACCTTATTTTTTCATGTATGATGGGTAAGCTACCCAAACCTCCTGTGCATTAATTCGCTACTGTGCATTTAAGTGTGTTCTCTCCTCTGCTTTCTTCCAGACACTTAACTCTGCAGAGGCATGGTCATCACTCAAGAAGTATCTTCCGGGGCTGGAGAGGTGGCTCGGCGGTCAAGAGCACTTGTTGCTCTTGTTGAGGGCCCAGGTCCAGTTCCCAGCCCCCATATGGTGGTTCTCATCCATCTGTAGCTCCAGTTCCAGGAAATCTAATGCCTTTCTGACCTTCTCAGGCACCAAACATGAATGTTGTGCATTCGTGCAAGCAAAACACTCACACACAAAATAAGATAAATATATCTAATTTTAAAATGTAGAAGAGTATCCACCTGGCCTATCTCATTTTTCTTTCAAGCTAAAGGCACAAAGATAAATTGCTGTCCTAAACCTACAGCAACCTTGGATTTCAGAAACAGCATGAAAGCACCCCACAGGCTGGAGCACCCCCAGGTGAGGACAATCATCCATTCTGCTGCAGCTGCCCCTGGGAGCGTGCACACTCACCTCCAGAAGAATCCCCTTGTTCCCTCAAGCAATAAGAACATCTTCGTAGCCTGGTGGTGGTACACACCTTTAATCCCAGTGCTTGCGAGACAGAGGCAGGTAATTCAGTCTGGTCTACAGAATGAGTTCCTGGACAGTGAGGGGCTACACAGATGAGACCCTGTCTCAAAAAAAAAAAAAAAAAAAAAAAAAACCAACAACACAAACAACATCTTCAGGCCACCTTGCAGAGCCAGAATGGAGACAATGATCACAAGAACACACCTGCTCAGGACTGTTTAGCTACACACACCTCTTGTGCCCTGCCCGAGTCATTCCTCTATTTAAACCTAAAACTCATGTCGGAACCCACCGAGCCACCTCTATAGCTCCAGTCATCTCTTTAATTGGCATCTTGGAATGGTAACCAAGCCTAGCTGGAGGCCATAGCCCTAAGACTCCATAGAATTCAGGAGTGAACTTTAACAATAAGGCAGAGTTGAACTACACCATGCAACAGTAGAACTTGGAAGAAGGAGACATCCATCTAGTCCTGAAGACCTGAGAGACAAAGAGCTCACCTGATGCATCAGTGTTGAAGGGGCCTGCTGTGGGATCCTGTACGCTGTGAATATGTGTTGCTCTCATTGGTTGATAAATAAAACTACTTTGATCTACGGCAAGGCAGGATAAAACCAGATGGGAAAACCAAGCAGAGGTACAGAAGAAGGGCAGAGTCTGGGAGATGCCAGCCAGCCACCAAGGAAGTAAGACATGCAGAAAATGAGGTAACACCATGGTCATGTGACAATACATAGATTAATAGAAATGGGTTCGTTTAAGCTGTAAGAGCTAGTTAGTAATAAACCTGAGCCATCAGACAAGCATTTATAATCAATATTAAGCCTCTAAGTAATTATTTTAAAAGTGGCTATGGGACCAGGTAGGACAGAAAAGCTTCCAATTACAGAGGCCAAAGTCCAAGGACTTCTCTTCTTCCTGGATCCCAGGAGCTTAGGTAGGCTGGCACCTAAGCCTTCCACATCACACCCCTTGACTCCCTCATTTGGTTTTTTGAGAAAGGGTTCTCTGTGAAACAGCCCTAGCTATCCTGGAACTCACTTTGTAGACCAGGCTGGCCTGGAACTCACAGCCTGCTTCTGCCTCCTGAGTGTTGGGATTAAAGGCATGCGCCACCAAGAAAACATTTAATTGGTGTGACTTGCTTATAGTTTCAGAGGTTCAGTCCATTATCATCATGATAGGAAGCATGGCAGCACGCAGGCAAACTTGGTGATGGAGTTGAGAGTGTTATATGTTGATCAAAAAACAGCAGGAAAGTCATACTGAGGAAAGCTTGAACAAAAGAGACTTCAAAGTCCAACCTCAGAGTGACACACTTCCTCCAACAAGGCTCCACCTTCTGATAGTGCCACTCCATTCCGGGGCCATTTTCTTTCAAGTCACCACACCTGGGGTAGATAAAAGAGCTCTTTAGATCAGCTTTTCCAAAAGACAAGAAGAAAATAATGGTTATTCTTGTAAGAACTGTGGATTAGAGTCATGCAGATACCACTAAGGTAAGAAATACAGAGGGACCAGTCACCAACTCAGAACAGCAAGTCACAGTTAAGGAGGAAAACAAGAGGCATGTCACACAAATTAACATCTCATAAAAAGCCCACACATGGCTATTCACTTGCCTACACAAAACCGCATCAGTGAAACAGCAAAAAGCATTTTTCAATTTCAGTCTTAGATAACTGAGGTTCTAGCTACTCAGGGAAGGGTAAGGGGGAATGGAAGCCCCACTCACACTAAGAATCTGGCCTGAGCATCTCCGGGGAATTAAGTTAAATATCTTGCAGACAGCTTGACCATGGATACCTATAACGTTGATGGTATAGATGCTAGCTAGCTAGTAAGTATACAAAAAAGGACCTAACTGCTCCAAGGTGTGGTTGAGGAAAAGGTTTTTATTATAGAGATGAGGGAGAGAACAGCCAGAAGCATCTAGAAGAATCCAGAGCAGGAAAACAATGTGATAGGTTACACATGACCAACAGACTGGATCAGGCCGTGAGAGAATGGGAGGGGGCTTTGTGGGGGAAGGGCAAGTGGACCAAGAGAGCACATGTCCAAAATGGCAGACCGGGTTATATAGGAATGAGAAGCTGGAGGAAGTAAAGCCCACAAGCTGGAGAAGTTTATGATAAGGGGTGGGGGTGAGAAGAGTTGAGAGGAGCCAGGATGCCAGACTCTGTAGTGCTAGGCACCACTGTCAGTCATTTGTCATGGGTTTCAGTTGGGCCTGACAGTTAGATGTTAGCAGGCTTAAAGTTCATTAGGGATAAACTCCTTTCACGTAGTCAGCAGCTAATAAAACCAGGAATTGAAACCATCTAGCCAGCATTTTTTTGATAGAAAACAAAAACATCACTCCCTCCCTCAAGAGTTAATCCAAACTTGGAGTTGAAGACGGCTTACGAACTAAGAGTACTTGGTGCTCCTCCAGAGAATCAAGCTTCAGTTCCCAGCACCTATATTGTGACTAAGAACCATCTGTAACTCCAGTTCCAGTGATGGAGAAGGGTCATCTTTCTATCTGTTGTTTCATTGGTTAAGTAATAAAGAAACCGCTTGGCCTCTGATAGGACAGAAAATTAGGTAGGCTGAGTAAACAGAACAGAATGCTGGGAGAAAGAAGCCCAGTCAGGCAGTCGCCATGATTCTCCCACTCCAGACAGATGCAGGTTAAGATCTTTCCTGGTAAGCCAGGTCGTGGGTGCTACACAGAATATTAGAAATGGGTTAGATCAATATGTAAGAGCTAGCTGATAAGAGGCTGGAGCTAATGGGCCAACCAGTGTTTAAAAGAATACAGTTTCCATGTAATTATTTCGGGGCATAAGCTAGCCAATGTGGGAGCCGGGGTGGCGGGACGCAGCCCAGCCCGCCGCTCAACACAACATTCCAGGGGACCCACCACCCTCTCCTGGATGCCTCCAGTACTAGCACATACATGGTGTACTTACATACACACAGGCAAAACCTCACATGTACATTTAAAAAAAGGACTTAATCCTAATAAGCCAGACAATCATCTGGGGGAGGGAAATGCAGCCAGTCTGTTCTAGAGACTCAAATAGTATAAACCCTACTCAAAACACAAGTGGGTACAATGGTTTCTTTGGCTACTGTTCACTCTTACTTCTTGATCGTGTGTTCTCCTGTGTTCTGCAATAAAATGCCTAACTTATACACTATGCTCTATGTATCCCATCTAAATTCTTCAAGGAAGATCACAAGACCAAGTAGATGCCAGAGCAAGAATCTGATGACAGAGAGATGGAATGTTGTATAGCAAGGACTAAATGACCTTGGGCTATCAGACCTCCGATATTTGCCTTAACTTTTGCATCTGGCCTAATAGTCTCCTATTATAGGAATTTTTTTAATAACATGGTAAAGTTTAGCATGCCTCTAGGCTTCACTAACCCTAAAGTAAAGAATATTATTCTATCTGAAACTCATGAAAGAGATTTTTTTTCCCATCTTGATTTATCTAGCTTATCTGTCTGATAACACTAACAGAACCTGTAAATTATTTGATTCATGATTTTCTTTTGTTCTCTGAACAATGCTATAGGAAATTGGTTGGAGCCCCACCTTGTATGCTACATGACACTGGGAAAATTGGGATTCCCCTTTTGGTGTTCTTAGTCTTGCTATTAAAATAATTTAAGAATGGACTCAAAAGAAAGCTTGAGAACAATCTTTATTAGAGTTTAAAAGAAAAACTCTAGGGCAAATAAGCTGTAAATCTCTGCCCTGCCCATTAGAGATGATGGAGCAAAGGAAGAAAGAAGTTAAGCCAGCATGGTCAGCAATAAAGGTCAGGAATGTGGCCAACAAGCAACTGCGTGGCAAAAGGCGGTGGTGGGTGCTTCAGAGAAAGAGTAAGGAAGCCCAAAGCGTCAGGAAAAGCATGCTTAGGAAATAAATAGAAGAAAAACTTACAAGAAGTAGGCATGTTTGTCATATCTGAACAAGTATAGCTTGAAAGGTGTCAGGTGCAGGGAACAAATGGACTGGGAGAGACTGCTGGGGGTAAGAGTGTCTTAGGGTTTTATTGTTGTGAATCAATGCCATGACCACTGCAGTTCTTGTAAAGGGAAATATTTAATTGGGGCTGGCTTACAGGTTCATAGGCTTAGTCCATTATTGTCATGGTGAGAAGCATGGTGATATGCAGGCAGACATGTGCTGGAGAAGTAGCTGAGAATTCTACATCTGGACCAGCAGGCAGTAGGAAGAGAGAGTGCCGCTGGGCCTGGCTTGAGCTTCTGAAACCTTAAAGCCCACCTGCTGTAACATACTTCCTCCAAGACTACACTTCCTCCAGCAAGGCCAAAGGTCCAATAATGTCACTCCCTATGATCTATGGGGAGCCATTTTCATTCAAACCACCACAAGGAGTTATTAGAAAAGTTATTGCTACATGGATAGACAGACAGATGTACAACAACATGGCAGGGCTCCGAGAAAAGTCAGGCACTCATTCCAGCAGAGTAGGGCCCATGTGGCAGAAGTGGGGGGGTCTTTTTTATACCTTCCTGAAGAGGAAGGTTCTTTCATAGCACAAGCCTGCAGCCAGGCTGTCTGATGGCAAGCAGGAGGCAGGAAACAAGGTGGGGATAGGATATGTAACCACCAATATCCCTGTGGAAGTAAATATACTTCCTCAGGTGGGAGATTCTAACACATTTGTTAACTAGAGTAACAGACTCTCTGTAGGGTATGTGCTGGTATCTGAAAGACAAGGACTAGGCAGACATTGTGGCCTGAGCAGCAGCTGGATTCTAACATTACACCTTTATACAGTTCCATAAGTAACCAAAAGAGAGCAGGGAATCTGGGAAAGAAAAGCACATTAATAGATTAATCTCATTAATAGATTAATTATTCTTACCATCTATTTAGTGCAGCTTAAAGGGAAACAGCCTTCAGTCTTTGGGCTTCTATTGCTGCAATGAAACACCACAACTGAAAATCAAGTTAGGGAGGAAAGGGTTTATTTGGCTTACACTTCCAAATCACTGTTCATCATTGAAGGAAGTCAGGGCAGGAACTCAAGCAGGGCAGGAGCTGATACAGAGGCCATTGAGGAGTGCTGCTTACTGGCTTGCTCCTCATGGCTTGACCAGTCTGCTTTCTTATAGAACCCAGGATTGTCAGCCCAGGGATAGCACCATCCACAGTGACTGGGCCCTCCCATCAATCACTAATTTTAAACCTTGCAGCTGGATCTTACGAAGACATTTTCTCAGTTGAGGCTCATTCCTCTCCAGTGACTCTAGTTTGTGTCAAGTTGATATAAAACTAGCCAGCATACTTGACTAGGTGATTGTCTAGAGTAACACTTAATGGAGGAGACAAAGCCATCTCCAACCAAAGGTAGATTTCATTCCTTCACCTAGGAGGAAATAGCTTTCCTTCAAGGACCTCAATAGAACCCTGGCCTTTAATGCTACTGTAGCAATAAGTTTGTACAACATTTTGTACTGTGAAGTGTTATTCAGACTAACCTGTTATTCAAACCTGTATTCCCACTCATATTTATCTCAGAATAAATGATTCTATTTCCTTTAAAGCAGAATTATTTGGCTGAGCCTGGTCACACATGTTTGTAATACAAAATTTTGGAGACAAAGGAAGGGACAGGAGGTTGACGATGACTAACTAAAACTGGCTCTATCATTATGATGTTACTGGCCAAACTGGCTTGATCACCCTATCTTGGGCCAATTAATTTTAGAAACATTGGCTTTCTGTTTCGTTTCATTTGAAATTCAAAAAGCTGATTTGACAGAGAGGAAAGGGGAACTCTTGTCACAGAGCCTCTGCTGGAGGACTCAGGGGTACAAAAGGTTTTTAGAGAGAGAGGGAGGATGGGGGGGGGAGAAAGGGAGAGAGAGAAAGAGAGAGAGAGGAGTAGAATGGGAAAGGTAGAGGCTGAACAGAACTCTGTCTTGCAGCGCAGGGCTGGTTATCTCCTTTCCACTCTAGCCAAGACACTGTGATGGACTTTAACCTCCTGGGACGGGCTCCAGTATTTTCATGAACATAATGCTTCAGTTTATACCTCACAGTGATTTACAAAGCTGATGACTAAGGAGGGGCATTACTGAGGCCGTCAGAGGTTCTGAGTTCTGAGTCTCTAAAGAAAGATCCTTTAGCAGTAAACATCTTAGCAAGAAGAGAAGTAGGAAGGCAGAAGGGTAAAAGGGAGTAGGAACCTTCCTCCCTATTCCCTAGGCTGATACTAAGTGCCAGGCATTGCTCTACGTGTTTTATGCATGTTACACACAAGTTTAAGCAAGCTGAATGGAACCTGAGCATGACTGTGATTTGAGTGAAATGTCCCCCATATTCTCATGCATTTGAGTACTTGATCCCCAGCTGGTGGCTGATGGGGAGGCTTAGGAGGAGTGACCTTGCTAGAGGAAGTATGTCACTGTGGGAGGCTTTGAGGACGTGTGTATTGAGACATGAGCACTCTGCTCCTGCTTCAGCTAACACAATGCTGTTCCTGCCATGCTTTCCTGGATGACAGACTCTTACATCTTCCTTCTACAAATTGCCTTAGTCATGTTATTTTTTAAATTACCCGTATGATATAGTTACTGACAACCATGCTGATTAAGCCAATTAAAAGTTTCAGTCTTACTAATGGCCAGACTAAAAGCAGTTCCTGCCTCTAAAAAGCCTCTTGGTGCCCAAGCTGAGGAGTAAAGCATTTTTTTAAAGGCAAAAATCACAAAGACCATAATTTACATCAAAATTGGATGAGGATCAGAATAACCTTAAAATGTTCATTGCTGGCAGAGGATAGAGATTATTTTAGACACAGCAGGACAATTACATTTGATTTAAATAATCTTTGGTTGTTTTAGTTTACCTTAGTTATTTTGGTTAATGCATCTGGACCATGGTCAAGGCTGTGGAAATCTCAAATGTGTTGCCAAGGCAGAGGTGACTACTGTTCAGAGGAGGGTAAAGGGTTTGTCTAAGCAAATACAATATGGAGTTGGAACAGATGGTATGGTCTTAGGCACTTTGTTTTATCACAGCAATAGAAAAGTAATGAAGACTACGCATGACTCCATTTTATTTTCAGCATGATGTGTTAGGACCTAGTTCAGTTTAGTCCAGAAAAAATGGTGACCTGCAATTTTTAACAAGTAAAGTGTGACTCACTCCAAGCACTCATAACCATCCTGAGGTAGTAGGTGGTTTCAGAACTGTGAATTTTGGGGACTGTAAAAGGGTAATATGCATGTAGTTTATAGAACATTGCACCTCCAGAGGTTCTGAAGCAGCTCACACAATTAACTAATGCAAAGGAGGACACGGTGTCAAATGCCTTTAATCTCAGCACTAGGAGTAGGAGGGTAGAAGAGGCAACCAAGTCTTTGTGAGTTCTAAGTCAGCCTAGTCTACATAGCAAGTTAGCCAGTCAGGGCAGTACAATGAGACCCTGCTGAAGAAGAAGAAAAAGAAAGGTGGAGGAGAAGGAGGGAAAGGAGAAGAGGAGGAAACCGAAACAGAAGCAGCAGCAGCCACCACCACCCCAGTTCCAGCAGCCCCAACATGCTGGGAAAGTAACAAGCTAAGTAAGCATCTCGAAGGCCGACACAGGAGGATTGCTACAAGTTCCAGATCATTGAACTTCCTAGTGCATTCCAAGCCGTTCTAAACTATGAAGTGAGACATTGGAAAAAATAGTATATGTAATTAAATAGTCCTGGTCAGGGTGTGTAGTGTAGTTTATTACTCTCAGGTCTGGTTCTGCGAAGTGGTCCAAAGTCCTGTCTCTCACTTGTAGAACCAAGCTGGGTCTGAAGAATAGATAACTTCTGGGCCAGGGTGTGGCACTGTGGTTATCTTGGATAACTGCCCAAGAATTGACACACAAAAAGATAAACAACGTGGAGATCACTTAGTTAGGAGTGTGTGACTGTGAGTGTAATGGTCTGTCCTGGCCCTTTAAGAGACAAGCCCCACCCCCCTCCTCCCCTCCACCATCGAGGCAGGCAGATCTTCCTTCTGCTTCCAGTCTGAGCCCTCCTTCCTTTTCCATCTCTCTCCCAAAGAGATAGCTGTCGCGGTGGCTCCTCTCCTCTCCCTGCTCTCTCTTTCCTTGTCCCTCTTCTCCCTCCCTCCCTTTCCCCTTCCCTTCTAAATAAATATCCCACTAAATAAATACCCACTAAATAAATATCCAACCTCACTCTGCATGGCATGCTTATCTCTGTCTCTCACCCACCAAATGGCTCCCTGCCTAGGACCCACTGGCCCCTTTTGGCCAGTGGGCCACTCGGGGGCTCCCTGCCTGGGACTGGCTGCCTTCACGGCCCACCATGGTCTCGGGACCAGCTGCCCACTGCTGCCACTTGGGGATCTGCAGCATTTTATTTTCACCATAACATTGGTGCTTATGACTCAACCAAGTTCTCCATGTCCCCTCCTGCCCATCGGCGGGCCAGCTAAGGACATGTGGAACCCTGGGCTCAGGAACCAGGTTTCCTTACAACAGCTCTGCATTGTATCTGCCTGAACGCCGACCTCTACACACACCAGCAGCTTCAGTGGTGAGGTTTTCCCTTCCAGTCAGCCAACTGCAGCCTTCATGGCTACGGTTGAGCCCTTGGCTCACATTCATATCTGGTTGCTTTCCATAGCTAAAAAACGTGACCGGACGAACCAGGGTCAGTCCTCCCACGCTAGCACAGCACACACTGTGCGGTGCATTCTACTGGGAACCCAGGGTCCCCTGAATTTTTCTTTCTCCTTTCTTTTTCTTTTCTTTTCTTTAGGACCACTCATAAATGGTCCCTACTGTGAGAGACTGCTCAGAAAGACCTCTAGCTTCTCTGGTTTTTGAGTCGACCAGACCAGAGTCAATCAGTCTTAAACCCCACCTGCAGAGAGAGGATGCTCTTCCACAGGCCCTATGGTGTTTTTGGAGGGTTTTCATGTTTTCAGCTATGATATAAACCCTCAAGCTATGCTCCGCCAGTGTTCCATTGGCTCCACTTTTCCTCAAACTGTCCCTGCCACCGCTACCAACAAGATTGGTCCGATCCACAAGGCAGCTGTTTCAGTTCCAGCCTTTTGCTCCCTGTCATGGCTTGTGGCATGGCGGCTGGGCAACAGGACAGATCAGGCCTCTAGGTCTCTCTTGCATACAACATGTGGCCACTGCCATTTCGACTGAGAACAGGTGACCTTACCAACATCTTAACTGAGGTCAGGTGACTTCACCTCCATCTTAACTGAGAGCCAGGTCAGGTGACCAAGTCCCACCATCTTTACTGAGGAATCTCCTGCCTGGTTTCCTGGTGTTAACTCTGTTACATGTGTGTGTGTTTTTCACAGTGGCATGCCTTTGGTAGGGCCCACCAAGAGCATCCACTTTGCTCAATTCCTGTTTACTCTGTGTGTGTGTGTGTGTATACATGTAACTTAAATACACTTATTTTTACTGTTAAATGTTATAATTCTCTGTTCATTGTATCTCATTTCAGACTATAAAGCAGTAAGTCTTATGTTTTAAATTGATTTGTACTTTTTGTTTCTTAATCCAACCCTGCTTTACCTGTTACCAGTACAGTCAAGCTCAGACTCAGCTCTCAAAACAGATTCTATACTGTAGTTATAACTCATCTATACCTGATAAACAGCCCTCAACTGCTCAGAGATCTAGTGAATATGGCATTTAAATGTTTAATTATTTTTTTAAAAAAAAAGACTTTTTATAACAAAAAGAGACAGGTTGGCTCCTAGCAGCAGCCCCCTACTTCTTCCCAAGTAGACAGAAGACAAATGGGCATAGAACAACATCCATCTGCAATTCGCTGCAACTGCCAAGTGCTCACCACTGGACAAAACTGTCTTTCATCCAAACTGAAGATATCCAGACAGTGGACTGAATCACCAGAATCGACTGCCTAGCTGTTCAGGTCAAGGTAGCCTTGTCTTCCTACAGATTTCTTAGCCCACAGGATCTTCTGGAGCCTGGCAGGCCCTGCACTAAACAGCAAAAGGCAAATACGACCCTCAGCAACTATGGATGACCCTGAAGAGTAGCTCTGGGTGCCATCCAAGTAAGTTACCCATCGTTTTTTAATCAATAACTCAAATAAAATTTTATCCTTCTCAAAGATCTCTGATGAAGTTTGACAGCTGAGAGGTTTTGTCCCTTAAAAGGACAGCCTCACCAAACAAATTTCAGTAAAACACAAATGCAAGTTATTAAGCTGTGTAAAGGTATGAAGACAAATAAAAGTTAGACATCTGTTACAGCCATTCTAACACAAATATGCTACTGTTTATCTTGTGAGTTCCAGGGAGCTGAATTGAAGGTTTAAACAGGTTAGATACACCCCTCTCAATTTCCTGGTCCTTGATTATTTTTTCCTAAACTTAACTTTATCCTCTGTTTTGCCAATACCTTAAACAGGTATAAGAGACACCAGACATTTCCATACCACAAACACCAGACAGGAGTAAAGAGCCCAGCTACCACAGGATGTGACCAGTATCCAAAGAGGAAAACCAATTTACAGCAGGTTAGTGGAACAGCAACTCAGGTAAAACAACCTGGGGCTTCTACTTGGCATTGGAAGACAGAGCAGATCTGTAGGGTGTCATTCTCACCTATGGGATCTACCACCACATGCAGGAATATGGTGTCAGAACTCAGTGGAATGAAAGACACTCAGCTGATATTATTGGTCGGTGGTGGAGAGTCATGACCAAGGGTCATAGAAGTTTTCGGTGTGGATCGTAGAGAGTATCAGAAAATGACAGGTGCCCCCTGACACAACTTCTCCGACCTTCTCTGCCTGGTTGTAGGGTTAATTTGGGGCCAGGTCTTGGAAAGGACAGTTGGTGATCTTGTCTGTGCAACAGACTGGGCAGGCCTGGGCTGTCTCTTCCTTGTGTTGATGAGGATCCCTACTTTTCCTTCTAAGCTGTGAGCAGGTGCAGCTGCAATCCCAACCGCCTGTTCCTTGTCGCCACAGAAGCTCCTTTGTCAGTAAATGAAATTCTTCCCTGGTTGTGACATTCCTTTGACCTTGAGCACAAAACCTGATCTCAGGCTCTCTTCTGAGCCACAGGGGAGATCCTGCCCCAGTTTCTAACTACTTACCTTTCGCTGGGGTTCTGGTTGTCAAGGCAACACTCTGTCAGGAGCTCACCCTTCTAAGCAAATGCCATCTGTATCTTGCGATGCCACCTTACTGGTGCCTTCTCAGGACTAGGAATGCAAACCAGGGCAGCTCTTTTTTCAGCTTTTTATTCTCCAGTCTCTGCAGAGGCATCATCCAGTATGGTATAGCACCATCGCAGTAAGACTGCTTCCTGAATGTCATCCAAAACAACCTATCAGTCTCACCTCTCTGATCATCTGATGCAGCCAGTGTTAACTGATCTGGACGAACAAGAGCTCAAGAGCATTTTACAAACTTTCTATTTTTTTCTTTTCTTTCTTCCTTCTTTTCTTTTTACTTTCTTCTTTTCCCTTCCTTCCTTCCTTATTTATTTATTTTCTATTTTGGCTTTTAATTAAGGCCTCCAAAAGAAAATAGGGGATCAGTGGGAGGGTGTGCTGCCTACTTGTAAGGTTTAAACAAACACTCAGGTGGAAGTGGGCAGAGAAGCTGAGAGATGGAAAGATGAAGGCCTTGCAATGAGGACACCTAAGACCCTTCTGAAGGGCTCAGAGATCCAATGTGATTTGATCTTTCTCTATAAGACACAGGGAAGTCTGACTCAGTCCATTTGGTCAGATTAATAGTTTATTGTAGTTAACGCCAGGTGTCTGACACTTCAGCTTCCTCCCACTTCACTCGCGCCAGATCGCGGGGCTCAGGAAGAGAAGCCGAGGCGGGGCGTTGGGCGTGGTTTTCCAGGGGCGTGTCGGAGTGGGCGTGGTCTGGGAAATTCCGGGCTCGGGCGGGAGCAGGCGCTGCGGTCAGCTGAGCGGCGCCCGGCGGGTCGCGAGGGCGCGCGTCACCGTCCGGCTGCCCGGTCGCCGCCCCCCGGCCGGTCCTTGGCGGGCGTCGGCATCCAGAGCTCTGGTACTGGGACAAGATGCCAACGAAGCAGTGACCTGAGAGGAGCGGATCCCGGAGGTCGGTGAGCCGGGCAGGGGGTGGCGGGCGCTGGCCGAGCGCGGCGACTCTCCCCGGCAGGCTCCAATCCATCCTAGCAGCGACTCTCGCTGTAGCCGTCTCCGGGAGCTTGCCGCGGGGAGGGTGACGAAGCTGGGGCGGTCCTCTTGTAGGATGGCTTCCCTGGGAAGGCTTCCAAGGCCCAGGCCGATCCTGACCTGGTGTGAAAGGGCAGCGGGGATGTTAGTAGGGGGTTGGGGGTGGCGGCTGCTACAAAGGCCCCTCCCCCCTTTCCCCAGGGTGGTAAAACACAGACTTGAATGGCCGCAGGTGACTTCCAGTTCAGGTCACTAAGGTGGTTTGAAGGTGACGTCCCGTGTTGATAGTGATTAAGCAAGAAGTCGTTCATTCTAAGAAGGAAGTGGTTAAAGGTATTGTCGCAAGGCACTCTGAATGATGTGGCCCAGGAACAGTAAAGAATCGAGACCCCTTGCCAAAGTGGCAGGCTTACAGAAGAGTACATAAACTGTTGTGTCTGTCTGGGAAGAGTGTGCTATATCCGTGCATGTATATATACTCATGTATAAACTCAAAGTATGTTTGTATGTGTGTGGGGAGGGAAGGGGGGAGAGAATACATGAGAATGAATTTAATGGAGCTGAGAACTTTAGAGGAATGTTTTGGACCACGGTCAATGTTTAAATTGGAGGCAATAAACAAGCCTCAGAGGAAAATGAAACTCAGTCCCTCACCTGGCCTCCACTATCAGGACTCCTCTAAGGAGGAATGTACGCCTGAGGTGTTTAACATTGAACCGGAAAACCTTAGGGAGAGCCTCAAGAAGAGAATGTAAGGCAGCGTGGGGCCACTTGGAGCTTTCTTGGCGCTTTCACAACTATCTCCGAAAGTACCCTTTTACCCAAAGCAGCCTCACTCTTTTGGCCTCGGGAGAGGTGGAGTCCGTCCGCTGGCCGGTTGATAATAGGGTAGAGCTGGACAGAGCAGAGGCCACTGCCGGAGATTGCCTTGGATTTGATTGGACAAGTGAAGTTTCGTTGTGAACTGTGCGTGTTTGATCTGTTTACAGTGAGCCGGTCTGAGCAGTACTTTATGTTTTGTGTGCAACACCATGAAAGTAACTAGTTTTTACAATTGTCCTGTAAATTACATAGTGGCGGGGGGGGGGGGGGGCAGGGAGGGAGGGAGAGAGAAGAGAAGGAAGGGAGGCGGGAGAAAGGGACAGAATCTATATTTTGTGAGACTTAATGAAATAAACTTGAAAGGAATTAGTTATATCTTCCCCCTGAACTCCCTCATTTAAGTAGCACATAGTTAGTTGTTTTGGCCATGAAATACATGAAATATACCTACTGGTCCCCAAATCAGTTTTCCTGATTTTTTATTATAGAGACTTAGCAAGTTAATGTTTTTGTTTTATTTTATTTTTTTTGGATTTCCCGGAAAATCAAAATCCAAAGGCAAAAGAAATTAAATTTTTAAATTTTATTATATTTATTAATTATCTGTGTGTGCATGTTTGTGTGCATGTATGTTCACAGATGTGTGTATGCATGTGCTTGCCGTGGTGTTCAAGTGGACACCAGGGGACAGTCTATGAGAGATCCGTGGATTCAATTTCGGTTGTTAGGCTTGGCAGGACATGCCTTTACCCACTGAATCATCTTTCTGAACCTAAAAATCTTTTGTTTTGGTTTGGTTTTGAGAGAGGGTCTCCCTATGTCTACCTAGCTGGCCTGAACCTCACTTTGTAGACCAAGCTAGCCTTGAACTCAGAGGGATCCGCTTTGTTTTTCCCTCTCAAGTGCTGAGATCAAAGGCATGCACCACCACCCTCCCCAAATCCTTTGTTTAAGTTAAATGTGTTAAGGCTTTCCTTGATTCTGCTTTGGCTTGTGTGTGATAACAAGTTACTAGAATGTACGTTATATAATAATATCCGCATCCTTTGAGGTGGTAGAGAAAACCAGTTCTGACTTTAAAAATGAGTTTGAAAAGTTGACTTCAAGAATCTGGATACGAGCACCCTAGAGTCGCAGGAAACTCATAACAGTCCTAACATGTGCTAACATGTACATAACAGTCCTAACACGTGCTAACATGTACGTAACAGTCCTAACACGTGCTAACATGTACGTAACAGTCCTAACACGTGCTAACATGTACGTAACAGTCCTAACACGTGCTAACATGTACGTAACAGTCCTAACATGTGCTAACATGTATGTAACAGTCCTAACATGTGCTAACATGTACGTAACAGTCCTAACATGTGCTAACATTTACATAACAGTCCTAACGTGTGGTTTGTGCTCACACAGCAGGAAGCACTTTACCGGTGCTGGACTTGAATAACCCTCACTAGGCTATGTTTTCATCTTGTTTCAACAAACACACAGAGGCTGCCGTGTGCCTGTCTCTAGTAAGAAAAAGATGGAGAGAAAGTAAATAGTCTAAAAACGGCAGTAATTGGTGAGGGGACTAAGGAGCTGGGAATACAAATGGCTCTTAGATGCTCAGAAGAGCTGCTTCTCCACAAAATGTCAAATGTTGGACATTCGAATTGCCCCATGGATGTGTGCCAAAGCAAATGGGAACCAGACATTTCCCAGGCAGAGGACACCGCAGAGGCAAGGACATAGAGGCCAAGAATGCATGGAGCCGTGAGCCCTTTAATGTGGTCTTTGTGGCTTGGTGACAGGAGGTAGCATTGATGCATATGGATAATTAAGCCTGGAAATAAATAAAAATAAATAACTCTCATGAACTTCAATTGCAGCAGGATTGAAATGGAAAGAGAAGAATGCTATTAGAATTCATTCATCTAAACCCTGATAATTTTTTTCTTGTGTGCACCACAGTACTGGGGACACAGCAACAAACAAAATAGGCGGGAGTTGAACATGGCTATTCACAGGCAAAAGTCCAAGCCTAAGCCTTTAGGGTTGGAGACATGAGAGGTTTAGAAGCATTTTGGAGGTACAAGTGACGGGACTTGACGACCCCTTTAGTTTTGAGAGGAGGGGGAGTGGAAAGAAGGAAGCCTACTGCCATGTCCCTGCCTTCGGAAGTGAATTTAAGTTTGTTTCTGTTTTCTGTGTATCCCTAAGTCATGGAATAGCCTTACTAATAGTATTCCTAGCAAGCAACAGCAAGACTTTTTTTACTCCAGAAAGAAGATGTGTGTGTCCCACCTTCCTTTTCCACAAAGATAATTGCCTTTTTCTACTTATTCTGTCCGTATGGGCGTGAGTACACACTTGCCGCGACATACGTGAGAAGGACTCAGGATAACTTATAAAAGTCACTTTTTCCTTCTGATGTGTGGATCCTGGGGATCAAATTGGAGTGATCTGGTTTGACAACAAGTGCCTTTACCTGCCGAGCCATCTTGCTAGCCCCTTCATTCCCTTTTGTGAATGGAAACTATTGACTCTCTTCAGGAAACAGGTCTTCATTGTTTAAAACTAATTTACCAGGCTGCAAGGGTGGCTCAACAATAAGAACACTCTCTGCTCTTCCAGAGGACCTGTGTCCTGTTCCCAATATCCACTTCAGACTCCCCCAGCTCTGGGGAACCCAGTGCCTATGGCACCTGCATTCACATGCACATACCACATATGAGCACACACCTACACATCCACACACAAAGACTTCATTTACTTATAGAGGTATTGAACCAGTTAATACTTCATCCATAGATCTGAAGGCTCATCTCCACCAGGGAAAAGGACTGGGCTTGTTTTGCATCCAGTGTCCAGTGAGTGGAAGTTGGCATAAGGCAGATAACACTGGGCACATGGCCTCCTGGCTGTCAGAACCATCTGTAATGGAAGAGACATTACCTGCTGGGGGCAGCAGGGGTGGTGGGCATGGCTCATGTGTTCTAAGCCAGCTCTGTGTAGCCATGCACCATGGGAACCACACAGACATTCTTGTATTGAATAAGAAGTCAGAGTAGATTATCTCTAAGGCCAACTCAGGAATGAGATTTATGCCCATGTCTCAGGGTCAGGTCATTACTATAATTACTTGGCCTCAGAATAAAGAATAAGATTGCACCTGACTAGGGACTCAAGGGGCACGTCGAGGGAATAAAGCTGGGGCTTTGCTTCTGACTTTCTACCTTGCTAATTCCCAGTCTTTCTTGTTAGTGAAATCGTGACGAATCCTGTGTTCCTAACTCTATCCTCCCACAGGAAGCTGGGCTTGCTGTGTAACCCAGGCTGGCATAGAACTTCTAACAGCCCTCTTGACTCAGCTTCCCTGGTGATGGGAGTATAAGCTTTCACCATCATGCATGTCTAACATTTTTTGTGTTGTCTTGTACTAAATTTTTTTCTTTCTTTTTTGGTCTCATACTGTAGACTATGCTGGTCTGGAACTCACTGTGTATCCCAGGTTACCCTCAGACTCATGACTTTCCTCCTGCTTCAGCTTCCCAAGAACTGGGTTACAGGTATGCCCCACCTCCCCTTTCTTCCTAAATGTCTTTGCCCAGAAATGGCACTGATCAACCCATATCAGCTGGATTTCTATAAGGAATCCCGTTAGAGGAAACCTTTTAGTAAATACTTCTTTCCAGTTTTTGTAATCTCTGAAGATACATAAAAAGATATGCATGTGTCTCTGTATTTGCTCGGTTGAATGTCATTCAAGAGGAAGTTAAAGACTTAAACATTCAGGCACTAGTGTGTTGGTTCAGCAAATAAAGATTCTTGCTGCTAAGCTTGGTGGTCTGATTTCCACCCTTGGGACCCAGATGGTGGAACAGAAGGACAGAAACAAGCTGTCGTCTGACCTCCACATAGATGGCATGGTGCTTGTGCTCACCCATGTTCTGGGATGCTCTCTCTCCTCCCTCCCTCCCTCCTTCCCACCTTCCCTCCCTGTGTGTGTGTGTGTGTGTGTCATACATGCACAGATGATAGACAGACGGATGGATGGATGGATGGATGGATGGATGGATGGATAGATAGATAGATAGATAGATAGATAGATAGATAGATAGATAGGATAAAAATGTTCAGCGATTTTAAGATTTAAGTATTCTCTCCCTACATTCTACCAGAAAGTATTTCACATATACCTCAGTATAGTGGTAATCCATACTGACACCTCTTAAGTACTCAAAAATCCTGAGTGTCCTTTGGGTCTTCCACTGTCCCTTCAAACCACTTTTATTAAAATAGTAGGATCTGAATGCTCGCATTTGCAGGATATGCTAGCTTCTTATTCACTGTGACATTTGAATTATGGGATTAATTTTCCTAACACCTGTGTGCTTGTGAGAATGGTCAGTGTGGTGGGCTGGCAGGGGATAGTGGGGCGAGGAATACTGGCATGCCTGTGTTGAAGGGTAGAGGTGGGGCTGTGATCTTTCTAGAAAATTAAGCATACCTTTTAGAGTTGCTGAGCTGAGACCCATGAGGAGCATTATCCACTGATGAGTCAGTAAACAGCCTGTGGAGATCAGGTGGCTCTCCCAAGGCCACACACTCTGATGAATCAGTACAGCTGGCTCTTCTACTGTCTCACCTAGCACAGCCCTGCTTTTTTCGAGTGTCCTTGTAAAATCTGGGCAGCCTGCACCAGTTAGAAGTGTTGTTGGGACCAAGGCTGTCTCTGCTGTGGTTGCATCTATAGGCCCAGTGGAGGTGCACATGGAGGTCAAGGAGGAGAGCCAGCTCAGCAGTCTTCAGAACAGTCCTCTCCTTCCCGTTCCCTTCCTCCCTCTGCCCCTTCCTCCTTCTTGGCTCTGTTCCTCCCCTTCCCTTTTTTCCTTTTCTTCTGATAAACCATGAAGAGATAGCTTGTTGCTGGGTGTAAGTGTGGTGGCATGCCTGTTATCCGAGCCCTGTGGAGGTTAAGGCAGGAATTTTTCCACTTTGAGGCTAGCCTGGGCTGCATTGCTAGCCTCTGTCTCAAAAAAAATAGATTGAGAGATGTTGATTTATACATATAATAAGATGGAACTAAATACATCTTCTATTTGTCTGTTTATTACTTTTTTAAAAATCTGTTGAGATGGGCATAGTGGCTCATCTTTGTAATCTTAACACTCAACATATGGAGGCAGGAGGATCACCTGGAACTCTATGTAGTGAGTTCCAGGCAAACCTGAACTGTAAAATAAGACATCATCTCAAAAGGCAAAGATAAAAACAAAATTAAAAGAATGTGTTGGGTATAGGTGTAGCTTACTGGAGTGCTTGTTAGCATCCATGAGACCCTGGGTTCTGTCCCCGGCACCCACTTCCCAACACACACAAAAGCCTGTTAAATGTTCTGTAGTTTGGAAGATTAAATACCTCAGAAAAATTTACTGCTGTTCCAGAAAATTCCATTTTTATGAAATGTTATCACCAACATCATTATGTGCAGAAATAAAAATTTTAGTTTGTTGTTTCTCTCCTAATATATATGTACATATTGCTTTCCAATTTATTTATTGAGGCAGGATCTTTTCACTGAACCTGGAACTCACAAATTCCAGCTAGTCTAGCTGTCCAGCTTGCCTCCTCCCCCCCCTCCCCCCCCCGGGAAACGATCTCTTCCTCCCAAATGCTGACATTACAGAAAGCCACTATACCCTTCTGGCTTTATATGGGTTCTGGGGATCCAAACTCCAGTCCTTGTGTTTGCACAATGAGCATTTGATCCCCTGGACCATCTCCTCAGAACCTTTCATTGA
Organism: Chionomys nivalis; assembly: GCF_950005125.1. NCBI lineage: Eukaryota > Metazoa > Chordata > Mammalia > Rodentia > Cricetidae > Chionomys > Chionomys nivalis. Next base: position 20,786,130 of record NC_080098.1, on the reverse strand, counting down.
TTTTGCAGGGATAGGTTTTTACTATGTAGCCCACAATGGTTTGAAATGTATGATCCTCTTACCTCAGCCCCTAAGGCAGTGAATAAGTGTGCACCATTATACTCAGTTGTTAACTTAGTTTTCTGTGCTGCCTGGTTCCCGCAGTTGTTAAATCTCTTTTTTATTTTAAGGACTTTAACCTTTTTCTTTTCTTTCCCACGCCTGTTTTTATTTTTAATACACTGGAAACCATTTAGATGTTTTCTTTGTCTTTTAATCTCTCTTTACTGTATATCTCTCTTTTTCTGACCACATGAGTCTTTAATTTGCTAAGTGATATGGCTTTCTAGCCATAGAAATTAAAGCAAAAGAATTAAAGCCATGGCTTTGGCAGTTGGATCCAGCCCGTTTCTTAGCTGTCTGAGATTCCAGCCTCATGGCAGAGGTACTGGCTGTAGCCATGTTTATTGCCACAACTCTATGGCGCTTCAAGGTCCCTGCCAGAAAGTAAGCTGCAACAGTCTGCTCACAAACCACACTCAAATGCTCTGCAGCCAGACCCCATGGAAGAGTCAGAGTTTACGCTGGCAGGACGGCCCAGAAAGCTGGCATTTTGAAAATGGTGCAGCTTTTGTCCTGCTGTAGCTAAAAGCCAAAAAGCATGCAGTCAGCTTTTCATCAACACCATTTAAGTGTTTCGTGGCAGGATTTCTTAAAAGAGCTGCAAGGTTTTGCAGCTAAAGCTGAGTCAGGAAGCCTCTCTTATATGAGTTGCATTTGCCTCTAGCAAACAGAGCCCACCTGAGAAAATGCTGCTATCAATAAGCTGTGCTTAACTCTATTCTTTTCTGTCTAGAATTACTTCCCGAGCCCTGTCAGGCTTTATGTGGATGCAGTTGTCCCACATTGGGTGACAATTGTTGCAAGGAGAGGGCTGCTTGTTTGGCCCAGCCACCTGGCTAACTTAGCCCTAAAATAACCACACAGAAACTGTATTAATTAAATCACTGCTTGGCCCATTAGCTCTAACTTGTTATTGGATAACTCTTACATATTAATTTAACCCATCTCCATTAATCTGTGTATTGCCACGTAGCAGTGGCTTACCAGGTAAAATTCTCAGCATCTGTCTCTGGCAGATCCATGGTGTCTCTCTCCTCTTTCCTTCTCCCAGCATGCCATTTAGTTTTCCCTGCCTACCTAAGTTCTGCCCTATCAACAGCCCAAGGCAGTTTCTTTATTCATTAACCAATGAAAGTAACACATAGACAGAAGGACCTCCCACACTACTCAGTTGCAAAAATGAATTTTGTGGAAAGTCAGAAACATGGGCGTTACCCAGCAAAGGTACAGGGAAGGCATCTTAAATTAAGTAAAACCCATTTCCATTCAAGAGGCAAGAGAGTAATGCTTGCTCAGTGTTTTTCCTCTGTGAAATTGCTATCCTCCTTGTGTACTTCATAGGATGCATTTCTTCTTAGCAGATACTTTAAGTAGCACAGCCAGCCTGCTCACCCATCAACACTAGCACTACAGTTTACCTAACACAGTCTCCAGACTAGAAGCAGTGCACCAGACTCTTGATTGTAGAGAACCTGAAGAGAGCCCAGGATTCTGCCTCCTACGGGCATAGCAAGAGCCACTCATTCTGTGCATCTGGTCTTATTTTCATATGTGAGTATTAAACCTGCATGCTACCTGGCAGAGAGGGTGATTCTTCTGCCTGTCAGAAGAGGGACTGATTTCATATATAATGGAATACAACTCCCGGAGCCATTCAGGCACCCTAATCATGAGGAGCTGGCAGTCTGAGAGCAATGGCTTCTCCCCTAGTTAGAAATAAGGTTGGGTACTAGGACTGTAACTCTGTGGTAGAGCACTTGTGTAATATGCCGGAGGCTCTAGATTCAGTTCCTACTGAGGTGGGGGAGGGAGTGCCCACCAGTATGTGCCCATGTGCCTTCTTCATCCCAGGGCTTTCTGTGGCGCCAGTGGCTCTCTGCTCTATCATAGTCATAGGGCAAGCATCACCATTTGACGCCTTTTGTTGCATAGATTAATTTCAATTTATCTTACAATTAATTGAGGTAAATTTTAAGTTTTTTAAAATTTATGTGTCATTGTGTCTGTGTGAGTATATACCATATATCTGTATGTGTCTGCGGAGACCAGAAGAGGACATCAGATCCTCTAGAGCTGGAGTTACAGGCAGTTTTGAGCCATCTAACATGTGTGCTGGGAGTCAAAGAGGAACAAGTGCTTTTAAATACTGAGCCATCTCTGCAGGCCCAAGAAATAATAATTTTTTAAAGACATATTTATTTAACGTACACTGTTGTTTTCCCTATACTGTACGAGGGTATCAAATTCTTTAGAACTGGAGTTACAGACAGTTGTGAACTTCCATGTGGGTGCTGAGAATTGAACCCTGGTCCTCTGGAAGGGCAGTTGGTGCTCTTAACCGTTGAACCATCTTTCCAGCCAGAAATAATATTTTTTTAACCATCTCTCTGGATGTCAGTCATTTTTCCTTTGTAAAATAGGGCAATTGTGTGTGTATGTGTGCGCGTGTGCATGCGTGAAGGTATGTATTTTACCTTTACTTTATATTGTCTTATGGTCTATCCACATCAGTTCATCATGGGAATATCTATCATTTTCATGAACATGAAGATGAAATTTTTTTTTGCCTGGAATGTGTATGTAGCCAGTCATTGGAAAGAGGTCCTTTTGCCTGAGTGGTAGGTAATAAAGATGTAGAATTGGCATTTATGTGTTCTCATCGACACATCTATGAAATAAAACCATATATGTATGTATATATATATATATATATATATATATATATATATACACATAGGAGTGTTTGCAGGATGTGCAGTAGGCATCAAACTGCATTAGTGTTTTGTGTGTATTCACTGATAAATATCATATCAAAGCCTCAATAAAAAATAAGACTTTACTTGCACCTTTTTTTGTAGTATAAGATGGCATCTTCACATCAGCCTTGCTATGTGCCACTTCTGACCTTAGGCGAGCTGTTACACCTGTTAAACCTCACCTGGATGATCAAGAGTAGGGAGTGTCACCAGGCAGCGAGGGCACACGCCTTTAATTCCAGCACTCAGGAGGCAGAAGCTGGCGGACCTCTGTGAGTTCAAGGCCATCCTGGTCTACAGAGTGAGGAGGTCCAGGACAGCCAAAGCTGTTACATAGAGAAACTCTGACTCGAAAAACCAAAGAAAGAAAGAAAGGAAGGGAGAGAGAGAGAGAGAGTAGGGTATGTATGGTAGAGTGTTTCAGCACATACCAAGCCTAAGAATTGCCAAAAATAAACATTACCTTCCATTCCTTTTATCAAAGATAAAATATGGAGATCTAATAGCTTTCAATAAATATAAAATATAGAGATTTTAATGGCTTTCAATAAATATATAAATGAAGATTTTAATAACTTTATTGAAATCTAATTCCCAAACAATACAAATCACTCAAAATAAGGAGATTTGAACTGAAAGACTTGAAGGGATTTATGTAGTGATCTTCGCCAAGGCCACAGATAGTACCCTAATCGTTACCACATTCTACAGTGCGCATCCCATTTCTGTTCTGCCCCTTTCTACACATGGTCCTGTGAAGGTGGGCAGTGCAGCTGATGGTTAAAGGGAAAGCTCTCATAGTGCACCCAGAGGGAAGGCCAGCAACCTTGGGAATAACTACTAACAGATTTGCAGGTCTTTCCGAGGCCTGTGACAGACTGGCGACAGCTATATTTTTAGCTTGTGGCTTTTCCATAGGACCCATTGCCATGTCCCATCAACCTCTGAGCTGCCTGACTGAGAAGGGGGACAGCCCCTGTGAGACCCCAGGAAATGGACCCCCCAATATGGTTCACCCCAGCCTGGACACATTCACTCCTGAGGAGCTGGTGCAGCAAATGAAGGAACTCCTGGTTGAGAACCACCAGCTGAAAGGTGAGCAGGCCTGTCATCTGGATTCGCCACGCAGGAAACACAATCCCTTCTGAAGAGGGCTGTAAGTGAGGCCCTTTCTCAGCCTGTTTCCCTAGAAACAGCACAGCAAGACTTTGAGCAGTGCTACAAGGCTTTCTGTTTACATATTTTACAGGTCAGACTAAAAACTTCTCTATTTAGGGGCTGAGAGTGTAGATCAGTAAGAGAGAGCTTGCCCAGCATGTGCAAGGCTCTCTGGTGGATCCTTACCACTGTACAAAACAAAACAAAACACATATTCTAGCTCAGAAAACAGTCTAATGACATTTAGCCCATTTAAAAGGAAAACGAGAGGCACCTCTAGCTACAGTTAGGTGGAAACATTTTGTCAAGAGAAAGCATTCCAAACTAAGCATGGTGGTGCATGGCTGTGTCCTGGTTCCAGAACAGATGCAGGGGGATTCCAAGTGCAGAGCTGTCATATGCTACGTAGCAAATTCAAGGACATCCTGAGCTATATACGCAGTGAAACTTTGTTTCAAAGGAGGATTATATTCTAATATCTCAAGCCATGGCGAATTAAATATCGTAATCAAAGAGTCTTCCAGACTTTTGGTCATTAAGAGGAATTTATATCCCCAAATCAGTTTTATTTGGGGAATTTTGTTGTTTTGAGAGTGTCTTGTGTAGACCAGGATGGCCTCCTGCTCACCACATAGCTAAACCTGAACCTTGAACTCCACATCATCCCACCTCTTGCCTCCAAAATACTGGGAGTACAATTATGAGTCACCGTGCCTGGCCTTTCTTGTGACCTTTAAGGACCAACAGTGGTGTTATAGTTTGTCTGTAAGCAAACTCTACTGCCATTGCTGTCGTCTTTTTCCTGCTGATGTACCCATTTTAGGTCACTGGGGCATGTTTAGATCCAGAGCCCAGAGTATTGAAATGGCCAGAGGAAGAGCTGATTCATGAAATTCCATCCATTCCCTGGTGGGTGACTCCCTCTCTCTAAACCCCAAACAGAAGCCATAAAGCTAAATAATCAGGTCATGAAAGGACGATTTGAGGAGCTTTCTGCCTGGACAGAGAAGCAGAAGGAAGAACGCCAGATGTTTGAGACACAGAGCAAAGAAGCTAAGGAGCACCTGATGGCCTTGAGTCAAGAAAATGAGAAACTGAAGGAAGAGCTTGAGAAACTAAGAGAGAAATCAGAAAGGCTGTTTGAAGTGAGTACATGATCCACTGTGGTCTTACTTTCTTCATATGTACAGTTGTGTGACAAAGCTTTTCCTGGGGAGATACGATATACACGTCTACCTACTCCAGACAGGAATCCCGTGACAGACCAAAGTATGGATACCACCAATGCCCAACGTGGTGAACCAATGAGTTTTATTAGGGTTACTTACAGGAGTATGGGTGAGTGGCTACTTACAGGTGCAGAAATAACTCAAAGGCAGCTGCATCAGCAACCCCACCCTAGCATGGGCAGCACAAAAGCTAAGAAACCTGGAGCACACTGCACAGCCTGCAGGCAGCTCAACCAGTTGGAGAGTGTCCTCTCCAAGTGACTCCAGTCTGAACATCTTCCAGGCAGCTCAGCTGCTTTCTGCTTTTTCCAGACAGCTGGTCTGGTCTCAAGAGTCTTCTTTGTATTCCTCTCCTCTCATTGTCTTTACAGCTCAGCTTCCTTCTGTCAGAGGGGACAACTCAAAATAGCTTCAGGAAGTCCCTGGAACCAACCAGATCTTACTAGGTCCCTCCCTGCCAGAGAAAGCAGTAAAAGCTGAGAGTCCACCTTCCTGTTTAAAAGAACTTGCCTGCAGGAAGCAATGTTTCTGCCTGGGAGAAATTTACACAGCAGCAGTAGAATCTTCCTGGTCTGGACTGTTAGATCAACCATTCTGTGTGGTTCAGGCTGGACTGGTGTTTTACATGATTTTGGAAGCAATGTGGTTTTGCTAGAAACACTGGCTGGGTCGTATATAACCTCTGTTGGGAAGGGATTTTTATAAGGGCAGAACTGAGGAGATGACTCAGTCTGTGACTGCCTGCCATGCCCTGCTTTCCAACACCCATGTAAAATCTGGCATCCGTTAATTCAGCACCAGGGGCCAAGACCGTCAGACCCCTCAAACTCATTGGCCACATAGCTGAATCAATGAACTCCATGTGCAGTGAGAGACCTTGTCTCAAAAAATAGGATGGAGGGTGGCCTAGCGATGTGGGAACACCCCACAATTCCTCACCTTCATAATACACACCCACATGCATGTTCACCCTCACACCTTCATGCACATACCTGCATGAACATACATACTTACATATATGATATATATGTGTGTATGTGTGTATATATATATATATACATATATCACAAACCAGAAATTTATAAGATCTCATGCAGTATAGTCAAAAGATAATTAGGAGTTAGGCATGGTAGTTTACAGTGTAATCTCAGCACTGTAGAGACTGAGGCAGGTGGATGGAGAGCCCAAAGCCAACCTGAACTACATAGCGAGTCCCAGGACTGTGAGACTCTCTGTCAAAAAAAAACAACAAAAAACTAAAAGTATATTCAGGTTATAAATCAGTGTTTCACATCCATTAAAATGGTAGGTAGGGCAGGGGGGCTGGAGAGATGGCTCAGAGGTTAGGAGCACTAACTGCATTTCCAGAGGTCCTGAGTTCAATTCCCAGCAACCACATGGTGGCTCACAACCATCTATAATGAGATCTGGTGCCCTCTTCTGACATGAAAGCAGAACATTGTATATATAATAAATGAATAAATCTTTTTAAAAAATAGTAGGTGGACCTCTGCCCAGAGGGCATCCAATTGTTCTTAATTCATATCCTTGATATAAAATTAGACTTTACAAATGTACCTTGGAATGCTTACGTTTTGGCTTTTATATCCTTTTACGTAGTGATGATTCCCTTTACAACTGGCTTTTGAGAAATGACTTAGGAGTGGTGTGTTGTGATATGGAACACTAACTGCAGGGCTGCCATGGTCCTGTGAACTCCATCACCCCTGAGAACATGTGTCAGATACACTAACAAAGGACAAACCAGAGCACACTTGATCCCAGCTGGTCCTCCAAGGCCCCAGGTGACATCTGGGTGACCCTGCCATCTATTCCTTCCAAATCTCATACTTAACCATTCCAAGAATGAAGCATTCTAGGGCCATGTGTAGTGGACTGGTACATATCTCTTATCCCAGCACTCAGGAGAATTGCCACGAGTTGGAGTACAGCATGGACTATATAATGAGTTCCTGTCCTTCTTGGGCTACATAGCAAGGCTCTGTCCTAAATAAACAACAATAAAAACAAAACAATGACAGGTGTGGCAATGTGAGTTTGTAACCCAGCCCTGGATGGGGGCAGATGGGGGCTGCTCTCTGGCTCGTCAATCTAGCTGCAGTTGGGAGGGCCAGGTTCAGTGAAACACAGTTTCTCAAAACAATAAGGTGAAAATAAAAATAAAGTGAGGAATAAATTAAGCAAGATATCCTGACACAGCCTCTGACCCACACCCACATGCATGGGCAAGTGCACTTGCACACGTGTGTACACATGCATATACCACACACATATACAAAAACAAAAAATTCATACTAGGGCTGGGGTGTAGCTTAGTGGTAGAGCGCTTGCCTAGTATGCACAAGATCCTGGGCTCAATCCCCAGTAATGAACAAATGACAACAAAAAAGAATTCCATGAACTGTAATTATTTCAAGTTAGGAAAGGAGAGTGAAGCACGGTGTCTTGTACATCGAGCTGTAGAGGTTTTCTGCGGAGGGAACCAAGGAGGCCTGGGAGGTCATAGAAGAGACTATGGACTATGTGGTGTCCAAGAAAACTGAGGCCGGGACTTCAGAGAGTCTGCTGAGGACCACATCCCTAGTGATCAGGGAATACAGATGAGTCTGTTCTCCCCAGAAACAAGCACCGCTTCTGAACAGGCTGGTTCTCCCATTGCTGTCATATGTGGTCATTACATCAGGGTGAACTCAACACACATGACATATATAGTTCACATCTGTGCAATACTAATTAATATGTATTATTGATTCTATATGGGCGGAAATTTAACTTTTTCTTAATCCTTGAGTTTCTGTCTTTTTTCTCCCAGGTTTTTCCCTCTTCCAACACCAGCGTAAAGTAACATCCCCAGCAGTTAGCATGCCGGGAGAACTGAAACCTCTTCTTACCTTGCTGTCCCTGAACCAGATCACATTCTTGGTGCTCCGGTTTCTGACTGCACCTGGGGGACAGGGAGTGGAGATGTGGGTGTTTGCGGGGAAGAGTGAAGGTAGAAGGTTGAGTTTTAACAGCTCTTGGTCCTTGTTTCCTGAGTGTTTACCACAGTGTTTGAATCTATCACTGTCCGAGTCTGGTTGGTTATTTTCAGGATTTTAACCCATGCTTCTTGCATGCTGTGGAAGCCCTTTTTTCTTGTCATTAAGTTATTTTAAATTCCTTGTTTCTTTTTCACATGTGTGGCTCTGTGGTTTGAACCTAGGGTCTCTCACATTTGAGACAAGCTACTATTCGGCTTTACCTCTAGCCCCCAAATTCTTGTTTTATATGGTGTGTCAAAATAAGTTGTTAAATAGGAGGGAGACTCTTCTGCTTAAAGCATAGCAGACGAAAATGTTAGAAAAGTGCCTCTTCCTTAACGAGCTCAGTTAAGGAAGTGCTAAGGACCTGAGTTTAATCGGCAGAACACACGTGGAAAAGCCAGGCATGGTGGTGTGTGTATATAATCCCAGTGCTGGGGATGCAAAGACAAGCAGATTCTTGGGGCTCACTGGCTAGCCAGCCTAGCCTACTCGTCAAGTCCTAGGCCAGTAAGAGAACCTTTCTCCAAAATAAGACAAAAACAGGGAAGGTGGACAAGATGGTTGGCACCTAAGGTTGTTTTCCTCTACATACACATGCATACCATGAGCGTATCCACACACGGGCACGCCCAACACACAAAAATTAAGTTGGGCGTCGTGGTGCATGTCTATAATACTACTTGGAAGGTAGTGGTAGGAGGTTCCAAAGTTCAAGATTATCCTCAGCTCTGAGTTCAAACTCAACCTGGGCTCCATGATATCCTGCTTTGAGAGAGAGAGAGAGAGAGAGAGGAGCATTGTCTGTGATATTTGGCCATCAAGTTTGCTGGCCAGACCCTTGGTTTGATTTGTGTATTTGCCTCATTCTTGGTTTTCCCAGGGTTCCATAGGTGTCTCCGGGCTTCCCAGGGCAAACCTGGAGCAGGAAGTAGAGCAGCTGAAGGCCCAGGTGATGCGCCTTCAAGCTGAAAAGGCAGACCTGCTGGGCATCGTCTCGGAACTACAGCTCAAGCTCAACGCCAGTGGCTCCTCGGAAGACTCCTTTGTTGAGATCAGGATGGCTGTAAGAATTATGGTCATTTTTATAGGAAGCAAACGTCCAACCCCCCCCCCCGTCATGTGAAAAATAACACGTCAAAGTATTGTCAACACAAATTATCCAAATAATGAGGAAATCTGCAGTATAGCGGAGACAAATTTGCTTCCATTTTTTAAGTGTAAGATGATGCCTAACAAGGTTCTGTTTATATTGGGATCCAGCACTAGGTTAAATTTAAAAAAAAAAAAAACAAAAACAAAAAACCCTCAGCTATTTGGACAAAAGTCCCCACCCCACATCTGTCCTCCCAGGTTGGACATTTCTCTGACTGATCTGAAAACAAACAAGCAAATGTCCCAAATGAAAACCATAAGCATGAATTTTGTCTCTCTCCCCACGCCCAAGCCAAGTCTCAGAAGTCTTAGGTGAGCAAAATTGTGATCAAATGTTTGGATGATTTTTAAACAGTTTAAATTATTTTTTATACAAGAGCCATAACACTGCCTGGAGGTCAGAGGCAGTCAGAGGATAACTTCCAGGAATTGGTTCTCTCCCACGTTGTGGGTCCAGGGAATCGAACTCAGGTCATCAGCCTTGGTGACAACTGTCTTAACCTGCTGAGCCATCTTACTAACCCTTAAACTCCTTTCAATAGTGTTTAATAGACTCTTTTGCAAAGTCTAGGGAGGAACCCTGATGATTAAAAAGAAGAGGGCCTGAAAGGATGGCTCAGAAGGAAAAGATATTGGCCACATAAGCCTGGCGACCTGTGTTTGGTCTCTGCAGCCCACATAAAGGCAGAAGGAAAGCACTGGCTTCGCAGAGTTGCCACCTGACCTGTGTACCTCCATGGCACAAGCACCCACACACAAATAATAAGAAGAATACTTTTTTAATGATAAAATCTACTGGTTGTGTAGCTTAATTGGTGAGAGTGCTTGCTTGCAAATTAAACATGCTAAGCAGGCCTCCTGGGGAGACGTGAAAGAATTACCCACAATTTGCTGTCAACACAGCTCAGCCAAATGAGGAGTAACAGAGTAACAGAGATAAATTGGCTATTAAATTTTGCCAAGGCTGCTGCCGTTATAAATTTGTCTACACCACTGCCTGTTAGGGAACCAAAGCCTAAGGACCCAGACTGACAGGATTTGTGAGCTGGTCATATCTCAACAAGCTAATGGAGTAAATCTTCACACGAGCACACAGATGGCTCGGGAGGCTCTGGCTGTGCTCTTCCTAAGCCACAGACAGAGTTTCCCAGCTCACAGCAGCAGAGTGAAGCACATCCATATTCAGAGTGATGTCACTCGCCAGGGAGGAGAGGCCGCATTTGGAAACTTGTTTAAGTGTATAGCCCCGAGCAAGGGTTGTCCTGGATGCAGGTGAGGGGCACAGGAAAGAAACCATTAAAATGGCCACTCTGCTATTAGGAGGGATATTTGTATTGTGAATAAGAGAGAGAAAATATCCAGAGGCATCTAGAAGAGTCTGTCTTAAAGAGAAAAGAAACAAACTGGGCTTGGATATCTACAAGAGAAGCTGGGGTGGGAGGGGGAGCAGCGTGGAAGAATCATTTGGGTTATAAGAAGGACCAGGAGCTGGGGGAAGGGAGCCAGTGATCTGGGACAGGCCTGGGAGTTTAGGGGGAGAGGGAAGCATGAGGCAGTGAGAGTACGGGCTGTAGGAACCTGGAGGCCGGCGTGGGCTTTGGTGTGCAGCTATAGGTTTATGTCGATGGAGGGCATGTCTGCCAGCGGCAGCCAGAAACCCCAGTCCACAAGTTCCTAAGGAGTGTTGGCTTTTATCTAACCACCAGAAATCCTTCTACAGTCCAGCCTGAACTGGGCCAACTGTCATTTCTAGACCACGCAGTACCTTTTGTAGTTTGGGGAATTGTAGTTTCCTTTGGACTAGCCATATAAGTCTGGCCATTCATGTTTCATGTATGAAACCCTGGGTTCCATCCCCAGTGCCACATAAACTAAGTGTAGCAGCAAATACCTGTAGTCCTGGGACTCAGTAGGTAGAAGCAGGAGGAGCAGAAGTCAAGGTTATTCTAAACTAGATAGCCAGTTCAACTAGATAGCCAGTTCATGGCCAGCCCGTGGAACTCAAAAAGCGGGGTGGTGGCTGGAGATAGACCCAGCAGTTAGAATACAGCTGCCCCTCCTGCAGACCTGAGTTGCATCCCAAGCATCCGCATTGGGTGGCTCACAACTGCCTTTAGCTCCCGCCCCAGAGCACTGACACCCTCTTCTGTCCTCAGATGGTGCCTGCACTCACCTTCACCTACTTACACACCAGTGCATACATACATATAATCAACAGTACGAAAATACTGGGGCAGAGGCAAGAAGAACAGTTACTCTGGGTGCAGACGGAGGAGGATCTGCTCTTTACCTCCTTGCTAGAAGCCATGACTTGGCTTCTGAGGACAGAGTTTGAAGCCAGAGCTATCACACTTAAATTCTGTGCAACCCAAGTGAATTGGCCAACTGAGGCAGTGTGCACTGAGCTCGTGTGGGGTGTCGCTTTTGATGGTATCTGGGTGTGCCAAGCCCCATAACAGGAAGAAAGCAGGTGGATCAGCATCAGAGGGATCTCTCCTTCAGTGCTGCTGAGAGATGCATAAACTGAGGGTAAAAACTACACCAGACAAAATCCTTTGTAATAGAAGTGACATTCCCTGTGTCAGAGTTCATATCCGATGTAGGAAAAGCGATTAAGGAGAGACGTGCACTTCGTAGATAAGGCCAGAGAGCAGCTTGCAAGACCCCTAAGGGACAAGACAGATCTGGAGCAGTTAGCGTGGGACTCCTTACTCACCAATTGTCCTACAGATCAGTCCAGTTGGAAAATGACCCCTAAATTTGAGGTGCATTCAGGTGCCCAGAATGATGACTTGAAAAGCATACTTCTCTGCAAGTGGCTGAAACGCAAAGTTGGAGCTTTCTCCCTGTGAACGTCAGGAAACGCAGACATTTTGTCACGTTTCCAAACGCGGCCTCTCCTCCCTGACGAGTGACGTCATTGTGAGTGTGGATGTGCTTCACTCTGCTGCTGTGAGCTGGGAAACTCTGTCTGTGGCTTAGGAAGAGCACAGCCAGAGCCTCCCGAGCCATCTGTGTGCCCGTGTGAAGATTTACTCCATTAGCTTGTTGAGACATGACCAGCTCACAAATCCTGTCAGTCTGAGTTCCCTAACAGGCAGTGGTGCAGGCAAATTCATAACGGCAGCTGCCTTGGTGAAACCATTGCTTTGTAAGCCTCGTGCACGTGTTTATGGAGTTGGTTTGAGTGTGACAGGAGACTAACCGTTATGCCTTAGCTTAAGTATATGTAATCCTGACAGGGCATGCAGGCTCAGGGGAGAGTGTTTTCTGTTTCATTTGAGTGACCCAGTTTAGGTCATCTCTCATACAAAAGCCGAGTATTTACCTTGGGTGGACTCTTGTCTTTTTTTTTTTTTCTGCAAAGGGAATTGTCTTGCACGTCTGTTGTATTTAATTCCTTTCGTCTGCTTTTACAGGAAGGAGAAGCTGAAGGGGCAGTGAAGGAACTAAAGAACAGTCCTGTACCTACAAGACCAGACTCCATCAGCATGTAGGTGATGGAACTCTAGAGTTGTTAGGGGCACAGAAGGGGCAGCCACATCACTTTGAACCTGTCATTGGAGGTCAGGCGTCATGAGCTGAAAAAAAGTAACGTTTTCTGAGGCAGGGTCTTTCCTGGGTTTAATTTGAACCTGCAACCACTCTGCCTCAGCTTACCACAAGCTAATGCTCATTTTCAATGGCATTTAATGTTGCAGCCCAAACTAGCAGGGAATGAAAACAATGTCTGGTGCCTTTTTAAGGCTAACAAATCTGACCCTCTGTTGCAGAGCTGTTTCCTCTGTATTAGAAATGTAAGCAAATTCCTCTCTATCCTAAATGTAAACAAATTTCTCCTCAATCAAAAAGTTGAATTCCTAGTCAGCAGTCCTGTGTTTGCTCATCTGTTTGTCAGAGCTACTCAAAGTAAACAGGCTGCCCAGCTTTCTTAAATGGGATGTACCCTTTCTCTTCCTTTTCTTCCCTGATTGTAATAAGCCACAGTAACCAATACTGGTTACTGAGGCAAAGGCTGTGATAGCTGTCAGTCACTGGGACATTTTTTTGAAAGTGCCCCAATCTTTTCCCTGAACTTGTTATTAGTGTGTATGTACATGATGAGGAGGGAACATGATACAGTACACATGTGGAGGCACACATGTGCACACAGATTATGGAAATACGTTCTCTCCACTGTGTGGGTTCTGAGAATCAAGCTCAGGCCATCAGACTTGACGGCAACATCTTTACCTACTGAGCCATCTCGTCACCCTCAAAAACGTCTGGGAACTTACCTAGGCAATCTCAAATCTGCCTTTCCCAAGCAGGTTCTAGGGAACAGATGCATACTGGGAGGGCCAGCCTTCGAGCAGAGGCAGCAGCAGATCTAGGCACTGAACTTGGTTCTTAAAGGCAGTCTTCCCCAAACCTGGTGGTCCACTGATCCTCTGTGCATGTACAGGCAACATCAGTCCATCTGCTTGTCAGTTTGCTCAGAATTCCTCTGCGTTTCTTACCTCACGGACTTTTAAAACCATTTTTTCTATCACTTGGTAAATGTGCGTAGAGAATGACACAAAAAAGTAGCAACATTTTTTTGTCTGTCCCTATGTTCTCATGTGACGGAGAATGTAATAACACAACAGTTTTCCACCAGAGTAATTGCTGGTGAATGTTATTACTGGCTTTTTTTTTTTTTTTTTGGTTTAAAATGCAACTTTCCCCAAATTGCTAATTTTAATATCAAGACTTTCCTAGAAGTAGAGGGAAGAAAGAAAACTGTGTTTGTAATTTTTAAGCCACTTCCTCTTCATTTATTTCCATATGCAAAGACTTCTTCCTCTTTCAGACCAATGGCTCTTACCTTTTATGAGTCTGGTAAGGGATCCGGTATTGGTTTCTAGGCTCGGAGTTCCAGCTTTGGAGTCTTTAATCCTGGCTGTTAGCTATGTGAGCCTAGCAGATGGCTGAAAGACTAGCTGCCATCCCTGCCGTCTTCGTCATCACTCTGAACATCTGGGTGGTGGTAACAGATGCTTGTTTGTTGTGACTGTGTCTCTTGATCAGGTAACATTTGACATTAGTGTCTCCATGCCTCTGCTTTGTGTGAAACCAAAACCAGAAAGGCTTTTCTTGACTCACAGAGATGATAGTCTCTGCCAAGATGGAGTGGGCAGTGTTCTGAATGGACCTGAATAGTTAATCTGCAGCCCACTCTGAAACAGAATCTCTGGGGATCATTGTACCTCCAGCCACTGTGGACACAGTAACTCTGGAGTGAGTGCTCGCTTTATGAGTTTAGCTTCCGTGAAGCATTGTGTTAGTTTCTACAGCCTTCCCAGCGTGCAAAGAAGAATTAAACAGTATTCACAGGATCAGCTGTGCTTGGGGCAGTTAAGAATTAATTGGAGGATGTTGGTTTCAGCTGTGTTGGACTTCTCTGTTCTTGTCCTTGATATTTTTGTTGAGATTTAACCTTTTTAACTTCCATACTGAATGTGCTGGTGATGTCTTATTAGGACCAAATCTACAGAAGATTCCAGGACATGTGTGGAGTTTGAGGAATTAACTGTGAGCCAACTCCTGCTCTGCCTAAGGGAAGGAAACCAAAAGGTGGAGAGACTTGAATTTGCCCTCAGAGAAGCCAAAGAAAGGTATGAGCTATTAATATGAAAGATTAATGGCTTTAGTAAAACACAAATAAGATAACATGCAGATCACCCTTTAAAATATACATTCCAAGGCTTTTAGTCACATGACCGTATGCCCATTGCCACAATGTAATCTTAGATCATTTCCCCCCATATAAAGAGTCAGTTCCCCTCAGCATTCACTACCTGCTTCCCCCAGTAACCAACTCTCTGTCTTTGGAGATCTCTGTGCCCTGGACAAATACAGCACTGGTCTTCTGTGACTGCCTTCTTCCACTCAGCATAGTGTTGAGCTTCATCTGTGTATGCCAGGACTCTGTCCTTAATGCTGATGAATAACAAATAGAAGATGCGTAAGCCTGGCAGCTGGCTAATCATATATTCCTAATCTTCTTCCTGCTTTCAAACGAAACAAACAAAAACACAGCTTTCTCCCTAGACACTGGAAGATATAGATAGCTCTTTAGAGGGGCACACCCAACCCCGAGTACCCTGGAAAGGTTCCTTTTTTGATGACATTGAACTTCTCTCTTGTGACCCAGATGACTCTCAGTATTTAACAGGGCAAACCAGTAAGTAGTTGCAAAGATTCATATTCTCTGCGTGGTGCCAGGATAGTGGGTGCTTCTCAGACACAGCAGGACTAAAGCCAACACACATCATGGACACGTGGCCACCCAGCCTGGTTTGCACACACTGAAACTGATTATGGCACAAACACATTACAACACCAACCCTGTGTTTTTCTGAAATAAGCAAGCCAGCTTTTAGCCTTCTCCCCAGTCACTGGAAACAGGGATACAGGTGTTCTACATTTAAGTTTAAGGAAAACACAGTTTTAGGTGATATATGGGGGAAAGGAATGGTAGTAGGTTTGCCTTTCTGTCTTCTTTGGGGTGTGTACGGCTTTCGTGGTTCATGTCATTTGTAGGGATTTTTATTTTTGTGTTTTCTCTGTCATTTTGGTTTTGTTTATTTGTTATTTGGGGTTATGTTGTTGTTTCGGTGTTTTTTGGGGTTGTTTGTTTGTTTGTTTGTTTGGTTTTGAGACAAGACCTCACTATGTAGCCCTGGCTAGCCTGGATGCTGTAATAAACCCTGCTGAGCACACACACAGATCGACCTGCCCTGGCTCCTGAGTGCTGAGGTTAAAGTGTGCACCGCCACAGCTGACTTCTCTAAATAAGTCAGTATGGAGAAAGAAGTTCTTAGGAAATGTAGCTCCTGTTTAAATAGTAAGGGAAAGATGACTCAAAGTGAGTATTTGCCCCAGAAAATTAAGATAACTTGTAATCCAAACATAGATTAAAACCTGTGTCACATATGAACGGTACTGCGGTGTTAATAAGCCCACCCTCCTGCCTGTGCCATCTGGCACCTCTTCCATGGAACAGACCAAATAGGCCTAGCCGGAGAGACAGCACTGCATACCAATTAAGGTGCACAGCTTGTAACCCAAAAATGACAGAGAGTGGTTCTACAGACTCCCGTGGAGAAGCAGTGCTTTGACCAGCCCCTCCACCCACACTATTCCTGCTTCTCGGTCACTGTCAGCCCATCTGCTTGGTCCTTTTGGTAGCTGCCTTCATGGATAAAGTTTAAATTGTTATTTTCTTTGAAGATTTTAAAAATAACATATTGACCTCCAAGTGTGGATGAGGAAGATTTAGCTGTCTTGCACAACTATCATCAACACAGTACATGCATTTCTGGACTTTCACTACCCCTGTTCGCAGCTGAAATCAATAATTTGAAGTATTAGTCACATGACTAGCCAGTGTTCTTGTTGCTGAGCATTTAGGCATACATGTGTGCGTGTATGTACGTGAGTGCTCACAGTCGAGCCATGCACTGTGCAACAATCACTTTTCCCTCTTATATCTTTTATATCTCAGTGCAAAATCAGTCATTTACACGTTTGCTTAATGTCTTGGTCTGTTTTCTGCTCCTTTAACAGACTGGGTTATAAACTGTGGAAGTGTATTCAGCTGCAGTTCCGGAAGCTTTCAACAGAAAACAGTCAAGTTTTTATCCGAGCCTTTTTATTAGGAATCCACTCCTGAGATGACGGCTCTCCTGAGGGCAGGGCTGCTACAGTGCCAAGGCAACTGAGTGTCAACATAAAGGGCTGGAGACAAGGCTCAGCAGTCAAGAGAATATACTGCTCTTACAGAGGACCTAAGTTTGGTCCCCAGCACCCACAACTGCTTGTAACTCCAGAGGATCTATCTGATGCCCTCTCCTAACCTCTGTATTCATATGCACACACACGCGCACACACACACACAAACACACACACAATTCCTCTGAATCTTATGTTAATTGTTGCT
The DNA here is from genome assembly GCF_950005125.1 of Chionomys nivalis. Taxonomy (NCBI): domain Eukaryota; kingdom Metazoa; phylum Chordata; class Mammalia; order Rodentia; family Cricetidae; genus Chionomys; species Chionomys nivalis. The sequence continues at coordinate 20,768,726 of NC_080098.1, read as the reverse complement.
TCCTTTTTCTGACAGATTTTCCTATGTACCTATCCCAATCCACTGTGGTATAAACTTAAATGGGATCATATTACATATTTCCTCATAAATTATGTTTTTATTCAATTTTTTAAAGAAATCTTCTACCCCAAAATAAATTCATCTTGAGTTTTAGAGGTGGTGTTCTAACTGTAGCTCCAAGTTTTCCCAATCTCTTAATTACATCTCTACTGACTTACTGAGAAAGAATATTAGAGAAGACTCTTTTCTGAGATCTGCCTATCCTTCCATCTTTATACTCAACCAATGGTTTGGCTAAATAGGGAACTCTGGGCTGATTGTTTTCCATGTGAAGTTTGAAATCATTCCTTTATTGTACTTCTATTTTTACTGCTGAGAAACCCATTGCCTTTCTGATTCTGACTCTTTTTGTGTAGAACTTTTTGGTGCTGTTTTTCCTCACCCCTGCAGGGTCTGAAATTTGACGCCTGTTTTAGTTGGAAGCTGTTTTTCACTCAGCTTCATTCTCCTAACTCCTGCTCTTCTGTCCTTACAAAGCAATCTTGATTAATGTGGGGATTTTGTCCTAACTTGGTCCTTTTTCACTTATAAAAAAACCTGCTATCATCTCTCATTTTTACATAGGACTAATCATGTGGTTTTCTTAACCTGTGTTCCTCTGTGTTATCTGTGTTCTCTTGCTCACTGTTGTCCGTCATTTTAGGGTAGATTTGTTTAATTTTTAGTGGATATAAATAATATTTTGGGTCTCTAGGGATATTAATGATAATCTCTCCTTTACAGTGATTTCTTCTATTTTCAGAGCAGAATATGTTTTATTTCAAGGTTTTCCTCAAATGTCTAGTGATCTTGGCTCCTTAGATTTAGCAAGGAGGAGAGTTCAAAGCTACTTGAAGCTTTGGAAAGACTCAGTATGGGGATTTCCTTGGTGAGGCTGTGTCTGAAACCTTAAAATGTTTTGCCTGTCCCTAGTCCAATTCTCCAGAGAATGCCTCCCATCTCCTGCTTAGATAATATCTTTCTAGATGGCGGGGTTCTTGACATGAAAAGGAGAGGGCCAGGGCTTCATTTGTCTAATGTAAATTCCTTTCCTTTAGGTAGGAAACCTAGTCCCTCAACTGTGCTAAACATCTCTGCATCCTCAGCCCCCTTATTTTATCATTTCCAGTTGCCTTTATTTACCTCCCCCCATCCTATGGATACACACAATGTCCCCAATTCCCAAACCATAAAGAGTTTCAGCAGTACGACACAGGTAACTCCTTGGCCCTCCCTATTCTTGGTTTAGGGTCCAGCTTTCTTAGACCGCTAACCCTGCCCTACTCATTCTGTACAGGAACATTTATTGTTGCTGCTGTTGTCTTTTTGTTCCTGTAGGCTTGTGTCCATTTGAAAGTTACATTTGTAGGATTTGTAGTGAGAAGAATTACATGTATATACCGAACCTACTATGTGTGTGTACTTAAGCACAGGAGACTGAAGCCAGGGACATAGGCATGCTAGGCAATCTACCACTGGTCCATATCCCTCACTCTCTTTTTACTTTTTGTTTTGATTCGGGGTCCTCTGAAGTTGCCAGGGCTAGGCTTGGACAGCAATTGTTAGATCACCCAGGCAGCGTCTGAACTTCTGCTTTCTCACCTCAGATTCCCCAGGAGCTGAGATTACAGACATGTCCTGCCATGGCAGCCAGTCTGCCACCTTCACCCGCAGTCTCTTGGCTTCACCTGTGCTGGGACAGCTGTGTTCTGTGTGTTCTCATCCTTAGTCACAGCACTTCTCCCAGCGTTAGGATAGAGAACAAGGCCACTGCTAATGAGGCTAATATAAAGAGACTGAAAACCCCTCTCTTCTCCAGGCTTTGAGAGCGCTCACTGGAGTGCCTCAACAATGCTTACCCTCTTGCATAAAGTCAAACCTTTTCTACATTCTGTTGTTGTTGTTTTTCAGAATTTCAGAGTTTGAAAAGAAAGCAAATAATCGTTCTGAGATTGAGACCCAGACAGAGGGGAGCAGAGAAGAGGGTGAAGAGGACAAAGACCCAGAAAGTGTGGGTATAACACTACTATGAAACTATCATACATAGGGCTGGAGAGATGGCTCAGAGGTTAAGAGCATTGCCTGCTCTTCCAAAGGTCCTGAGTTCAATTCCCAGCAACCCCATGGTGGCTCACAACCATCTGTAATGAGGTCTGGTGCCCTCTTCTGACCTGCAGGCATACACACAGACAGAATATTGTATACATAATAAATAAATATTAAAAAAAAAAGAAAGAGAAAAAAGAAACTATCACACCCCCTTTGGTGATGTAGCTTTGAGTTCAAGCCTTATGTTGTGCTGTTTACTTTAGAAATGGAAACTTTTTGTTTGTTACTGGATATTTTCTATTTTTTTTTCATTTCCTAATCCTAGGTTTGAACTCCATGTCAATCACAGTAAGATGTATTCCAATCTGTACTACATGAAACATGCATATCTCTTCTTGACTGATGTTACCCCCTAAATCCTTAAGCCAACAAAGTCCACCACATGGAAAAGACATTTTGACTATGTTTTGATGAGCTCATTTGTGGACAGGGCTCTAAAACTTTTAGGATTGGAAGATCTTGCTTCTGTCTCAGCACTAGTAGGAACAAGGAAGTTGGCATGAAAAAAAAATGTTCCTGAATATATATATTCAGCGTTGTATGGTGACTCCGGGATATGCCTTTGAGCCTGAAGAGTCTAAAGCTTAGGAATAGTTCCCAAAGCTAGGAAGTTATGGTACTCACAGAAGTCCTTAAGAGAGAGACATAAAGGGATCCTTTTGTTCACTGTATTCATCAATACACATACACATGACACATACACACTCACACACATACATACACTGTTTGCTACTTCCTTCCCTTTTTTCCCAGGGGGTGAGTCAGGGAACGACAGCATCTTACTGTGCAGCCGTAGCTAAGCTCTGGTGAACTATGTAGCCCTGGAGAGGAACTCTTGATGCTCCTGACTCGGGCGTGCTAGGATTACAGATGTGCACCCCCTTGTCTGACTCTGAGTCCCTACTTTAAGGCAATGGAGAACATTTCGAAGTCTGACACAATGGTGCACACCCTTATAATCCCAGTGCCTGGCAGGCTGAGGCAGGTGGATTTCAAGTTTGAGGGCAGGTTATGCTCCAGAGCAGGTTCCAGACCAGCGTGGTTACAAAAGGGAAACAAAGGAGGAAGGCAGTGGGGCAGAGGGCTGAACACAGTGAACATAGGTGAAGAGAGTTCTTCTGCGGAACAGCACACCATTAACTGAAATGAACCAACAGTTATGGGAAAGTATTGACGTTTCTAAGCTGTCCTGAAATAATAGGCAGACTTCCAGGAAAAGAGCTGTATAACAGAAATAATAACATGAACTAGAAGCAGAAGTAGGCAAGGCAGTAGGGTCTGAGTCTGTCCCCAGATAAATAAGATTGCACTTTGTTATCTCTGGACCTGTGATTCCTGAAGCATGATTAGGGTGGGGTTTAACAGTAAATCCATTATCATGCATGCTCAGACTGATAGTTGCTCTACACGGAAATAGAAGCATACCCAGAAGACTGCTCTTCCCACAAGGCACTTGAGGTTTTGCCCAGATTAAATCTATTTGGGGTATCAATCAGTGTTAGCCGGATGCTAGTGGTGCGGGCTGTTTCTCACACACGGTTCATGTCTGCTCTGATGTTTCTTATGTGAATGTACGGCATTGTCTATGTGATAGGTTGGAAGCGAAGTGGAAATACTGAACGTACGGGTGACATCTCTGTTTAAGGAGCTTCAAGAGGCACACACGAAACTCAGTGAGGCTGAGCTAATGAAGAAGAGACTTCAAGAAAAGTAACAACTCAGTTCATTTTATTGCATGATTTATGAAGTGTGTTACTATATCAAAATGATTTTGTTACTGTATTCCTGACTGAAGAAAAGCAGGGACCTATCTGAAATATGGTTCAGAAAAAAAAGAGTTTTGATGTTGGTGTTTAAGCCTGAAGCCATTGTCACCTGGGTCACGAGGACACAGGAGGGCTCGGGTTGTGCTGTGAAGAGCACCAGCCTACGTGACCGTTGTACAGAGCTGTGGATTGATAAGCAAGCAAAAGATGTCTGGAATGAGCATAGAATCGGGTGGGGTCATTTAGAACAGGCCCATCCCAATCAATCATTTGAGTCATTAAAACTGGCATAGTTAGTGATGATTCGGCCCTTGCTCGTTTTTCTTGATTTAAGGAACTGACAGCTGAGCATTTAGCTGATGGATTGGAGTGCTTGCCTAGCATAGCCAAGGCCCTGTCTAACACCCAATACTGAGGTAGGCCTAGGAGTAGGAAAGCCGCCCCAGCCAGGAGTGGTGGCACAATACTTCAGTCTCAGCACTGGAGAGGCCGAGGCCGGAAGGTTGGTAGTTTGAGGCCAGCCTGAACTAAATAGTGTAAAGCGGGGTGGGGCGCTCGGTGAGCAGACACCAGACCTGACAACCTGAGTTCTTTAGCTCCATCCCCAAGGACCCACAAGATGGAAGGACAGAATTGATTCCCCCAAATTGTTCTTTGATTTCCATTTGCACACCCCGACACATACACACAAAGCAGACAAGTAAATAAAAATGTTAAAGAGGTGTTAGCCAAAGCTAGCAAACCAAATTAAACCAAGTTGATGTCACACTGGTCAAGCAATTTAACCTCCCCGAACCTCAGTTTTGTCAAAGTTCATATGATATGCATATATTGTGATATTCGATGTATTGTGAGATATTGAATTGCTTGGCATTAACACCTGCACATGGCTATCATTTATTTGGTTTTCCTATTATTCTGTTCAAGTTCTCTTTCTCATCTCTAAGAGAAGCTCAGGAGCTTTCCTTCCCTCTTACTGAATCCTTGTCAGAAATCCAAGTCTTTGTGACAGACACACTTTCTAAACTCTGAAAGGCACCCAGGGATTTCAGTATGAGCTGCTCGTAAGCAAGAAGTAAGGAAGAAGGAAACAGAACAAAAAGCAAGTAGGAAGCAAAGAACAAAGTATTTTATTTGCCTCCATGAATTTTGTACCCCTAACACACTCTGTATTTTAAGTCCTTTGGGGATTTGCGCAGAAGCCACGGGACTGGCAAAGCTTGGTTTCTCCTCATGAAATATTCGTCTTTTCAGGTGCCAGGCTCTGGAGAGGAAAAACTCAGCCACCCCATCAGAGCTGACGGAGAAGCAAGAGCTCGTGTATAACAACAAGAAGTTAGAGCTGCAGGTGGAGAGCATGCGTGCTGAAATCAAGATGGAGCAAGCCAAGACAGAGGATGAAAAGTCAGTGCTGGGCACGGGGAAGCAGAGATTCCTCTGCTTGAGCTTTCAAGGCTGTTGGGGAAACAAGAGCAAGCGTACCTGTGACATTTCTCTCATGATTCCATTTTTTAATATCATGTTTTAATAGATCCAGGTTAGCCACTCTGCAGTCAACACACAACAAGCTTCTTCAAGAACATAATAATGCACTGAAAACAATTGAGGAGCTAACCAGAAAACAGGTATTTATAGAGAAAAAATAGACTTCCATAGTCCGGTGGATGGAAACCATTGAACATTTTATCTTCAAAAATAAATAAGTAAATAAATGCATAACCCCTCAACTCAGTCTGTTTTCAGAAAGCGCTTTGCAGTTATCAGTAGCTTTTCCTGCTTGTGTATGGACACGGTGCTGATGTTCACCAGGCAGGGCCTGGCTTTTCCTGTTTCTCGGGGACCCTCCTGTCTCTGGATCCCAGTACTAAGGCTGCAGACAAGAGTCACCATCACGTCTGGCCGAGGCTCTGGACTCAGGACCTCACGCACACAGCAGGCACTCTACGAACTGGATAATCGTCCAGCCCTTTCTATTTCATTAAAAAAAATAGCTAGGCATGGTGGGCACACCTTTAATCCCAGTACTTGTAAGGCAGAGGCAGGTAGATCTCTGTAAGTTTGAGGCCAACCTGATCTACAAGGCAAGTTTCAGGACAGCCAGGGCTGTTAACACAGAGAAACCCTCTCTCGAAACAAAAACAAAACAAAACAACAAAGAAAAGACTATTGTAACCTAATAGCTTTTAAAAAGCATTTATTTATCTAGAGAATGAGTCTCTATATAGCCTTGACTAGTCTGGAACTCACTATGTAGACAAGGCTGGCCTTGAATACAGTGTTCTGCCTATCCTTGCCTCCTGAGGGCTGGGATTAAAGGTATGAACCATAATGCCCAGCAAGGAACTAATCCCTTTTAAATATGAACGTGTTTACAAAGTTAAAGTAACAAGATAAATAGCAGTATTCATGCCTGAGAAGCTCATCAGAGTAGGGCTTGTTGTTATTGTGTATTTGACAGTTATCTGATGTTTGATGTGTGCTAAAGATCTGAATTCATATACTGTGAACAATGCTACATTCAGGATTACCTTTTAAGAAATTGTTTTAAACAAGGAAGTGATTACTTACAAATCACAAGTGACCACAACTTCCTGAATGAATTGTCATTGCTAGGTAACACTAGAGCTGACGGTTTTTAAGTGTAAACCTTTCTCTTTTCCTAAAGTAGGCTGTATCGTCTCAGAGCCATTTCTAGAATGAAGTTGTGTTTTTTTTTTTTCAGGCAGAAAAGGTGGACAAGATGATGCTGCAAGAACTTCATGAAAAGCTGGAGCTGGCAGAGCGGGCTTTGGCATCCAAGCAGCTTCAGATGGATGAGATGAAACAGACCATTGCTAAGCAGGAGGAGGACCTGGAGACCATGGCTGTCCTCAGGACTCAGGTGAGACATGGTCTAGAACATGAGCTGATCAGAACACCCAGTTTTAGCTCCCAGAACCCATGTCAGGCAGCAGCTCAAACCCCTTGTAACTCCAGTGCAGAGAACACAACACCTTTTTCTGACTTCTATAGGTACTGCACACACGTGTGCATGCCTGCACTTGAACATATGAGCACACACACACAAAAATAATATTTTTTTTTAAAAAAGAGAAGAAACCTTGGCACCAGGTGCAATGGTGCATTCTGCAATCTTAGCACCCAGAGGGCAGGACATATGGCACAAACCCATGACTACAAGTTTGAAGTGAACCTGGTCTACATATGGAGTTCCAAGCCACCCAGGGCTACATAAGGAGATATTGTCTCAAAATACAACAAGACAAAAGAATGCAAAAGATTTAAAACTGCTGTTAAAACAATGTTCAGATCACTTTCATTCACTATGAAATGGGTTGTTCCATATTATAATTTGAGAACAATGAAATCATTGTCATAATGTATCAGTTATCTATCTACTTTGCTATATAGCAAATTATCCCCAGAGCATAGCAGCTCAAAAAGAACCAAACATTTGTTGTCTCACGTACAGATTCTATAGGTGAAAATCCAGGAGCAGCCCAGCAAGGGAGGGAGGCGCTTTGGCTCAGTCTCTCATGAGGCTGCACTAAAAATGGACTTGGCAGGCCATTTCCAAGATGACAGTCACATGGCTGTCAGGAGCCCTCCCTGTGTGGACCTCCCCAGAGGCCTGCTCATTGCATGACAGCTGACCTCAAAGCACATGATCCAGAGGAGAGCAAGGCATGAGCCACAGTACCCTTATGAGCTGGGTTCAGAATCCACTAACCACCCTTCTGTGGCATGCTGAGTTACACAGTCTGGCCCCCTTGTGGGAGGAGAGCACAGAAGAATTTCAGTACCAGGACATAAAGATCACTGGAGCCACAGTGGAGGCTGGTGGCCACAGGTACAGAGAAAAGGGCTTAATTATGGAGAGTTCAGGGGAAATAAGACTTCTGTCTAGGTTCAAACACTGACGTAACTAAACAAATGTCTTTTTCAGACAGTCTTGCCGTGTAGCCCAGGCTAGGCTAGATAGAACTCAACGTCCTCTTGCCTCGACCTCTGCAACACTGAGATCACAGGCTAAGACTGGGGACTATTAAGTTCATTCATTTGAAAAATTATGGCGAATTCGTATTTCCAGGACTTTTTAAAGTCAGGGTTTTGCTGTATAGCCCAGGAGTTGTAACATAGACCTGAATAGACACATGATTCTCCTGCCTCCGTCTCCCAAGTGCTATTCTGAGGACTTTTTTGATGAGGTGAAATAAGCAGCCAACATAAGACCTCACACGTCCGGAATTCAACAAATACTATTTATTTATTTATTTTAAATTTAGCTTAAAACTAACATTCTGATAAACCATTTACTATCTGTTTTTCCTGAATACTATTTTACTGAATTAATGATGCATGCATTCCTTAAGTCATTTGTTTCAATTCAGTTTGGTGGCTCTCAGGGTGTAAAGCACCCACATGCACACAACTTATATCTACTGTTTAATGGCATTGGAAAACCACGGCTTAGTACAGCAGGTGGCAGCAGAAGGCTCTGTGTCATTCCCAAATCATGTCCACCCGTGCGCACTGACCCTGACCTCAGACAGGGTCATCGCTGAATCCACGTTCATCTCCATAGTAACTTACTTACCTTTTCCTCTAACAGATGGAGGTGTACTGTTCAGATTTTCATGCTGAGAGAGCAGCAAGAGAAAAGATTCATGAAGAAAAGGAGCAGCTGGCCCTGCAGCTGGCGATTTTGCTGAAAGAGAACAACGACTTTGAGGATGGAGGCAGGTAAGATAAAGCAAGAGGCGACGTGGCAGACAGGTCGGCGCTCACAGAGGTCCGCTGTAGAACCCATGTCCTCATTCGCATCAGAAAAGCTCTCCCTACACCTCATATGTTCGTGTTTCCCACAGTTCAGCTCAGAGCAAAGCTTACAGAAGCCTGTAGGAACCTGGCCCACTCCCTTGCTTTGAAATAAGCTGTAAAAATAACATTCTGCATCCCAGTGTCTTACCCAGCCTTAAATTATCTGTTTTTTTAAAAAAAATACTTACCAAATTCTGACTTTAAAGCCTTTTTCTTTTTGGTTGTGTGAGACAGGGTCTCTTGTTGTAGTTTTTTTTTATTATTATTATGTATACAATATTCTGTCTGTGTGTATGCCTATAGGCCAGAAGAGAGCACCAGACCTCATTTCAGATGGTTGTGAGCCACCATGTGGTTGCTGGGAATTGAACTCAGGACCTTTGGAAGAGCAGGCAATGCTCTTAACCACTGAGCCATCTCTCCAGCCCCTCTGTTGTAGTTTTGGAGCCTGTCCTGAAACTCGCTCTGTAGACCAGGCTGGCCTCGAACTCAGATCCACCTGCCTCTGCCTTCCAAGTGCTGAGATTAAAGGTGTGCACCACCACCGCCCAGCAAAAACTTATTTTTTACTTTGTTTGTTTGTTTGTTTGTTTTGGGGCAGGTCATACCCTGTAACCCAGATCGGCGTAGAACTTGCTCTGCACTATGTGCTGACCTCAGACTTGTCCTCCTGCCTCACTTTCTAGAGTGCTACTGAAGATCAGGCATACACCAAATGTCTGGCTTACTGAGTTTTTAAAATATGTTTACATAGAAATAAAATAATACAAGTGGTATGTGTACCATTCTAAATGAACTGTTTATTTCATTTGCTTCAAGTATTTTTTAAAATTCTCTTTAAACAACTTTTATTACATTCATTTTTGCGTGGGCTATGAATGCTTCCCACAGTTTGTATACAGAGGTCAGAGGGCAGCTTGCAGGAGGCAGTTAGTTCTCTTCTTCCTCCATGGGGTCCCAAGAACTGGACTCAGGCTGTCAGCAGCGCCTCTGCCAGCTCAGCCGTCTCACCAGCCCCAGGAACAAAGGGAGGTGCAGCATGGTATTTTTAGCCAAAGTTTTAAGATTTATTTATGCGTATAAGTGTTTAGCCTGCATATTTGTATGTGCCCCACACAGATGCCTTATGCTAACAGAAGTCAAAAGAGGATATCCAATCCCCCGAGTTGGCATTATAGATAGTTGTGAGCCGCAGTGCGGGTGCTAGGAATCAAACTCAGGTCCTCTGATAGAGTATAAGTGCTCCTAACTACCCAGCCATCTTTCCAGCTCCCAATATGGTGTTCTTTAAGGAAGACAATATTGATTCTGTCTGTGTTTAAGTTACAAAATGATCATTATAGCTATTGTTCTGCAATTTTATTTTATTTTATTTTATTTTGAAAATGTGGGTTTTGTTTGTTTTGGTTTTTCAAGACAGGATTTCTCTGTGTGTATCCCTGGCTGTCCTGGAACTTGTTCTCTAGATGAGGCTGGTCTCGAACTCACAGAGATCTGCCTGCCTCTGCCCCCCCCCACCTGTCCCCACTGCTGGGATTAAAGTTGTGCACCACCACTGCCCTGTGAGATTTTTTGGGGGGGAGTTGTTTGTTTTTTTCTCTTAGCAAGTGAAATAATTTCTTATATTTAATTGCCATGTAATATTTTGATCCAGAAGTATGCTTTTCTCTCATTCATTTTTTTAATCAATAAAGAGTTAGTCTATTTCCTGATTTTACAAAGGCCTGCCTAGTATTTTTATCATATTCTGTCCTGGTATTAGTGGCAGTTAAGAATCAAGTTAGAGCCGGGCGGTGGTGGCGCACGCCTTTAATCCCAGCACTTGGGAGGCAGAGGCAGGCGGATCTCTGTGAGTTCGAGGCCAGCCTGGTCTACAAGAGCTAGTTCCAGGACAGGAACCAAAAGCTACTGAGAAACCCTGTCTTGAAAAATCCAAAAAAAAAAAAAAAAAAAAAAAAAAAATCAAGCTGGAGAGATGGCTCAGTGATTAAGAGCACTGACTGCTCTTCCAGAGGACCCAGGTTCAATTCTCAGCACCCACATGGCAGCTCACACCTGTCTGTAGCCTCAGTTTCAGGGGACCCAAAAGCCTCACAAGGACATACAGGCAGGCAAAATACAAATGGTCATAAAATTAAAATATTTAAAAAAAAAAAAAAAGAATCAAGTTAGAGCCAGGTAGTGATGGCACCAACCTAGAGTCAGGCAGATCTCTGAGTTCCAAGACAGCCGGGACTATACAGACAAAACCTGTCTCATAAATGAATGAATGAATGAATGAATGAATGAATGAATGAATGAATGAATGAGAGACAGAGAGACAGAGACAGAGACAGAGAGAGAGAGAGAGAATCAGCTTAGTCCTGAGTTCAGGGTGGTGCAATTTTGTTCTATAGCACTGGTGGATAACCCAGGGCCTTGTGTATGCTAGGCAAGCACTCTGCCACTAAAGTCACCCTCAAGTCGAGACTCTGGTTCTTATGAACTTCAACTTTGTTTTTTGACTCCTTTCCCACCCTCACAATTCTATTGGCTGTTAATGGTGTCCTGTTGCAAGGTTACAGTAGTGTGGCTTTTGATCCCAGTAGGCAGTCCTTGATGGAAATGCAGAGCCGGCATGGGGCAAGAACCAGTGACTCTGACCAGCAAGCTTACCTGCTTCAAAGAGGTGAGTCACCCATGAGCTAGATTTTCAAGGGAAAACCCCATTACATTGTATAGAATGGATCCCAAATTAAACTAATCAAAATACAGCACCTCTTATTTCCCCAGAATTCCAGTCTCCAATTCCAGCCCAGCCTCTTCACCAACAGCGCACTGTTCACTGATCTGCGTCACCCTCTTCACCAACAGCGCACCCCAGTGCACTGTTCACTGATCTGCGTCACCCTCTTCACCAACAGCGCACTCCAGTGCACTGTTCACTAACCTGTGTTACCCTCTTCACTCGATCCGAGCCTCTATGTGTATTTACTTAGAACTTGAACCCAGATGCTCATGAAATGCAAGACAAGGCAAGGTCAAAAATGCATGGTGCTAGATTTACTATGCAGGTAACAATGTTCTGTAGTTTATAGTAAATTATCAAAAGGGAAGTGTTATCCTTGATTCTACATAGGAAAAAAATTCAAAGACATAGCATAACTAGGAAAAAAAGTTAATGGCAATGCTCTACCAATAAGATGTCATCTTAAATGTCACAGACATAAAAATGATTAAGCACTAGGCCATCCCAAGTACCTTTCACACTCTGTCCAGCTTTTGTTGCTGTTGCTGTGATAACATATCCCTGACAAGAAGCTACTTAGGGGAGAGTTTATTTCAACTCGCCTTTCCAGGTAGGCTATCTATCACCCACCACTGCAGAGTGAGGCCACAGGAACTTGAAGCAGTCACACTGCAACCACAGTCAGGAGCAGAGAAGAGTTCAAGCACGCATGCCTAGAACTCCGCTAGCTCTCTCATGCTTACCTAACTCAGGACCCAAACCCCAGGAATGGTGCTCCACACGGTGGGTTTCCCTGCTAATCAACAGACTCAGGACAGGCCCACAGACACGCCCGCGGGCCGCTGATCTAGACAGTCCCTCGCTCTTCCCAGGTGACTCTTGATTATGGCAGGATGACAGTGAAAACTAGCCATCACACACAACCAATCACTTACGTAGTACAGCAGTGTCTTCACCAGCAGCAAAACATTGGCATACATAGCAACCCGGATAGTGAATCTGGGGCAATCTCTCTGGACATCATTTCGTATTTCCTCTCTGTCTGTCCCTCCCTCCTTCCCCATGCCCTCAACAAAGCCTGTTTATAGGAAAATAAGTTAAAAATAAGTTTAGTAGCCAAGTGTTGTGATTTATGCCTGAAATCCTAGTTCTTGGGAGACAGAGACAGGAAGATTGAGAACTTCAGGCCAGCCTGGGCTATTCTTTCTCAAAAAAACAAAATAAAACTAAGATTAATAAACATATATGAAAAGATCACAGTGAAGCCCACTGTTCTGAATAATTAATATGAATTGATAAAGGAGCTAGAGAGATGGCTCAGCAGCTAAGAAGACTTGTTGGTCTTTCAGAGGACCCAAGTTCAGTTCCCAGCACCCACTTCAGGACATCAAAACTGCCTGTTACTACAGCGTTAGGCGGTCTGACTCCCTCTTCTAGTCTCTGCAAGCACCTGAACACACACAGCACACATACAAACACACATGAATAAAAAAAATAATAGAATGAGTATTTTACATATCTGTGTATATAGTAATTAAAAATAAAAATCCTAAATCACAAAATAAGTCCAAACAATAAACATATGCATCCATGGAGCAGGCACAGAGGAACTAAATAGCACACAGCCTGACTTAAATGTTAGCCTCGGGAACTTTCAGCATTGGGGAGAAAGGCTCACCTTCTCAAAAAGTTAGGTTGGAGTATGGCAAAGAAAGACACTAGAAGTCAACCTGTGACCTCCACGCATTTACACAAACGTTAGCATTCCCACACACATATATGCGTACAAACATCTATACCCCCCACAACCCACAGTGATAACGAGTTAGCTTAACATGCCTGAGGCCCTAGTTTGACCCTCAGTATTGCAAATAAAGCAATAAAATAAATAATAAGTCAATAAAATAAATCAATAAAAATGTTCTAAATTTGCTTACCACAAGCCATCTAATAACCTTTTACATCAGAAATTCAAGTAATGTGCTTTGAAGCAGACATATATTAAAGGTCATTTTCTTTGTCCTACTCCAAAAATTTTGCACACTGAACCGATTACTAGCCTAGAGTCTAAAGAGCCAAAAATGTGATCCATAGAAGTCGGGTCAGAGAAATGCCCTGGAAGCAGAAACACTTTTCAACATTAACGGCAAATTTTTTGATCCATGATCTACTTAGAGTTGGGATATATTTCGAATACGTTTTGTGAAGAACATCGTGGCAGTGAGAACATGTGGAGAGGTGGTGGACAGGAAGTAGAGACAGGAGGGCAGGGGCAGGGTACCTGAGAGCCCCAACACCACGCAGTGACCTATTTCCTTCAGATAAGCTACACCTTCTAAAGGCCCCACAGCTTTCCCACCTGCCAGAGTGCTGCCATCCGAGGACCAGTCCAAGAGCCTCTGGAGAGGCGCTTCATCCCCATACAACAAGGCCTTGCTGAAAGCCAGGGGGCCTCCTCTCAACCCTGCCGAACCTCTGTGCCTGAGGCTGCGCCTACTGCTTTCCACCTGGCTTCCCCACCTCACTGATATCCCAGCAGAGTGGTACTTTCACACATCCTGGAGGGTTCACCATCTACTGAATAAAGGAGACTGTTGTCTGCTTCTGAGAATAGGCGTGTCCTTCCAAGAAACTTTTTCTTTCTAGTCTCATCCATCTCTTACTTTAAAAGATTTATTTATTTATTATGTATATAACATTTCTTCCGTGTATGCCTGCATGCCAGAAGAGGGCACCAGATTTCATCATAGATGGCTGTGAGCCACCATGTGGTTACTGGGAATTGAACTCAGGCCCTCTGGAAGAGCAGCCAGTGCTCTTAACCTCTGAGCCATCTCTAGAATTCTCTGTATTTGTAGTCATAATTTCCTCTGATGGCCAAAAAGTATACATTTGTATCCAACAGATACTGACTGCTAAGTTTGACAGATGCTCACATTAACCGTCTGTTACTAAATTCAGCCCACAGTGGTCTTGGATGGAACTGATGGCACATGGCTTCTTGTTTATTCTCAGGAGCCGAGGACATGAGCTGGAGACAGCAGCAGCCACAGAGTCTTCCGATTCACTCTTGCCCCAAATGTGGAGAAGTTCTGCCGGACATCGACACACTACAGATCCATGTCATGGACTGCATCATTTGAGTGTTGTTGCAGCTCCCCAAAACTGTTGGTAAACACCCCGTTTTCTCCTCCGAGACGTGGACTTCTGTCGTATTTGTTGTCACACAAACCTTTTTGCCACATTGTCCTTATTTCAGGAGAAGGAAAGTGTGCCCATCCTAAGGAGAGCATCTTCTGGACTGACAGGAGTCTAGTAGTGGATTCTAGTTACCGCCCTTCCAGTAGGAGATCAGTGTTTTTATGTTTACTCCTAAGACTTACTGAGAGCAGTCAGCCAGAATGCCGTGTGTTTCGAATGACATATGTTAAGGATCTTTATGAGGCAAGAGGATGAAATGGTAAGGAAACATGTCTGGAGTGTTTTTCTAGGCAAGTCTTCACCTGCAGGTGTTTTGTTGTCTTATGTGTAATTATTTGGCTCTCTGCCTGAGCACTGTGAGCTTTCTATTGCTATCGGGCCAGATGGGGGCTGGGAGTGTGGCTCAGGAGTGGAGTGCCTTCCTACAGCTGGACAGTGTGAGGATACTGTCGGTCTTTTTTGTGCTGGAGGTATATGGGCTAGTACAGCACACAGTATAATTTTAAACAGAACAGCTATTTCCTTCCCAGATGAAGTAGAAGCTTACAAACATCAGTTATTACAAAATAAAATTTCACTACAAGTCTGCCCCATGGCTCATATATGGCCAGTGACATTGTAGTATGTATGTTCTGTATTAAGCTCATTTAACTTAATATAACCTCAACACTGAGATGCTTTATTCATGTAAACAGGAGCAGGTCCTTTCATAGAGGGTCAGCACATGTTCAGACGAGATCCCTGCTAAGCTGGTGAACAGAGTCAGGCATGTGGTGCAGAGCACACCTGCAATTCCAGCACATGGGAAACTGAGCCTGGCGATCACCAGCTCATGGCCAGCCAGGACTACACAGAATAAACAGGGATTCATCATGAGCTAAACAAGTCACAAAAGTGAACAGTATCAACTCCTAAAACATTTAAGAGAAAATGAGAAGGTCTGCTTTGTTGCTGTTCACCATAAGACCGCTAGTTAAATACACATGTGTGTGTATTTAAATAGAATCAAAACAGTTGATTCATTGCAAGGCAACTTGCCGTCCAAGTTACAGTTACCTCCATGCCTGAGCGGCTACCTGTACTCCAAGACAATACAACACTATTCTGGTTCAGCAGTAGGTAGGTTTGATTCCCCCATTTGCACCCTAAGGGACAATGTTTGTTAATGACATTTCTAAAATGACTATGACATTTTTTCTCTTCTTATATTTTCTGGTACAAATTTCTTTCCTATTTTATACTGGATAAAGTAGATTTCCATAGTATCCCAGACAGAGGAGGAAATCTTTCTCAATGAAGTTACTGGGAAAACCCTTTCATTTTGTTCAAGTATCGTTATCTGATAAATCCAAACTGTGAATGAGAACTCAATGGTCTTAATAAGACTATGGCCGTTACATTTGTTTGATCATGAAGAGGATTACAAATGAAGGCAAGTTCAAATTCAGACAATTCGAGAGCTGTCTGTATACCATCTTCATAGCAGCATTTTCTGCAGTAGCTAGAATACAGCGCAACCTAGGTGCCATTCACCCAGACAAAGAAAATGCGATACACATATATACTGAAGTAGCAGTCAGCCTTTAAAAAGAAGGGACTCTTATAACTTTAACAGGGATAAGTCTGGAAGACATCATGTCAAGTGAAATAAGCCAGTCATAAATACCACATGACCTTACTTGTATGTGAACTCTGAAAAAAATCGAGCTCATAGATGTTGAGAGCTGAATGGTGGCCAGCAGCACATGAGGGAAGGTGTGGGAAGGGAAAACAGAGGCTGATCTAAGGGCACAACATCTCAGGAGGGATGAGCCGTAGTAATCTCTGTACAGAATAGTGACTGCAGTAATTTGTATATGAAGGCTGTGTGGTTTTAAGGGAATCGCCGGTTTAGTAAACAACTTGTAAATGCTGCATGTGTTATCTTATTTATTTAATCTACTGTGCGTTCTAAGACCTTGTTCCATGTTACCAGTTAGGAGCTTTGTACATGTTATTTTCTTTCTTTTCTTGTTTTAGTTTTGTTTTTTGGTTTTTTTGTTTGTTTGTTTGTTTGTTTGTTTGTTTTTGAGACCAGCTCTCACCATGTAGCCCTGGTTGTCCTGGAACTCACTATGTAGACCAGACTGGCTTCAAATTCACAGAGTCACTTGCCTCCCTCCTGAGTGCTGGAATTAAAGCACCATGCCTGGCTTATGCATGGTATCTTTATGCCTGAAGAGTTATTCACATGTGTTAATAGCATGACTGTCTGCATGTGTTAATCAGACTCGCATGGCTGTGACAAAATGTCTGACAGAAAACTGAAAAGGAAGAAAGTTTTCTTTTGGCTCAGTGTTCCAGAGGTTTTGGCCTTTCCTGCAAGAGAAGGTGTGGTAGAACTGGGCAGCTCACGCCATGGGAGGCCAGGGAGCAGAGAGAGATGCCTGATCCCACTGGGGTCCTCACAGGCAAGGTAGTGCTGCTTATGTTGAGTGCCAGTCTATCCCTCTCTGGAAACTCAGGGGAAAGCTGCTAATCTCCACGGTACTTAGCAATCCAGTCAAGCTGGTAATCAAAATTACTGACTATCATATTACTCTCCTAGCAAACCTCGCCCCCCCTCCCCCCCCGGCTGCCAGGCTTGCACGACAAGCACATTACCCACTTAGCCATCTCCCCAGCCACATATCCTTACTAATATTTATTGTTTTCTTGCTTTCTTCTTTCTTTTTTCTGATATGGTCATCTTAACAGATGAGATAATATATCACTGTCATTTGGCTTTGTGTTTATCCAGTGATCAGTTATTTTAAGCTTCTTTATACCTGTTGGCCACTTGTAAGTCTAAAGAGACATGTCTCCTCCAGTCCTTTGTCCATTTTTAAATTGCATTATTTGGTTTTCTTCCATTTCTGGTTGTTGGTATTTTGGACATTAACCACTTTGCATACAACACGCACAGTTTGATTTCCTATCATTCTGTAGTTGAAGCTTTCAACTTGACTTATTATTCCTTTGGCCAAACACACTTCTTTTATTCTGATGTAGTTGAGTTCTACTTATCTTCATTTTTTTCCTTCTGCTTTTAATAAATGACTACTAGTGAGTGACTGTTGAGAACAGACAAAACAGAACATCTGTACTACGCCATCCAAGGCCAGGGAATATCACAAGGGGACGCCAGAAGATGGGGAGGGGTGCTACGATATTCTGGACATTGCCTGAACTCACAGCAAGTGTGGATACCTGCACAGTACCTACACAAGATGGGATTCCCGTCAGCATGCCTTCATGCATGAGGAAAATGCTCACCATGTCCTACCATCCTTGAAGAGCTATTGACAGTTAATGGGTTGCCAGAGGAAGGGGAGTCGTTTTCCTTAGAAGTGTAATCACGGCTAAGTTGCCCACACATTAGTAAATAACTCCCCTCTGTGCTCATGGAAGCAACCCTGACGAAACACAGTGCTGGCAATAGGACATGCCTATAGCAGGAGGGTTGTCGGAAAGTAGTGCAGCAGGAAATGGTAGGAGTAAGAGAACGTCATGGAGGATAATCTGATCAAAACATCGTATTTATGTATGAAAGTTTCAAAAATGTATACATATAAAAATTTCAAGATGTCCTAACTTAATCTATAAGTTCAATGTAATTCCGGTCAGAACCCTAGAAGGCTATTTGGTGATATCAACATCATGACATCTAAATTTTAAATGGGAAGGTGGAATTATTAAAAACCTGAAATAGCCAAAACAGTATTGAATAATGAAATCAAAGACTTTGTTAAGTTGTTGGTTGTTACTACAGTTTTGCTATTGTTTGCAGTTGTGTTCATTATTTATTTTGGGACATTAACCACCGTGTGTGTGTGTGTGTGTGTGTGTGTGTGTGTACATACACACATATGTATCCACACGCAAATATGATTTTTCTAACAACCTCAGTACATTGAAAACTGCAATCAAGACTAGAGTGTTGACGTGAAACAGACAAACAGTACAGGAGGGCATACCTAGAAAGAAGCAAACCCACACAAATGCGACCAACTAATACGTGAGGATGGGTGAGGAGCAGAGGAAGGGTGCTCCACCAACTCTGCCCTACCCAACCTGGCTGCTCTGATCATTGGTTCCTCTTCCTCTCAGTTTCTTGCCTACTGCGCCAGAGGCTCCTGGAACTCCCTCTGTAGACCAGGCTGGCAGCAAACTCTTAATCTTAGAGAAATCAGGACTAGCTTCCAAAACGTGTATGAACAACAGAGAAACATGCAAACTTTTTTTTTTTTTTTTTTTTTTTTTTTTTTTTTTGGTTTTTGGAGACAGGGTTTCTCTGTGACTTTGGAGCCTGTCCTGGAACTAGCTCTTGTAGACCAGGCTGGTCTCGAACTCACAGAGATCCGCCTGCCTCTGCCTCCCTAGTGCTGGGATTAAAGGCGTGCGCCACCACCGCCCGTCGTATGCAAACTCTTGAGAGTATATATTTTCCTAGAAAGAAGAAAAACTTTTATTATTTTCTCAAAGAGGTCTGTGAGCACCCCCAGCACCGCCCACCCCCCAAATTAAGAATCACTACATGGTACATCCCTGTTTGTAATACCACCACTTGGGAGGCTGAAGCAGGAGAATTACCAGGAGTTCAAAGCCGCTTGGGCTACACAACAAGACTCTATCTTTAAAAAAGAAAAACCAAAAACAATCTTGCAATATTTTTTTTGGAGTATAACAAAAGTTTATTTATCTGGGGATAAACTCACAGAAAGAATTGTGATCTGATCTTGCAATATTTTAAAGCTAGTGTGTGGGCCCCAGTTTTTCTTCTAAGAGAGTGAAGCCTGTCTTGAGTTCCTCAGTTAAAAAGAAGCAAGCTGCTCATGGTCCTCTCTTCATTCTCTTTCTTAGTGTTGTGGTTTAGCTATGAAGTGTCCTCCCCTGTAACAGGAGGAGAGAGGGCCTGCTTTTTGTCCCGGCCGCCCAGCTAGCTTACACCCAAAATAATCACACACACACACACACACACACACACGCACACAAACTGTATTCATTTAAACACTGCCTGGCCCATTAGTTCTAGCCTCTTATTGGCTAACTCTCACATATTAGATTAACCCATCTCCATTAATGTGTATCGCCACTTGACTGTGGCTCACAGGCATGAGTCTAACCAGCGTCCATCCCGAACAGGAGAACCCTGACTTCTCGACTCTGCCCTTCTTCCTCCCAGCATTTCGTTCTGTCTACTCTGCCTAAGTGTTGCCCTATCAAAAGGCCAAGGCAGTTTCTTTATTCAACCAATGAAAGCAACACATAGAAAAACCTCCTACACCACTCCCCAAACGATTGAAGTCCTGGCCCCCAGGAGAATCAATGTTTAGAAGAGGATCTTTGAGAAAACGATGATTCATTCACTGATGGATTCCAGGTTTGAATAGGGATGTGGTGGAATTTTGGAAGGGAAGGCCTAGCTGGAGAAAGCAGATCCCTGAGGGCAGGAATGATAAACTTTGTTCTTGGCCTTCCTGTTATTCCTGGCTGCCGCGAGGGGAGCAGCTCTGCTCAGCCACACCACACCCTCCCGCCATGCTCTGCCTTGTTAACCATACCCTTGTGCCCTACCAAAGTCTGTAAACAGCAATCGGAGTCGCTCCTGCCTTAGGCTGTCTTGGGTATTTTGTCACAGAAGTGACTGACATACTCATAGGCCAGTCTGAAGCCCAAATGTTCCCCATCATCTCCCTTAGACATGTGCTTCCCATATTCCCCACTGAAGAGCATTACCTCGAGAGACACCCAGTTAGCCAGCCCGCTTCTGTCTACCTTTCCTCTCCCTCCTTTCCCTCTTCCTGATACCCCACACTAAATGGATTCTGAATCTTTTTTTTTTTTTTCAAAATCACTTCCTCCCCTTTCCTCAAAATTGCCACCAAACCAATTTCAATACAGATTGCTTGGTTCTCTGCATTCATTTGTGCTTGAGTGCTTGGATTGATTAATAGCTGTGGTGGGCCACGCCTTTACTCCCAGCACCCGGGAGGCAGAGACAGGTAGATATTATCTAAATTCAAAGCCTGCCTGATCTACAAAGTGAGTTTACAAGACAGAGCTGGGTGGTGGTGGCGGTGCACGCCTTTAATCCCAGTGCTGGAGAGGCAGAGACAGGCAGATCTCTGTGAGTTTGAAGCCAGCCTGGTCTACAGAACAAGACAGGGTTTCTCTGTAGACGTTGGAGCCTGTCCTGGAACTAGCTCTTGTAGACCAGGCTGGCCTCGAACTCACAAAGATCTGCCTACTCAGCTTCGTGAGTGCTGGGATTAAAGGCGTGCATCACCACTGCCCAGCTTGGAAACTGCTTTTAGTACTAAGTATAAACACTGTTTAGGATGCAAATACATGAAGTTTGAATTTTACTAAAGAATGATCTAATAAATTATTCTCAACTCTGACCTAAATTCTAGTTTCCCAACTCTGCACTATCCTAGGAATATTGGTTTCTGAGCCCAAAAATATCATCTAGCCTTCCCTCATTTTACAGGTGATGAAACAAAATCTGAAGAGATTGTTAGTTCCTGTATGTCTGACAGTGAAAAGTAGAAACTTGGCTCTCTCTGTATTTAAATCTTAATATCTAAACTGGACACAAGATCAGCAAAACTGGCTCAGACCTCGGTACGTTCACTTACACCAGGGAGACCTGTGAGGGCAGCAGTGAGCGTCGTTTGATAGACGTCTAGGCTTGTGTAGTTAGTACTTAGAGAAACTCCATTTAACGGAGAGGAGTAAACACCGGAGCTCGGACGCGCTCGGGGCTTTAGTTACAGGAACAGGCGGATTCACTAACCGGAAATTCTTTGCCCATAACAAAGATGGCGCCGAGGGACCTACACCAAATCAGCTTTCTCTACTGAGAGGCGGTGTTTACCCCGCCCAGAATCAGTGGCTGCGCACAGTTCCGATGTAGCCAATCAGAGGCGTCCTCGCCAGGCGAGCGCGTGACGTCAGAGGCGGGGCGGAGTCCAGTTGTAATTTTTGGCGCGTTCCTGTGCGGACCGGGAAGAGGACGGGGTGTTGGGTGAGTAATGCCGGGCCTAGGGCGTGTGAGGGGTTCAGGGCGTCCGCGAAGGGCTTGGGGTCCAAGGGAGAGAGGCGCGAAACTCTGAGGGTGAGAGGCGGCGAGATCCGGATCGGGCGAACTGGAGAGCTTCGGCCGGGGCTGGAAGATTGAGGGCTCGTGTGCTTAAGGAGCCTCTTTTAGTTTGTATTCTTTTGAAGAGCGCCCCTTTATTTCTATTTTTTAAAAATGTATCTTTGACAGTTTAATGTATACACATGCAGATTTGGTCACATTTAACCTCCCCTCTTATCCTCCTCCTCTTTCTCTGAACCCCGTCTTCACCGGACGTGCCCTGCTTTCAAGTCTTTTTAAAATAACCCACGGAATGCCGGTACGTTTGCTTGCCTAAAGAGCACCATTTTAAAATGCTCGCCGCCCCACTGATCCTGTCTTGCTAACCCCCATTGAGTGTGCATACTTTGTACGGGGCTCCTACAGAAAGAGACACGTAGACTCTGCCCTACCCTTCCTAGGCTTGCATGAGGATCCAGACAACAGGCACCCACAGTGGACAGATGTGTAGTGACGAGGGCTAGAAGGGGCCTACAGATGTGGCCGACTAGAAAGGCTAGAACTTAGCTAAGTGAAGATGAGAAAGAAGTGCAGGAGAGCTTTCTAGAGGAGTACTTGAAGCCTAAAAGCAGTGTATATGGTTCAGGAAGCCGAAAGCAAGCTAATGGAGAGTTAGAATGGAGTAAACACAGAAAAGATGAGGAAATAAAAACAAGAAAAAAAGTACCCATTGCTTGCTTCATGGGCTTTGCGAATTTTGTTCGAAGGATAATGAGAAATCATCAGAATGTAGAATTTCATGGCCTGGTTTATTTTCCTAAAGTATCACTGACAAAAGGGGTGAGTAGTTGGGGGTGGTTGCTGCACTTGAGAGGCAGATACAAGTTGAGCTCTGTGAATTTGAGGCCATATTGAGAGACCCTGGAGAGAGAGAGAGTGAATTGACTCTGGGGTGTGAGGAATAAATCAGTTGTAGGGGAACAAAATAACCAGGACAGGAAGGTGATATAGTTAGTTATTCAGGGTGACCTAGATTAGGGTGCTAGCTGTGAAGTTGGAGAAAAGTGAAAGACTAAGCATTTGTAGGTAGGAGCCATAGTATTGTTAGGATGCCCTGGTTGTCAGGAGCAGAAGGGTATACTGATTTGATTTGGGGAAGCAGGGCAGGAGACTGGTAGGAAAAAGCCAAGACAGTTTGCGTGTCTAACCCTCAAGAAGCTTACAATCGTGATATCCCATAAGATAACGTTAGCTCATAGGGTCCATACAAATGTCTGTGGAGTGAGTGACGAGAATGTTCCATAGTTAAAACCTTGACTTGCTAAAACTGCATGCCATAGCACAAGCAGAAGCTAAGGAATAGGATGCAGTTCTAAGAAGCACTAAAGTCCAGCCAGGGATGGTGACACACAGGCAGACTATGACTTCAAAGCAACCTCGTCTGCATAGTTCTGGACGAAAGGGCAAGGTGACTGTAGAACATTATAAGGTCCTGGGCTCAGCTGCACACATGAAACGGAAAGCAGGGTAGCGAGTGGGGAAGGGAGTTTTCATTTTAGTTATCACGACAGTCTCATGAGTAGGAGGCCACACTGAGCTGTGTTCAAGTTTGACCTTGTCTAAGTAGTGAGAGTTTCTCAAAACACCGGGGAGAGTTGTGCAGTGTTATCCATTGCTTTGTTTTGCTTTGCTTCAAGACAGGACGTCTCTGTGTAGCTCTGGCTGTCCTGGAACTCACTTCGCACACCAGACCAGCCTCAGATTCAGAAGTCCACCTGCCGTGGACCTTTGCAGATCTGTCTGGGAGACCTGGACTTTGAGGACCTTAAAAAGTGACAGGCTGGACTGCAGTCTGACGCTGCAGACAGTTGTACTTCAGTGTCCGTGTACTTTCGGACATGAATGTAACAAAGAAAGATGGTCCAAGGAGGGGTGTTTGAGTTTGGAAAACCATGCAGATAAGTGCCAGTAAACACATACTAAATATTAACAGAGCAGCTCTTTCCCAGAACTTTCTCAGAACAGACCGGTTGTCTGACACGTACTGTAGATTATATCTGTCTTGAAAGCAAGACAGAAGACCATATCCAGATTCAGGTTCTGTGTTCCAACATCCAGCGTGCCTTACAAGAATGAACACGCCTTACAAACTGAATGCAAGTGTTTGTCAAAGGAGGCATAAAATCACTTCCAAGAACAGTCCAGGGAACAAATGCATCTGAGGTAAAAGGCCCTCTGCCTTTATTCCTGGAGTTTTCCGGACAGTTCCCCAAGGCGTTGTTCATCATTCAGCATTCTGTTGGCCGTGTTCTGACAGCCTGCTCCCACTTCATCTTACTAGGATGAAAGGTGTTTGATACCATGCCCAGCTGTAATGTTATCCTTTTGTCTTAATTGCTCTTCTCCTCTGTGCTTTGCTACCTCGTATGGCATAGCCAAGCGGTGGTGGTGCATGTCTTTAATCCTAGCACTCGGGAGGCAGAGGCAGGCAGATTGCTATGAGTTTGAGGCCAGCCTGGTCTACAAGAGGACAGGCTCCAAAACTATAGAGAAACCCTGTCTCAAAAAACCAAAAAAAAAAAAGTAGAACTATGTAGAATCTCATATGCAGCTGCAATGATATAGTAGACCTCAAATGCTTTATAATAATAAAAAAAAAAAAGGGATAACAGCCTAAAACTTTTCCCAGCCTGAATAGTTTCTGTTCACACTTTGTTGGCTCTGTAGTCTCACACCCGACACTGCGCTTTACCTGGGACTCCATAGCCACAATTTGAAGCCAAGTGTAAGAGCACTTCTTATATACAAGGAGGAGGATGCTACTGAGTGTTGATAAGGGGGTGGGGTGAGAAATGCCAAGTACTGGATGCATTCCAAGGTTAGAGTTCACAGAATCGGGGATTTGGGTTCTGTTGGGTGTGAGGCTACTCAAGGGTGACGTGACCATCTCTTGGTTTTTACACAGCCGAGATTCTTCTATCATCTCCTGGGCTGCCCACCCGATCTGCCGTCACACTTGATCATCTCAACTATTCTCTCGACAGCATGAATGGTAAGGCCTTCCACTTTTATTGATTCCTTTTTGGTTCACTCCAAAATAGTCATGTTTAGTGACTTGTCGCGCCAAACTGTTAGATCAGGGAATCAAGCTGGGCGGTCTGACTTCAGAGGTCACTCTGGATGCGAAAATCTTTTGAAATGGTTTGAGTCTAATAGTTTTTTGGTTTTTCAAGACAAGGTTTCTCTGTGTAACAGCCCTGGGTGCCCTGGAAATAGCTTTTGTAGACCAGGCTGACCTTGAACTCACGGAGATCCTGCCTCTGTCTCCCAGCTGCGGGGATTAAAGGCGTGCACCACCACTGCCTAGTCTAGTAGTTTTAATTCTTATAGTCCTTCTAATTTTGCTTGTTTTTTTAGGGATTTGTGCAAAGAAAAATCCCAATAAAGAAATATTGCTCTAATCAGCCAAGTTCAACTTGGAGCTACTCAGAAAGTTTGTGCTGGTTCTAATGGGATCTGAACAGATAGAATGGGGTTTTTATTGTTGTTTGTCACCTAAATAATTGAGCTCATTGCCAGAAACTGCATTTTTTTTTCTTTTTTGAGACAGAGTTTTTCTGTGTATCCATGACGGTCCTAGAATTCACTTCATACACCAGGCTAGCCTCAAACTCAGCAATCCTTATGCCTCTGCTTCCAAGTGCTAGGATTAAAGGTGTGTGTCACCACTGCCCAGCTGAAACTGCACTTCTCTTTGACTCAGGCTTATTATACTTTGCCTTCTTCAAGCAAAGTAAAAGCAAAAGTTGAGATAATCCTGGACAAGATCTTGTTTCACTCTATGTTCTAAATTGGGTTAATTTTATCATTCACATGAAATCACCAATGGAATAAAGTGTTATTTATCTTTTTTTTTAATTATTTTTATTTTATTTGCATTGGTGTTTTGCCTGCATATATGTCTGTGTGAGGATGTCAGATCTTGGGTTATAGGCAGTTGTTAGTTGCCATATGGGTGCTGGGAATTGAACCTGGGTCCTCTGGAAGAGCAGTCAGTGCTCTCAATCACTGAACCATCTCTCCAACCCAAGTATTATTTGTCTTTAAAGGTCAAATAAAAGCAAATATGACAAAAATGTTAATGATAACTAATTCTAGGTGATGACTTTATGTATCTTTCCCCATTTAAAAGTAACAATTAAAAAGTGAGAGAGTAGGTAAAGTCTGGTCTACATCTATGTCTGAGTGTTCTTCAGTTATTCCTTGGTCAAATTCCATGAAAGTCGGTATTGCAGGAGGACGGCTCTTTAGAGTAGTGCCAGCAAGAAGTTCTTGTTCGGTGCCTGGTCCCTGATCTCCCTTAGCTCAGTGTCTTCTAAGAAGCTCTCAGGGTCAGGAAAGAATATAAAAGGCCAACAACCGCCAGCCGAGTGACAGATCTGGAGGCTTGTTTCTGTTGCTGACTGAATAAGGCGTGCTTGTCACTCTCGTTCTTCCTGGCATAGACTTACTTTCCCGTTTCCCCTAGTGGAGGAAGACGACCTGTCTCTACTGGCGTCCCTGCTGGAGGAGAACGAGGCAGCCTTGCCTTGTCATTCAGAAGAGAATAACTCCTTGTCTCCCGAGGACGGTGAGCCTGATGAATTTGATGAGCTTTTTGATGCTGATGGCGATGGTGAATCTTACACAGAGGAGGCCGACAGTGGAGAAGAGGGAAAGAAAGAAAGCCAGGAGGAAAATTTGGCCACTCTCTTTGGCGATGTGGGGGACTTAACAGATGATGAACTTCCTACTTCGCAAGTTGAGAACAAGGTCCTCCCTGTTCCTGCTCCCAGCCAAGAAAAAACCAATCAGGAGTTGCAAGGTACCCCGATTGCTTGTTGTCACTATTTTATTTATGAGAAAGTAAATGACCACAAGTTTGATAGTTCTCTCTAATATAGCTGCAGGTATAAGGGTGGTGGCCATTGGCTTTATTTAAAATAAATAAAAGGCTAGAAGAATGACTTCAGTCAGTAAAATGCATGGGGACTTGAGTCCAGATCCACAATTCCCACTCCAGAGCTGAGTGGTCTGGTGTGTATCTGTAACTCCAGTGTGAGCAGCTGGGGACAGATGGGATCCTGGGGCACAATCTGTGAGCTCAGTGAGAGACCCTGCCTCAAAAAAGTAGGAGCAATGAAAGAAGACTGGGTGCACACACGCGACTGAACTTTAATGAGCTGATAAATGAGGCTTTTAAAGTCAGCACTTCAGCATTCAAGGTCCTCCCTACATCCTTGTCAGCCAGCTCTAACTGATCTTCCCCAAAACGGCTCTAACGCTGTTCCTGCTACTTTAGAATTTGTGTTCATGGGAGCCAGGGGCAAGGCTACAAAGCTGCCACACAGTTTGTTTGAACAAGAGACCATTCCTGGACTGCCACTTTGAGGCGTGCACCTTTCTTTTCATACAGTTAGAACAAGACTCCGTAGTCGGCTGTTTCTCCCAATACATAACCCAGTGTTTGTCATGTGAGCTTTAATTTGTGAAGCAAATTATTGTTTGACTTCTGTGGTAGGTGTCTGTACAAATTCCGCTTTTGTTTTTTTGGTTTGGGTTTCTGTTTTCCTGAGGAAGGGTCTTATCCTGGCTGTCATGTCAGCCACCTGAGTGCTGGAATTACAGGGATGCACCGCCATGCTCAGCTAGTAGGATAAGCTCATAGCTAGCCCAAGCGTCGAAGGCTTGATTACTAGGGATAAAACATTTGTTTCTCTATGGAACTTCTTGAAAATATAACAGTCATTCCTGAGTTTGAAGTATGGGATTTGTTCTAGATAGTTTTCTGTCAACTTGGCATAAGCCGGAATCATCTGAAAGGAGGGAACTTTAATTGAGAAAATGCCTCTATAAGATTGGACTGTAAGGCATTTGCTTAATTAGTGATCACAGGGAAGGGCCAGCTCACTGTAGGTAGTGCCATTCCTGGGCTGGTGGTCCTGGGTTCTATAAGAAAGAAGACTGAGCAAGCCATAGGGAGCAAGTTAGTAAGCAGCATCCTCCATGGCCTCTGCATCAGCTCCTGCCTCAAGGATCCTGCCCTGGTTGTGCTCCTTTCCTGACTTCCTTTGCTGATGAACAGTGCTGTGGTAGAGTAAGCCAAATAAACCTTTTCCTCCCCAACTTGCTGTTGGTCATGGTGTTTCATCACAGCAATAGAAACCCTGACTGAGACAGGATTGTGTTGTGAATCTCGAGGTTGGGACAAGGACAGCAGAAATACAGCCAGTGTTTGTGTCAGGTACAGTACTATATCCCCTGATTCTTAGTATATTTTTCTCTGATAGATGAATTGAAGAAGTTGCAAGAGCAAATGAAATCCTTACAGGAGCAGCTAAAGGCAGCATCAATTAAACAGCCTCCAAGTGTAGCCCTTCTGCACAAATCACCTGGTAATGTGACTTAATTCTAGCAATAATATGCATGTTTGTTACTAAGAAACACTAACATTACTGTTTTTATTCAGCTCCTGCTAAAACCGTAGCATTCCTAATTCCTTTTATTTTCAATCAAGGAGGTACATCTCTTCAGCCCCCTCTTAAGGAAAAGAAAGTTCGGAGAATTCAGGAGTCAGCATGCTTTTCTGCAGAGCTTGATGTCCCTGCTTTACCCAGAGCCAAGCGGGTAGCTAGGATGCCAAAGACTCCTGCAGGTATGGTCTCAAGGCCTCACTGGTCTCACTGCTCCCCCTGTTGAAAATACATCGTCTGCTGGTTGCTGGTGTGTGTGTGTGTGTGTGTGTGTACAGGTGTGTGTGTACCTGCAAAGGTGTTGGGTCCCATGGAGCTGGAGTTAAAAGCATTTGTGAGCTGCCCAACCATTTCCACCCAAAGTTCTGTTGGGCAGCACTGCAGAGATTTGGTCTTCTCTCTCAAGATTTGTTTGCCTGAGGCATCTTAGTGCGTGCCTATACATCCAGTATTTGGAGGAACCTCCATTCTAGGCCAGCCTGGGCAACATATTGAGACCCAGTCTCAAAACAGCAACAAAAATTATCCCATATGTTGATTAAAAAAGAACTCCATAAGCAGGTTTATGCCTCTCAGTCATTCTCTTTCCACTTGTTATGCTAATTTTCTAGAGTCATCTTCAAGGACAAGCACACCCTCACAACCGCTACAGGTTATTTCCAATTTTCTAGAGCCCAAAAGCTCCTCTCCAAGACCAAAAAGTGCACCCTCACCACAAACCGTTCCTGGAAACAAACCCAGTGGTATGACTAGAAATCAGAGTGCAAGAACCCCTGGGAATTCTGAAGAACGGGCCCCACAGGTTCCCCAGGTCTCCGTGGAAGCCTTCTCAGGCCTGCGTCTCAGGTCAGTAGCTTTAACATCCCACTAGCCGGCTCTGTGTCCTGTCAGACTGGGAACTCCGCAGCACAGCCGGCCATGCTGTCTTTAGCCCAGTGCAGTGTGATGTGGCTGTCTAAGGACGGCGGTACAGTGAGGAATGGTGGTGCACACCTTTAACCTCAGCTCTTAGGAGGCAGGAGGATCTCTGTGAGTTCAAGGCCAGCCTGGTCTACAGAGTGAGTCCTTGGTAGCCAAGGCTGTGTAAGAGACCCTATTTCCAAAATCAAAAAAGAATGTTTGCCTGTTAAAAGAAAATGGACAAATAATAGCTATTTAATCAGACATTGTCATATCAAAACAGTGATAGAGATTTTATTGTAAAACTTCCTATCTTTGTATAGGTGCACTTTAGACTCTTGTGTGCAGGTTTAGAATCCTAGACTATTTTTTAAATTTATAAATATATGTAATTTAGGTGTGATGGTTCATACTTTTAATACCCACTCTCAGAAAGCTAAGGAAAGAGGATTGAGAGTTTAAGGCTAGCCTGCATGATTACGTGGCCAGCCTGGGCTATTAAAGTGAAACACAGACTCAAAGCAAAAAAAGATAGTTTAACCAGAATAGCAGTACCTTCTTATAATTTCTTGTAATTACAAAGGATTATAAAGTAAACTTTATAGGCAAATCTATGTCCAGGGAAAAGTAATCTTCACTTTGAAAATTATTTTTTAATTTACTTTAAGGGAAAAAAAAAAGCTTACTTTAGCCAGATTGAGGCAGGAAGATTATGAGTTCTAGGCCAACCTGAGCTACATACTGAGTTCCTGTCCCAAGAAACCAAAACTAACTAAATAAAAATAAATGTATGCTAAATCCATATTATACAAAGGTTCCCTGAGCACTGAAGAGGTTGCTGCCCCTGTTTTCCCCCTTACCACCTGGTAAGGTGCCAGCTAGTTTACTGCCAGAAAAATAACCCATTAATTACTGGCTTCTTGACGCAGGCGACCTCGAGTGTCCTCCACAGAAATGGACAGGAAAATGACAGGTCGGAAACTGATCAGACTGTCTCAGATCAAGGAGAAGATGGCAACTGAGAACCTGGAAGAAATGGACTGGGTGACATTTGGGGTGATACTGAGAAAAGTCACTCCACAGAGCACTAACAGTGTAAGCTGCTCCTGCCCAGGCTAACGGCGGGTCTCCCAGCCTTCAGCTGCTGCCTGTCGGTCCTCTTGAAGTAACCTCTAGTCAGCGCAAGTCTTTGGGTTGGTGTCCAAGGGTACTGTTAGCAGAGAACTCTTGACTGAGAGCCAGCTGGACTTCTTATTGTCCAGTCATTTTGACTGCATTTCGGTTGTCACTTTTTAAGGGACACTTGTGTTGGTCCCTAAAACACTGATCTCTCTGTGGAGAAAGCCAAGTGATTAGAGGAGCTGAGTCCACAAATCCCAGAGATCTCCATGGTTGTAAGATGACAATCCAGAGGTGCTGTGGCCCATTCCAGTGAGGTGTGTGCTCAGATAACCATTAGCAGCGCAGTTGGTGACAGTTGGCTGCCTGGTATCTAGTCTGTGATCAGGCTAGGAATGATGACGCCATGGCTGCTGCTTGTCGCTCGGGTGGGTGTGAGAACTTGTGACACAGCCACATCCTGTGACACTGGGCAGAAGTGCTGGCCTCAGACCAGTTAGAGCCTCTGCTGAGTTCGCTTGTGGCCTGCCTTGCTTCTCTTTCATCCCAAACGAGGCAGGTAATAAATACTAAAGCCTAAAGAAAGAATTCGCATAGAATTTGAAAGCACTCTGACAGCCGTTTCTTTCAGGTGAATTATATTCAAATATTTTCCCACAATAAGACACTTGAACCCTAAATGGAGGCACTATCAAATAGGATTCAAAAGTGATTAAAAGTAGCTCTGTTCACTCTAGGGGAAAACATTTAGCATCTGGAAACTAAATGACCTTCGTGACCTGACACGGTGTGTGTCCTTGTTCTTGTTTGGAGAAGTCCACAAAGATCTCTGGAAGACAGAGCAAGGGACTGTCATAGGACTGCTCAATGCAAATCCCATGAAGCCCAAAGAAGGCTCCGAGGAGGTAAGACTATCAGCTCTGACTGTGTGGTTTATACATTTAGTGTTTTATCAGAGACATCTGTGTTCATCTACCTCTGAGCTGTACTGACCCTGTCCCCATTGTTCTGGTTCTTCATTTGTTGGCTCATTGCCAACCAATATTCTGTGAATCTACTTATTCTAAATCTTTTGAATTAGTGCCACAGTTCCCAGAATTAACTCTTATTATTATCACTATGTTATTTATTATCAAAGGAAAAGAGAGTGCATGTGTGTGACACAGCTCAGTGTGGAGATGCAAGCACAGCTTTACGAGTCACTTCCCTCCCACCCTTCTGGGACCTGCACTCCAGGCTTGCACAGTAAGCACTTTTCCCTGCCGAGCCGTTTCACCAGCTCGAGTTGATTGAGCTCTCCCACTCAGGTTTCCTTAGCTTTGCATAAATTTCTAGGGCTGTATCAAGAGACCAGTGTGTTGCAGTTGAATGAATTTTGCTTCATTAATTTTACAGTCCTAGCTGGAGCTTAGAGTCAAAGCAAATCTTTAGCCTCCCCATCGCCATTTGCGTTCTGGGTTACTTTGCCTCCCTGGTGAATTGCTAGCCAGTGGGAACTGCACACCTATAATCAAATTAGTTCAGAGGCCAAAGCCAGAGGATTGCCAATGGTTCAAGGCCAGTTTGGGCTACAAGGTAAGATCCAGTTACATAAAACCAAAACAACAAAGTCCAACAATGAGTTTTTCTTTTTCCTTTGTGTGTTTCTCATCGCCAGTACTGGCCTGGAACTAGCAGCAGACTTCTTGTCTCTGCCTCCCAAGTCCTAGGAATACAGATGTAATTTACAGTGCCAAACTACTGTTTTTCTTTATTTCTTTGTTTTGGAGCCTATCCTGGAACTCACTCTGTAGACCTCAAACTCACAGAGATCCGCCTGCCTCTGCCTCCCGAGTGCTAGGATTAAAGGCATGTGTCACTACCGCCCGACTCTTTATTTTGTTTTGCTTTTTAAATTTACTACCTTTGATTTATTG
Source organism: Chionomys nivalis (assembly GCF_950005125.1). Classification (NCBI taxonomy): domain Eukaryota; kingdom Metazoa; phylum Chordata; class Mammalia; order Rodentia; family Cricetidae; genus Chionomys; species Chionomys nivalis. Next base: position 20,736,513 of record NC_080098.1, on the reverse strand, counting down.
TGGACTAGAAGGGGGTGCAATGGGTGTCACAGCATACATGGCAAGGTCAGAAGACGACTTGCAGAATTGGTTCTTACCTTCTACCATGTGGATTCCAAACATTGAACTTACTACTGAACCATGTAGCCAGCCAAACTTTTCTTGCAAGTCCATTGTGGTATGAGGAAGGTCATAGTTTTGGGCCAATCTAAGCTACGTGGTGGACCCTATCCTCTCCTCCCTCAAACAAACAAACATCTAGAAATAGGTAATTTAGTGATGTCATATCTCTATGAGTATCTTAATTTACTTTTTTATCACTGAAGAGATACCATCTCCAAGACAACTTATATAAGAAAGTCTTTAACTGGGGCCTTGTTTCCAGTTTCAGAGGGTGAGTCCATGATCATCATTGTGGGGAACATGGCAGCAGGCAGACATGGCACTATAGCAGTAGCTAAGAGCTTACTTACATCCTGATCCAGAAATTGGAAGCAGAAAGAGAGACGAGCCTGGTGGGCTTTTGAACCCTCAAAGCCCACCCCCAGTGATATAGCACCTCCAACAAGGCTGCAACTTCTAATCCTTCTCAAAATATTTCAACCAACTTGGGGCCTAACATTAAAATATTTGAACCTGTGGAGGCAATTTTTTCTCTAACCACCACAGTGAGTTTCTGCCTTCACTGACTCTCTGTCAAGCAGAGTACTGTGTCTCCCCACCCTGGAAGGGGAATAGTATTCATTGGTTACTGATCCTGGATTGGGATTAGCTCTGATTAGCTTGATGTTCTCTGCTAAAATTGCTAGATCTGGCGTTAAGTTTTGCGCAGACTCTGCTACCAGAGTGTGAATCCAGATAGGCAAATCTATTCCATTACAGACAGGCTGCAAGAATTAATAGAAGTCTATGCTCTTGGGCTCATCTCTCTAGACTCAGGAGAGCTCTCCAGTGTAGATCGAGTCTTACCTGTGGCCAACTTTGCTCCATGGCTAGCTGGGGATTTTAAAAGCTTTCTGATCTGGATTTTGTTACCTAGTAACCACTAGCCCTTCTGATCTCAAGTGACAAGATATCCCCTTCTGGAAACAAGGACAGAGCCCAGGCAGTTGAGAACATTCCTTCTTATCTCAGCCTGTATTTTTGGTAGGTCTGCCTGAAAATTGGCAGCTGGGGATGGGAGAGTTGAGTCAGCCAAGGTCACTCAGAGACTGTCCTTCTGGCCTCTTACCACCATTGGCGGCAAGATGAAGGAGGGTGAGCCAGCCTGGCTCTTTTTAGTGGGAAATCAAGATTTTTCTGTCAATTCCTGTTTCAGTATAATTTGTCAGGCCTTATTATATGACCACTGTTGGCTGTAAGGAATGCTGGGAAAGCAGGGCTACTACATTCTTTGTCTGAGGCTAAGCAAAGCACTTGGCCAGCCAGGACAGTCAGGATTCCAATAACCAAGAGGAAGGAAAAGTTGGTTTAGACAGAAGGGAGCGGAATGAGTCTTCTGCTTTCCTCAGTTTGTATCTGTATAGAGCTCTGGCTTCAGAAATGCCTAGCAAAAGCGAGGGGGGGGGGAGGGTTAATCCCAGCGCTCAGGAGGCAGAGGATCTACAAGAGCTAGTTCCAGGACAGGCTCCAAAGCTATAGAGAAACCCTGTTTCAAAAAAAAAAAAAGAAAAGAAAAAAAAAATGCCTTCCAAAATCAGCTGCAGAAATCTTCACCCATTCTTACGATTAAGGCCTTTAGCGCTTGTGCAACCTTTCTCTCACAGGTGTGCTTATCTATTGATCATCCTCAAAAAGTCTTAATTATGGGAGAAGCTATGGATCTGGGAACCTGTAAAGCCACGAAGAAGAATGGAGAGCCGTGTACACAGATTGTTAATTTGGTGGGTCTCAAATCTGTCAGTCTGGGTTTTGCCTATGGTTTTGACTCCGTCATGAGGGATAGACTTTGGGTGCTGTAGTGAGCCAAGGGGAGCTCTGGGAGAGTGGACTGCACCGCCTCCAGCCTGCTGACCACGTCCTCACCGGGTGCTTTTCCCCAACAGCATGACTGCGAATACTGCCAGTATCACATCCAGGCCCAGTACAAGAAGCTTAGTGCAAAGCGGTCCGATCTGCAGTCGACCTTCTCCGGGGGACGGATTCCAAAGAAGTTCCGCAAAGGCACCAGCCTGAAAGAGCGGCTATGCCAAGATGGTTTCTACTATGGCGGGGTTTCTTCTGAATCCTTTGCGGCGTCCATGTGAGACACTTCTCAGGGCTGCATTTGGGAAAGGATTTCGCCAAAGTGGTTAAGAGCATCTTTCGTTCCTAGGGAGAGAGGAGTACACTCAGAATGAATGGAGAGTCATGTGATCTGAACATAGAGCCCATGCTTTCATGTTGAGCTGGGTGGGGTGGCCCACATTTGCAGACCCAGCTCTTGGGAGACAGAGACAGAAAGAACATGAGCCCAAGGCCAGCCTAAGCCTCCCAAATGGAGGAAGCAGTTTGGAGAGGTGGGCGTACTGTTCGGCAGAGGACCTGAGTTTGCTTCCCAGTACTCAGGCAAGGTGGCTCACAGCCACTGTAACTCCAGCCTCAGGAGATACCCTGCTCTTTTTTGACCTCTCTGGGCACTGCACTCACTGTGCAAACCTACACACACATATACACATAAAAAATAAATAAACATTTTTCTAAAGTGAAAAACAATTGCCAAGCAGTGGTGGCGCACACCTTTTTCCCCAGCACTTGGGAGGCAGAGGCAGGCAGATCTCCGTGGGTTCGGGGCTAACCTGGTCTACAGAGCTAGTTGGTCCAGGACAGCAAGGACTACGTAAAGGAATCCTGTCTCGGGGGCGGGGAGAAGAAAAGAGAAAACAATCAAGAGGGAGAGGCAGCAGGATCAGCACTCCATGCCCAGCTGTGGCAGAATTTCAGGCCAGCTTAGGCAGTGTGAATTCTTGTATCAAAACAGAAAAGTGCCAACATCCCTTGAGGCATTCCCTTTATTATTATTATTCGTTGTTACTATTTCTGTTGTCGTTATTATAGAGTGAGGTTGCAGACCTCTTTGAAACCATTAACTTCATGGGTACATTGTGTGATGAAGCCTGGCCTTGACTTCCTGACCTGTCTCCATCTCCCTAGTGCCGGGATGACATGTTTGTGCCACGCTGCCCAGCTTCTAATAACATTTTAAACTGACCTATAATTGTAAAATACTAAACTTTAATAGACATTAATTATTTTAAGACAAATTCTTAGGCTTCTGTATCACAGTACTGACATTTTTTTTCCAACCCTTTGGCAAGACATCAAGCAAATCTGTAGGTTGCCTGTTCTCCATCTGTGTTTAGTGTATAAACCAGAACTATGGCTACTCAGAGCCTGCTTGTGTGAGGCTTGAGAAACTTGGACAGTTGGTAACAAACGCATGCAAATCTTCATGGCTTGTGCTGGGCGCTGGTGGCGCATGCCTTTAATCCCAGCACTCAGGAGGCAGAGGCGGGCAGATCTCTGTGAGTTCAAGGCCAGCCTGGTCTACAAGAGCTAGTTCCAGGATAGGCTTCAAAGCTACAGAGAAACCCTGTCTTGAAAAACAAAAATACAAAAAAAAATCTTCATGGTTTGTTTCTGAAGGCATTGCAGCTCAGTAATTTTTGCCTTGGTGGCTCTTGTCTTTTCAGGGCAGCAGCTGTTGCTCCTAAGAAGAAGGTTCAAACCACTTTGACTAATCTGGTTGTGAGGGGCACAAACTCCATCATCCAGGAAACAAAACAAAAACTCGGTAATTTTTTTCTGCACCCATTCTCTGTCTCCAGTAGATGCACTATTTGGTGTTAAGAATGGTTATGACTTGCTTATGTTCTCTAGTGATGAATAACCAATTTTCACATGGTTAGTGGCCAGTGTGGCGTAGGCTAAAGGAAGAGAAGCTTGGTGACGGGCAGTAAGGAAAATCTGCAACTTGATCTTAGCCAAGTCTTAGCTAGTCAGGCTCTCAGCATCAAGGATTAGTGTCAGGTCCCTGGCTGATTTTATCAGTTACCATCTGTTAAAATAGGCCTAGTTGTGACAGCCAGAGTCTACTGGGACCTGTGGTCCTAAGGGTGACCAGTAACTTACTTGCATGGCCTCTTACTCATGCTGTTCCAGAAATGGCATATCCGTGGGCCCCACAGACCGTGGGGGCTTAGCATTTGGTATTCACGATCCCCTTGCTGTCCTAGTAGTCTGGCCTTTAAGTTAAAAGTTCTGCATTTTCTTTGAGTGATCCATCTTGTTCTCTAACTAGTTACTAAGTTATGAATATAGTGTTTAAAAAGTGATGTCACGGGCTGGAGAGATGGCTCAGCGGTTAAGAGCATTGCCTGCTCTTCCAAAGGTCCTGAGTTCAATTCCCAGCAACCACATGGTGGCTCACAACCATCTGTAATGAGATCTGGTGCCCTCTTCTGGCCTACAGACATACAGACAGAATATTGTATACATAATAAATAAATAATTTTTTTTAAAAAAAAAAGTGATATCACATGATATGAAACCATTTAAATTCTGAATCCTCTAGAATTAATGTTTACATATTTCAGGAATTCCCCAGAAGAGCTTGTCTTGCTCCGAGGAGTTCAGGGAATTGATGGCCCTGCCCACATTTGGAGCCAGAAACTTAAAGCATTTAGCCAAAGCCAAGTCTTCAGGTACAGTCAGCATATGTGATTATGGTGTGTGTGCCCATGTTCCCCAGACCTCCCTCCTCCCAACCCTAGTATGTGGCTTGTGTTTTAGGCATAATGGGGAGCCCAAAACCTGCCATCCAGTCAATCTCCGCATCAGCCCTCTTGAAACAGCAAAAGCAACAGATGCTAGAAATGCGGAAGAGGAAGTCGGAAGAGATACAGAAACGGTAAAGGAGTAGTTCAGCTTCGTATTTGGATAGCTCACCCAGGACTCCTCAGAACACTCTAATTGGTTTTTGAATGTGGCTGCCAATGTGGGTTGGCTGTTTTTGTTATAACTTAAATGACATTGAGCTGTCTGCCTCTAGCTTAGGCTGCTGTTCTCAGAGCCTGCTGGTACAGGGAACAGGTAGTGTGACCCTGGGAAGGAGGAAGAAGGAAGGTGAGAAGAGGCTTTTTGAACAATGGTCTTGACCTCAGTATTTTATCTACAAAATGAGAAGTTTGAGTGAGGTGGTTCTGAAGTAAAGCCCCAGACTTTGTTATTTTAAAGGTGTCAAGAGAGGGCTGACAAAATGGCCCAGCAGGTAAACATGATTGCCACCAAGCCAGACAAGCTGAGTTCCATCCCCAGGCCAACATGGTAAAAGTATAGAACCTCTGATCTCCTGTATGTACTCTGTGTTGGGCTTGCGTGCATGCACGCAGACATACATACATACATACATACATACATACATACATACATACACACATACACACATACATACAAAGCAATTGTTTTGAAAGTGTCAGGCGTGGTAGCACATGCCTATAATCCCAACCGTTGAAGGTAGAGAGGCGGGAGGGCTACAAGTTCGAGCAACTGTGTGACCCTGTAGGAAAACATTTACACATCCTTCTTGAGACTGTAGGGCACTATCTTGTGGGTGTTGCAAACAACTATAAAATATAAAATTCTTTTGCTTTCCTGAGTTTTTTTCTTGTGCTTTTCGCATCTCCTGAAACTTACCATCTAACTTTTGTGTCTGTGCTATAATTGATCAGAGCTGGTATTGGCGAATTAGGTCGTTATGATAAGTAACCAGGCTAGCTCAAGAGTAACAGGAATGCTTTAATAGTTAGAGAGGGGAAACTTACACTATAAGAACCGCGCAGAGAGGGCGCGCACTTGCATCTCCCAGTTTTTCTACCTGGGCTCCTGGCGGCCAAACCCTAACCAGATGTGATTGGTTGAGCTTCCCCATCATCGCTGAATAGATGTTTCATGTGTGTAGAATGTTTTCACACTGAAGTTGTCTTAAGTAAAGTATAAGTAGGTAATTACTGGAAGGATGGTTCTCAGTCGGACAGTGTGGCGCGTGCCTGTAACCCTGACACCGATGAGACCTAGGTCCTGTGCTGCATTGTAAGACCCTGGCTCATGCCTGGGTTAGCTCTGAACTCATCCTCCTCCTGGCTTTGCCTCCCAAGTGTAGGAATGTGCCACCACACCTGGCTTGAATCTTTTTCCTAATATGTTAAATCTATACAAAAGAATCACTGGGTAGGTTGCAGTGCCATTCTTGGTAAGGATCTCCTTTTCTTTGACGGTTTCATGCATGTCTATAAGGAATTTTAGTCATTTCACCCCCTGCCATCACACCATCTCACCCCTCCCTTGTGAAGGATATTCCCTTCCTGTAGGATAAACTGAAAAGCAGGGAGATTCCGTGAGGCCCTGGGGGTCTTACAGCTAACCACACACAGGGATACCCACATCACAATTGTAGGTGTGTGCTGTAGACAGCGACTCCTGCAGAGCCAGCTGGTAAACTGTTGTAATAAGAGCGGCAGGGCTGCGTCCCCGGCACCCAGCCGCCCACATGGCTAGCTTATGCCCCGAAATAATTACACGGAAACTGTATTCTTTTAATCACTGCCTGGCCCATTAGCTCCAGCCTCTTATTGGCTAGCTCTTACATATTGATCTAACCCATTTCTAATATTCTGTGTAGCACCATGAGCTGGCTTACCAGGAAAGATCTTAACCTGTGTCTGTCTGGAGTGAGAGAATCATGGCGACTCACTGACTCGGCTTCTTTCTCCCAGCATTCTGTTCTGTTTACTCCACCCACCTAAGGGCTGGCCTATAAATGGGCCAAGGCAGTTTCTTTATTAAATGAAAGTAACTCCTCCATCAGTAAACAGTCATCAGTTAGGCAGTGATAGAACAGCTATGGCATTCAGTTGGCCAAGAGTGAGCAAAGCTGCTGTTGTTCTTGATTGCTAATTTGAATTCTTAACCAAAGAAAGGAAGTTGTTTACCTACAACTAGTTGTCCTCTCTTGATTGTCTAGGGTCTCCCAGTCCACTGAGAGTTCTAGACTTCAAGGTTTTTGAGCCTTGGGAGTATATTTACTTGCATTTATTTACTTTGGGTTTTGGTTGTGGGGTGGAGCCCAGGCTAGACAAATGATTTGTCTAGCCACATGCGCAGCCCCATATTTAGTTACTTCATATTCCTTTCAAGATTCCTTCAGAGCTCAAGTGAAGTCCAGAGCCCAGCAGTGCCATGTTCATCTCAACAGTCTGCTGCCCAGTCTCCTCGAATTGGGGCCGAGTTCCCCAGGTTGGAAAGAACCACAGCCACACGGATGCCTAAGCTTGGAAGAGGCATCTCAGAAGGGGATGATGTTCTCTTTTTTGACGAATCTCCGCCACCAAGACCAAAGCTGGGTGCAGCAGCAGAAGCTAAAAAGGTAGCTGGGGTGCGGGGATACGGCTCAGTGATGAAGTGCTTGCTGTGCGTGAGGACCTGAGTTCGGATCCCTAGTGCCCATGTTGCACTCGTGTAAAAAGCAACGCTTCACGACTGCCTGCAGCACTAGTGGAGGAGGGGAGTGCACACAAATGGATCCATGCTGACCAGCCCTTCTGGGCTGGGGGAAAATCTTATCTCAAAAGATGAGGAGGCTGGGGCTGGAGAGGTGGGTCACACTGGTTGGAGAACTTGGGTGCTCTTAGAGGATCCTAGACCTACACCAGACGGCTCACACAGCCTCCAACTGCCTGACACCCTCCTCTGCCCTCCAGGGCACCTGTCCACACAGGTGCACACACAGATAAGCAGGTACTCGGACATACAAATGAATTTCAAATAAATAAGGTGAGAACAATCAAGGAAGAAAACTCTGGCGTCCATTTGCGGCCTCCACAAGCTCTTGCATGTGCACGCAAGCACTCATATGTGCTATAAACACCAAGGTGTTTTGTGTCTGTTTGGTTTTGCTGGCTTCTGTTTTCATTGCTTGACTTTGTATTCTGTGACTAGAGATTGCATTTGAATCCCTGTGCTACTATCCAGGAAAGATGGTCGCTTAGCAGCTGTTTACCAATCATCCTAAATAGATTCAAAGTAATTTGCACTGATGATGGTGTCAGCATAATTCCATTAATCTAATCCAAGAAAGTGAGAGCCATTATCTCAGTGCACTTTCTTGTCAGTCTAGAAGAAACAGCCTTCAGGAAGATAGTGTCTACAGCTGAGACAGTAGCTTTAGACCAAAACAAATCCTGTAATTGTTGACATAAAACTGCAAAATAATGGTGGAAAATCTAGCTTTTTAACCATGGCTGCAACTATGTTTAGGGGCCCTTTGTGACTAAATTTATGAGTCATGAAAATTTTATTACTAATAAAAGTATGAGCACACTATGTCAGAAAATTAATTAAGAGTCAAACACGTGATGAATCCAGGCTGCTCCTGGTAATCCTTGCCTGTGTTGATGGAGAGACTTCTACAGGCTTGCTTTTTTTTTTTTTTTGGTTTTTCGAGACAGGGTTCCTCTGTGGTTTTGGAGCCTGTCCTGGAACTAGCTCTTGCTTGTAGACCAGGCTGGTCTCGAACTCACAAAGATCCGCCTGCCTCTGCCTCCCGAGTGCTGGGATTAAAGGCGTGCGCCACCACCGCCCGGCTACAGACTTGCTTTTTATCACGCCACATGCCATCCCAATACACAGCACCAATGAATACTGTGAAACATCTTGGCTCAGGTTCCATACTGTTTTATATTATAATTTGCAGTGGTTTTGCTATATGCACAACTTTCTACTCTTAGAGAAACATAATGGTTTAGTTACAGAAATTAAACATAACTTAGTATTTTCCTCCTATCATTCATCAGCCTGTAAGTATCAAATCAGTATATCTCTGAACTGTTTTATGTTAGAACATTTGGCTTTCCAACAACTTCCCTAAGCACACTTCTGCTACTTCATAGTGCTTATTTCTGTGAAATACCATTCATAGGCCTAGCTCTTTGCTATCTGTTTGTAGACCTATTTCTGTTCTGTCAAATTTTAGTAATTGTGTGTGCTCTTTTTAGTGTGTGTATAGTGCACATGTCATGCTTGTGGTGGTCAGAGGACAACTTGCAGGAAGAGCTTCTCTCTGCCCACCCACATGGGTTCCCAGGATGGAACTCAGATGATTAAGCTTTCCCCACAGGACCATCTTAGCAGCCCAGTTTCTCTAGAGAACAAAGGGGCTGAGGCTACAGGCACCTGTCTCATCTCAACTCTTTTTTTCTTTTTCTAGTTAGCTGCTATTGCAAAATTAAGGGCAAAAAGCCAGATTCTTACAAAAACGGATCCAAACAGTATTGTAAGGAAGCAGATGTGTCCCCAAGATGTACTGGAAGTGAAGGAGCGTGCAGAGAAGAGCAACATGGTTTCTCCTGAAGGTATTGCAGCTTCACAGTCAGTAGTGGGATAGACAGATCCTGTTAGAGAGAGAAGTACTAAGTATCGCCAGCCCTGGCATTGTGTTGGTTTTGAGTTGGTCTCAAAGTCGTCCAACTCTCCTCTTGCTCCAGTGCCGACGTCTGGGTTTGCAGTCACATAGCACCTGCCTGGCTCCTCCAGTTATTCTTGTATAACACACTGACTTGGAATGGAACCATGTACACTTTGAGCACGTGAGGAAAGGATTGTTCACTGAATCTATGCATTTTATATTTACATAAAGATTTTTGAAAGGAATGGAATTCCTTTGTTTTAATTTGCTGTTTCTATTTTTAAAAACACGGGAGCTGCTAATGTCCTTTTAAGTGGGCTCGTAAGTCAAATTTGTGTTCTTTTCTATCATCGTACTCAGAAGTGAAGGACAGTCTTCATGTCAGGCATGCTCCACCTCATGTTCTTGTTCTAGGCTCTACCTCTCTGCTTAGTTTTTGGTTACTTGTTTTTTGTTTGTTTGTTTTTAACAAAGCCTCATTATGTAGCCAAGGTTGTCTTCAAACTTGGTAATTCTCCTGCCTTACTTTGCCAATAATGGGATCACAGCCCCTTGTGCTCAGCTTTCTGTCCACTCTTGAAGTCACCCCTGTCAGTTACAAGTGGGGTCCCAATGTCAGGGTTGAAGAGCCTGGAAGGAACAGAAAGGGAAGGGAGCGGGTGGGTGAAACACACTGGTTCCCTCGGTGTTCTCAGTAATCACTATGTTCTGCAGAAGATGAGCTGGAGCCTGCCAGGAAGAAAAGGAGAGAGCAACTTGCCTACTTAGAATCAGACGAATTCCAGAGAATTCTAAAAGCAAAGTCTAAGCACACAGACATCCTGAAAGAGGTAAGCACCTAAGCAATCAGATCAGTGTCGTTCAAATCAAAGTGCTTGTTGGACTATCTGCTTCTCTGCACAGGTGAAGAAGGACCTATGTGGTTCGCTTTGAGAAGCAGGAATGTTTCAGATGGGGGATGTGTACGTGCGTGTGTGTATGTGTGTGAGCATCAGAAGACAGCTCAGCTGCTGTGCTGTGTGCCTGCTGACCTGAGGGGTGTGTATGTGCGTGTGTGTATGTGTGTGGACATCAGAAGACAGCTCAGCTCTTGGGCTGTGTGCCTGCTGACCTACAAGCTTCTGGGCATTTCTCTTGGTTCTGCCTTAGTTGTGCTAGGGTTACAGATGCATGTTAATTTTTATGTGGATTCTAAGGATACAGCTTATGTGGTTCGACTTACAAAGCAAGTGTTCTTACCCACTGAGCCATCTGCTTGGTACTCTCAAGTAACATTTTAAATTTGCATTGTTCTTACCGTGAAGAATAACAACTGATAATAATTAAATAGACTGCCACATCATGAAGTTTGCATTTGGCTTGGCTGTGTTATGTGGGAATAATGTTTACTACTTGTTGTTTTCTTCTCTGCAATATGAGAGGAATTTTTTTCCATTCAGACATTTTTATATTGACATTTCAGGTACATCCAGTCAACAATTAGCCCCATCACTCCCAATCCCCTTTAATAACAAGCATCCATATTAAAATTCATGGATAGTATAAATTGCCTGTACTTACAGTTTCTGAGATATCATTATGATATACAAACTAATATGAGAGAGACAGGAAAATATTTTTGACAATATTTATTTCATCCTTTAAATGCTTGGAGATAGCTTACCCTAGGAGAAATAATATAGTCAGAGGCTTGAATCCGTAAGTGTAAATGAGACAGACTAGAAATGATGCTTCAGCAGAGCAGGCGTGAGTTATCCTGGGAACTAAAGCATTTCGTCGGTGCACACAGGAGCTGCTTAGTTGTGTTCTTAGAATAGTCAAGTGTTTATCAACCATGCACAAGAGCATCACGCTGTGCAGAAAACAGTTCTGTTCTGTATGTTATAGTCAGGTTCCTATCCACGTGTCCCCTAAAGCACAGCATATCTGTGTAGGACAGTAAATGCTGCTGTCATACGGGGAGTGACCCTGCTGGGCTGGAGGTAGCAGATTCCCAGACTGTCCCCTGGGGAGTGCCACTGTTCCCAATTATCCGTTCTTCTATTGATTAATACCTAACAACAGGGTTATAAGTCTTTCCATTGGACTGAAACTCAGAAAGGATAACAAAGCCAGCCTCAAAGACTCCAGACTGAACTCCTGTGTGTTCCCCAAAGGTGACCTGCACGCTCACCTTGTGTCGTCACTTTTTAGATACAGCCCCCTGCCCTCATCCCTGCTGCTCCAATTGCTTGGGATGCTCTTGTGCCCTGAGCACTTGCAGAGGCCAGTACCTAGCAGATGGGGTGGCCACCCGTGGGGCCAAGTGCACTCTGTGGAATCTGTTGGATCAGTCTGTTTACTGACATTGCTAATAATGTCACTGGATTTATTTGAATTTGTTTTAAAAACCAAATGCCTTTAGATTTTTTTTATTCCCTATTTTAAGGACTCTTTTTTTCTGCCTCTTATGATCGTTGGTTTGCAGTTGGTTTACTCTGTGAAGGGTTCTGACATTTTGCCTGTCTCTTCAGTTCTGTTTTGATGATTCTCGAACTGTTGTGAGCATTACTGGATTTGGTGGAGTTACTCCTGTGGGTTTTCTCATCAGGCCGAGGCTGAACTACAGAAATCCTATTTTGAGCCACTAGTGAAAAAAGAACAAATGGAAGAAAAGATGAGGAACATCAGAGAAGTGAAGTGCCGAGTAGTGACGTGCAGGACGGTGCGTGCAAGGCTGTGTGGGGCAAGTTGGCAGGGTATTAGGAATGTGGGGATGTGGGGCCGTCTTGTAATGTCATTTAATTAGACTGGAAAATAGACAAAGTTCAGGCTCCCTGCCTGATGGGATAGTGATGCCATGGAGCATTTGTAAGGAGGTTCGGCCATATGGCCGCTACGACCAAGTTGTTCCTCCTGCTGTTAAGTTCCAACACACCCTGTGTATTGATGGTTCAAAGTTTGCCATCTCTGGGAACTTGGCCAAACATTTAAAAATTTTTTTTAATTATTTATTTATTTTGGGAGGGTTCTATGTAACTCTGACTGAGCTGAAACTTACTGTGTCCCAGGCTGTCCTTGAGCTTGCTCCCCTTCTGCTGCAACTTCCCAAATGCTGGCTATAGAGACAGGCACCTCCAAGCTCAACCTTCCTGACATCTCAGAGTAATGTTATTCTATGTGTCTGCTTAGCTGGAAATGGGGCAGGCATTAGGAAAAACAGTGTAAGAAAGAGTCAAGAAATCCACTTGAGGGCTGGAGAGATGGCTCAGAGGTTAAGAGCATTGCCTGCTCTTCCAAAGGTCCTGAGTTCAATTCCCAGCAACCACATGGTGGCTTACAACCATTTGTAATGGAGTCTGGTGCCCTCTTCTGGCCTGCAGGCATACACACAGGCAGAATATTGTATACATAATAAATAAATAAATATTTAAAATAATAGAAAAAAAAAAAAGAAATCCACTTGAACCTGGTGTGGTGACTCTGTGCCTCCAATCCCAGGATTTGAGAGATAGAAATAGGAGACTCGACGTGAACATGAATTTGAGACCAGTGTGGGCTCCAGAACCCTGTCTCATAAAAACGATGAGTTGATCAAGTCCCAGCAGGGACAGACTGTGGCGGGAAGACTCTCAGCAGCTCCTAGTCCCTCCTTCAAAGCCTCTCACCGCACATGCGGTTTGTGTTGTCTGTGCAGTGTGCCTACACCCACTTCAAGCCACTGGAGACCTGCACCAGTGAACAGCATAACCTCCATTGGCACGATGGCGTGAAGAGGTTCTTCAAATGTCCTTGTGGAAACAGGACCATCTCCCTTGACAGGCTCCCAAACAAGCACTGCAGGTAGGAGGATTGCCCGGGTTCTCTGTGTCTGTGGCACCTCCTTTATGGTCCCTGGAGCCTGAGATCATCGCCCCATGCCTTCCTGTAGCTCCTGATGACACGCAGGCTGAGACTGTTACCTGGGACCCCTGAGAAGTAGCCCCACTCCCCCAGGTGAAGGGTGTGCACGGTGGTGGTGGACTGATGGGTGTTCACTAGGGTGAGCAGTGTGGTGGACTGATGGGTGTTTTTGTTCACTGGGGCGTGCATGGTGGTGGACTGATGGGTGTTCATGTTCTCTAGGGTGAGCAGTGTGGTGGACTGATGGGTGTTCATGTTCACTAGGGCGTGCATGGTGGTGGACTGATGGGTGTTCATGTTCACTAGGGTGAGCAGTGTGGTGGACTGATGGGTGTTCGTGTTCACTAGGGTGAGCAATGTGGTGGACTGATGGGTGTTCATGTTCTCTAGGGTGAGCAGTGTGGTGAACTGATGGGTGTTCGTGTTCACTAGGGTGAGCAATGTGGTGGACTGATGGGTGTTCATGTTCTCTAGGGTGAGCAGTGTGGTGAACTGATGGGTGTTCATGTTCTCTAGGGTGAGCAGTGAAGTGGACTGATGGGTATTCACTAGGGCGTGCATGGTGGTGGACTGATGGGTGTTCACTGGGGCGTGCATGGTGGTGGACTGATGGGTGTTCACTAGGGTGAGCAGTGTGGTGGACTGATGGGTGTTCACTGGGGCGTGCATGGTGGTGGACTGATGGATGTTCACTAGGGCGTGCATGGTGGTGGACTGATGGATGTTCACTAGGGTGAGCAGTGTGTATAGCCCGTGGCTGGAAGAACAGGAGCTTTTCCAGCAGACAGCACTTATGATGAGAATGATGCTCTCCCTAGACCCAGAGCATTCTCCTCTAGGAAACAAAAATTCCTGCCTAGATTGTGCTCCTCACTGGGATATGTATTGCCCTGTTGTACCGTCATCTGAAGTTTCATCTCTGAAGTCTCCAGATTACAAAGTAGCTGAAGGCCATTTCTCGAGTCGTTGAAGGCTTATCAGTAGTTTCAGAACTTAGCCATAGATGAGAATATAATGAGCACTTCCTTGAACAGCTAACGAAGGGACAACTTTTCCCCTGAGTGCCAGCCTCACCCCCACTGCCTTTATGTCTATGGGGTTGAGAGTCTGTTAATACCTTACTACTGATTAAAGCCTTTTTTTTTTTCTATTTCAGTAATTGTGGCCTCTACAAGTGGGAACGGGATGGAATGCTAAAGGTGTGTATGATAATCTGCTTTTCATCACTGTAGCAAACATTACCTGAAATAATGAGCTTCAAAGGAGAAAAGGTTCACTTAGTTCACAGTTCTTCAGTTTCTGCCTGGTTAGTCTGTGGCCTTGTTGGTTTTGGACCTATGGTGAGAGGAGAAGACAAAGGAGGCTTGCTTACCAGGAGCGCACAAGCTGTGCCAAAGCTATAGCACCTGGCCTTGGGGCATTCTAGATGTTATCTGTACCTGTGTGCTACTTGCATTCTAATCTGTGATTAAGTTGCTGACCCGTTTCTTATTCTTGCACTCCCCTTTCCTAGGAGAAGACTGGTCCAAAGATAGGAGGAGAAACGCTGATGCCAAGAGGTGAAGAGCACGCCAAGTTTCTGAACAGCCTTAAATAACCCTCTGCAGATGGTTTCTCACAGCCACCCTTACTTCTTGTGGCTGTGTTGTCCTTCTTCCTGATTGGCACTGTGAGGAAGAAGTGCTTGGTAAGCACCCTGCCTCCTCCTTTCCCATTGTGTGCAGGTTTGACACCATCGTTAACACTGACAGGCACTGGGAAGTCAGCCTGCCATAGTCTTTGCTGTTCACACTCCAGTGCCTGCCTTACAACAGCCACACAGATGTTTGCCCCCAAACTGAAAGGTGACTATGGAACTGTGCTTCTGGATCTCCTGGTTGGAGACAGAGAATGAATATTTTAATTTAAATCACAGTCAAGTTCAAGTGTTAATATGGGCACCGAGATACAAAGAACAAATTTCGGATGACCGTCGGTGCTTGGTTCCCTTGTCTGTAGTACCCCAGCACTCAGGTTCTGGGTGAAGAATTTCCTTGCTGCTCATGCGGTCTGAATGTGTGACATTGGAAGCCACCCCCTTTCCTTTTGTTCCACTGTTATTTCAAGTCACTGAGCCAATTGTGACTCAGCTCTTTGATGCTCACAGTGCTGTGGGACTCTGAAGTAGAAATACCTAAAGGTGGCTTTATTTAAAATAAAGCAGATATACAACCTGAGAAGTTGCAAAGCATGACTCAGAAACCAGCTGTGCAGACAGAATCTCATGGACTTTGCGGGTGGCGGCTATACTTGATTATGTGTGTCAAGAATCTTAAAGATCAAAGCCTCTACTTTTCCCCAGGAACTGTAGTTTTTGAGATCAGACTGGCTGGACAACCTACTTTTCAAATAGTATTTGACCCGGATGAGTGCTGGTGCTGTCTAATGCTAGAGGAAACTGGGAGGGTCGTTACCCTGGAATCTGAACTCTGACTGGACAATGTCAAGAGTGTAATCCCGTGGAAAGTAGTTACGAGGTTTTCAAGCACCAAGGAGACATGGCATGCTCCGGGTTTCATACAGCATTGTTTCTGCTCTGGGCAGAAGATGCTAACCATCGCAGATCTAACCACCATCCTCTTAGGAGTGCTGTGCTTACAGGATGCTTTAGACTTTGGCTTCTAATTTAACAAAGAAAAAATAAAGTGTTTATTAATTAAAACCAAAAGGCACTTGAAACTGATAATTGGAATGGGGGTGTATCTGAAGTCTGCCTAGAACGTGAACGGTAGATTGTTCTTTGAGCCACCTTTACTATCTGGGACATGTGTTCTCATCCGAATAGGACGTGACTGGAATCCTCACTTACATGCTGTCTTTAAAATGTGTCTGTATTTACAAGGCTTCATGGTGACCTGAGTCTGGATGCCTTTATTTTTAAACTTTAATTTTAAACTTCTAAGTAATTGGAAACACAGTGGAGCCACTTCCCACTTACACTGAGTATTGGAAGGCTTGGATTTGTGTGCGTTGTGTGTGGTTTCCCAGAATATTCAGGTGTAAAAATGAGTAGCGAGAACTGCTCATGAGCCTTAAATACTCATTAATGAAATTAGTCTTATAATCCTGCTTTTTAGTGTTTTTACCAACTATTAAATACTTTCATACAAACTCACCCCGCGTTTCTCTTTGTTCTTGATCTATTGTTTTTTTTGTTTTGTTTTTTTTTAAGATTTTTTTTATTTATTATGTATACAATATTCTCCCTCCATGTATGCCCACATGCCAGAAGAGGGCACCAGACCTCATTACAGATGGTTGTGAGCCACCATGTGGTTGCTGGGAATTGAACTCAGGACCTTTGGAAGAGCTGCCAGTGCTCTTAACCACTGAGCTATCTCTCCAGCCCCTTCTTGATCTATTGTTGGTGCTGTTTTGTATCATCAGGCAGTTAGACTAGGGCAAGCTATTCACTCTATTCCAGCAACATTCAGAAACTGGCTGATCTGAATGCATCTTCATGATGCTTTGTTTGGTTTGGTTTTGTTGTTTGGTTTTGGTTTTCTGAGACAGGGTTTTTCTGTGTAGCTGTCCTGGAACTCACACTGTAAACCAAATTGGCCTTGAACTCACAGAGATCTACCTGTCTCTACTTCCCAAGTGCTGGGATTAGGTGTGCACCACTACCGCCCACCAATGATGGGTTTTTTTGTTGCTGTTTGTTTGTTTTGTATTTTCTCTGTTTCTGTTTATACCATAATAACTTTTTTAAAAACAAAATCTTGTTTCCCAACAACGGAAGTTGAAGTCGTTTAGCTAACAGTCCTGCAGAATAACAAATAGGGCCCTTCCAAATGAGCGATGAATATTTCCCAACAGAAGCTTCAGAGTGGCTGATGTTTAGCAGAGTAAACAGGAGTTGGGTAAATAATGCCTAGTCATTATTTTTTTAAATAATTTTGTTAAAGGGCACAGATGTGGAGCAATGGGTCACAGTTAGGAACAGTCAGTGCTCTTCCCGAGGAGCTGGCTTCACTCCCAGCTCTCACGTGTTAACTCTAGTTCCAAGGAATCCAATTCCCCTTTACCCCACTTTCTGACCTCCAAATAGAATCTTTTTTTTATTATTATTAAAGCACAAATCTGTTTGCCTAAGTATGTCACTGATAGCCATGAAAATCATCATTACTATCTGTGATAGAGCTTGGGTACACAGAGTCTCCTCAGAACTGTGGAGAGTTCAAAGGTGAAATTCGGCCAGGCGGTGGTGGCACACGCCTTTAATACCAGCACTTGGGAGGCAGAGGCAGGCGGATCTCTGTGAGGTCGAGGCCTGCTTGGTCTACAGAGTGAGTTCCAGCTCCAAAGCTACACAGAGAAACCCTGTCTCAAAAAACAAACAAGAAAAAAAGGAAATTCTACATTTGCCAATATATGAAAAAGAAATGAAAGGCCAGTTGGCTAAAATTGGAAGAATTTGTAGAAAAACTTAAAAACTTTAAAATTAAAAGAACAGTCACTAGGAACTTGTCCTTAAGACAAGAATCCATTTTCTATCATTTTCTATTTATCTTTTCCTAGAGTTTAAGAAAAATGTGCCTGCCATCTTTGACTTGGCATGGTATTGTGAGACTCATCCATGTCACTGCATGTATCCATGGTTATTACTAAGTGTTCCACAGTATAGGTGTGCCTGTCTATTTAATCACCTATTACTGGGCATTTTGATTGGATCCTTTTCACTTTGGGACTGTGACTAAAGCTACTACAAATATCCATTCAGAAGTATTTCTGAGTTTATATCTTGGGTCTTTTAGATAAAATCTAAAAATGGAATATCTAGGTTGTATCATAAATATATATATGTCATAAATATATATGTGTGTGTGTGTGTGTGTTAGCTTTATAAGACACTGCCAGCCTTACTGGAAAGTGGTTGTATTCTCTTTCACACCATCTAGTAAACGTGTGAAAATTCAGTTTTCCGTTTGCTCCACAGCATTACCAACACCTGATACTGTCAGTCTTTTTAAGGTGTGTGTGTGTGTGTGTGTGTGTGCATTCTGTGTATATGCAAGTATCCACAGAGGCCAGAAAAGGGCATCAGATCCCCTGGTGCTGAAGTCACAGGCTGTCCTAAACTTGCCTATATGGATGCTGGGAGCCAAGCTTTCCTCCTGGAAGAGCCGCAAGTGCTCTTAACTGTTGCGCCCTCTCCCCAGCCCCTTGTTAATCGTTTTTAAGTTTAGCTATTCTGATTGGTGTGTAGTGGCATCTCATTACAGTTTTCATCCTTGTCACCACCCTTCAGCATCGGGCTGCTTTCACCAGCCAACTGTTTGTGTGTAGCATTGGGATGAGTTATCAAAATTCGGTCTCTAGTCTGAATACAAATGCTTGCTTTAATCATGAAGGAGTCTAAAGATGGTTGTGTATGGGCTGGAGAGATGGCTCAGCGGTTAAGAGTATTGCCTGCTCTTCCAAAGGTCTTGAGTTCAATTCCCAGCATCCACATGGTGGCTCACAACCATCTGTAATGAGATCTGGTGCCCTCTTCTGGCCTGCAGACAGAATATTGTATACATAATAAATAAATATTTTAAAAAAAAAAAAAAAAGATGGTTGTGTATGACCTAAGTCAGTGGTTCTCAACTTTCCTAATGCTGCAACTGTGGTGACCCCCAGCCATAAAATTATTTCATTGCTACTTCATAACTGTGATTTTGCTACTGTTATGAATCATAATGTAAATAGTTTTGAAGACGACCTGCAAATTGAGAACCTCTGGTCTAGAGAGTGATCTGCAGTAGCCATATTTTTGATTTTGAGTGAGTGAGTTCATTAAGTTTATAAAAACAGTTAAGGACTATGCTATAGCAAGTGGTAGAGCTAATGTGCTTGAGGTCAGAGGACAGCTTGGCAGTAGTTGGTTCTCTCCGACCACCTGAGTCCCGGGGATAGAACTCCTACGTCATCAGGCTTGCCACCGGGCACTTTTACTCTTTGAGCCATCTCACCAGCCTAAATTAAGATCTTACCAAGGCATTAGAACACTACTGTTTGAAAATTAATTAAAAATTAAATAACTCAACCAAATGGGGACACATGTAACAAGTATAGAGAAAATACAAGACTCATTGTGGGGCTTCGGAAAATCCCCACGCCACTTCCCAGGAAGTCTGAGTAAATAGAATCACCCCTAAAGCAGTTTCTTTGGTCACTGTCCTTGTTTTGGGTGGTGCTGGGAATTGAGCCCAGGACCTTGAACTTGGTAAGCACTGCTTTGCCAATCTACCTCCAACTTGAGCCCCCACCTCCCAGTACTTGTAAAATAAAACCTGTGAATAGAAATTAGTGAGACAATTTTGACACCTTCGTTCTCAGCCTCTTCAGAAAGAGAGGACAGCGATGGAAGGACAGGGTAGAAACCTGTCCCAGTAGCTGCTCTTGACAAGGCCAGGGAAGTACAAATTGCTCTTTTGGCCAGTGCCCCATGGAATCTGGTCGCTCGGATTCCTGGTCCTGTTACCTTTGGCATCGTTCTCACCAGGGAGTGACAGTGCTGGCCTTTTAGTGAAGGCGTTCTAGACTGAATTTGAAAACTAAATATAATGGACCCCTTGTTGGGAACAGGGGTGAGTGAGGTGAAAGAATTCCTCCCCGGCCTCTGCCGCCAGAATTCTTTATCGAGGGCCAGTATGCCAAGTGCAGCCATTGAAGAGGCAAGGGCAGACTTTAGGGTTTTGTTTTTTTACTTGTTTTTTTAACTGGCTGTTCTCCCAAATCTTACTTTCTGACGTCTGCTTGGTGTCAACATCCCTTCCATCGGTCACCACAGGCTGGTGCTACACCACAGGCTGGTGCATGTGTGGTGTGGCCTTGGAGCAGAATGCACCCAGCTGTTGGCATCTACCTGTCTGCTAGCCTGTGGGAGGAGATGCCAAGCAGGAGGTCAGGTGAAAGTAGGTCAAGTGGACAGGGTCAACCAGATTAGGACCCCTGTTTCCCTAGAAAATAGAGAGAGTGATACTTTACCTTTCTTCTGTTGCCCAGCTGGGTGTGTAACCCAGATGCGTGTGGGTTTTGTGTTTACCAGCTCAACAACCACAGATTAAAAGCATTTGAGATAAAGATTGCTTCTGCACTAACTTAAGACATTTTTGTCATTGTTCTAAAAATAATAGTTCGAGAATAAAACCATTTACATTGTATTACCTTTACATAATCTAGAGATGAACTGGAACATACAAGATGTTGGGGGAAGGGGTTGTGCACACGTGGTTTACATAAGAACTCATCAGGGTCCAGGCGGTGGTGGCGCACGCCTTTAATCTCAGCACTTGGGAGGCAGAGGCAGGCGGATCTCTGTGAGTTCGAGGCCAGCCTGGTCTACAAGAGCAAGTTCCAGGATAGGAACCAAAAAGCTACAGAGAAATTAAAGGTCAGAGTTTGAAGTTTATTCTTGCTCTCTCAGAGTCGTTGACAACAGTTGTGACAACAAATAAGAAATCCTGACCTAGGGGGTGGTTAATTTGAGTGTAGAGGTGCGTCCACTCTACTTGACCAAAGGTCAGAGAATTCAAGGCTATTCCTGCTCCTTCAAGGAGATTGGCAGGAAGTTCCAGGAGTGGCTGCTTGCAGGATACTTGGTCTATTCCTTATATCATGTTAACGAAGTCTCCCCTCCCCTTTCAGAGTGGAGTATATAAGCCTGTGGAAAATAAACATGGGCGAATTCAGTATTCACTGAATTTCTCTCCCAGTGCTGCTCTGTGTTTATTTCTCCCATATATTTGTTCCTTTTGCTAAATAATTCTAATCATCACGCTCCTACCCTGGAACGTGCTAATTCTATCGAGGTTGGACCCCCTACAGCTGTCACCCCAACATGTGGCTTATGACAGGAAATGAGCATCTTTAGACACTGGTTAGTCTGAGACCCAGTCTTCTCGGATACCGAGAGACAACTGTAGTCAATTTAGAAAGCACCTTTCTTCCTAATTACCCGTCAAAGAGGAAAGTTCTCAAGGCCTGTCTTGTCATCTAGCTCCTGGCTAACCAAAAGTGACCACAGTCCAACCTCCCTTGGATCATTAGCCCAACAACATATAATCCAGCCACCTAAACTCACAGCAGCCTAAGCCATTATTAGAAAGGTTAGGCCCATTAGAAAGGTTCACCACCCTTCATGTTTGGTGGCCCAGAAGGTATGAATGAAGGTGGATCAGTCTAGGATTTCCATTGTAAGTGGATCAGATACCTACAGGAGCCACCCCCAAGAAAACAAACTTGGGAATTAATAACGGTTTTTGGGCTCTTATTCTGTCATTTGGGGATGGGGCAGGAATCAGGTGGAATCTGTGTGAGTCTCTAGTAAATTAGAGAGGAACATCTCCGAATTTTGGTCTGCTCAAACCCGAATGCGTTCTCATCCAGTTTCCACGAGAAGCCAGATCCTTTCTGTTGAGATCTATCTCAACATTGAGATGCCCATTCCTTGGGAGTGCTGGTAACCTCAGCACCCTCCGGTAATGTAATAAAAATAGCTATCAAATATCGAGGTACCTGCCAAGCTTTTCGTTGATACCAGTTTTCCCCAGTGTTAGTACATGCTAACGTACAGCTTCATAGCGTATCCAGAGGGCAACGTGGAGCAACAGCTGCTGGCCTTCCACTCCTGCAACAAATACCTGGGGACCAGCAGTATCTAAAGAGAGAGGAGTTAGGGTCCTTCTTGGTTTTTGAAGCTTCAGTCCACGGCTGACCCGTCTCGTGGCTCTGCATGAGGCCTGTCATGGCAGGAACATGTGGCACTCATTTCATGGTCAGCAGCGAGAGAGAATGGGAAGGCATCAAGGTGCACAGGTCCCCGTGAGGTCCCAGAACTCCTCCTTCTGGGCCCACCTGTAGAACTTTCCACCACCTCCCAGTAGCACAAAATCAAATGCCAACCTTTTAACTTCGGGCTTTTGTGGCAGTCTCGACACAAATGGTGGCAGATAAATGGGCTCCTGAACAGCCTTTCTGGGGCTGGGCCTGACGCAGAAGCACTGGGGGTAGGGACAGACAAATCCTGCAGGCGGGTGTGCACTGGAGCCTGGTGAGGTGTGATGGCACCAGCAGCCGAGTGTGTTTCAAGGGCCCCTTCTCCAAGACTCACCTGTGAATGTTTCAAATTGCTGCTATCTCTAGATTGACAATACAGAAATTAGGGCCTGCATTTCACCCCTTTTTTGAGTAAGGAATTAGGGACACCAACACTAGCCACACACCCCGAGAACACCATTGGCTTTGATACAAAACAGTTATGGAGGGAAAACTTAGAAGCTCTGAAAATTCTCTGAGTACCTGCTACCTGACAGAGACTTACTTCCTCGTGTGGAAACTGAACCAACCTGAACCATGACCACTGTACTGAGGCTACTGGTAAAGAGGCCCCCACAAATCCCCGTAGGAAAGAGAAATGGGGGAAGAGAGATGGCTGTGTATCTGTGGCACTACAGAAGTTTATCACCCCACTGTGAACTGTGATGGGCCTTGTACTCCAAGCTGGATTCTCCTAGTTTTGAAAGGCGAGTACCAGGCCCTGGAAGGAGGGCGGGTCCTCCATTCTGCCTGTGCAGTGTTTCAGTATTTAAAGTTAGGGCGGGGGATAGGGGAAGAGGTGTAGCTCAGTCTAGAGCATGTGCTCAGCACGACACACGGACACACGGCTCTCTTGGAGGTTTGTTCCAACGCTACACAAGGTTAAGTCAGCAACTTTATTAGTAGGCCATAAGCAAACCTTTTGCTGCAATCCTTTTAACAGTGCTATCAGACGGGCATTCTAATCCTGTTTCCAGTGGCTAAACAAGGGGACAGCACGTCGATGTGATGATGGGAGAAAACATAGGTGGTTGTTCACCTCAAAAAAAAAAAAATCCACAAAGAAACAAAAGCCAGGTATTGTAAGACATCAGAATAAAGGGTGTGCATCCCCGGAGCTGTTGGCCTGGGCAACCCCTGAACTTCACCTTGTGGGCCTGTCTGTGGGAGAGAGGCAGGTGGGCGGGAGGTGGGGGGGAGATGGGTGGCGGGTGCCATGCCTGTCTTCCTCAGTTGCTTCAGATCGAGGTCAGATGTGATGGCGGTTGTAGAGGTAGGGAGGGTATAGGCCGTCATAATGCCACTGCCGCCACTGCTCCACCGCCTCCCTGGTCCTCTCTTCCTGCTCTGAAGAGGAAAGACAAAGGTCACTGTGCATAGAGAGGACCCAACCCTGCTTTAGTTGTCAATCATCCCACAGCATCTGCTAAAGGGACATTAAGCCAAGATTCCTGTGTGCCCTGAAGACTTCTGAGATCAGAGCTGATGGGGGCTGGTGAGCATGTGTACACAGGTTTTGGATCAGGCAAGGGGATAAAGATCATGGCTGGTTGCCAGCAGAACTGAGACAAAGATATCCAAGCTGTCTTACCTAGACTACCCAGCAATGAGGGGAAAGGCTGAAACAGACAACTAGACATCAAACTAGCAAGTAATGTCATGGCCACATGGGGATACAAGCCACACCTTGAAAAACTCATGTACGAGGGCCAGTGAGATGGGTTGTCTGGGGGTAGTGCTTGGTGTTAAGCCTAACAATCTGAGTTCTACACCTCAAACCCACACGAAAGGAGAGACTCAACTCCCACAAGTTGTTCTCACTTCTACAGCATGCACGTGCACGCACACACACACAATAACAATAGTTTAAAGGCAAACATGGAAATTATTGACAGCATGGAATGGTGTCTCATGTATTTTCCCTATAAACTGTTTTGCTTTGCTTTTTTTGAGATAAAAATCTTATGCATTTAAGGCTGACCTGGAACTCATGATCGTCCCGCATCAACTTCCTGAGTGCTGGAATTATGGGTACATGCCACCATACCTGGCGTGTTCTATGTTTTCTAAGCTTCAACAATAAAATTTTGTTGTCAAAACTAACCGGAAAAGGAGCAGGCAACACACATGTCAGGCACCATGGCTACTGAGAATGTCTCATTTCTGTGTACTCCCCTTTGCCCTGAAATCCCCTTCTGTATTTGGAACAACCAGGTACACACAGAGCCCAGCCCTGGTGGAGGTGTTAGCCTTCCAGACATTTCTCAGTGGAGCAACTCTTCTCTGAGCTGTGATTTTGACATAGATGCTGGTTAAGGTGTGCCTTTTAGGAAGCAGCTCACTGGCAGAGCTCAGACATTCATTGGCTTAGCATGAAGCTGTGAACTGAAAGGTTGTCATGGGGCTCAGAAAACAAGCTGCTGGGGGCATGGGACCAACCCGCACCCTCTACTTATGTGTGACAATGATGTAGTGTGATCTACTTGTGGAGCTACTAATGGTAGGAACAGAACCTGTCCCCAATGCTTTGGCTGATTTCGGGAACCTACTTCTTGTACTGGGTTGCCTTGCCCAGCCTTAATACAAGGAGAGGAGCTCAGTCCTACCTCAACTTGATATGCCATGCTTTGTTGACACCCATGGGAGGCCTATCCCTTTCTGAACAGAAACAGGAGGAGGAATGGATTGGGGTATGGGGTGGGGGATGGAAGAAGAGGAGGGAGGAGAAACTACAGTCAGGCTATAAAATAAATGAAGATATTTAATTAATAATAATTTTAAAAGGGCATCTAACTGAAAATTGTTACATCTAGTTTATAGCTTTTTTTTTAAAGATTTATTTATTATGTATACAACATTCCTTCCACGGATGCTTGCATGCCAGAAGAGGGCGCCAGATCTCATTATAGATGGCTGTGAGCCACCATGTGGTTCCTGGGAATTGAACTCAGGACCTCTGGAAGAACAGTCAGTGCTCTTAACCTCTGAGCCATCTCTCCAGCCCTAGTTTATAGCTTTCAATAATTGTTATTATTCACTGCCCAAAGTCCTTAAAAATCATATAAATAAAAGTATTTTACAGGAAAAAGGCTGCAGGTGTCTGCAAGATAACAAGTTTGGGCAGCTGGATCACTGTGACAGTACTCAGGGCAGAATGGCTGCGTGGGGTGAGGTGGCAATGAGTTTGACTTTTTTCAAAAATTGATTCTATGGTGAGCTAGGCTGGCTCTCTTTCCCCTTCCTTTATCAAGCTCTGGAGAGACCCTTCAGGTCGCTCTCTTTCTCACTGCCCATTCCTTCACCCTTGCGGACCCATGGGAAGATCCCCCAAAGCCTCCATGAGTGTGATTTCTCACAATGAAGAACTGCAACTTGCCCGCACACCCTGCACACCATCCTAGGGCGTCTCCTGTACATCGCCATGCGTGACTGTGGACCTTCCCTAAGCTCACTCTTTCAGACTGTGAAATGAAGATGATGCAGAGATTATCCTACAAATGCTCGAAGCCAACAGCACTCGAGTGGCAGTCCCCAAGCAGCCTCTGCCTTGCTGTGTGGGTGGGGCTCAAGGACCACAGTTTTGGTATCCTCTGAACACCACATCCCAACTCATCATGAAAGAGAAAACCGTGAGGTTTTGTCCATCCATATGCTAGAAATTTGAAAATAATACATTTTGTTTGATTTGGGGTTTTTTTTGGGGGGAGGGTTGCTTTTTTGGTTTTGTTTTCATTTTGTTTCTTTGAGACAGTTCCAATATGTAGCCCAGGCTGGCTTCAAGGCTAAGATTCCCCTGCTTCAATCCACCAAGTAAGTGCTGGGATTCCATGCCAGCACCACCAGGCCTGGAAAAGGCCTGAAGCGTTTAATATGGCACTGTGTCAAGTGTTATTAGGAACAGTGAGAGTAAGTCACACTGAAGCAAACTTGGATTCTAAATCCCCAGGTTTTAAAAACAAGCCAGCTCTCCTCAGCTGCTCGCCAAGGTCCACAAATCTCTAACTGAGGCATTTACTCCTGAGGTGACAATCTGAGTTCCTTACACTATGTTCCCAAGAAAGTTTGATTTCCTAGGATTAGAGCCCAACACCTGCTTGCAGGGCTTAGCTGGGTGCCGACTGCAGGGCACTGGGCACAGCTTCATCCCTCAGTCTCTAGCAGTAGCCTTTTCTCTGTGCCCTTAGAGGAAGGACCTCCTGACCCATCAGAGCCCATAAGCCAGGAGAACAGAAGCCGACAAGACCCGAACAAAAGCTTTGTACCCAAGCTCATGCACCAGGAAGTTCCGAGAGACTGTGTGGGGACACATCAGGCTTGAAATTGGAAAAGACTCAAAGAGAAATGTTTATATTTTCATTCTTCTCCATCTCTCCAGGCTCCCCTTCCACTTTTGTTAGTTTTGTTTTGTTTTTCGAGGCAGGGTTTATCTGTGTAGCTTTGGAGCCTGTCCTGGCACTTGCTCTGTAGACCAGGATAGCCTTGAACTCACAGAGCTCTGCCTGCCTCTGTCTCCAGAATGCTGGGATTAAAGACATGCACCACCACCACCAGGCCTCTCATCTCCCCCTTCTTCCATCTCTCTTCCTTCTTTCTCTCCCTTTCTCTCCATTAAGAGTCTCTATGGATGTTTGCTGTGGGTGACACTTGAGACCACTAGTCAGCTGTAGTGCAGACAGAACCTTCCTGAACTCCTGTCTCCCACCAGCACCTCCTCCTATGAGGCCTGGTGTGAACATGTCCTGGGGGCAGATCGGAGTCCCGTACGTAGGAAGAAGATTCCCATTGCCTCAAAAGAGCCCTCGAACTCTCTACATTTTTTCTACTCTATCAATGAGAGCGAAGGCTTAGTAAAAAGGGTACCTCCAACAGATGAGTAAAGAGAGGCACAGAGACCCATGGGGGTGGGGAACCTTTAGGATCCATGTTGCTATTGGACTATAGCTATTACGAGTCAGGTATGAGGCATGGTAAATAAATAAATAAATAAATAAATAAATAAATAAATAAATAAATATTAAAAAAGAACAAGTGCTTTTGTGTGGCCAGTTCTTTTGACCAGAGTATTGTTATAGGCTGGAGAGATCTTGCCACATACAAGTGTGAAGACGAGAGGATCAAAATCCATGTAGACTACTGGGCAGACACAGTGGCCCCAGCCTCAGAAGGTGGAGACATCAGGGGAACATGGGGGCAAGCCTGGCCTTGCTCACCATGCTCTCCTCCCGTAACGATGCTGCCCGAGAGCTCTTACCATCTCTTTGTTCCTCCACGAAGTTCTCAAACTCGTTCCTTTGTTCCTCATAGTACTCTCTCCGCAGCTCGTCATTCCTCAGCTTCTGTCTGTTTTCCACTGTGAAGACAGAGTTGCTCTTGAGAAAGGAGCAAGGGGGGCACGTGTGTGAGGGACCCCCCAGTGTGCCTGAGAGACTGGATCTGATGTGAAGAGGGGCGACCAAGGGCTTTGCTGAAATGGTTTATGCCTCAGCTGGACTTTAAACAGTGAAGGGCCTGGGAGACTCTATCCAGCTGCCCCATTTTGCAGAGGGGAAGATGGAGGCCCAAACGGGGCAAGTGCCTTGGCTCTGGTCCCAAAGTGAGTTGTGCGACCCTAGTACCAGACCACTTAGAAACTTTAACTCCCATGATGGAAAATGAACTCTCCAAAGATTAATCAGACTTAAAATTAATTTTGGGGCTGGAGAGATGGCTCAGCAGTTAAGAGCACTGGCTGCTCTACCAGAGGACCTAGGTTGGATTCTAAGCACCCATGTAGCAGCTCCCAACCATTGGCAACTCCAATTCCAGGAAATCCAGTGTCCTTATTCTGGTCATACATATAAAGTAAAAATAAAGATTTGTGAAAGTTAATCTCAGGCCGGGCGGTGGTGGCGCATGCCTTTAATCCCAGCACTTGGGAGGCAGAGGCAGGCGGATCTCTGTGAGTTCGAGACCAGCCTGGTCTACAAGAGCTAGTTCCAAGACAGGCTCTAAAACCACAGAGAAACCCTGTCTCAAAAAACCAAAAAAAAAAAAAGAAAGAAAGAAAGTTAATCTCACATTGATGAATACCTTCTAGTCCATTCTGAGCCCCTGTGGCAGCAAGGATGTGAGATTAGAGATTAGCACTGAGATGAAAAGGGTAGATAAGAGGGGCTGGCCAGACGCCTCAGTGGCTGAAAGTGCCTGTCACCAAGCCTGACAATGTGATTCAGTCCCTAGGACCCATATGGTAGGAGAGAACCAACCCCACTAGCTGCCCTCTGACCTCCGCTTGTGCACCATCGCAGATGAGCCCCTGCTGCACACAAAATACACACACACAAAACAAATACATAAATGTCACTGAAAAAGTAAAGCAGATATAGGAAGATGCTATCCTTCCACTTCTTAAGAGGAACAACCGCGTCGCAGTTAAGAAGGGTGTAGAATCATGTGTGACGCCATGGTAGAGCGCTTGCCTAGAATGTTCAAGTCCTAAGGTTCAATTCCCAACATTGCAAAATAACAGTAATATTCAAATTAGTTTGTACCAAACATGATAGCGTCTATAATAAAAGTCTGAGAGCTGTGATGTTCTGGAAGGTGCTATTTAAAGCTCTTTACTTTAAAGGTTCTTATAATGTGTCCTTCAGCTGGAAAACACACTGGAGGCCTGTGGGTTATGCACTTCAGGAAGAGTGGGCCCCTGAGATTGCCTCACATTCTCAAGGGTCCCCTCACGTCATGGTTTGGACTATGGCGCTTGTTGCCCTCCAACACAGATATGCAAGAGGAAAACGAGAAGCAGAAAAGCTAAGGCAACCACAGTCCCCATCACCACTCCATGGTATGGAGTGTTGGACAAGGCACAAGGCCTTGAAGTCAATGCCTAGTACTGGGGAGAAGGAGGTGGAGAGAAGAGAAGAGAGAAAAAGGGGGGCAGGAAGATGGTTCAGCAGCAAGGTGCTTACCACTAAGCCTGACAACCTGAGTGTGAGCCCCAGAATCTAAATGGTGGAAGGAGAGAATCAGCAACCACAAACTGTCCTCTGACCCCTGCACACACTGTGGCGTGCACATGCACACATACACACAACACAGAGTGAACCGGTGAGTGGGATTTTTGTTTTGCTATGTTGAGGGAGGAAAGAAGAGAAAAATAAGGGTGTAGAGAAAAAAAGAAAAAAAAGAAAACCTCAAATTTCTCCTGGAAGCAAGAAGCTTATATTCATAAGTAAATATGAGTGCTAATTGACTCATTAAAGCCAGGTTACCTGTGAATTTGCCTTAGTACAGACTTCTGAGGGAAGTCTATGTTTCTTCCCAAAGTTCTGTCTTTATTTACAGTGGCAGAAAACTTTATCCTGGCAGAAATGGTTCATGCATGGTTCAGCCCATCTCCACATCCTACAGATTCCTCGGGCTCAGAGAGGTGCGGTGATGTAATGGAGGCAGCACCTCACATGGCAGTGTCTCCTTCTGACCCCCTGGAGACTCTGATGTGGCTCCAGATGTCAGGAAGCTGCAGCAGGAGCACTCAGGTTTAGGAAGGACATCATGAGTGACTACCCGTTTCTAAAGAAGCATCTTCATAAACCATCCAACAATTGGCCATCTGACATAACAGCACCAAAGAATGATGCCATGCTCTGCCAAAATGATGTTTCATGGGATGTAGCATACCTATTGTATGCATTTTCAAAAAGTAACTGGGCATGGTGCCATACAGTTGTAATCCCAGAGCTTGGATGGGGGAAACATCCAAGGGGCTTGCTGGTCAACCAGATTAGACTATCTGGCAAGTTCCAGGCCACTGAGAGACTCTGCCTTAAAAAAGTGAACAGCGGCTTAGAGATAACTCCTGAAATTGTCTTCTGGTCCCCACATGTATACACACACACACACACACACACACACACACATCCAATTCTTTTTCTAAAGCAGTTCCAAGTTCAGATTAATTCAAAGGTGATGCTTCTCCACCTATCCACAGAAGTTGTCCCAGTGACGGCTGATACCGTTCTGTGAAGACCTGGGTATTCACTTGGATATGTTGGACCTCCCCGACTACCTGCCTGCCTGAGCTGCCTTCCAAGGTGAGAGAGCTCAGGCTTAATTGCACACCTCATTATTCTGACTCAGTTTCACAGGACAGAAGATAATTGCCTGTCCACACCTGTTTCCTTCCCCAGTATCTGCCAGAGGTTGCTTCTGTGGCTGCAAAGTCTGAACCTCTAGCACAGGCTTTCAGTATTGCTTGACATTGACCTACTTCAAATTTCAACCTGTGTGAGGTCTGGCAATATGCCTACTGTGGTTGCTTAGACTTCTCCAATCTTAAAAAAAGAAGGATCTGCAAGCACTTCCATCTCCATTCTTTCCCCGTCGTTTGAAAATAATCCTCCAGTTTTTACTGAGCAAGAAGTCACCTTGCAGACCGTGGTAAGGGACACAAAGAGTTCATTCATCCACATGCACAAGGAAAGAATCAAGCCACAGACTCAGCCAGGATGGTCTGAGCTCAGAGCTTTGGAAGAATCAATTAAGGGGGAGGAAAGTTCAGTCCCTGCTGGGTTGGAAGGTCAAGAACCAGACTTCAGAGTCCTGGAGACTCTGAAATTCACAGACAATTAAACTGCAGAAAAACAAACAAACACCGGCCCCCTCTTTTGCTACATTGCCCTAAATTTGAGGCGTCTTTCCTGGGTCTATAGATAAGGGAATTGGAATCAGAGGGAAGGAATGGCTGAGGCCACTCTGCAGCAGAACTGTCACCAAGCCCCCTCTTCTTAGCACTTGGAGCCCTAGTACCGGTACCCTGAGTTTTTATCACCGTCTAAATACATCATCTTGGTGCTCTTGAGGTAGCCCGTTTTTATTGTTCCTTACCTTAATGCCACATTGATCCAACCTGTGACCGACAACCAGTTCCTACATTTTTATTTCA
The DNA here is from genome assembly GCF_950005125.1 of Chionomys nivalis. Lineage (NCBI taxonomy): Eukaryota > Metazoa > Chordata > Mammalia > Rodentia > Cricetidae > Chionomys > Chionomys nivalis. The sequence goes on along the minus strand of NC_080098.1, from coordinate 20,705,443 downwards.
CCTGTTAGGGACACGGGACACAGTGTGCACACGGAGGTCAGAGGCCAACTTGTAGGAGTCAGTTGTCTCCTTCTACTGTGTGGGTTCCAGGGATTGAATTCGGGGCCCCTTCACCCATTTGGCTATATCACTGACCCCAAATATGACACTGTTGATCATTTGGAGCTCTAGTGAACCTAACATCCAAGAGCTTTGGTATTCCATTGTGGGAGGGAGATCATCTGGCATACTTACCATTGACTTCATCTTGGGACTTGGGAGACCGCTTGCCACGCCTCTTGAGGAAATTCGAGGCATCAGACTCTGGCATGAAAATCTTCTGTTTCATACCTGAAACCAGAAAAGCGTTCTTCACAACCAGCACAGGGTGGAGGAGGAGGATCCACCTGTCCCGTGTGTAGGGATAGCCCATAGACTCACCCTCCTGCGCCTCTTCTCCGACTGCCTGGCTGCTGCCCACAGAGGCACAGGTCCCCTCTTGAAGCACTGTGGGGGTAGGGTACAGGGAAAGGCTGCAGCACCAGAGGCCCCGGTGGGGCTTCAATGATTCTGGGTGCAGTGATTTGTTTAGACTACATTTGGTACCCTCTGCCCCTCAATATACCAGCCCCATAGCCAATCTTTATGGAATCTACCGTGTGAGCTGACTTGTTTCCTATTTGTTATCTTTGCTATTTTTCTCAGTGTTATATTATCTTGTACACACACACACCAAGAATAGCTACCTTAATATCTCTTCCTACCCATGCCACCTGAGCAAGCTGTTCTATACAGAGAAGATCTTACTATGTAGCTGACACAGCCCACCCTTCAGCCCTCCCTACTTACTACACAGGAGCACCATGGCCAAGAGAGACGACAGGAGGATGGCTTGTCTCCAGGACATCTTTGGAGTGCGCCTCCAGAGACCACAGGGCAGATGAGATGCAGTGTCTTGGAGCCTCCAGTACTGCTGAAGCTGCTGCCCAGTGAATCTTCACTTCTGAGTCCGGCAGACAGGCAGGAAAGAGAGACAGGAGGCAGGAAGCTGGGGTGCCACTGAGGGGGAGTGGGAGGGGTCCTGGCTGTGGTTTCCATTGGCCGCTCCTGGCCAGAGCACTGGAGATGTTTTTGGCGCCTGGCAAAACCTGCTAAGAAGCAGAGCTTGTAGTTGGTGGGGGCCCTGGCAGGGACAGATTTGAAGTGTCCTTTCCAACAACCATGCCCGAGGAGGTTCTCTGAAGAATACTTAGCCTGAGTCAGGGTGGGGGAGACCAGTGGCATGTTTGAATGAGTTCTTTGCCTTTGCTCAAGGGAGGGTAGGACCCTGGTAACCGTGGCTGAAACATACGGAGTTCTCATAGATCATTACATCCAAATATCAGACAAGGATGGCCCCTAACGCCTGGAGTATACTCTAATGTCTGGTGATGCTCACTGAGACGTGGGGGCCATTCTGATGATACCTACAGGATTTCCTCACTTGGTCCATTGTTCTCTGGGGTGATGTTTGTCAAGAAAAACATGAAGCCTTTGGCCTGGGAGTATAGCCCAGTAGCACGGAGTTTTCCCTGGTATGTGAGAGGCTCTAGGTTCAATTCCCAGAACTGCAAACTTCATGAATTAGTTATAACAGCTTTAAAACATGGAACTCTAGGTTTGCTGAGGTTTCAGTAGACAACACTAGCAAAATAGTTACGCATCTTTATTGCTGCGCTGGGGAGATGACTTAGCTAAAGAGTGCTTGCTGCACCTGCAGAGGACTGGAAGTGGTGGATGAGTATATGAGCACACAGTCCCGGAAGAGGAATGGGCCGTAGGGCAGAGCCATTTTGACAGGAATCCTAGGTGAAACAGTAGATGTGGGAAATACCTGTGGCAACCTTGACATCCCTGTCTACCCATGACCATGGAAAGATCCTCCCATTCAACCACAGACTTATTGAGTGCTGACTTTCTCCCACACCCCTTTATCAGTCAACAACCAGTCCGTTTGGGGTAAACTTTACCACTTCACCAAAATCACTTATTCCCACTTTGGGGCTTTGTATATACGTTGTCTGTGCCAAAAGGCTTAGAGAGTAACCCCCATGCTGCCCTCCTAGAGCAGCCTGGAAGAAAATGGCCAGAGTCAGGAGTCTCTGAGCAGAGTACTAGAGTCCTCTGAGGAGAATTAAGTGTGAATCTCACATTTCTAAGCTGTTGGCCTTAGGTTTGTGTTAAGTATGCTGAGCCAGTCCCAGAAATGGCCCTTAGCTGCTTCCCATGATCTCCCAGTTCCCTCGGAACTTTCTGTCCCAAACCATTGGTACCCAGCTGGTCATATCTTCAGTCTTCATTCATTCTGTATCAGGGCTGCCCACCAGGCTGGATGCACAGCAGAACTGGCCGATTCATGATGTCCACCCTGTAGTATAACAAGGCAAGAAAAGGTCACAACTCTAGCAACTGGAAGGGTCACAAATAAGAAAAGTTCTAGGTCTGGAATCTGAAGACTCAGTTTGACTCTTGTGTATATTCCCGAAGGTATCACCATCACTGTACAAAAGAGACAGCCACACACCTGTGACACTATTCGCAATAGCCACGTTATGAAATCAGCCTAGTTGTCTTTCAACTAGGTGACAGATAAAATAGATAAAGAAGATGGCGTGGGGAGATGACTCAGTTCGTAAAATCTCCACCATGCAAGCAGGAGGACCTGGGTCTGGCTCCCTAGAGCCGATGTAAAAAGGCAGGGGAGGGAGTGATTGAGGCATGCAGAGACAGTCAGATCACAGAAGCTCACTGGCCATCCCGCCCAGCGGAGCCAATGAGCTCAGGGAGACACTCAGTCTCAAAAAAAAAAAAAAAAAGTAATCAAGAAAAGATTCCTGGGAGCAACCGCACATCTCTGCACGTATGTACACACTAACAAGTACTTCCCACACACACAGAGGAAGAGGCAGGGAGGAAGATACCCACAATGGGGTTTTATTTCAACTATAAGGAAAATAGACATTATGTCATCTGCAGGAAAACATGAAACTGAATGAAGATCATCGCGTTACGTTAAGACAAGGCAGGCAGACACAGCCTGGGAGCAATGGCGCACGCCTTTAGTCCCAGCACTTGTGAGGCAGGGGCAGGTGGATCTCTGTGAGTCTGAGTCTCACAGGTGGAACATAGATTGAATATACAATACTATATGACATGCATATTTCATGTAACATATAGCTTACATTGGAGGTAAGGACAACTATTGGGAGGCAGGAGGGGACAAAAGAAGAAAAGCAGGGTGAATATGATCAAAAGAATATATATATATATGTATTTAACATGAAATTATTGTGTACAAATAATATAAATAATAATAGTCATAGTAGTAGTGATGATGATCATGATAAAGGCCTGGTTTGGATTCCATAAGTACCATATACAAGATGTGGCCAGTGACATGACTTGTACACTTTCTCTTTGTTCTGTCTTCTCCATCTCCATAAAGGATCCCACCATCCATCCACCCAGTTATCCAAATCAGAAACTCAGCAGCCACCTGCCTGTGAGCGGGCACACCTCAACCCCTCCTGCCCTTAGCTTTTTAGCACACCCTGGTGTTTATTCTCTCTCTCCTTGTCATCCCTGCTGCTTCTGACCTCTTCAAAGACCACCTGCCACGTCTGACTGCATCCTCCTCCTCCGTCTCACCATCGCTTTAGTCTCATCTCTTCATCCTGCACAACCTTGAAGGATGACCTTAAGTAGCCCTTGGGTTGTTAGGCAATGACTCATTACCATCTGAGGTCAACACACAGAACGCGCTCAGAGCCTGACAGACCTCATTGCAAGGACTTTGGATGCCTCGACGCTGATTCTCCTGTCAATCTGTATCACAGAGGAGAGGATTAAGGAATAGGGAGGTAAAGTGATTGCTCAACCACAAAGTTCAGTAAATCCAGAGCTAGAATTAAGCCCAAGTCGCCTGGCCCTGAGGTCTGTGTGCCCAGTTGTCAGCCTCTCCTGTTTCAGGGTGTGTGTGTGTGTGTGTGTGTGTGTGTGTGTGTGTAAGTCAGACTTCCCTCCATGTCCAAGCAAAGTCTGTCTCTAGTCTCCTATGTTCTGGGACCACTGGGATACCTGCTTATCCTCAGGAGTGGCTGGTTCTGGGTCTCTGGCAATGCTTTCCATTCTGATAGGGCTCCATGTATCTCCGATAGAGCCATGAGGTCTTTTTGAAGGAAGATGTAGATCACATTCTCCCCTAATATGATAAGTAGCTCAAACTAGATGCTTCATAAATGCTTATTGAGTTAATCAAGGAAAATGTTCTTGCATGAGAATATGAAAATAGAGCATTCACCTGAGCATGGTGGCACATACATTTAATTCCAGCACTCAGGAGGCAGAGGCAGGCAGATCTCTGTGAGTTCAAGGCCAGCCTGCTCTACAAAGAGAGTTCCAGACAGCCAGGGCTGTTGCACAGAGAAATCCTGTCTTGAAAAACAAAAAAGAAAACAGAAGACATCCACAAACTCATTTCTAATGTGTGTCATCTGCTCTACAAGGCTGTGGAAACACGGACTTTCAAGTTTCCCCTGCTCAGACTTCACTTCCTTCTGAGTGTCTCATACCACACCTATCTCTGACTCCACACGGGAGGATTTTATTTCTGTGTATGTGCATGTGTCTGTGTGATCATATGCGCAGGTATGTGTGGTGCCTGTGGAGTTCAGAATAGGGGATCAGTTTCCTTAGAGCTGACCTTATAGACATTTAGAGTTTTTATTTGTTTTTTTTAGTTTTTTAAAAAATATTTATTTATTTATTTATTTATTTATTTATTTTGTATACAATATTCTGTCTGTGTGTATGTCTGCAGGCCAGAAGAGGGCACCAGACATCATTACAGATAGTTGTGAGCCACCATGTGGTTGCCAGGAATTGAACTCAGGACCTTTGGAAGAGCAGGCAATGCTCTTAACCACTAAGCCATCTCTCCAGCCCTGTTTTTTTTTAGTTTTGTTGAAGCAGGGTCTCACTATGTAACCTTGACTAACCTGGAACTCGCTATGTAGACCAAGCAGGCCTCAAATTCATAGAGATAGCAATCCATCTGCCTCTGACTCCTTAGCGATGGAATTAAAGGTGTGTGCCCCCATGCCTATAGGTTACAAGCATTTATGAGCGGCCCAATGTTGGTGCTAGGATCTGAACTCCAGTCCTCATGAATGAGCAGCAAGTGTTCTTAACCACTGAGCCATCTCTGCAGCACCCACTGTGACAAGCTTTTTGAGAGGGACTTTGCAGAACATAGAATTCACTCATTTAAAGTGCACAATTGCAACCCAACACTTTGGAGCCTAATCACAAAATGTGGCAACCTTCACCACAATCAACTTCACTTTGGTTCTCTAAGAGGAACCCCTAGATCACTAGTGGCCATTTCCCCATTTTCCTCAACCCCAAGGCAACCTCTCCTGCATGCTCTATGACTATGGATCTTCCCAGTCTAGACATTCCACTGAATAGACTCTCACAACACCTGACCTTCTGTGTCTGGCTTTTTGCTCTTGGCAAACTGTTTTCCAGGTTTGCTCATGGTGTGTCATGAATTAGAACTTCGTTTCTTTTCATTGATGACTAACACTGACGAGGGTAGGGTATGTTTGTCCATGCGTTCGCTACATTCCTCCTACCTTTCGCTCACTCTGGAGAGCGCTACAGTGGCCAGTGGTGTTTGTACCGGCCCGTGCTTTCTTTTCTCTTGGGGCTGTCTGGATCCCAGGACAACTTTATGTTTAATATTTTGAAGGACTCTCATATCTAAAGTTTTCATTTATTTATCTGTCTCCTTTGTGGCTTTGAGGTCTCTTTGAGCGGAATTTCCACCTGGTTCGTGCCTACATACCACCTGGCACAGCCTAGCTGCCCCGTAAATGTTTATTGGATCAGTGAAAATACCCTTGCCTAAGCGCAGTAAAAGGGAACATTCATGTGTTCATCTCAATGGGCTGTTCATGAGAAAGAACTCATACAGGAGCCTGAGAGTTCTGTAGCCACGTGTTTCTGCGGATAAGGTCCTTCTCAAGCAGCAAGAGTGAGTTTGGGGGTGCACTTAAGACAGGCTGTGCAAAAGGGTCAGCAAGACACCCTTAAAATTCCCCGAGTTAAGCCAAACTTGGTCAGATCTCTTTCTGCCTCGAGGTCCCCAACTTACCTTTTCATGGAACATTCGCTTTAGAAGATCAATTCTCCCCAGCTCAGGGGAGTGAATTCCAGGCCGTGTGGATAGCCAAAGGCTCAGGCTTTTAAATGAAAGTGGCACCATGCACGCATACAACCTATGCATATTTTTGATGCACTTCATTTTGCTTGTTTTTTAAAACATTGTCTTGCTATGTAGATCAAATTGACCTTGAACTCACTCAGTAGTCCAGGCTGACCTTGAACTCATAACCCCATAGTCTAAGCTTCCCAAATGCTGGGATGATGGGCCTGCACTGTAGTAGGAGCTGCGGGCTGCGTTCCTGCCACCCAGCTCCCGGACGCCTGGCTAGCTTATGCCCCAAAATAACAACACACAAATTGTATTCTTTTAAACACTGCCTGGCCCATTATTTTCAGCCTCTTCTTGGCTAATTCTCACATCTTGCTTTAACCCATATTTAATAATCTTACTGGGAAAGATTCTAGCCTACATCCATCTTGGGCTGGAGCCTCCTCTTGTCTGCCCTGGAGAGGAGTAGCATGGCTTCTGCCTCACTTCTTCTTCCTCCCAGCATTCTGTTCTGTCTACTCCACCCACCTATGTTCTGACCTATCGGGCCAAACCGTTTCTTTATTAATTAAACAATGACCTTCCCACATCACTGTACTATGATGCCTGGCTCCCCTACACTTCAGGTCATCTCTAGATTACTTATAATTTACAATACAATGTAAGTGGTATGTAAGCCATACTATATTGGCTAGGGAATGATTGGCTCATTCACCTGTAATTTGTTCTTTTATGTATATGAGTGTTTTGCATGGGTCTGTACATCCCATGTGTATAGCATTCAGAGAGGCCAGAAAAGGGCATCAGAGCCCCAGGAACTGGAGTTACTGACAGTTGTAAGCAGACATGCAGATGCTAGACGTTGACCAAGGTCCTCCGAAAGAGCAGTCGGGGCTCTTAACTGAAAACCAATTTCTCCAGTCCCATACCACATGTACACATACACTTTTCTGAGACAGGGTCTCATTCTCTATTTCTGGCTGGCTTGGAACACACTATGTAGACCAGGCTAGTCTTGAACTCATAAAGCTCTGCCTTCCTCTGCCTCCCAGTGCTGGGATTGATTGAGGGTACCATCACACTCAGCTCACCTGAAAAGTTTAAAATAGATTTTGGAGAGACTGGAGTGATAGCTCAGTGGTTAGAGCACTTACTGCCCTTCCACAGTACCTGGGTTTGATCCTAGCACCAACATAGACCTGTATAGTGGCCCACAAATGTCTGTAACTCTAGTTCCAGGGGATTTGATGAGCTATTCTGGGTTCCTCAGGAACCAAGCACAAATATGGTGGTGCGCAGGCATGCATGCAGGAAAAACACTAATACACATAAAATAAAAATTTTGACTAATACACATAAAATAAAAATTCTGAAAAGAAAATATATTTTTTAAAAAATTACAGATTCTGGATTCAGAAGGCTATGTGTCTGACTTCCGGTTTCACCCAGGAATGTCACTTAGGAGTCTCTGAGATCCATCTTTCTGCAACATAAACTTGGAAAGACCCAACACTCCTGTCCCCAGTCTCGGTGAAATGGTAAGTGTCTAACTTAGAGTTATGAAGGCTTCTCCCATGAGGCTCTTGTGGTTTTGGAACAGCTGGCTCAGGCCCACTCACATGTTATCATAGTCTGGAACAAAGACTAAAACGGTTGGATGCATTTTAGCTTTGACGATAGCATTGACTCAATATTCCATCTAATCCTCCGAGGACATTGGGCATAACTCATATGCCATGTAGAAATGGTCTTGGGGACTGTATCCATGCAAGAGCTGCCTATATGCCCTGGCCCACCTATAGTGTTGCCTGTATAAACATATAAGTCTTGTCTGTTCTTAATGTTAGCAATTCGTGGTACTTTCATTTTCCCTCACTCCTTTTTCTTTAGACAGGCCTCACTATGTAGTCCTGGCCATTCTGGAACTCACTCTGTAGACCAGGCGGGCCTCAGACTCACAGAGATCCGCCTGCCTCTGCCTCCCGAGTGCTGGGATTAAAGGTGTGCACCACCACACCCGGCCTCATTTTCCTTCGTTCTTTTTTTTTTTTTTTTTTTTTTTTTGGTTTTTCGAGACAGGGTTTCTCTGTGGCTTTGGAGCCTGTCCTGGAACTAGCTCTGTAGATCAGGCTGGTCTCGAACTCACAGAGATCCGCCTGCCTCTGCCTCCCGAGTGCTGGGATTAAAGGCGTGCGCCACCATCGCCCGGCTTTTCTTCGTTCTTAATGGACTAATTATGACCTCCATTTTAAAAAAGTGAAGTTTCCAGAACTGAGCCCTGTCTGGGAAGACATGACCATCTTTCCTCCATTCTCCAGCCGTAGGGGCTATGGAAAAGAAGCATTGTCAATACAAATGTGAAGGCCTGCTAATTAGAATCAAAATGTAATAAGGACAGGCTGTAACTTCTTAAAATCAGTTTATTTGAAGCCCTCCTGGAGTTTCTCTGTTGACACAGGTGGGTGTGGAAACTGAGAGCTCCGTGAGTCAAGACGTTTCTAAATCCCGCCTGGTGCTTTTTTCTGTGGAAGCCCACAGCATCATGGGGCATCTGTATAGACCTTGCCTCACAGAAGGTCCTCTGTCCACTTCTATTATTGTATTAAAATGGCCTAACAGAAAGAAATTTAGGGGAGAAAGGGTTTATTTTTGTCTATGATTCCAGTTTATAATCCATACTTTTTAGGAACATCACAGTGGCAAGAGCCTGAAATAGCTACCCACATCCACAGTCAAGAGTGCAGAGGAAAGCCTGGCGGTGGTGGCGCACGCCTTTAATCCCAGCACTCGGGAAGCAGAGGCAGGTGATCTCTGTGAGTTCGAGGTCAGCCTGGTCAACAAGAGCTAGTTCCAAGACAGGCTCCAAAGCTACAGAGAAACCCTGTCTTGAAAAAACAAAACAAAAAACAAGAATGCAGAGGAATAGACACAGGCTATTGCTCAGTTTGCTCTCCCTACTCTTATACGGCCGGGCCCCAAACCTGGTAATAGTGCTGCTTTTATTCAGAGGAGGTCTTTCTCACCAGTTAAGGCAAACAAGATATTTACCCACAAACATGCCCTCAGGACTACCTGACCAAGATAATCACCCACATGCCAGGTGTTGGTGGTACACACCTTTAATCTCAGCACTTAGAAGGCAGAGGCAAAAGAATCTCTGTGAGTTCAGGGACAGCCTGGTCTAGAGTGAGTTCCAGGATAACCAAGACTACACAGAGAAATCCTATCTCAAAGCTCCCTCCCTCTCTCCCTCCAAACAAACAAAGATGATCACCCACGAACATGCCCACAGGATAACCTGTCGCAGGCCATAAAGTCTTCCAGGTGACTCTAGCTTGTGTCAAGGTGACAGTCAAACTGACCATCACAGGACAGAAGCACTATTATGGCTACACAAGTTGTTTAAACATCAAGAGACTTCCTTGCCTGGCAGGATAGCACACACCTGTTATTCCAGCTACTCATGGGAGGCTGAGGTAGGAGGAGCCTAAATCAGGGCCAGCTGGGCAAATTAACAAGACTGTCTCAAAATAATATTTTTTGCAAACTGGCTGAGGACATAGGCCTGCAGCAGTGTATCCATTAGCACGCAGAAGACCCTCTGGTCAATGCATACCATATACCTCCACCTCCATCCTTATCAGTCAATCAACAGCTACTTGTCTGAGCCCCGCTGGTGCCCTCAACCGCGGTCTCTCAGGCCTCACTTCACATAGTCCAGTACCTGAAGGGTGATGCTTGGCCCAGTCTTCCAGAAAACTGTGTATGCCCACAGAGAGACTCGATTGGAGATGATAAATGTGTGTCCAATGCCCAGGACGATCCCTCACTTGCCTTATTGCTCCCAAGTCTCCTGAACTTGTCTTCTACGATTCCTATATCTTCTTGCTCTCCATCCTGAAATTCTGCTCCCAGTCCCACTAACATCTCACCTCTTTACAAAGATTCACACGCAAGCAAGTCGAGAGCATCTTTATCTATGAAAATGCAAAATTGGAAACAAAATAAAGACCCAAGGGGGGACACTGGGCTATACCCACTTGAGCAGAACATGCATTTATTAGAAACATCCCCCCCTCTCTCTCCCTCTTCCTCCATCTCTCTATCCCTCCCTCGGACACAGGCTGCTTTCTGATCTCATGATAGAATTTACAGGGCCTAGACAGCGAAGGACTACTGTTGGCAGAGCCACAAAGGAGCACATAAATCAGGTCTTGGGTAAGAAACATCTGTCTAACTGACTGGCTCCCAGCCTTCCAGGAATCCGTGAATGCATAGCTTGTGCTCTGAGCTAAAACTGGGCTTCAGCTGGATCCAGCAAGAAGGAAGCAGGGACCTGCCTGAGCCATGCCACGGGAAGGAAGAAACACAGAATCCACTCTTCTCCTCCTGGGCACGGCTTTGAAGGCCAGCCTTGTGTAGAGCTCTGTTTGGTGAAGTCACAGTGGACCTAGAGAACCAAGGAGACCGGGAAATAATGACCCTGACCCCTGATGACTTCTGATTCTTTTCTCCTGTCAGAGGCCAAAGGGCATCTTACTTAGAAAGAATGTGCTCTGTAACTTCCCAGTTGTACCCTCAACTGCTTTTTGCTTCTTTCCTCCCCAGCTTCCCTCAGCAAGCCCAGAGCCTCAGGAAGCATCCCTATCGCTGCCTGGCCTGGCCATGGCTGCTTCTCTGCCCTACCCATCACTCACTGCCCTTTTCCTTTCCAGTCTGGCTCAAGAGATCAAGTGGCAAGAATTTTAGGGCTTTTAAAACTTTTCAAAATATGATAATTCATCAGATCCCATGACTCGCAGTATTCAGATTCCTTGGAACCTTAGACAGCCACTTCCCTGATATACGTAAGTGAATACAGAAATGAAGCCAAGACAAAACAGACTCTAAAATGAAGGTCTTTAAAATTTTTTATTATATTTATTTATTTATTATTTGGTATGTGCATACACACAGGTGTGTGGATGGCATGTATATGCCGTGACTCAGGTGTGGGAAGGTCAGAAGATAACTTTTGGGAACCCATTCTCTGATTCCACAATATGGATTGACATCCACGGTTTTGTTTTGAGCTTAAATTATTATAAATACCTTAAGCCATATCATAGGTTACTGTGGAATAATCTTTGTACACTGTAAATATATATTACTCTCACCAATTAATAAAGAACTGTCTGGTTAATAGCTAGGCAGGGGAAATTGAGTGGGAGAGCCAGATTAGGAGAATCTGGGAAGAACAGAGTCAGAGGAGTCGCCAGCCAGACACAGAGGAAGCAGGACATGTACAAAATGAGGTAACAAGCCATGACCCACGTGGTAGAACTTAGATAAGAAATATGGGTTGCTTTAAGTTGTAAGAGCTAGTTAGTAATAAGCCTGAGCTATTGGCTGAGCATTTATAATTGAGTCTCCAAGTCAGTTATTTAGGAACTGGTGGTAGGAAAGGAAAGTCCACCTACAATAGGTATTAACATTTTAAGTATAATGGCTATGCTGTGAAACTAGTGCTGAATTCCAAATACAGTAGTGAATTTAAAGCCACTACTACCATTTCTTAACATACAAGGACAGGATATTTTTTAGCAGTTAGACATTAGACACAGTTCCCTCTCAATCCTTAATTCTTACTCCAAGTCTACTGCATAAAACTGCAAGTGCCAAGGCCCTAGGGTCTTTCTGTTCAGATTCTTCATACGCACATACCCCGATATGCCTGGAGGGTTTTACTTCCTTGATGCACGGGACTCAACACTCCCTGTTCTTATAGAAGATCTGAGTTCAGTTCCCATTGCCTATGTGGCAGCTCATAATCACTTACAGCTCCAGTTCCAGAGGATCCCCTGCCCACTTCTGGCCTCCATGTGCACTGTACACACATGGTACATGTCAAAACATGCACGTAAAATTCTGAATAAATAATAACAAATAAAAACATGAATAAATCATTTTTTTAAAGATTCAGAAATTTAAAGGAACTATGTTATCTCTTTTTTCCCTATTTTTAATTATAGCAAAATGAACATAACATAAATTTACCAGGATGGATTAGAGATCCAGTAAAAAGTAAAATCAACCTGTTTTTTTCTTTTTTTAAAAAAAAAAAGATTATTAATTATGTATACCATATTCTGTCTGCACACCAGAACAGGGCACCAGATCTCATCAGTGGTTGTGAGCCACCATGCAGTTCCTGGGAAGCAAATGCAGGACCTCTGGAAGAACAGAAGTATAGCCAGTTGCTGTGGGACAATGGTCTTGTATCCTGTAAAGATTTGTTATTTGTATTTGGTTTGATAAAATGCTCATTGGCCAGTAGCCAGGCAGGAAGTATAGGCAGGGAGACCAGAACAGGTGAATTATGGGAAGAGGAAAGGCTCAGTCTGCAGTCATCACCTAGAAGCAGAGGAAACAAGAAGAGAATGCTTCACTGATAAAAGGTACCAAGCCACATGGCTAACAGACAAGAATTATGGGTTAATGTAAGAAGCCTGAGCTAATAGGCCAACCAGTTTATAATTAATGTAGACCTCTGTGTGTTTCTTTGGGACTGAATGGCTGTGGGATGGGGCGGGAGGGGAGGGAGACAGAAATCTCTATCAACAGCCAGTTCTTTTCTGAGCCATCTCTTCAGTCCACAACCTGGCTTTTCTACCACCACAATGTCTCACTGTGTAACCCTGACAGTCTAAAACTTGTTATGCAGACCAGGTTGACCTCCAACTCATGAAGATCTGCCTACCCCTGCCTCCTTTGTGCTGTGATTAAAGCATTGTGCCACCACACCCAGCTGGACGTATTTTCTTTACGTGTGCTCTCCAACCTCATGGCTATCCTGTCCTCTGCTTTCTTGCTCATCATACTCTGGCCATGCCCATGAATTCCCCTTCTCCACAAGCTTTGGTGAGTAAACTTCTCTAGAAAAATCTTTAACAGTTTTGATGGTTTTTTTCCAAAGCTCCTACTTTTCGGTGCCTCTTTCCTCAACCCATCTTCCTTTCCCCGTGCCTCCTTCTCCTTCTTTCCCTTTGTTCATGTTTTTCTTTGTGCTTCTCCTCACTTCTACAGCCTGTCTTTCTGTGTGCAGACTTTATGGGGTTGCCCCAACCCATTCTCCAAAAGACTCAGCTCCCCAAGCACAGGCCAGGCCTTCTTCAGTTCTGTTTCTCCCAGAGGTCCCAACAGTGCTAGTGGAGATTAATGTGGAGACGTTGGGTGGAAGTTGGAGAAGGGGGATGGCGGTGGTCTGTGGCCAGGCAAAGCAGAGAAAAGCAGACAGGCAGCTGGTGTGTGGTGTATGCACCCACAAACGAGGGAATGCATGAATGGGCCACTGTGAACAGCTCGAGTGTTAACTAGGTGAGTGAGTGAGAGCCTGTGCAAGGCGAGTCTCCCGTGAGAGGAGGTGTGAAAGGGAGCTTGTTCGGGGGACTGGGGACATCTTTGAAATGGTTGGCACCAAGGCTCTGAGACTGGTCAGAGGCACGCCAGGAATGTATAAACATGTTTCTGGCCTCTCAACATTTGAACAGTCTAGGGCCATTTCCTCAGGCTGGCTTTGCCCTTTATGAAATCCTTGTTTCAAAACCTTTCATTATTTTTCTTCCCACTCAGGGGACTGAGCTTTCCACATCCCTTTCAAGGAACGAGAATTTAACAAGGTAAACAGTCCCAATAACAAGCAGGTCACCACACTATGTATGTGGCCCAGGTGTTCTTGAAAACAAATTATGACTTTCTGTTTTGCAGTTTTAAAAGCTATTTTATTAGCATATATTAATTATACACAGTAATATATATTAATATGCTATTTTCATACATCTACTTAGTGCATTTATTTTTTTTCTTTTTTTTTTTTTCAAAACAGGGTTTCTCTGGACCTGGCTGTCCTGGAACTCTCTCTGCAGTCAAGGCTGGCCTCGAACTCAGAGATTTGCCTGCCTCTACCTCTTCAGAGCTGGGATCAGAGGAGTGTGCCACCACCACCTGGCTCCTAATGCATGTCTATTGTACTCATTCCTGTTAACCCTCTGTGGTCCTGCTGAAAATTTGGTTTTGTACACATTCCTGGAACTTGAGGGCTTGTGGCTTTGAAGGCTCTGTTATAGCAATACGGGGTTTCTCTCAAGGGTTCAAGCAAATTTTTAAATGGAGTTGTTATAGATGTGACACAGATTTATACAGTTTCAACGTGAGCCAGGCATGGTGCTTCATCAGGGCCCCATGCACCCCAGGCTGGCCTCCAATACACTGTGTGCTGAGGATGGCCTTGAATTTCTGTTCCTCCTGCTTCTGACTGCCAAGTACTCAGAACACTGGACTTTATGCATGCTAGGTAAATGCTCTCCCCACTATATTCCTAGTCCCAGCTTCAGATTTGTAAAAGTTTTGTTTTTTATTTTTAAATTTTATTTATTTACATTTTGTGTACGAGGGTTCTGCATGCCAGAGATGGCATCAGATCCTGATACAGATGCTTGTGAGCTACCTTGTAGTTACAGGGACTTGAACTCAGGACCTCTGGAAGAGCAGGCAGTGCTCTTAGCCCCTGAGCCATCTTTCTTTTTTCTTTTTTTTTTTTTTTGGTTTTTCGAGACAGGGTTTCTCTGTGGTTTTGGAACCTGTCCTGGAACTAGCTCTTGTAGACTAGACTGGTCTCGAACTCACAGAGATCCGCCTGCCTCTACCTCCAGAATGCTGGGATTAAAGGCGTGCGCCACCACCGCCCGGCTCCTGAGCCATCTTTCCAGCCCCCTTTTTTAATTTTAATTTAATTTTAGATATAGGGTCTGGTCATGCGGCATAGTCTAGTCTTGAGCGTGGTGCTCCTCTGGTTTCTGCTTCCCAGATGCGGACATTACAGATGTAAACTATCATACCTGGCACGACCTCCATTTTTAAGATATTTACCAAAAGACCTTTGAATGGGCTGCTCAACAGAAGATAAAAAGGGGAAAACTATCTTAGAGTTTCTACTGTTGTGAAGAAACACCATGACTGTGAAAATACAAAGGAAAACATTTAACTGGGGCTGGCTTACAGTTCGGAGGTTTAGTCCATTATAATCATGGCAGGAAGCATGGCGGCACACAGGCAGACGTGGCGCTAGAGCTGAAAGTCAACAGGAAGTGAACTGAGACACTGGGCATGGCTTGAGCATATATGAGACCTTAAAGCCCGCCTCCACAGTGACACACTTCCCCCAACAAGGCCATACCTACGCCAACAAAACCAAACTTTCTAATAGTGCCACTCCCTTTGGGAGTCATTTTCTTTCAAACCACCACATTCTACTCCATGACCCTCATAAGCTTGTAAGGATATCATAACGCAAACTGCATTCAGTCCAACTTTAAAAATCCCCATAGTCTGCCGTGCCAGAGCAGCCTGGATGCTGAGTCCAAGCGAAGGACGTCAGGATTAATGAAACACACACTCTGGATGTTGCAGAATCAGAAGCCCCTTTATTGTACATCACCAAGGGGGTTTTATACTTAACCCAGACAGGTAGGTCAACAGGATGGAGACCTCATCGCCGAATCCTTGGGTTAGGGCCAAGGCAATGCCTACTCAGGAAGCAGGGTTGGTAAACAACTTTGAGAGCACAGAACTTGCTAGTTTCTTAGAAACCCAGAACAAGGGCAAGAAAGGTCACCAACGGGGGGGGGGTGAGTAGGAAGGCCAGGATTCCATTAGGTCCCAACAGTAATCTATCACAGTTTCAAACTTATTTAAAAGTCTAAAGTTCAAAGTCTCTTCTGAGATTCATGCAATCTCTTAACTGTAATCACCGGAAAAATCAAAATAAAAAACCAGAACACATACTTCTAACATAATGACATAGAATACATATTATCATTCCAAAGTGTAGGGAAGGAAGAATAATGAGGAAATACTAGACCAAAGCAAGACTGAAACCAGCTGGGCAAACTCCAAACTTTGCACCTCTATGTCTGATATCAAAGAACTCCTCAGATCTCCAAGACCTTTCAGCTTTGTTGACGGCAACACACTTCTTTCTCTTAGGCTGGTTCCACTCCCTGTTAGCAGCCTTGCTCGGCAGGTATCCCACGGCATCTCTAACATCTTGGTGTCTCCAGAGTAATCCAGGCTTCTACTTCATTACTTCACACAATGGCCTCTCTAGGCCTCTATTCAGGGACACCGCCTCCCACACCCCCCCCCCACCCATACACACACACACACACACACATGCCTGGCCTCAGTGGTTTTCCTTATTTGTTCCTTGAGTCTAAATCCAGAATCACGTGACCAAAACTGCTACGTTCTCCTGCTTGCCAGAGCTGTAACACGACCCTGTAGTTCAATTACATCTTCACCACCTTTCTGTTTCCCATGGTCACCTTCACTGCCTAAACTGCTATTCTGGAACTTGCTCTATAGATCAGGCTGGCTTCAAACTCAGAGATCCCCCAGCTCTACCTCCAAGAGTGCTGGAATTAATGGCATGCACCACCATACCCGGCTCTAAACTTTCCCTTGGTTCCTTTTCACAAATGGAAATTCAGTTGTGGGGGACCTTGCTCTGAGGTTACCACTTCCTTTATTCCACTTTCAAATCCTTTCATCTCCTTGAACACAGGATTTAGCTGGGCAATGGTGACACACAACATTAATCACTAACTACACAACTGTACCATGTATGCACAAGGCCTAGGTCAGTCCCATCCAGGCTCCCTGTCTGTTGGTTCAGTCTCTGTGAGCCCCTGTGAACCCACGTTAGTTTCCTTGGGTTTTCTTGTGTTGTTTTTGACCCCTCTGGCTCCTACAATCTTTCTTCCCTCCAATCTCTTTTAGTTATTTTTTTTTTAATTTTGAAATAGGATCTTGCTTTGTAGCTTAGGTTGGCCTTGAACTCACCATTCTTCTGCTTCTTCCTTCTGAATAGCCTATACTACAGCCATGTACTACCACGCCAAGCCTGTGTTTCTAAAAGTATGTGCATGGTAAGGGACATACAAGGAGGCTCAGCAGGTCAAAGTTCCTGCTGCCAAGCCTAAAGACCTGAGTTCAGTCCCTAGAAGCCACTTGATGGAGAGAACAGATTATTGAAAAATCATCTTCTAACTTCAACATGTATACCATCACACACACACACACACACACACACAGAGTAAATAGCATATAATTTAAATTTTATGATAAAAATTTAAAAACACAAATATGTGACAAAATACATAGAGCATAAAATGGGCCGTTTTACCCATATGTAAGTGGAAAACTCCATGGAACTGATCACATTCACTTTACAATGTGTTCACACCCACTACTCATCTCCAGGACACTTTCCTTTTTTTTTTTTTTTTTGTTTGTTTTTCGAGACAGGGTTTCTCTGTGGTTTTGGAGCCTGTCCTGGAACTGTAGACCAGGCTGATCTCGAACTCACAGAGATCCGCCTGCCTCTGCCTCCCGAGTGCTGGGATTAAAGGCGTGCGCCACCACCGCCTGGCCACTTTCCTTATTTTAAAACAGAAACTCAGCACCCACTAACCCTCAGCTCCTATTTCTGCTTCTATAACCCTGGACACCACACTCGGCTATCATCCTGCAGTATGAATTTGCTGCAAAGACCTCATATCATTGATTCGTACCCTATGTCTTTGGGCCTGGCTTACTTCACTTAACACAGCAGCCTGTAGCTTCATTCATGTAGCAGCATGAGTCAGCATTTCCTTCCATTTTAGGTTGAATAATATTTTATTATGTGTACAGATGACATTTTTTTGCATATCCACTCACCTACCAAGGAAGAATTGTATGCTCTCCATAGTAAATCAGGTTGGGATTACATGGAATTACAGGCGTGTGCCACCAACACCCGGCTGTGTTTCTCTTTTTACATGTGAGTGCTAGGGAATTGAAGTTAGGTTTTGATTGCACAGCAAGCTCTTGACCAATGGAGCCTTCTCCCGAGGCCTGGGTCAGTATGATTTTAGAGAGACGTGTTACTAATAATGAGAGTGTTTTTCTGAAACAGAAGAACCAAAGTAGATCATGTCTCCCTTGAAGTTATTCCCTCTGACATTTTAGATGCAGTGATGAAAAAAAGGAACCAACACGGACATTTTTAAATGAACATTGTTGGGAGCCTTAATTCTCCTTTTCCTAGTTGGCGAGATTTATTCCCAGTGGGCTGATATGCATGACAGCCCAGAAGTTAACAATTCCAGGAAGATCAGAGGCTCCCGTGGCTGCTTCAAAGCTCCACGAGGTTATGCCAAGTCCTGATTGCCCTTTCAATTACTCACACCGTGTCCCTAGACCAGCACTGCATTCAGAGGTAGAACTTCAAAGAGTTTGTAGTGCATGCATTATGGCACACACCTCCCACCAACTGGGAGACAGAGCAGAGGGAATCTCTGAGAGTTTGAGGCCATCTTGATCTAATAGCAAGTCTGGGTCAGTCAGGGTTATACAAAGAGACCCTGTCTCAATGAAAATGATGATAATAATAAAAATAATAATAACAACAACAAAGAACCTGTTAAGGTAAATTAAGCCCCAACTGGACTTGACTGTGCCCTCATAAGAAGAGGAAATGTTGACACAAACACACAGGCATTGGTCCCCAGAGAGTGGCACTCACTATTAGGAGGTGTGACTCTGTTGGAGTAGGTGTGGTCTTGTTTGAGGAAGTGTGTCACTGGGGCGTGCGTCTCGACAAGTCCTGGTACCAGGCAATCATGACACTCTCGGCTCAGAGCCCTTGACCCCTGCTCTGTGTTTGATGAGTCACTGAGCCACCTGTGTCTTCTCGACATTGACCCTCTCTGAATTCCTGGGACGTTAAAAATTACAGACCCTTGGGTCTCACTTGTCTGCCTCACTCATGGGAACTTTTGCACTCAATGCTCCATTTAAGGGCTTCTAAACTTGTCTTCGCAGTCAGATCTGGCCCAAATATCTCTTAGCTACTGCTTTCTGATCGGCTCTCTTCCACCTGCAATAAATCTGCTTTCTCGTTCACTGGCAGCTTCGCCTTTTATTCAGTATTGGCAACTGGATCTCTGGCAGAGCTACCTGCCTCTGAAACATTCCCCCAGATGTGAGGCTTCCTTTCTCAAGCACAGTCTTCTCCTCGCCTTCTGGCTTTTCCCAAAGTCCTGGTACCAGATGGCTGTTTCTCTTGGACTCCGAGCCCTTGGCTCCTGTTCTTGAGTGAGGATGTACTGAAACAGCTTATGCCCACTCAGCCTGATTCTCCCTGGATCCCTGGAATGCCAGTGTATTCAGGCCTTGGATCTTCTTTCTCTCTCTTCCTCTGCCTCATCCTTGGGAACTGTGTCCTACACCTCCTCGCTCCTCTTGGGGTGTCTTTTGGAGACTCACTGACCACTCCTTTCAAATCAAATCTTGCCTCGGTATTCCTTGGACCAGTCAGGAAACAGAGAAAGAATTCTCCACTTTCTATTTCATTGCTTCAAAATCTGCTTTCTACTGGGTTGAGAACCACTATGGAAGAGGACGCTTTTCTTCCTGATTCTTCTCGTTCTCCATCTTTAGCAACCACCCTCTGCTTCAATTTCTTTTCTATGTATCCCCAACAGTACTTCAAACATCTCTGACCATTCCTAATCAGCTGTTACAGGACTACCAACTGTCAGCTGCAGAACTGGAGGCACAAGACTACTAAATACGTCCAGGTGGTGAGAACCAACAGCACCCCAGAGGTATCCACGTTCCCCAGATTCAGAAAAGAGACTCACAGAACAATTTCTAATGTAACTCTTTACTGTTCCTTTATTTAAAATGTTCCAACTCTAAAATGACTGCCCTCAGTAATCAACCACCTGTGTTTCTGGTAAACAGGATAGAAGAGTGTCCTGGTGATGCCGTGGTAATGGAAAAGATCAGGTGCTCTAGGGAGCTGACATGGATCCACCTCAGACATCATTTTGCCAGATTCCAGCGGCGCCTGACGGTTCCACAGGGCCTGGACAGTGAAATGAAAGAGCCAGATACTCCAGGATGTGGCTAGCACCCCAGCATTCTCAGGTCTCCCAAAGATGAACGATGCGCCCCCAGGTCAGCAGGAAGTAGTTTGGAGAACACGTGTCCTCATCCCCGCCTCACCTACTACCCCTGTCTAACTCCTCACCTTCTTATAGTAAATAAAAGGGGGAGGGGGGGGGAATGTTAGTTTTCAGGCACCTGTACTGGCCTGCCCTTGGGGTCCTGACAGGATACATCCTCAGCTGAGGCCACTAAGGGCACCTTCTGCGCACATTCACTGCGTTCCCTTTTAAAAGGGCCCTGCCCACCTCTCTCTTTCTCTGTCCTCCAGCCCTCCTCCTTAGCTTCTGTGTCTCTCTCTTCTCTTCTGCAGCTCCTGTCCCCAGAAGCCAGTCTCCCCCCTCCTCCTCTCTCTTTTTAGCTCTCCACGTGAACTCTGTCGCATGGAGTCTTTCTCTCTTGCGCTGCTTTTTTAAATTGCAGCACACAACAGTAAGAAATCCACTCTGTATCAAGGTCTAAAATATGCGCACACGTTTAAAACAAAACAACTGGCCCTTATCTGTGCAGGACTCTCTGGCCTTTTCTTTCCCAGTTTTAAACTTTTATTCACAAAGTTGTGGTCTGTTCCAGACTGTGTTGCCACAAACTGGGTCCCAGAGGCCAACCTAATGCCAGGTGACTGGACCGTGCCACTAGGAAGACACAGTATCTGAGAGAAGGTGGACAGAGAGAGGTCTGTGCTCAGGGAGACTCACTGGCTCTCAGACGGACCTGTGTGCTTGCCTTCAGCATGCTCAGGATGGGGTTCCATGCAGACCAGCTGTGAAGCTCAGCTGTGGGGCTGAACGTGAGTATTGCAATGGCAGGTGCCATGCTTGGTAGTCCTCTTCTTTTTAATGTGACCTTGTTCTGGGTCAGTCTTGGTTCTGCCATGTATGTTCTTGAGAGAGATGGTGGCATCTTGGATCACAGAAAAGGAAGAACTGAGCTCGGCTGTAAGTCGGTTGGTAGAGGGCTTATCTAGCATTCAGGAAGCCCTGGGTTTTACCCCCAGCACCACACAGCTGCATTCGCAGCACCAGAGAGGGGAGACTCAAGGATCACAGGTTCAAGGTGATAACAAGTTCGAAGCCGTCCTGGAGTATATGAGAACTTGTCTTAAAAGAAAGAAAGAAAAAGATCCCCTCACCACTACGCCTACACTTCAGCGACCCGTAGGCAGCATGTGGCTCACATCCTCCCAGTAGAACTTATCCCTAGGACTTTGACGCCAAAGCCAGGATCCCAGGTGTGGGATAGGGAGTGGCTATCACATCCATCCCTCCGGCCACCGACCCATCCCTGTTTGGCACTGTATGGCATCCTTGTACCTCTGACATCCTGCTCTCACAGTTTTCTCCTGGTCAGTCAGTTTCTGCTCTGACTGTTGGATCCCGTTGGAAGTGAGGGGTGTCTGGTCATCTCCCAGCACGCCTCAGAGAAGGTCCTTTATGGGTTACACTTCAGAACCCCCAGGGATGAGCCTTTTTATATTGGTATGTATTAATTGTACAAAATAGTAGGTTTGGCCAGGTGTAGTGGCCATGCCCTTTAATCCCAGCACTTGGGAGGCAGAGGCAGGCAGATTTCTGTGAGTTCAAAGCCAGCCTGGTCTACAAATCAACGCACGCCTTTAATCCCAGCACTTGGGAGGCAGAGGCAGGCGGATCTCTGTGAGTTCGAGACCAGCCTGGTCTACAAGAGCTAGTTCCAGGACAGGCTCCAAAATCACAGAGAAACCCTGTCTCGAAAAACCAAAAAAAAAAAAAAAAAAAAAAAAAAAATTCCAGAACAGCCAGGGCTCTGTTACACAGATAAACCCTATCTTGAAAAACCAAAAATAAATAAATAAACACATAAACAAATAAAAAGAGTAGACTTGATTATGCATTTGCAGGCATATGTATAATGTACTTTGATCATGTTACATTTTCAGGTGTATATAATGTACTTTGATCATATTTGCACTACCTCATTGTCCTCTCTTGTCTCCCCTCTGTCCCTTCCAGTGTGTGAACTTTAAATGTTATGCCAAGTTTACCTAGAGTAAAAATCGGCCACATTAGTGGGGAAAAGAGCCACAGTGTGCCACACACAGGTAGATAGACTGTTTTCGGGAAAAGGGAAGATGGTGCCAGTCCATTCTTCCCGCAGCCCCTGAAGAAGTGGCTGTGTAGCCCCTGGAAGTACCACCGGTGGTTGGGTGAAGCTTGCCAGGACACAGAGTCTTCATTTGCTTACTGAATTTGTACTTTCATTAGAACTGAATGGGCAAGCTATGGCCTGTGGACAAATCTGGCAGGCTGACTGTTTTTGCAAATAGTGCCCTTTGGTTCCCGACCACACTCCTTTAGTCCTGTTGTCTCTGGACGCCTACCTGTTCCAATGGTGGGGCTGAGTCAACCGAAGCAGAGGCGCCTGGGCAGCAAAGCTGAGAATCCCGACTCTACGGCTCTTGAGAGCTACAGATGTTTTACCTAAGGCAGAAGGACCTACTGGGCTGCGACTTTTGCTTACATTTCTTGAGAGCTGGTCACTGTCTTTTTCTGCTTCAGTTTACAATGCATTCTACTTTCCAAATAGGTCACACATTCATGTAGTTCAATTCGAATCAAGCAAATGCAAAGGTCCTGTTCCTTCATCTCCATCCTGCACTGCATGTTCCAGAAAATGACCACTTTCAAGGAGAACAGATAAAAGTCTGACAATCTTGGGGACCAGATGGTACTGGGGGGTCTCTTAAGAACAGACAGAAACGTTTAGATCTGGCACTCTGAGAGCGGGTGTCTGTCACCCTCCATTGGTGCTGCGGCAGGGGAGTCAAAGCATTGAAGTGCACACTTGTCACAGAAGAGTGTGAGCACAGAGGACTAGGAGCACACCCACACCCAGATTGGGCACCCACACCCCCAGATCGGGCACCTGCACCCAGATTGGGCACCCAGCACCTAGACCCTGCACCTAGATTCTTGGTTCTAATACCATTGGCCAGAAGAAGGAGCCGAGGCTCTTTGTAGAAGTGGCTGATTAGACAGTAGAGCCCAGAGCAGTAGCAGGAGGCACTCATGGTGCCAGAAAGTAAGGCATAATAAATAATAAATAAGAAGCAAAGCAAATGTGGGGCTGGGAGGCGGCTTGCTGGGTAAAGCTGCCCTGCACCCTGTGAGGATTTCAGGTTCAAGGCCAGCCTGGGTTACGCAGTTCCAAGTCTTCTGGGAAACTCAGCAAGGCCTGTCTAAAATAAATAAAAATGAAGGGCACTTGCCTAGCACACCCAAAGTTCTGGGTTCACTGAAGGTGGGCTTACAAGGGAGTGCCTTGTCTTGATAAAGAAACTGATAAGCACCAAACAGCCAATTCAGGAAAACTGGTGCTCGACATAATATCCAGAAAGGAACCTGTTATTTTTTCCTCACCAAAGCCCTAACCATAATTTTGAAAACTAAGGCACACACCTCCCTGCTGCCTCCAGCTGGTGTGGAAATAGATTGCAGGAGGTCTCCCCTGCTAATAGTCGGTACACCAATGCTAATAGAATCAAAAGGCCTGTGTGTGAGAGGGAGGGTTCCCTCATATAGTTGAAGGGTTTCAGCTGCCCTGCCCAACAGCAAACACAGGGCACTCTTTTCTTCACTGCTCAGCACCAAAGGAAACCACGGGAGATGACTAGTCTGTGTTTCATGGAAGGTGTTGGGTTGAAGCCTTGCAAGGAAGCATGTGTCAGAAAACCAGGCTCAACCTTTGTAGACTCCATGCTGCCCTCCTTTGCCCACCAGTCACTGTGAATGTTCACTATGTGTTCTAGATAGAACACAAGCCTCTCATGACATGAAACTGGTAGGGGTGGGTTCCTGAGGGGAGGAATGTACAACCGGATGTAGCCTGAACTCCCAAGAAATCGTTTCTGTTTGGGTAAAGTGTCTGTGGAATGAAAGAAATTGACTGAAACCGCTTCAGTTATACTCGGTCACCTTTATTAGTTATACCCCAAGTTAGTTTTTTCTTAAAACAGTAATTTCACTCAATTAAGCAACAGCATCACATAATTAAATCTGGGCAGTGAAGTCCCCAGGATGTGTGTCTTGATTCTGTAAACAGGTGGTAGAAAAGATAACATCATCTCAATAAGAAAACATTTTCCTTAGAGGTCTTGCTTTGATGTTTCCTTTAAAAGAATTACAATGAAGTGCTAATTCTTCTTTTTTATGGGGGTAAGGGGAGGAGACAGTATCTTGCTATGTAGTCCAGGCTGTACTCGAACTCACGATGCTCCTGTCTTCTCTCTTGAATGTTGGAATCATGGGTGTGCATCTCCATACCTCACTCTCGAAGCGCTATTTCAAAGGTTTATTCTTTCTCCTTTCACAGATCGGCTTCGAAACATCCAAATATCCTGAAACAATATCAAATAAAGTGTGTGAAACACTTCCATTGGCCTTCTCTCCGTGAAGAAAAGGGTTCAACTCTCTACAAATGACTAAACAGGGAAAATATTAATAGTTATACTGATTAGTAAACAGAACATATTATGGGACCCTACCTACCAGTATCTGAAATAGTGCTAACTACACTAGGTCCATAGGTTCCCAGCTACCCGCCCAGACTAATTTGACACAGGTGCTAATGGCAGATGCTGCAACCAGGTCCATGCAAGACTTGGCCACGGTAAAAGAAAAAACTGTTCACTGTCTTTCTGCTGGTCCTTGACATTATCTGCCTGAAGTATTGAAAATTTTACTCAAGATTAGATTATAATAGTGGAAAAGATGCCATGGATTACTAGTTTGTTTTAAACTTTGTTCCACCCCCTTTGTTTTTATTGTTGTTTGTTTTTTATTACATTTTACTTACGTATTTGCACTTGTGTGTGTGCATGTGTGTGTGTGCGCATGTGCACGCGAGAGTGTGAGATAGAGTACAGGTGGGGGGCAGACGACAACTGGTGGGAACTGGTTCTTGCCTTCTACCGTGTGGGTGGCAGGAGGTGAACTCAGGCCCTCAGGCTTGGGGGAATCACCTTTACTTTCTGAGTCATCTTGCTGGCGCAGTTTTTATTTTTGACACAGAGTCTCACCCTGTAGCCCAAGTCGGCCTAGAACCCACCATGTAGCACAGGCTGGCTCTGAACTTGCCAAAGTCTTCCTGCCTTAGCCTCCTGAGTACTGCAATTATAAGAGCTAGCCTCTAATAACACAATTTATATTTTCTGATTTATTGTTTATTTTTTGAGCAAGTCATAAGGTATAAAGAAAGAATGAATTAGTCCAGCTCTAAACCTAGTTCTGCCACTAGATCAACCTTCAGCATATTTAGGAAATGACATGAAGCTATTCTGACTGTTGAAGTTTAGTTAGGGACATAAGTGACATGCAAGTGTTTTCGTCTCTTAGAAAAAAATTACGTGGTAGGAGCTGGCTTTATTCTTCTAAACAAACCTGATAAACTATAACTTTCCAGGTAATGAACATCAACATCTGAGGCCTCATTTAGCATAACCTTGGCCAACCTGAAGCCTGATGTACCATCCAGAACTCACCTTGGATACTGTAACCCATGGGACTCTAAGTCCCTTGTATGAAATGGTACAGTATTTGAATAGAGCCCATATCCATCCTACCATCTAGCGTATACCATCTCTGGATTACCCATACTACCTGACAGAATGAAATGTCATGTAAATCGATGTGTTATTGCTTAAGAAGGGAGTGATAAAAATATTCATTATGTTCTGTATACATGCAATCCTTTTCAAATACTGTTTTTAAAGGTTTGATTTATTTTAAGGATGTAGGTGTCTGGGCATGAGTCTGTGCATGTGAGTGCAGTGCCTACAAAGGTCAGAGAGATTGGATCCCCTGAAACTGCAGGCAGAGGTCATTAGAAGCCCGTAATGGGCTGAACTTAGGTCCTCTGCAAAAGCAGTTCTCACCCTTAACTGCTGAGCCTTTCTCCAGACCCTAAATACTTTCAATATTTTCCAGTATTTCAGTTGACCAAATCTACAAATGTGGAGCCTCACACCGGGAAGGTTGATGACATTCTTGTCAGATCCAAGTCTGAGTGATCCATGGGAGGCAGAGGGAGCTGGAAGGGAAGAATTTAGGGCTTGCAAGTGTGAAATCAGAGCATTTTCAGATGTGGGACACATTCATGGCTACTTTTGCTTTAATTATCCAAAGTTATTTCTTTCTGTCTTTCTGTCTGTCTGTCTTTCTTCTTCTTTCCTTTTTTGCTTGCCCTGGCTGTCCTGGAACTCACTTTGTAGACCAGGTTGGGCTTTGGACTCACAGAGATCCGCCTGCCTCTGCCTCCCGAGTGCTGGCATCAAAGGTGTGTGCTATCAACGCCCAGCTCAATGTGATTTCCTTATTGAGATTTAGTAATTACAGATTGCACATCCTCACCTTTGCAAGTTCTAAAGCAGGGTCACGATACTCTAGATGACTGGAGACAGCATGGGGGCGTGGCATTTGTGTGACTTATGGCGCACTATCACTAACTCAGTATCCTTGAGCCCCCAGCCTGCATTTGCGATGACAAAATCAAACCAGCTTTCCAAAGGGAATGTGCCTACTCGCTGGGCTCGGCTGATCAGCATCAACACTGACTATCCATATCCCTGTCATTCTGGGTGGGCCCAGCGACAGCTCTGAAGAGCGCACCAAACAGAAGCTGCATGCTTTCAGTTAATCCGAAGAGAGAGAACCCCAGTGTTTGCTTTGGGGTGTCATGCACATACCTTAAGTTCAATGCCGCTATCGACTCCGTGGTGTCTCTCTGCGAACTCTTTAACTTCATCCTCGATGTTTTCTTGACTGGTGCCCTTCACGTCGATATAGTGGCAGTCAGAACTGGCATAGTGGCAGGAAATGGCCTGTGCAGAAAGGACAGTCTGATAATGGAGACCTATTAATCCCAGGACGCCCCCAAAACAAGCAGAGTCCTCCTAGGTATATTTCACTTGGGATTTGATTTCTCAATTGGAAGGATGGCCTATCATATCCTAAACCAGTCTCCTCATGCATAGCTTAGCCCCTCCTCCACAGCTGAGGGCTAATTGAGAAATTCCAAAGGATTTTTAAAAAATTGAAAGTGTGTGTGTGTGTGTGTGTGTGTGTGTGTGTGTGTGTGTATGTCTATATGGAGGTTAGAGGATAGGCTTTGGGGACTGGTTCTCTGCTATCCCGTGACTCCCAGGGACTTCTGAACTCTGCTCATGAAGCTTGGGAGTGCCTTGATTTGCTGAACCATCTCACTGGCCCACAAAAGATTTTATTTTTAATTAGCTGTGATACTTGTTTTTTAAAGGTGTGTTTAAGAAGTCCAGTCCCTTAAGAGATCTTCAATATTTTTGGGTAATTAAAATTTCCCATATCCTAGAGTCCTTAAATAGATGCTATTCTGCTGTTATTTCTCTCTTTTTTTTTTCTTTTGGGGTATGGTTCACTGTGTAGCTAAGGCTGGCCTGGAATTTGCCATGTTGCATAAACTGTCCCCCAGTTCTCAGAACATGTGATCCCTCTGCATCAGCTCCCGAGTGCTGCGATCACAAGTGTGCGGCACACACCAGACTTCACCCTCTTCTCAGCCAACTTTGTTACCCAGTCGAATTGGAGCTGGGTCGTTATTTCAGTGGAAATAGACACGGCAACTGAAAATACCTCCAGAAGAATACACACCCTCTCGAATCCGAAGGGGCATTGAACATCAGCTCCGGGAACCCACCTTGCTTCCTCCTGAAGGAAGTCTGAAACTACTTTCTTCTACCCATTCAAGAAAAATTGTAACAAATCCAGCTTGCAAAGCAGTCACTAAAATGCCTCCTTTCTGTCACTACTTCGTTTCTAAAGGTGACCACATCCATCATTAGGACTGTCTACTTTGCTCAAAATACTGAATTCTACGGTGGTGTCTCAAATTCCACCACCTATGTAAACCTGTGTGCTAGACCAAGCAGCATCAGAGACCAAGACAAAAAGGAAAATGTACTTTTCCATACGTATTTTATTACGAAACAATGGTGGGTATTTTCTAGATTATTCGAGACACCAGAAAAATATAGAAAAGGGCAAGTTCAGTATATAGCAAAACATATTATTTGTATTGCAATGTCTATACCCCACACTTGCACAACTCTGTGGGTCATACCAGCCTCACTTTAAATTTTGACATAATAAGAAGCATGGCTATTTAATTTTAATGTATTAAAATATTATTTAGCTTGACCCCTGAATTTTTGGCAGTCCCTTAAATTTTGTCCCGAGGCAGCGCCTCCACCTCAGTCTAATCCCAAACTCCAGAGAACCTTGTGGGAATATAAGTGAGTGGAAGATACGTTTGGTGCCTTATGTTGGGGTTCAAAGAACCAGGAACGATGGGTGGGAACCATGTGATGAGACAGAAAGTACCATTTAGTCCCAAAGGAGCGCTGATGTTCCCATGAGGAAGTGTGCTCTCACGGGGCTATCTGATCTACTGAACTTGTGGAAGTGAGAAGTGGCAGCATTTGTGGGGAAGTTTTAAACTTCAGCAAAAAAATATTAAGTTATAAACAGTCTGAAGCTCAGGAGTGAAAAAACGTGTGCCTACTGAGTCTGTTTTCTGAGTGTGCCATTCAGAACTCAATTATTGTTTTGGATCAATACTGTGTTTCCTCAGTAGTAAAGGTATTATAAGCTTCCCTCCTGTTGTGCTTAGAATGAGTAAAATGAATTCCAAATGATACTATTGCAGGAATTCAGCCACGGCTTTTACCCTCAGCAGCCTCTGGATGCTGAAAAGGCCACTTTTGTTCTTAAGTAATTCCATGAACAGTTGTGGTTCAGTGTCCACAGAGTTAGCAGCCTTACAGAGTGAATATGTATGTATATCCTGGTAAAGGAGCTGGCCCCCTAGTGAAAAGTCCTGCCTTCTTTGCTATCTCACTGTAGCTTGAGATCTTTGCTCTGGTCCGCTCATCTTGGAGATGTAGCAATCTGAGTACGTACTTTGCGGAATCCTTGAGTCTTGTTCCGACCAGATCCATGGATGAGCAGAGGATGAAAAAACACAGTGTCTCCCTTCTCCATCACCAGGTGCACCCTGTTGTTGTCCTGCTTGTAGTCCAGGATGCCGTGGTACATTTTGTTAACCCCTCCCTAGAACACATAAGACACCAAGACTTCATCATCAGTCTATCAGGGGAAACAAGAGTCCTTGAACTTCCTCCAAGACAACAGCACGTCCAAATTAGACTCCCAATGTCTTTTTTTTTTAAATAGACAGAATCTTCCCAGACATCTGTATTTCACAAGTCCCACGTTAGGCCCGTGAGATGGCTTGCTGGTTAAAAGTACTTGCCACAAGCGCCTGACACCCAGACACCCACAATCCATGGAGGAAGATGAGAATTGACCTCTGACCTCCACACACATGCAATTACAGCTAATTAATTATAACTGCTTCAGCCCGGCTTTGCCTCTTGTGGTTAACGTGAGTGGAGGCTTGTCTTAATGTTAATTTGCCACCTTTCAGAATCTCCGCGGTAGGGAGCCTCGCTGGAGAATTGCCCTGATTGTCTTAACTGATATAGGAAACCTGCCCAGAGTAGGGGAGCAGTTGATACGGGGGTGACCAACAGACAAGCTGTGTTTTGTGCTTTATCTTCCCTTGCCCTGCTGCTGCTGTTCCTTTGCTGACATTAAAACCAGTGTTTCCAGGCTTCTGTCATGGACGAAGGACCAGCTACTCTCCAGAAAACAGCTAAGTTTTGGACACCAGACTCTGACTGCCAAGACATTCAGTCTGGTCAACGATGCAGCAACTACTGTTGGCCTCTCCAGCATGAGACAGGCATTGTGGGACTGTTTTGACCACCAAAGCACCCAGCCTCAAAGGACAACTGTTGCTGCTATTTTAATGTAAGTTGATATGATAAATTACATGTATATATAAAATATCCATCCAGTCTATGGCTTCAGTTCCGCTACAGAGCCCTGGCTGATATAACAGACAAACACACTTGTCTTAGGCTTGTCCGGCCTGAATCAGTAATGTTCTTTCCCAGCATGGCATTCTCCTAATCCAGATTTTCCTGTTTCGGCCTCCTTCCCCTTGTCTGGAGTAGCTTGGGGGAAGCTAATTCTTCTCCCCAAATTGGTGTGTGTGTGGGGGGGGTAGTGCAAAAACATTTATGTCACAACCAGAGTAAGCCAAGAATAGTGAAAAATCCCGGCACTTGGGAGGCGCAGGCACAAAGGTGGGGATCAGCCTAAGGTGTCGCCCCTCAGCTACCGCCTACCAGTTCTCCCTTATACATTTTGTTTCATTTTTTTTGTTCTTTGACAATGTCACACCAGAGTGCACTCGGGCACTTACTGAGTCTTTTTTTTGTGTGTGACTTGCTGAGTTTAATTGGAGTTGCTTGCATAAATCTCTACCTCAAAGTATCCGGGAGGAGGAATAAAAAAAACTTATGCCCGGTTTTTGGAGACAATCTCTCTCACTGGCCTGGAGCTCAGCCTGTCTCCACCTCAGCAGAGATTTCAAGCATGCCCACCATGCTCAGCTTTTTTTTTTTTTTTTTAGTTCTGGGAATCATGCTTGCAAGGCAAGCATTTTAGTGACTGGGCTGTCTTCCCAGCCCCAGCACCCTATTCTTGCTAAGACTATCCCAAATTCCTTTTGGGAAATAAACATTTTCCTATGGGCTACTATTGCAATTTGAACCCAGGCCCTTTTCTCCCAGCAAGGTAGCTGCATGGCCTTATCTAAGCTAAGCTGGCCGGGAAACGCTGCTGCTCGGAAAGCCTTCAGATCATTCCCTTTGTTAAGTCAGTCAGAGTCCAGCCCTGTGCCTTGGACCAATATTGGAGAATATTACCTTAACTAGGCAAAGATGTTTTACATTTGTTTATGCTGCAGAATCTTACTTGAAGTGTGTACAGATGTGTTACTCTTGTTTATGCTGCATTTGTTTAATGGTGAAAAGATGTGTTGTATTCATTTCAACGTGCCTGCCTAAGGCACCTGATTGGCCTAATAAAGAGCTGAATGACCAATAGCTAGGCAGGAGAAAAGATAGGTGGGGTTGGGAGGCAGAGAGAATAAATAGGAGAAATCTAGACGAGAAGAAAAAAGAACAGGAGGAATGAGAGAGAAGGAGGAGAGAATGAGAGACATGCCTTGGGCAAGAAACCAGACATAGGGAAGCAGTGAAAGTAAAATATATAGAAGTAAGAAAGGTAATAAGCACTGAGGCAAAAGAAACAGGTCAAGTTAAAAAGAGCTAGCCAGAAACAAGCTAAGTTAGGCTGAACAGTCAAAACTAATAATAAATCTCTGTATCATGATTTGGGAGCTGGTTGGTGACCTGAAAGAAAATGTCTGGTACAGCCGGGCGGTGGTGGCGCACGCCTTTAATCCCAGCACTCGGGAGGCAGAGGCAGGCGGATCTCTGTGAGTTCGAGACCAGCCTGGTCTACAAGAGCTAGTTCCAGGACAGGCTCCAAAGCCACAGAGAAACCCTGTCTCGAAAAACCAAAAAAAAAAAAAAAAAAAAAAAAATGTCTGGTACAGGCTCACCCTTACCTAATCTTAAAAGAATATATATATTTACATATACATATATTCACTGTGTAAGGAGGTGATGTTCATGTCACAGCATGTGTGGAAGCCACAGACAACTTATGGGATTTATTTCTCTTCCTCTACCATGTGAAATTCAGGGATTAATCGGGTACATCAAGTACTTTCACCTACTTATCCATCTCTCTGCCTCCACCTAACCCTAAATTGATGAATTTCACAATTTCAGGTTTACCATCATGAACAGACTGAAATGCTTTTACATGATAACAATATGTCCCACAGTATAGTATTGTTTTAAGAAAGCTACCATCCTAGGCTAGCTTGATGGCTTAGTGGGTAAAAGTAGTTGCTGCCAAGATTGACCTCCAGGACCTACAAAGTGGAAGAAGAGAACATTCATGCAAGGTGCCCTCTGGCCTCCTCATGTGTGCTATGGTGCACACAAGCATGCTGTGTGTATACACACACACACCAAAACTTAAAACCAGAAACTGACTTCCGAAGACAAGCTCTCCAAGCTTTTTTTTTTTTTTTGGTTTTTCGAGACAGGGTTTCTCTGTGGTTTTGGAGTCTCCAAGCTTTTTGTCCTAAGACAAATTCTCCATTTCCTCCCAAGGCTCAGTTCCCTGTTTCTACCATTGATATGCTATCTACCCTGACCCTCATCTGAGAGCGCAGGGGATCTCTGGGCCTTAAATTTGAAGCAATGAGCACTTCTCCCCTGGTTCTCTGCCTCTGGCTTCCTAAATCTCAATGCCTCTTGTACCATATCCCAAAGTAACTGTTCCTGAAGAACTGGTTCGAGCTCCTCGTTCATAAATGCAGAACAGCTCCCGCAGCAAGAGCTGAATGGGTAAGAAGACAGGGTGTAACCAAGCAACAAAATAAAACCTGGCAATGCAAAGAACTGAGCTATCAAGACATACACCACATCAACGAATCTCGAGTACGCTAAGCAAAAGAAGCCACACAAAAGAGTGAATACTACAACAAAATGCAGACAAATCTGTAAAAATGGAAAACAGCTCAGTGATTGTTTTTGAGGAGCTTTCTTTTCCTTCCTTCTTTTTTTTATTTTTTTATTTTTTTATTTTTATTTTTATTTTTTTTTTTTGAGAGAGGCTCTTACAATCCTGCCTAGACCATCCTGGAACTTCCCATCCTCCCACCTCAGTTTCCTAAATGCTAGGATTATAGGCTTATGTCACCACGCCAAGCTAAAGGGACTTTGATTCTCTTGAGTATGGTAACCAATGTGTGTGCATGCCAAAGATGATCACATTATATACTAAAAATACGTACAGCTTATTGTATGACAATTATACTCTAAACAGCATATAATAAACTTTCTTTACATGAAAGCTTTGTCAACTGCCTACAAAAGGGAAAGTCCAGGCGCCCCAAGCAAACTAGAGCCAGAGTGAATGTCTTCTCTAACCTGGTCCTTCCAGACTGTTTTCCCTCTGCTAATCTTTTCAATGTCCCTGAAGCCCCAACCCATCTTCATCATGAGTGCCCAGCTCTTCTTGCTCCTTAGCATACCTGTGCTTGCCCTTGACCTCCATGCCTCTTTTCTAGAAGGAATTTCTCTACCATGCCCTTCAATACTCAACTCAGTCACCAGTTTTCTCAACCTTGCTAATGCTGCAACCTTTAACACAGCTCCTCATGTTGTGGCGCCCCCACCATAAAATTATTTTCACTGTTACTTCATAACTATTATTTTGTTACTGTTATGAATCATAATGCAAATGTCTGTGTAGGGTATCTGACCCCCCTAAGTGGTCGCAACCCACAGGTCGAGAACCACTGCTCTAGTCTCTGCTGGTCTTTGCAGGTAACAGTCTGGCCCTCTTCTTCACTCTGAGATCCATTATACTAATTTGTCATTTATCAAGTGTCTGGGGCTGAAATGTTTATGACTGGCCTTTGTCACAGAATTTATGTACCAGGGACCCAAGTCCCCCACATTGGCTTGGCTTTCAAACACGTGTTGAAAGGATAGTTGTCATTGGCTCTTTTACCTGACATCCTCAATTTTGCCCTGGTTCTAACTGTATATATAGCTCAACACAATATTTGCTATGACAGTAAACACAGTCTCCTTCCCAGGATCCTAGTGTGCACAGATGGAAACAGAAACAGCAAAAAGGTTCTGGAAAGACTCAGCCACTGGGCTGAGGACATGGCTGGTCCAGCATGAGGACCCACGCTTGGTCCTCAGAACACATGATAAAAAGAAAGGGAAGCCTGGCTGTGTGCGTGTTTGCTTAATCCCAGCGTTGCGGAGGGAGAGATTGGTGGATCCTGGGGCTCACTGGCCAACCAGGCTAGCCTACCTGGTGAGAGACCTGCTTTAAAAAACAGAGAGAACACCAGGCGGTGGTGGCACATGCCTTTAACCCCAGCACTCAGAAGGCAGAGGGAGGTGGATCTCTGTGAGTTCGAGGCCAGCCTGGTCTAGTTCCAGGACAGGCTCCAAAGCTACCGAGAAACCCTGTCTCAAATAAAATCAGCAGCAGATAAAAAGTGCCTGAAAAATGACACCCAAGGCTGCCTTCTGGCCAGCGTGTGCACACACATCTTGCATACACACACACCACATGTACACACACACACATACACAGAAGCAGCAGTTATGCAGCCCTACCTCCCACTTGGGGTAACCATGTGGCTTCAGAGAGCCTTTGTGTGTGCCGGGAAGCACTACCAGACAACCGTTGTTTCTGTCAATGTGCTCCATGGCGGTCCAGGCACAAACAATGCGATCGCTGGGGCGGAAGGGGAAATAGTGTAGATCCTGATGCAAGGGGTGCCGGGACGTCTTCTTGCCTGCGACAGAACCCATTGTCAAGAACAAAACAAAAAAACAAGAACAACAAACAAAAATCCCCCAAAAAAACCCTCTGAAGTCTTGGAATTTTGTCATTTGCCTGAAAACACTGACCTACCTACCAGAACCAAATAAATGCCTGGGCAGTGGTGGTGCACACCTTTAATCCCAGCATTCAGGAGGCAGAGACAGATGGATCTTTATGAGTTCCAGCCTGGTCTACAGACCAAGTTCCAGGACAGCCAGGACTACACAGAGAAACCCTGTCTCAAAAAACCAAACCCAAACAAATGAAACAATGCCATAGGAAGTCAGTCTTAAGAGATAAGCAACCAACTGAAGCATTGGTGAGGGCCCCCCATCTCTAGTCCCGGGTTCCTCTAGAGGGGTGGTTAGCAATCCTTCCAGCATGCACACCTCATTATCTCTGCTGCACTTCACCCGTTGCTCGGGGTTTTCACAGGGGCAGCGGCATTCAATAAGGAGCTTACTACAGTTGGATTACTGCAATTAGGGAGAATTCCGTGGAGCCAAGCTCCGGTTCCCCTTGAAGAGGCTCTAAGGCTCTCTCAGAAGCTGTCGTTGTCGGGGAGCCAGACATGTATCCAGTTATTGCCACAGAATACATGGCCACTTTCCATGGCTTTGCCCTTGGGTCTTGGTTCCCTAACCAAGACTCTTGGAGGGAAAAACACGGTGATGTTATGCTTTGGTCATGCCACGCAGGAAGAGTGGGAAGGGCAAGCAGCTCTCATGGCTGATTTCTGCTGCTGCAGAAGGATTTCTCAGTATGGCTGAAGAGCCGGCTGCAGTAAACTCTCTGGGACTAGTTATTAGTATGCAGACACCTGGATACTATTTCTGGCATAGTGAATTGTTTGAATATACATGTGGGCAAGCACAAGATGTCTTAAGGACTCAAGAGCGATTTAAAAATAATAGTTTCAATTTTGGTATTCATAATCATGTTTTCAGGTCAGGAATACAGAGTCCATGCTGTCACAGCTAAGAGCGGCTGAGAGCTATTGATAGCTTAGTTGGTAGAGTATTCACCTTGTAAGCATGAAGACCCGAGTTCAATCCTCAACACTGCGCTGGCCTAGTTTTAGGTCAACTTGACACAAGCTAGAGTCATCTGAAAGGAGGGAACCTCGATTGAGAAAATGCCTCCATAAGAGCTGACTAGAGGGTCTTTTTTAAATTAGTAGTTGATGGGAGAGAGCCCAGCCCATTGTGAGTGGTGCAGTCTCCAGGCTGGTGGTCCTTGGTTCTATTAAAATGCAGGCTGAGCAAGTCATGAGGAGCAAGCCAGTAAGCAGCACCCCCTCCATGGCCTCTGCATCAGCTCTTGCAGTCCCTGCTCTGCTTGAGCTCCTGTCCTGATATCCTCTGATAATGAACTGTGATGTGGAAGCCAAACAAACCCTTTCCTCCCCATGTTTCTTTGGTCATGGTGTTTCAATCACAGCAATAGGAACCCTTACTAAGACAGAACCCCTGTAAAAGTGCCAGGCATGAGCATGCATACTCGTAATCCCAGCACTTGGGAGGCAGAAACAGGAGGCTCTCCAGTGAGTGCTGACCATCTAGCCTAGCCTAATTGGGGAGCCACAGGCTAGTGAAAGACACTGAAGGGAGATGGACAGGATTCACGAGGACACTGAGACTGTCAACATGCAAACAGCCGCGTGCACATAAGCACATGCACATGTGCGAGCACCTGCACACACATGAGCATACCTATGCATACAGTTAGGCATGCTGGGCAGTAGTGGCACATGCCTTTAATCCCAGCGCTTAAGAGGATCAGCAGGCAGGTAGATCTTGGAGTTCTAGGCTAGCCTGGTCTAAAGAGTGAGTTCCAGGATAGTCAGGGCTACACAGGGAAGCCCTGTCTAGAAGAAGGAAAAGGCTCAGACACATTGACTAGGAGGAGTTGATGACATACAAATCATTGCTTGTTGAGTGCAGCTCTGTTGAGTCACTATCTGAAATCACCATCACTCTTCAGTGTTGTTTAATAGAAACTGTTTTAAGAGTTAATAAAAGGTTACACATTCCCTCATCTAAAGTTTGATAGGTATACACATTACCTGGCTTTGAACATCAACTTTACACACTTTATCTAGCAGTACTTTTGTGTGCCCCTGACAAAGAAGAGTGCTTTACCAGTATCTGAAGGCTTGTTTATCAGCATTGTGTGCATTGCCATGATATTGGGTCCAGTGAAACACTCCACATATTTCAGAACCTAAAGGAAAAAAGCAGTAAAAAAAAAAAATAATAACTTCATAGGAAATCTTAAGTTCAAGCAAATGATACAGCATACAATGATCTACAGAAGAACCAAGATGGCAGAGAAGGTTGAGGCAGGGAGATCCTGAGTTTCAGAGTCAGTTTTAGAGAGAGCAAGACCCCGTCTAAACAACAACAACAACAAAATTGCCAACAGAAATGCTGGGCTGGCAGCTCAGGGGTCTATCAGCATCGTGTGCGTGGGCCACATATAGGGTCCAGTGAAGCCCTCTAGATATTCTAGAACCCGAAAGGGGGGCAACAACTTGACTAGGGTATACAAGGCCCTGAGCTGGATCAGCAACACACACACACACACGCACGCACGCACGCACACACACACACCCTAATCTCATACCTCTACTGACCAGAGTCATAACAATTAATTAATTAATTAATAATAACTCTGTAACTGTTGATATTCTGGTTATGGGGTCTTAGATGAGGTCTTTTGTTTTTCACAACAAAACACAACACAGTCCACAGGAAAGTCTCTCAACCATGATGCCATGAGCAGTTGGGGTGAGATAGTTCCTTATTTGAACGGGGACTCCTCTGTGCTTTATCGAATCTCTGGGTCCCATTAGCAGCATCAGTGACCTCTACTCAGTAGAAGCCATTAGCTCGCCCCACCCCAATCACGACAAGTGTCCATGTCTCCAGATGTTGTCAGTCGCCAGTGTGGGGCAGAATCACCTTCACTGAAGAGCACAGCTCCAGCACCCTCTGTAGACAGGGGCTGGGTAGAGGTAGACCAGGTATGAGGCCGACAGGTAAGGGGTCAGTGCTTGATGGAGTAAACCGAGAAGAGGCAGACTTGTAGACTGGCCACGAGGCGGGAAAGCAGGCTGGGCTCTCACCTCGGGGAGGGAGCAGTATCTAAAGAGCTCCTTGTTTTCTTGGAAATCCTGGACTTTTGAAACCACTTTCTCACTTAGCTCACAGTTCAGTTTTGCAATGGCCACATCTCGCATTACTATCATCCCTGGTGCGTCCACCTCCTTCCTGCAGATCCGTTCAAACTCCGCTCTAGAAATGAGATTTAAAAAGAATGTCATTATGTGAACTCCAAGCACCTGCCTACCCCGCCCTGCTGAGAGGTTTGCAGACTCTGGGACAACTTCTCTGGTCTAGCAGAATAATGCTCATTGATAATGCCTTCTACCTGGAACCGTTACCTCAAAATACCTCACCCACAGCAGACAGCAGGGAAACTCGTGTGTGTGTGTGTGTGTGTGTGTGTGTGTGTATGTGTGAGCGCGCGCGTATACGCGGGCTGCCTGGCCTTCTACCTGGAACCGTTACCTCAAAATACCCCACCCACAGCAGACAGCAGGAAAACTACGTGAGTGTGAGTGTGTGTGTGTGTGTGTGTGTATGTGTGTGTGTGTGTACGCGTGCGCACGTTGCCTGGCCATTGAATGCTCCCCTACAGTGCTGCCATTCCTGGCGTCTTTACCTACTGGGCCATCTCCCTAGCCTGGGGAGTGTTTCTTGATACAGTGACATTGTAGTAACAGGGGTTACGCATCCCTTCCTTACCTGAAATGCTTGGGAACAAAGTGTTTTGGATTTCAGATTTTTAAAAACTACTTGGATATTTACATATGCACAATGTGATATCCTGGAGCTGGAATCCGGGTCTATGTACACAATTCACTTGTGTTCCCACCACAACTCACACCCAGGCCTACGGGCATTTTGTGTCCTATTTCTCGTGTACCTGCGTTTTAACTTTGACCTTTCACATGAGGCCATGTGGGATCTGGCAGCTACTGCACCACGTCATCACCCAGGGGGTTTCAGATTTGGTGATGAAATCTATTTGCTGCTACAGGTTGAACATCCCTAACGGAAAACATATCTGAAAAACAAACACCCTGTAGCGACTCTGGAGTGCCAAACCCTGGTCCCAGTGCCCTCCATCTGTCTACGTTACCTCATTTGGTTCCACCAACAGCACTTAAACACCAGTAGGATCAAAATACTTTAAAAATATTTTTAAAATGGGGATACCAAGGCATACGCATGCTGCCGCAGAACGTTATCACATTAGGGGTAGGACTAAGACTCAAGTCAGAGAGCCTAGCTCCGGGTCTCACACTTCTAAAGTCTCTCAAACAAATCACATCTTTAAAAAGTATCTGCGCGTGGCTGGGGAGGGGGCTCGGTGAGTGAAACACCTGCATAAATGTGAGTTTGACCCTCCCAAAAGCACATGAAGGTAGATGTGTAGTGTAGAGCTGTATTCCCTGGTTGCTTCTGTGCTCAGAGGCAAGAGAATTATGGAAGCTCACAGGCCAGTGACTATGCAATGGCAGACAAAAAAGGAGGACTTGTCTCCAACGAGGCGGAAGGAAACTCTGAACTAATCTAACTTGTGTTACCATCACATTCATGTAATACATGGTTTTGTTTTGGGTTTTTTTTTTGGTAAAATCATAAATAACAGCATTATACCGAAAACGTTCAATATCCTCATCAGATACCAGTTTTTTAATGACAAGAAATCCATTTTCTTCATAAAATTGTCTCTGCTCCAGGCTTAGGACATTATTATCCAAAGTATACCTAAGAAAGAAGAAAAACATATCCAAATAAGCTCCCACTTTAAATTACATGCTAATGGTATACCAATGACCTGAAAAACATTCACAGGGTGAGGGGGAGACAGGGTCTCACTAGCTCTGACTAGCCTGAAACTTGCTAGGTACATCAGGTTACCCTTGAACTCACAGAGATCTGCCTGCCTCTGCCTCCTGAGTACTGGGACCAAGGGTGTGTGCCACCGCACCCAGCCTACAGTCATACTTTTAAATTCAATATTTCTGTTTATGTGGCTTTAACAAAGTAACCTAGAAAAGGTTAGAGTGTTAGTCCAAAACATTACATATGGTCACCAAAAAATGAGTATTACTGGAAAAAATATTAACCAAGGAATTATATCCATGCAATAGATGTTAAAAATGAATGGCAGAATGATATGGACACACTTGTCATAATAGAATATGATTAAAGCCATATAAAACAAAACACACAGAAAAAGAAAGTGGGAGAGAGAAGATGAGGGGCCATGGAGATGTCACTCAGTGCAGAGCAACTGAAAGAAATTTTGTTTTCAAATAATGGTTGCCTTTCAGTAATAGTTCAAAATTCTGAATATTAAGTTTTTCCTAAGCTAATAAGAATTGTCTTTCAAACGGAGGATCGATACAATAAAGTACATATATCTTAGGACAGGGGCTCACTTTGCAGCACAGGCTGGCTTTTGTAAAGTCTGGGATTCACGCATGTACCGCCACACCCAGGCCACACATTTTAAACTGTCTAGTCAGCACAGTCTCAGAAGCAACAAAAGTAACAAAACTCCCATATGCAGATCACAAGTTTACAAACCCAGATCAAACAGCCCACCACCCATCAAGGTTGGCACTGCGGCTATATGTATGATGTCTACGAGGGCTGGACTTCCCCTTTTAAAACAAGGCACTACACATGCCAGATTCTGGTTATAGTAATCTCAGCTACTCAAGAGGCTGAGGCAGGAGGATCTTAAGCTCAAGACCTACCTGGTGAGACCTTGCTTCAAAAAAATAAATAACCTATGGCCAGGCAGTGGTGGTGTACGTCTTTAATCCCAGCACTTGGGAGGCAGAGGCAGACAGATCTTTGCAAGTTCAAGGCCAACCTGGTCTAAAAAGTGAGTTCCAGGATAGCCAGGGCTGTTACACAGAGAAACTCTGTCTTGAAAACCCAAAAGAAAGAAATTAAATAAATAACCTTACACACACACACACACTCAAAATGCCAGCCAATGTGTCAATAAAACCAAAATAGAAGCTAAATTAAATGTGACATACAGTGCTTGTATTTTTCAGGGGTTAGATTATGTATTTTCTATTTTTTTAGAATACACAAAGAAAATTTAAGTTGGGCTCTCCAAAGTTCCCTGAAGCTGTACCATTTAGAATTCTTCTTGAAAGCCACGTGTTTCTATAGTGAGTTCTAATGAGGCAGGTGCTGCCTGTTTCCTGGTTGTAAGGAGGACGTTCTATCCCAGCTACCACTGTCCTAGTCAGGGTTACTACTGCTGAGCTGAAACACCATGACCAAAAGCAACTTGGGGAGGAAAGGGTTTATTTGGTTTACACTTCCACATCACTGTTCATCATGGAAGGAACTCAGGGTGAAAGCCAAACAGGACAGGAACCTGGAGGCAGAAGCAGAGACCACGGAGGGGTGCTGCTTGTGATGGCTTGCTCAGCATGGCTCACTCAGCAGAAACCTGGTTTCTCACTTACAGAAACCAGGGGTGGCACTACCCCCATCAATCACTAAGTAACACAACACCCTACAGGCTTGCTAACAGCCCAGCTTACGGAGCCATTACTCAACTGAGATTCTTAGATGAGTATCTTATGTCAAGTTATCATAAAACTAGACAGAATGAGTACATAGCATAGTTACAGGTCAAGATGAGATCTCCTTACCGGAACTGTTGAGGATAGCAACTGGCAGGGGAGGCTGCCGCTGATACAGTGTGAGCTACCTAGGTAAGGATTAAGGAAAAGAATGGAGCTAAGCTCGGTGCCTAACCCTAGCCGCTTGCTGTGTTCCCAGGGAAACCCTGGACAGGCAATACCGGTCCTCATGCTGCCCCCTGTCACCACAGCCTCCAGCCATTCCCAGGATTTCCTTCTGCTAACTACTGAGCAAATAAACCTCCAAGGTCACACTGTAGGAGTCAGGAGAGAGGTGTGGGTTTAGGTACTTGCCTATTGTGACTTTAGTCTAAACTGTTAAGAGTTCGGTGGTCATTAGAGCACAAAAAGTATGAGCTAAACTGTTGTAGAATATTATTATCTTAAGGTGTGTTACTTTTGTTTATGTTGCATTTGTTTAACTCTGTGGAGCTGTGTTACTGAGCCTGTCTAAAACACCTGCTGGTCTAATAAAGAGCTGAACGGCCAATAGCGAGGCAGGAGAGAGGAATAGGCGGGGCTGGCAGGCAGAGGAGATAAATATGAGGAGAAAATCTGGAAAAAAGGTTCTGAGAAGGGGAGAGGAAGGAGAAAGATTCAGGGGCCAGACACCCAGGCACAACCATACAGCCAGACGCGGAGTAAGAAGGAAAGTAAAGATACACAGGAACAGAGAAAGATAAAAGTCCTGAGGCCAAAGATGGACGGGATAATTTAAGAAAAGCTGATTAGAAACAAACCAGGCTAAGGCCAGGCATTCATCAATAATAAGCCTCTGTGTGTGATTTATTTGGGAGCTGGGTAGTGGGACCCCCCAAAAAGCCAAAAGAGGAAAAGAGCAAAAACAACCAACTACACTGAACAGTCGAGTAAAATTTAAATACAAAAGGCTACAATTTCGTTTGTAAGATCTAACTTCACTCAGGGTCTACAGATCAGTGACAGCCTTTTTTCTCCTTTAGCATTTAAGGCTGCTCTCAGAATGTCACTTCTACCCAGACAGGAGGGCACCTATCTTCAATCCCAGCACCTGGGAGGCGGAGGCAGAGGCAGGGGCAGGTGGGCTTTTAGGAGTTTGACACCAGTTTGGTCTACATGGTGAGTTTTAGGTCGGTCAAGGGTACGTAGTGAGACCCTGTCTCAAGCCAACAACCAACCCCCACAGTGTCACTTCACATAAACATGTTAATCATTTAGTTTTGTTCATTTATTGAAGCAGGAACTTTATTTACAGTCAGCTGGCCTCAGCCTCCTTCCTGCCTTAACCTCACAGACACTGGGATTATAGGTGTGCATTACCGTGCTGGATTGCTTGTTAGCCTTTTTTATTTCCCCCTTTGACTTTAGGACTTTTTGAGATAGAGTTAACAGGTGCTGGCTTCTGTCAGGATTAAAGGTCTAATTTTTTTCTTTTTAAAAATTATCTTTATTTTATGTGCATTGGTGTTTTGCCTGCAAGTGTGTCTGTGTGAGGGTGTCAGGTCCCCTGGAACCAAATTTACAGACCACTGTGAGCTGCCACTGTGGGTGCTGGGAACTGATCCCAGGTCCATCGGGAAGAGTAGTCAGTGTTCTTAACCACTGCGTCATCTCTCCAGCCCAGTCTCTTGGCCCCTCGCTACTGTTTCTGCAGTTTGGTTCTTGTTCTTGGAGAAATGTTTAATGATGCTGCACTGTATAATGGAACAGTAAGTGAAAGGTGGATGCAAAAAGCTGTGACTACAGTTTAATTCCGATTATTTAAATACAGAACATCCCATTTTCCCTAATCCACACTTCTTAGAAGCAAATTAAGGCTGGGGAGAAAGTGCCACAATTTCCAGAAGTCCATGTAAGTAATATATTGACTATGGCTCTTGGCCAGCACTGTCCAATATCTAACACCAGCTGCTAGCCACATCTGGCTAATTAAATTGAAAACCGACTCAAGTTAAAAGTTCAGTACCCATGGTGGCGCACGCCTTTAATCCCAGCACTCGGGAGGCAGAGGCAGGCGGATCTCTGTGAGTTCGAGACCAGCCTGGTCTACAGAGCTAGTTCCAGGACAGGCTCCAAAGCCATAGAGAAACCCTGTCTCGAAAAACCAAAAAAAAAAAAAAAAAAAAAAAAAAAAAGTTCAGTACCCAGCTGAGCTTGGTGGGTCACACCTTTAATCCCAGCCCTTGAGAGGCATAGGCAGGTGGGTCTCTGTGAGTTCTAGGCCAATGTAGTCTATACAGCAAGTTCCAGCCAGCCAAAGCTACATAGTAAAATCCTGTCTCAAAACAAACAACCAAAAAACTCCAAAGAGTAGCAAGAGACTGCACCAATTTTAGTTCAAATATATCTAGTGCCAGTATATCTGAAGTTCTCAAATTTTAGCCTACAACCAATTGCCAACAAGAAATAGACTGTGAGCCGGGCGGTGGTGGCGCAGGCCTTTAATCCCAGCACTCGGGAGGCAGAGGCAAGCGGATCTCTGTGAGTTCGAGACCAGCCTGGTCTACAGAGCTAGTTCCAGGACAGGCTCCAAAGCCACAGAGAAACCCTGTCTCGAAAAACCAAAAAAAAAAAAAAA
Organism: Chionomys nivalis; assembly: GCF_950005125.1. Lineage (NCBI taxonomy): Eukaryota > Metazoa > Chordata > Mammalia > Rodentia > Cricetidae > Chionomys > Chionomys nivalis. Next base: position 20,661,461 of record NC_080098.1, on the reverse strand, counting down.
GAAATAGACTGTGATCTCGGCAGTGGCGGTGCACTCCGGAGGCGGAGGCAGGAGGATCTCTGAGTCTGAGACCAGCCTGTGGGGAAATCCCAGGCAGTTAATTTTAGCAATTTCCAGGGCGAGAACCCTGAATTGAGCAGCCAACAGTTTGTGTGTGTGTATGTATGTGTGTGTGTGTGTTTAGTGTGGTTTAGTGTTTTGTTTATTTTATTTTGCTTTTGAGACATTGTCTCTCACTTTTACCCATTGGGTAGTCTGGCTGCCCATCAAACCGCAACGATTCTCAGGTCTGCACCTCCCAGATCACAAGCATTTTACCACCAGGTTTGGGATTTTTTAAGTGGGTTTTGGGATGAAACTCGGCACCTCAACTCACTTATTAAATGGTGGCTGAGCTAGCACTTTATTGACTGAACTCTTGGTCTCTTTTTCTTTTTTAAAGATTTTTATTTATTATGTATATAGGTTTCTTCTTTCATGTATCCTGCAGTACAGAAGAGGACACCAGATCTTATTACAGATGGTTGTGAGCCACCATGTAGTTGCTGGGAATTGAACTCAGGACCTCTGGAAGAGCAGCCAGTGCTCTATTCCTCTGAGCCATCTCTCCAGCCACCTCTTGGTCTCTTTCTGCATCTCTCTGCCTTCCTCACACATCCCCTTAAGCCCTCATCTCATTTTTTTTTTTTTTTTTTTTTTTGGTTTTTCAAGACAGGGTTTCTCTGTGGCTTTGGAGCCTGTCCTGAAACTAGCTCTTGTAGACCAGGCTGGCCTCGAACTCACAGAGATCCGCCTGCCTCTGCCTCCCGAGTGCTGGGATTAAAGGCGTGCGCCACCACCGCCCGGCAAGCCCTCATTTCTTAAAACCAAGGAACCAGGCAAGTTGAGAGGACTCTGGGGACCAGTGCAGAACTCAGGAGACCTGCAGCGCTAGGACCCTGCAGGAGCTCAGAGCTCTGTGGAAACGGGGCAGAGTCCTGCACGCCCTCTCCTTCTCTTTTGGACGACGGGTGCCCCCTCGTGACCGCTGAGGGTCTCTGCCTCTGTCTGCCTTCGTCAGCCAAGCAGCTCAGCAACTCCGTTTACAGTGCAACTGTCCTCGGCATTTCTAGGTGTGGGGAAATACAGGGCAGAAAAATGCCAAGGCAGCTGAAAATGGCAAAGTCCTCTTTGTGATGACGTCGCCACCTCTAGTTTTACACCTCTCGCTTTACACAAAGCAAGAAACCACCACGGCGCTAAGCAGGCAAAGAATGGTGTGAGGACGCGCACCAGTCACCCAGGCCCGGTAAAGTCTCACACACACACACACCCGCCGCCAGGACAAGGGTCCTCTGGGGATGGGGGGAAGAGGGGAGGATGTCACCGAACACGGGAATGCAACCTCCTCCCCGCTTCCCCAGTGGGAACCGAGAAGAGCCGCCAGCGCAGTGGTTCTCCGGCGTCCTTGGAGCCACCACCAGGATGGAGACGCTCTTCCCAGCCTGACACCCTCTCCCGCTCCACCGTGCAGCCCAAAGGATACAATCGCCGGGGCCGAGGGTCGGTTGAGGTGTCCCAGAACAACTTGCAGCCGGACTCCAGCTCGCTGAAAGTCCATGGTGGAGGTCACCCGAAGAAGCTGCTGGGCCTGGGCCTCACTTATCTGGTCGCAAGGCCCCGCCTCCTGGGGGCGGGGGGAGGGGTGGCCCGGCTAGGGCTGGATGCAGCGACACCTCCCACCTCCCGCGCCCTCCTGGAAGGGAGGGTGCTGGGGTCAAAGGAGATTCCCGAGACGATCTGGGAGTCCACACTCGGGGCCACCGCGGTTTTGTTTTAATCTTCAAGGATTCTCACTGTGGTACCGAAACACGGAGATTCTAGCGATTGGGGCGAGGTCTCCCGACGACCCGAGGCAGTTCTAAACCACACTTCAAGATTCGTAGTTTTAATCTATGAACAACCACTTAATGTGACTATTCCTCCCACAACGAACCAATAAAAATTAAAAAACAATCTGTGCTATTCAAAAGAGACATTTAACTTAGTGTGAATTCATACTCAAATATTAGAAAGTTTGGCCGCTAATTTTCAAGAGTGTGTGGAATAAATAACTCCCAGAAGTCCGATCCACACAGTCTAGTATAACTTACTATTGTTACATTTATTTATGTGCGTGTATTTGCATCCTTGTCTGCGGAGATCCGAGAACAATCTGCGCGGAACTTGATTCTCTTCCTTCCATCGTGTGGAAGGAGATAAAACTTCGATGGTCGGGTTTATTCGGCAAGCTCCCTTAAACCGCTGTGTTATTTCACCAGCTCCTACTAGTACAGAATAATACTTAATGTTTTTTGTTTTGATTTTTTTTTTTTTTGAGACAGGGTTTCTCTGTGTAACATTCCTAGCCGTCCTGGCACTTTGTAGACCAGGCTGGCCTCAATCTCACTGAGATCCGCCTGCCTCTGCCACCACAGCCCCACTATTACATAAAATATCTTACATAGCTAAAAACTCTTTTTCTAAAATCTCTTTGAAATTCACCCACTACTCATAATCTCAATCTGTCTGATTTCTTTAGTGTAGAGCGTTCCTTATAGATTGCTTCTTCATAAGCATGTTATTACTTCTTAAATGCTTTCATTTTATAATTTGGTGACAGTTCATAGTCCAAGAAAGAAAAACAAGTAACCACATAGCTACTTCCGGTTTTCGGGTTGCAGAGATTAGTTCATTAGCCTGCTCTTCGGCCTTGACCTTTGGGACAAGACTCTTGTTTGCTAAAGTTCCCAGGGCTAGTTGATTCCTTTGTTAATTCCGAACTTCCCCCCCTCCAGCCTGAGCTCCTGGCGGGAACCTGACCCCGCGTCCTGGAAAACAAACTTACGTGGGAATGGCTGTGTTTTTTCACTTGGGAAATAGGGTTCTTACTGCCCTCACCTGGTGTAAAGTGGGAACTGCAAGGAGAAGGAATTAAAAAACTGCAGTTTATGCCACCTTTAGCGGAAGTTATTCTGAGGATGGGTGAATTCCCTAACCATAGGGGGTTCCAGGCCAACCTGAGCTATATAACCAGACCCTGTTTCAAAAAAAAAAAAAAAACGAACAGGGGGGGAGGGGGCAATATTTGGGAGGAGGGGGAGGGAAATGGGAAATGGGGAGCAGGTGGAAATTTTAATTAAAAAAGAATAAAAATAAATTTTAAAAAAAACGAACAACAGAAGGGAAACTTGCCACCAGATCACCTGGCCTGCATTCATATCTATTCTCAGAATCCTTCAATTTCGAGTTGATTACAGGTAGCTTCTTATTCATGTAATGAGCATCTTTTCTTTTTTCCTTTTCAAACAGGGACGTAGGCCACCTAGGCTAGCCTCAAATTCACTTGCAGCTAAGACTGACTTTGAACTGCTGACCCTCCTGCTTCTCTCTCCCGAGCACTGGGGTTAGAGGTATGCCCAACACACCAAGTTTCTTCCACTGGAAATCGAACCCAGAACCTCACGCACACTGGGCAAGCGCTCCACCCACTGAAATGCATCCCCAGAGCGGTGAAATGAAATTCTCTTAGGTGTGCACAACTCTTTTTTTTTTTTTGGTTTTTCGAGACAGGGTTTCTCTGTGGTTTGGTTTTGTTTTTTTGTTTTTTTTTAATTATTTATTTATTTATTTATTATGTACACAATATTCTGTCTGTGTGTATGTCTGCAGACCAGAAGAGGGCACCAGACCTCATTACCGATGGTTGTGAGCCACCATGTGGTTGCTGGGAATTGAACTCAGGACCTTTGGAAGAGCAGGCAATGTGCACAACTCTTGAACAATTTGATCTGGGGTGTTTTCAGTTTCTACTGGTTTTAACTGCTTAAATTTAGCTATTCAAAAAGTTGTTCTCAGGCCGGGCGGTGGTGGCGCACGCCTTTAATCCCAACACTTGGGAGGCAGAGGCAGGTGGATCTCTGTGAGTTCGAGACCAGCCTGGTCTACAAGAGCTAGTTACAGGACAGGCTCCAAAACCACAGAGAAACCCTGTCTCGAAAAACCAAAAAAAATAAAGTAAAATAAAAAAAGTTGTTTTCTTTAGACATTTGGGGGAAACTGATAAAATTTGAAAGGTGTATTTTAAAAGTTGCCTATGTCACTTCCCAGGCATTTGGTAAAAACGAGTATAAAGGTTGTTTTCAAATCAGCAAAGTGGGGTCCTAGCCAGACTGTATATGTCTGAAGGCCTACTTCACACCAACACTGAGAAGTCTTCTCCCTTTTTCTTTGAGACAGGGTTTCTCTGTGCAGTCCTGGCTGTCCTGGAATTCACTCTGCAGACCAGGCTGGCCTAGAACTCACATCTATCTGCCTCTGCCTCCCAAGTATTGGGATCAAAGGCATGTGCCACCACAGCCTTCTTCACCACTGAGATTTCTAACACGTCAAAGGGAGACATTCTCTCTCCTTCAGAAATTTCTATGTAGACCAGGCTGGGCTTGAGCTCTAACCTTGCTCTACAAGAGATGCCACCCCTCCTGTAAGGTGTGTTTACCTCACAGACCCCAGCAAAGGGCAAAGCTGAGCGGCTTTGGAAAAGCGGGTCTTTACGGAAGTGATCTGGAGCTTGGGGTGAGCTGTAGAGTTTTGATAAACATCACAGATTTGTGGTATTTTGTTTGGTTGATTTTTTTAATTTTCTATACTTTTTACGTGTATGAGTATTTTGCCTGTGTGTGCGTCTGTGCAATGTTGCTTGTAAACTAAATCTAATCTTACAATTTTACTAATAAAGACTCAGCAGTCAGATGCTGGGGTGAAAACCTGCCAGCTCAGAGGCCAAGGTGTAACTAGCTGACCTTCCTCCTTAGCCGGTGTCTCAGTAAGAGAGCTTCTATTCCACAAAAAGGTTGCTAGACTCAAAGTCCCTCCTCACTACTTCCTGTGCCTCTCTATCCGTTTTCCTGAGTTCCTCTTACTCTCTATGGCTACTCCGTCAATTACTTGCTGACTCCACCTCTTGTCCTTAGGTTGATTTTATTAATTAATGCGGTCTCAGCATTGTGATCAAATATCCCACAGCAGCACACCTTATGGTCTGTACACTCAGAGGCCAGAGGAGGGTGTGGGATCCTTGGAAACCGAAGTTACACTTGTGAGCTGCCATGTAGGTGCTGGGAATTGAACCTGGGTCCTCTAAAAGAGCAGCCAGTGCTCTTAACCACTGACCCATCTCTCTACCTTCAACCCTTCTGAGACAAGATCTTCTTGTAGCTCAGGCTGGTCTTGAACTCACTATGAAGCTGAAGATGACCTTGACCTCCTGATTTTCCTGTTTTTACCTCCTAAATCCTGGGATTAAAGGCGTGTACCATCATATCCACCATCATATACAGCTCCAGGCTCATGTTTTTAGCGCTTCATACCCAGAGAAGGCACTATATTGTGAGGCTGTAGAAACAGATGGTGGGGCCTTGCTGTGGGAAAGAAGGTCATGGGGGCTGAGCCCTTGGAGGTTACTATCCCTGCTCCCTTCCTGTCCTGCTATCTACTTCCGGTCTGCCAAGAAGTGAAGAACATCCTCCACCACAGGCTGCTACTGCCACAGTACTCTGTGTAAGTGCATGAGACCAAACAACCACAGGAGCCAAAATTAATCTGTTCACCTTGAAGTTACTTTGCTCTAGTATTTGGTTCCAGCGATGTAAAAATAAGGAACACATTTACCCTGGGGCCTTTGCATTTAGGTTACTGCATGGGCTCTAAAGTCAATGAAAAATCTCCCCAAAGTGACCCTGACACCCCTGACACATCCTTTGTTCCATTCCCATCTTTTCTTTAACTCTATCTACTATCTATCTACTATCTATCTATCTACTATCTATCTACTATCTATCTATCTACTATCTATCTGCTATCTATCTGCTATCTATCTATCTATCTACTATCTATCTATCTTCTATCTATCTACTATCTATCTATCTACTCTCTATCTACTATCTATCTATCTACTATCCATCTATCCATCTAATGTCATTCAAGACAGGGTTTCTCTGTAGCTTTGGAGACTGTCCTAGAACTTGCTCTGTAGACCAGGCTGTCCTCGAACTCAGAGATTCACCTATCTTTGCCTCCCGAGTGCTGGGATTAAAGGCGTGCATCACCACTGCCCTTAAATCTATTTTATGAGCATTGGTGTGAAAGTATCAGATCCTCTGGCACTGGAATTACAGACAATTGTGAGCTGCCAAGTGGGTGCTGGGAATTGAACCGGGGTCCCCTAGAAGAACAACCAGTGTGCTCTTAACCACTGAACAATCTCTCTGGCCTCCCATCTTTTCTTTTAAAACAGATTTATTTATTTTTTTAAGATTTATTTACTTATTATGTATACAGTATTCTCAGTATTGTCTGCATGTTTGCCTGCAGGCCAGAAGAGAGCACCGGATCTCATCACAGATGGTTGTGAGCCACCATGCGGTTGCTGGGAATTGAACTCAGGACTTTTGGAAGAGCAGGCAATGCTCTTAACCGCTGAGCCATCTCTCCAGCCCCCAACAGATTATTTTTTTTATTTTTATTTTTTATTATTTTCTGATACATGTGTGTATCTGTGATGGCATGTGTGTGAGAGAACTGGTGCTCACCGGTGTCAGAGTTCCTAGAACTCGAGTTACAGGCGGCTGCGAGCCATCTAAAGGGGATGCTGGCAACTGAACTCAGGTCCTCTACAAGAGCAGTACAGGTTCTTAACCACGGAGCCATCTCTCCAGCCCCAACCCACACACTGAATGACTGAGCTACTGTATTCTATATATACAGAATATTGTATACATAATAAATGAATGAATGAATCTAAAAAAGGGGGGGTAGGAGCAGAAATGGACACGTTATCTTCTTATGTTGAAAACATCTTCACCAAGAATTCTAATGGACATACTCTCTGTAGCTTGGTCCTATAGGGATCATCTCGTATGGCAGTCTCTAGCAAACCAGCTTACTTAAGCTGCACTCTATACTCAAGTGTGGTCTCTCCAAGTATGAGCTGGTTGAGGATGGACTCTGATGGACTTAACTCTGCAGGCCAATCAGCAGATAGACAGGTTTGGAAGGTGTGAGGGCCGTGTTGCCTTGACTAGCAGTAGGCACCTGACACCAGCCACCGTGTCACGTTGTCATCTGGGTCTTGGTTCCAGTTAGCTAGGAGCCACGGATTTAGACTTCCAGATACAAGGCTGGACTCACACACAGTACTTCTGCTGCATGAAACTGCAGACCGTGCAGCAGCAGCAGCAGCAAGTTCCACAGCCTAAATGCAGATGCGGTGGAGCTTGTGGTCGGAATGTGCAGTGGCCCCCAGAGGCTCGCTTGTTTGAACACCTGGTCTCCAGCTGCTAGCAGGCCCCAGGAAGCTGCAGAGTGCCTGGTCACCAACCACGTTCAATGAACACTTTGCCTAAATGTCACTTAGCATTCTGCCCTCGGGAGACTAAGTACTACTTTTTAAAGAAAATCTTCAAAAAATTTTTTTAAATATTAGATGATTTTTAATTATGTGTATGTCCACTCTAAAAGGACTAGGAAAATAGCAACGAATGGTCAGACCAAGTCCGGACCAAACTTCAGCAGACAAGCATTACACCCAGTAGCTCTGTGCTCCAGCGCTGGAGCCTGTGCAGTTATGATGGATGCTCCCAAAGGCCTGAGCAGCCCCAACCCTACAGCCTTGCTGGCAGTAGCCCGCATGCCCTTTCCCAGGTTGGCTCTACTCCCTGCTTGCAGTGTTGCTTGGTGTCTCCACCGGAGCTTCAGCTTGTCTCACCGCTTCACACATCGCTCCTGGGAGCTGCAGATGGATGAGGGACAACAAATTTCACAACTGTCTGAAGTGCTCAGAAAGCCGTATTAACCTAACATCTAAGAAATATCCATTCCTGATTTTTTATATTGCTGACTTTATGACAAACAGAAACTAGCATTTAGTAAACAGAAACATGAAGGTTCAAACGATTGTAGTTTTATTTCTCAAGATGGACCCAAACCCAGGGACATATCCTAGACATCAAATTTTACATAATTTGACTTTCAAACTATGCAAAACGCACCTGGATGATAAACATTACATCCTATCTATTTCCATGTACACACTATTTTATTCCTGAAACACAATAATGGAAGCTACATCAGCCTTTTCCATAATCACTTCATGATTACAGGAACCATAGTGAATTTTTTAATTTTTGTTTTCTTTCTTGGAAGTTTGGTTTTTGCTAGTACTATGGACTAAACCTGGGGCCTGTGCATACCAGGCAAGTACTCTACCACTGAACTACACTCTCAAGGTTTTTTTTCTTGGCAGGGCCTCGTTAGGTTGCCCAGACTGACTTTGAACTTGAGGTCCTCGTGTCAGCCTGAGTATACGGGATTACAGTCCTGTAAAGCAGGCCCAGTTGCACTGAGTTTGATGGGCTTCATTAATTGCCTTTCTCCTGGGCATCAAACTCCCTTTATAGGCGGCATGACCTAGCAGGGACAATCAATATAAGCCGTGTTGACATCTGAGGACTGTCAAGTACAGGAAACCTGAGAGGAGTCAAGACCTGTGTGCCCCTACTCACTGAGCAAACCACAATCTCACCCTCATACAGCCAGCTTGGCTTCAGTGCTTCTTGACCATGCCTAGACGCCCAGAAGTGCTGCCCAGCTTAACTGAATCAGGGCCGGTTTAGCCCACCCACCCCTGCTCTCATTCATGACAGGAAGTAATCAAAGGCAAAGCAGTGCATATACACCACTCTGAGAGGATTCTGGAGTCTCACTGTGGCCCCTGGTGTTTCATGATTGTGGGTTCCCAATGACAAAAGGACAGAGATTGCCACGATTGGCTGATCAGATGTGGAAGTGAGCAGCTCAAATGGGGTTTGTGCACGTGCAGATTTACCATCAGGTCTTTTGAGCATCTATGTCTGTGCTAATCACCTCTGAAAATAAAAGTGTGTAGCTACTGTTTCTGTAGCTACAGAATAAGACAAAGACCTAGCTCTGCAGTCTAAAATACTTTAGAATGTATCAAGTGTGAGCACATGCCATGTGTACATGTGGAGGTCAGCTTGCCTTCCACATGTCATCAGGACTGTGAGGCAAGCACCTTGAACCCAGTGAGTCATCTTAGCAGCGCCAGACTTTTAAGGGCAATGCTGAATTCAGACTGCAAGTGTCACTCATGCACTTATATAATCAGATCAAAATACTACCACTTATTCGTTATAAATCATGCAGAATTTCTAAGACTAAGATATTTTAAAATACTGAACCAAAAAGAACAAGTATGTTATTGTCCAAACTTTTTTCTTAGAAACAATTGGTTTCAACCCAGCCTGTGGAAATAACCAACTAAACTTTGACATTCCTTTGTAAAATCTCTCAACATGAGGGGAATTGGCTCTAGTGGGCCCAGCTTCTCCAGGCAATGCTATTCACCCTACTCAACCATTCTGGGTGCAACTCCATCACAGAACTTGTACAGATTTCCAAGATGAACACTGCCCAGGGCAGAGTTTTAGTCTGGTCCAGAAATCAGATAATAGTTACTGTGGGATAAACTTACGAGTTCCACAGAGACTGCCCAACTCGAGAACTGAGCCCTATGACAGACACTGGAGTCAAGGAACTACACACATGAAATAAACAGAATGGCTAAGACTAGGGAACTCCCACACTCCTTTTGAGATTAGTGGTTCTCAAGCTTTAATGTACAAAGCCCTAAGGGGTTCGCTTTGAAGAGAGATTACCTGTCTTTGCAGCAAGAAACACTGATTCTGGGTCTGGGCTAAGGGCAGGAATGTCTCTTGACAAATGCCCAGATGATTCCAACACAGGTTTCTGAGCACTTTGAAAACAAGAGCTCTGGATCATGAATCATGGACCTCAAGTCTCTGGCATTTCCTTTCCAAATGAATCTTCAAAGACGATTTGCTCAGGGCATTAACCCTCTAGCTTCCTCTCAACAGGCTTGCCACCAAGACAAGTGCCAGCTCCCGGAACAGACGTACATGGATCAGCTCCATTTCACCTACTTAAAAACAAAACAGAGCCAAGCCCCACAGTGTATTTTCTGCACTCAGGATTCCAACACATTTTATTTTGCAGACCACTGGTGTGTACTTTCGAGGACAAACATCGTATAGATTCCTATATAGTGTCCAATTAGTGTCCTTCTGTGACAGCGTCCTCTGCTCGGGGCCACACTCTGGCGGCTCCAGTTCCAGCTCCAGGTGGATACAGGAGGTCCTGCGGCTCCTGAAGGAGACAGCCACGCTGCAGCCGCTCCCTTCCGTTCAGGGAATCCCATTTGCCCAGTGGCAGGTTCCTGGTTTTCTGTGCTGAGGAGTGAGGATGGGAGTTTACAAAGTGCAGCTTTGGGGCCCGTTAGCAGGAAGCACTGTGAACCTGGAGAAGTGGTGCTTTTCTCTACTGGAGACAGGAGCGAGAGGACCCAGTGCCCTTGTGCTTAACGATGGGAACCCCAGCTGTTTTCATAGGTTAAAAGGTGAGGAAGCCCCTGTTGTTTTTAAGAAACACAGATAACACCTTTGTAGACTGCCTATTTGTTCTAGAACTACAAAATTTAATCCAAGAAAATATAGGTCCCATGAAAGACTTAAAAGTTTTATAAAACTAAAATCTAGTTTTCCCCAATAAATTGTACTTTAGGCAAAACCCTCCCAAACGCTTCTAAAATAATACTAAAAAGGGCATCTGATTATACAAGAGCAATTAAAAAAATTAAATATTTATTTGAATAACAACTTTTAAATTTGAGCTGCAATGTTGGCAATGCAGGTTTTAAACACAGATCACAAAATGCGTGCACAAAAAAGTATGGGCGCAGAGACAAAATGATGCTAAGAATTAGGCTAAAGAGCTGCTGATTTTAAACAAGAGGCCTGAAATCACTATACAAAATATAAAATGTATTAAATGCTACCATCCACAGAACAGTCATTATTGATTATATTTAAAAATTATTTGCGAAGTAAATTAGATATTGAATTATAAATGAGTATTATACATGAATCCCCTATCGGAAGGCAATTCCTTGTCACACTATAGAACATCTAATTACATTTCAAAAAGTATCCTTTTTCCTATTGGTAAAGAACCATTAATGGTATTACTGCAAGTATCAGGAAAGCTTTTAAAAAAAAATTCTTTTTTTAATTCTAAGTGCTTTCCATGCAGAGTAAACCTTACTGAACTGAGTCTGAGTGAGCGACTGGAGAATGTCCCGGGTAGAAGAAATGCCCTCGAGTTGTTAGACTCAGCTCTTTACAAACCAAAGACTCAAAGGACTCATGCAACCCTCTGACGACTGGGAGGCTCCACGTCACTTACCAATTCTGCCTTTCTAGAATGTCAACTGAGACATTTATAGACGAGAAGACACAGACTGCCAGGTGACACTGCCCTCAGTAATGTCTGGGGTGGGAAGCACCTTTAGAAAGCGCCTATGCGGCAAGAGATACGCATCTAAAGATTCAAAATGAATCAACAGTATTGGATAACAATATCATTCTCAACTCAGAAGCTGCCTCAAGGTTGGGTGCATCTTCAGTTAATGTAATAGGAAAAGAAGGCCATGGATTTCTTTTTATTAATTGCATCCACTCACAAACCGACCTAGGGTCACCAGATGTGTAGACACAATGAGATTTTTGTTGTTCTTATCGAGTCTTTAATCAAAGTGATGATAAAGGAAATAGATCTATTTAAAAACAAAATCCAATAGCTATCTGTCTAGATTAGGAGGTGGCACCAGGTGTGGGATTCACGTTTTGCGTGGCTATTTGAGGTGCGACTTCGATAATCCGAGGTTTGTCGATGATTCTGGCTGTGCGGTTGCCCTTCTCTACAATCCCAATAATCCATGCTTGGTGGCCTTCGCCATATTTGGGGGACTTTATTTCTGCACAGAACCGAGCTGCTTGCTCACGTGGTAAACAGATGAGCAGGCCTCCTGGCAAAGAAAGAGCAGAGGTTACTATCTGTACGGTGCTGGGAAGGGGAGGGCTCTCTGTGTTTCCACCAGAGCTGACTTACACTGAGGTCATGCTCCACTCTGGAGATAAGGGAAGTGATCTGTTGGTAAACTCCTACCACATTCAAACACTAACATCAAACTGAAAATGACCTATCTGATCACAGACAGCAACCCTCTACACCACAGCATGGAAACACAAGCGAAAGAGAAAGGTGTGGGTGCGGGGCCAGAAGCACACAGGGCAGTGACCTACTCCACACTAGGAGATAAACAACAAGGGCTCCTTTACCCGGCATGGACTCCTCATCTCACTGGGAATGGTGCTTTTAAACTTAAAATTCATGAGAAGTCTTTCTGGAAGGCGCTAGTTTTGACTCTTAACTTTCTGCAAAACATAAAGATACCAATTTTCCTTCCTGTTTCTAACAGCCAGGCCGGAAAGTTTGAGTTTCTAAGTGTCCAGGGAAAAACTTTCAGAAAACGAGGAACCAAATTCAATGATTGTGGTCGCTAACTCACAATGCTCACTTGGTGCCCACGAGGTGGCAGAAACTGCTCCAACCAGAGAGCAGCTAAAGCGGTTCTACTTCTAGAAACACTGTTTTGAGCAGCAAGCTGAGAATGTGAAGTTCTGGTAGATGGCTCCATGGTCTCCACCCCTGGCCTGATACCAAATTCTGTTACGGACCCAGGCTCCTGTTTCCTGGGAGCTGGGTCTAGGAACATGTGTAAAAGTAGGTTATAGAGAAAATGAAGTGGAAATGAGAAAAACTGAAGAAGAAAAAAAAGGAGGTAAAGAAAACATAGAGGGAAAAGAAAGAAACTTAGGGCAAAAAGGAAATAACACTCTCAAGTGCTACATACACCCGGAAGGGCAGTCCACACACCCTGAAAACAATCCACACACCCTGAAGGACAGCCCATACACCCAGAAGACAGTCCACACACCTTGAAGGACGGTTCACACACCCTGAAGACAGTCCATACACCCTGAAGGACAGTCCACACACCCTGAAGACAGTCCACACACCCTGAAGGACAGTCCACACACCCTGAAGACAGTCCACACACCCAGAAGACAGTCCACACACCCAGAAGACAGTCCACACACCCTGAAGGACAGTCCACACACCCTGAAGACAGTCCACACACCCAGAAGACAGTCCACACACCCAGAAGACAGTCCACACACCCTGAAGACAGTCCATACACCCAGAAGACAGTCCACACACCCAGAAGACAGTCCACATACCCTGAAGGACAGCCCATACACCCAGAAGACAGTCCACACACCCTGAAGGGCGGTCCACACACCCTGAAGGGCGGTTCACACACCCTGAAGGACAGTCCACACACCCTGAAGACAGTCCATACACCCAGAAGACAGTCCATACACCCAGAAGACAGTCCACACACCCTGAAGGGCGGTCCACACACCCTGAAGGGCGGTTCACACACCCTGAAGGACAGTCCACACACCCTGAAGACAGTCCAAACACCCAGAAGACAGTCCACACACCCTGAAGACAGTCCATACACCCAGAAGACAGTCCACACACCCTGAAGACAGTCCATACACCCAGAAGACAGTCCACACACCCTGAAGACAGTCCATACACCCAGAAGACAGTCCACACACCCTGAAGACAGTCCACACACCCAGAAGACAGTCCACACACCCAGAAGACAGTCCACACACCCAGAAGACAGTCCACACACCCTGAAGGGCGGTCCACACCCTGGAACACTACGCCACACTTTTTTTTTTGTTTGTTTGTTTTTCAAGACAGGGTTTCTCTGTGGCTTTGGCGCCTGTCCTGGAACTAGCTCTGTAGACTAGGCTGGTCTCGAACTCACAGAGATCCACCAGCCTCTGCCTCCCGAGTGATGGGATTAAAGGCGTGCGCCACCATCGCCCGGCTATGCCACACTTTTTAAGAGATATTATTATTATTTTTAATTATGCCTACGCTCATGAGTGAGGGTGTCCATTAGCTCCCCCAGAGCTGGAATTACAGACAGTTGTGAACTGCCAGATGTGAGTACTGCAAACTTTCTCTGCAAGAGCAATACATGCTGTTGGCTTTTGGGCCATCTCTCCAGCCCCATACTATTCCACTCTTCAACTGTGTATGTTTAAAACTTGATCTCAGTTCACAGCTTGGGGTGGTTATCCTCCTGCCTCTGTCCCCTGAGCACAAGGTTTACAATCATGTGCAAGACACACCTGGAAGCCGGGCGGTGGTGGCGCACGCCTTTAATCCCAGCACTTGGGAGGCAGAGGCAGGCGGATCTCTGTGAGTTCGAGATTAGCCTGGTCTACAAGAGCTAGTTCCAGGACAGGCTCCAAAACCACAGAGAAACCCTGTCTCAAAAAACCAAAAAAAAAAAAAAAAAAAAAAAAAAAAAGACACACCTGGATACGTTTTTGGACACAGACAGGGCTTTGCTAGGTTGTATAGATTCGCCTCAGACTTGTAACCACCCTGACTCTGGTTTCCAAGTAATAGGCAACACCATGATGTTCTGCTAAGACATCAAGTTAAAATGCTTTTCAAGAAGAAACAAAAGTAGACTGCTTAAATTTATCTATGGTTGTTAGGAGTTCAAGGATTAAGTTTCCAGTGAATCAGATATGACCTATCTTTCCTGAGCTCCCATCTTCCACACCAATCATGTATCAAAAAGGGGAACACACTTACACTGGACTCAAAACAGCATCTCAGTCACACTGGAAAGCACTGCAAACCCACAGCAGGGAGCGGTGTGGCTATCATGCCTGACTTCATACAAAGTGGGGACTCACAGGTGCCCCAGGCTTTCCTAGCTTAAGTAGGGAACAGGAGCCTGTACCTGACGTCTCCGGGCAGGTCCCGTGCATGAGGCCGAACATGTTCCCGCAGGCTTTGCTCACAGCTGCCATCTTTGCCAGCACCGGAAGGTTGTGAATCACAAATGACACCTCGTTCCTCTGCTGCTTGGCCAGGTTCTGTGCGTGGCCCAGAATCCCGAAGCCTGTGATGTCAGTGGCTGCATGAGCATTGAATGTGTGCATAAGGCCTGCAGCTGAGAGAAGCAGAGGAGTGAGTGAGAAAAATTCACCTTGCCCCACTCAGTCTCCTTATGGAGAGATGGCACACAGCAGTCAGAAAGTCAACAGAGACCAGGGTCAAATGCTGGAGGCTGAGTTCTTCCTGCAGCGTAAACCACTCAGCCACATGGAACCTAGGAGCAGTTCCATCAGCTAACGTCCTAGTCATCAAAGAACTGTAGAGGAAACCTGTCAAAACAACCCACAACCTACTAACATGTTTAAAGAATGTCTGACATAAACATTCTTACTAGGGAGCTTTTTTTGTGACAAGGTCAGTATGTGATGCAGGCTGGCCTCACCTTCCAAGTGTTGGGATTACAGGCATGTGCCATACCAGGCCTAAAGGTTTGCTTATTCAGAACAGCATTAGGAAAAAAGAAGCAACTGAGCGTGTTTAAACAAAAACTGAACAAAATGTCATTCAGGATTCCCACATGGCCTATGGGGACACTTTGCATTAGTGCATCTGATGAGTCAAACTCGTATTTTACCGTCAACTACGACCCAAGGTTTATATGAGGACTCCTCGTGTGTTTATAAATGTGTAACAATATGCATCATGAGAAGTAGCTTCCCTGCTCTGCCCCTTCCTCCCTTCTCAGCCTTGGCAGCCACTCATCTCTTTACTGTCTCCATGGTTTGCCTTTTCAGGAAGGTCAGGATCTTTTCAGACTGGCTTCTTTCATTTAGCAGTATACAGTAGGCTTTCCCAGGCTTTCACTGAACAGCCCAAACTGTTCAGTAATATCTCATTACCTGGACATGCCATTTTATCTGTTCATCCACTGATCAGTTATCTTGGCTGTTTCTAAGCTTGGCAGTTAAGGGCAAAGGCACTATAAACAGGGCGTGCACATTTCTGTTTGACAATTCCTTTGTGATAAACAGGCACACCAGTTAGATCACATGGTTAGCAGTAACATTAGTTCCATAACAGGAGGCCCAACTCTGCTGGATAGTGGATGCACATTTTGACTCCCAACAGCAAGAGTTCCTGCTGCTTCCTGTTCTGGTTAGCATCTGAGAGATGTGAGGAGCACCCGCTGTTTTAATGCGACTCTCCAGGACTTATGGCCCTGAGCATCTCTGGATGTCTTATGGCTAGTACAACTTTCCTGATTAGCTGTCAGTTCAGATCTTCCATTTTGTTGTTTTTGTATTTTTGAGTTTTAAGATTTTTTTCATGAATGTTGGCCATCAGACCACTATCAGCAATGTGTTTGGTGAAGATTTTCTCCCATGTGTGCCTTGCCTTCTCTTCTGTGTGTGTGTACATGCATGTGGGGACCAGAAGCAACTGCAGGTGTTCCTCAGGTGCCGTCCATCTTGCTTTCTGATTTTTAAACACCCATCATTCTCCTTTAAGGAGTACAAAACTTCTCATCTAACTGTTGCATCTAAAAAGTCACCTCCATGCCTACTATCACCTAAATGTTCTGTGTCACACTCTTGGAGGGCTACAGTTCTTTGGCATATTTAGATCTATAGCTATTTTGAGTTACTTTTTGTGAAAGACAGCAATCTTTTCGTTCTGCATATGGATGTACACTTGTTCCAGCACCATCTGCCAAAAAGCCCACTCCCCTTTCCTCGCCTGGCTCCGACTAAAATCGTACAGCTTTTTTTTTTTTTTTTTTTTTTTTTGGTAAAAATCACGAGAAGTTTCATTTTAAAATGGATTTTTAAAAAATAGACTGTCTTTGTAGTAGAACATGATTTGGTCATTCAAAATTCTTTGTTCTGGTGTATAAAATGACATGAACAGTAATTTAGAAATACTAAAGGAGTAAGGGCGGCCACCAAGTACATCTGCGCTTGTAATGACCACTAGTTTAAGGCAACAACAGTAAGCTGAAGGGAAATAAGTCATCAGGGAATACTTAAAAAAATGCAAACTGAAGCTGTTTTGGGGTGGACAACTATAACTATGTATAATTTTCTTCTGTACTTTTTTTTTTTTTTTTTTTTTTTTTTTTGGTTTTTCGGGACAGGGTTTCTCCTTTTGGTTCCTGTCCTGGAACTAGCTCTGTAGACCAGGCTGGTCTCGAACTCACAGAGATCCGCCTGCCTCTGCCTCCCAAGTGCTGGGATTAAAGGCGTGCGCCACCACCACCCGGCTCTTCTGTACTTTTTTTGCTGTTGTTTTTAAGAAAGTCTAAAATTGACTTAATAATAAGTTCTTGGTAATCAGAAATGACATAATTTGCAATGGCTGTTTTTTATAGTTTTTTTAAAAAAGAAAAACATGACAAAGACTTAAAAGATATTTTCAATTACAGTATTCATTCAGCCTTATCACTTAGAACAAGTTTTTTTATAAAAAGATAATTTATGCTCTAAACAAATGAAGCACATAAGGAAAATATAACAGACACATTCCATAACGATCCTTACATTTTCATTTCAATGCCAGTACATTTCAAAGCATTTTGATACATAAACATGAAATCACATACAATTGCTAGTTTAATTAGACCTTTCAAGTAACACGCAATTCCAACTCTCGAGTGCTATTCAAGTAGTCCTTTAGTAGTGCTGTCTGGGGGACTCAATATCAATCAGGTATCAGAACCGTCATGATTGGAAAGTTTTCTTTCCCTTTACATGGCAAACTGTCTCCCTCATAAGTGAAGGGCCAAATCAAATATTCTGCAGAATTGTAACATACTTCCTAGAACAACCTGCACTAGTGAGAGATTTATTACAGGACAACAGGTAGAAATCTCCCAAAGCAAAGACACATAGTGAACACGTTCCAAACAGGGATCAGAGAGAAGAGGCTACAACTTAGGCGTTGGTTATTTCTCTACTGATTTCTATTAATTTTTAAAATTTTTTCTAGGGAGGGGAAAGAACATGATCAAAATATATTATATTGGCCAGGTGGTGGTAGTAGCTTAAGCCTTTAATCACAATACTCAGGAAGCAGAGGCAAGTAGATCTCTGTGAGTTCAAAGCCAGCCTGGTTTACAGAGTGAGTTCCAGTTCTAGGACAGCTAGGGCTACACAGAGAACCCGTCTCAAAAAAAAAAAAGAAAAAAGAAAAAAAAACCCACACACACACTATCTATCTATATAGCCCCCACACGTAGTTATTTTTTAATTTAAAACTGCAGAAGAAACAGTTTGCCCTTTCAGTTGTGAAAAGAACTCTTAATTTTTCTGGGGGCTGGAGAGATGGCTCAGTGGTTAAGAGCATTGCCTGCTCTTCCAAAGGTCCTGAGTTCAATTCCCGGCAACCACATGGTGGCTCACAACCATCTGTAATGAGGTCTGGTGGGTGCCCTCTTCTGGCCTGCAGACATACACACAGACAGAATATTGTATGCATAATAAATAAATAAATATTAAAAAAAATAACTACGTGTATGTGCATATGATGAGAAGTGTTCTTAGAGGTCAATCCCCCAATAGAATAGCAATTGAACTCTGATCTTCTGCAAGAGCAGCTGACTCCCTTAACCCACTGAGCCCCCTCTCCAGCCTACCTACTGTTTTGTTGGTGGTGTTTTTTGTTTGTTTTTCAGAGACAGGGTTTCTGTGTGTAGTCCTGGCTGTCCTAGAACTCATTCTGTAGACCAGGCTGGCCTCAAACTCAAAATATTCATCTTCCTTCTGCCTACTGAGTGCTGGGATTAAAGGTGCGCCCAGCCCTATTGGAATTCCTATACCCTGACAACTGGCTTGAAAGAGGAGGAAGGCACATGTGGACACATAGTGAGAAATTATCTAACAGTTACATCTAACACTTTCGTACTGAGAACATGCTGTGTTCAGGCTCTCCTCCACTAACAACAGGGTTCAATGTGATGTTACTTTCACATTAAAAAGTTGCCAAGTATTAGGGAGCTGTCATAAATGAAACTATAAATCAAACACCACCTGCCTCTAGATTCCCAGTAGTAATCTACAGAACCAAAGCAGGCACCAAGAGAAGATGTTTAGTCACCAGCCATTCTCTCCTCCAGCCTTGGTTTCCTTACTTTTCGTATGACTGAAGAGCTAGAAAAAAGACCACTGTGAGTTAAGACTGGATGTGGGCAACTAAACCTTACCTGTCCTGTTGAGTCGTGCCATGTTCATCATCGCTTCTTGGTATGCCAATTCTACATCTTCTTGGGTGACCACTAGCTTAATTTTATTCCATTTTTCAGGCTAGCCATAGGAACACAGGTGAGAAAGAGAAAAGGAAAATGTGATTCATCTTTATTTCTAAACACTTGTTTTCTTAGTCATCTTCTGGGACTGGGGTATGTGTAATATATGTGCAGATGCTAGTGATCAAACCCAGGGCCTCACAGATGCTCAGCACCCTGAGCTACACCCGAGTACTGGGAATCTTATTTATCTGGTGTGTGAAGACACAGAAATGCTCTAACACTGCTCTTCTGTGATCAGTGTTTTCCACGGGAACGACCACCATGCCACTGTCTGCTTAGTCCACACTTGCACAGTGAACTATCAGAGTGTGCTGGACCTGTGACCTCTCATCTGCATTAACACTGTTCAAGCTGAGGTGCAGTTCAGGCAAGCACTCGACTAGTACTCACAACCTTGAGTGCTGTAACAAAAACAGAGTTCTTCCTATGTCCTTGGCTCACTTCCCTAACTCCTCTATTAGGTAAATGACTTTCATTTTTTGTTATACTTTTTATTTTAACCGACTCCTGCAGTGAAGCTACCTTGATGCAAATA
Source organism: Chionomys nivalis (assembly GCF_950005125.1). Taxonomy (NCBI): domain Eukaryota; kingdom Metazoa; phylum Chordata; class Mammalia; order Rodentia; family Cricetidae; genus Chionomys; species Chionomys nivalis. The sequence continues at coordinate 20,641,671 of NC_080098.1, read as the reverse complement.
GATGTGAAATTTTCAACTGCCCATGCTGATAACAGCCTTGGGTGAGCAAACAACGTATCATCAAAGGGACAAAAAGGCCTTGTCTGATTTTCAAAGAACTTACAGCACCATGATGTAAGGTTCATGGCACAAAGATAGCATGGACCACTGATCAATCATGTAATTCATGCATTCATTCATCTGCCTTGAACTACACCATAGACAATACCCAGGGTTTTGGGTGCTGGGATGAGGACTTAGCGGTAGAGCTCGCCTAGCATACCCTTAACCCCATTACTCCCACCTCTCCCAGAAGTCACTCTGATATCTGTACCTGTCACTCCTTGACTGTCAAAAACCAATATCCTCAGACTATAGATTCTAAAATTATTTGACAATTACATCTGACCTTTATTAAATAACAACAACAAAACCCAAAACAAAACCAACCCCAAACATTATGTTGCTACACAGTATGTGGAACTTGCTTTTTAAAATTCTGAGTACTCACCAAAAATAAATAATAATAAAGCAGTGGTGTGTGAACCAGAAGCTCTGAGATTTCTTAGTGACTATATCAAGCTGATAAATGGCTGATAAATGATAAGTTTTTATTACTCTTTCCCAACTACTTCTCAAGATGGTGGTTACAGAAATTAAACCCACCATGATATGTGAGGGAGAGCAAACCTTAGTGACTGGAGCTGTCAACAACAAAACCCCAGAACGACAGCTCTGTGGGACGACGCTCAGGAGAACCAGCCCTCTTCATTCTCCAGGAAAGAGCCACACATCTAAATGTTTTCAATTACTAATCAATGGAAAGGCAACACTAACATATCACAACAACCCAGACCCCATGACTGACATGTCAACACTAACCCTATTTATATCATTTCAATCCTGGGTTCTCTTCTCAGCACGCACTTGGTGACTAACAACTGTTCTAGAGGGACCCAGCGCCCTCTGCTGGTTTCCGAGGGCACTTCATGTGTGTGACGCAGACTTAAGCAAAACACCCATACCACAAAATATAAAAAATTAATGAATTTGAATTCATGTCCCAGAATTCTCGTCCACATAATCTGATGCCTCAAGCTGGGCCTTAACTCCTTCAAACACTACATTATTAAATTTTCATTTACAAGAATATGGATAATCCATCTAAGGACTTTACTGATTAACTTTACAGGGGTAAAAATTAAAGTTTTTCACTTCCCAAACCTTCCACCAACTTAAAACAACACTTTGAAACTGAAAAGCAACTCCGAGAGCTAACTGTTCAGCTCACCTCCACCCTCACTCCTGGACAGCTCTTTACTTACAATGTCCAGCCACTGGTGCACAGCAACTGCGACTTGTGTCCCCAGGGGTTTTGTCAGTACCAGCACATCCCCTGGTACTGCATTGTCTGGCCTGAAAAAAAGAAAAAAAGAGCATGTTCTAGTCAAACTAACCAAGGAAACAAATTCAATTTTAAAGCAAAATGGGAAATTTTGCTAAAGAGCATTTTTGTACTTTATTTTTTGATGTGTGTATGTATATGTATGAATGCATATGTCTATGAATTGGGGAGAAGCCAGAAGTCAATACTGGGTGTTATCTTCAATCTTTCATCACCTTATGTTTTTGGTAGAAATGGGTTGAATTAAGATGTAAGAGTTGGCCAATGGGAAATTAGAGCTAATGCAGGCAGTAATTTAATTAATACAACTTCTGTGTGATTATTTCAGGGGTTAAGCTAGCCGGGCGCCCAGGACAAAAAGAGGTCCTCTCTCCTTCTACACAGAGGCAAGCGGATCTCAGTGAGTTTGAGGCCAGCCTGGTCTACAAAGTGAGTTTCAGGACAGCTAGGACTATTACATAGAAAAATCCTGCCTTATAAACCAAACAAACAGACAAAGCAACAGTCTACAGAATGGGAAAAGATCTTCACTAACCCCACATCAAACAGAGGTCTGATCTCTAAAAGACACAAAGAACTCAAGAAATTGGACACCAAAAGATCACATAATCCAATAAAAAAAAAAAAAAAAGAGTACAGACCTAAACAGAGAACTCTCAACAGAGGAATCTAAAATGGCTAAAAGACACTTAAGGAAATGCTTGACATCCTTAGTCATCAGAGAAATGCAAATCAAAACAACTCTGAGATTCCATTTTACACCTGTAAGAATGGCCAAGATCAAAAACACTGATGACAACTTATGCTGGAGAGGTTGTGGAGAAAAAGGAACATTTCTGCATTGATGGTGGGAGTGCAATCTGGTACAGCTCCTTTGGATGTCAGTGTGGCAATTTCTCAGAAAATTAGGAAACAACCTTCCTCAAGACCCAATAATACCACTTTTGGGTATATACCCAAAGGATGCTCAATCGTGCCACAAGGACATGTGCTCAACTATGTTCATAGCAGCTTTGTTTGTCATAGCCAGAACCTAGAAACAACCTAAATGCCCCTCGATGGAAGAATGGATAAGAAAAATGTGGTACATTTATACAATGGAGTACTACACAGCAAAAAAAAAAAAAATGACAGATTGAATTTAGTAGGAAAATGGATGGAACTAGAAAACATTATTTTGAATGAGGCAACCCAGACACAGAAAGACAATTATCACATGTACTCACTCATAGTCGGTTTTTAAAAATAAAGCAAAGAAAACCAGTCTACAAACCACAGAGAACTTAGACAACAATTCTTACATCTTTTAAATTCTGACTCAGGTTAACATAAACATACTATTGACTCATCAGAAACTGAAATAAGAGCCAGCAAGATGGCTCAGTGGGGACTTGCCACCAACTCGCAGGACCTGGGTTCAGTCTGTAGGACTCATGTGACAGGAGGCAATCAACTCCAGCAAGTTGTGTCCCACCCCCCCCAAAATAAATAAATAAACAAATAGTAAAATAAATGGAATTTGTACTAACTTCAAAATTAGGACAGGGTGCCTTTTCTTACATGTTTTGGTTGTGAGTCTAGTTTTTAACAGCTAAGCCACCTCTCCAGGCTGAGGTGCCTTTCTTAATAACAAAGATAGAAAGTGACCATCTGTGTTGAGAGCCATCTCAAAGAATGCAGAGAAATGCTCTCCCCACCCCAAAGAAAGCTACAAGATGTCTGACATCAGTCATCAAAGAAACACAAATCAAAACCACAGTGGGATGCCACCTACACTCCCTATGCTGGCCATGAGCAGAGTGACGTCGCAGAACAACTTCCAGAGGGGATGTGGGGTGTGTGCGTGCATACACAAAGTAACAAACTGCACCTGAAGTGCGTTCCTAGTAGGAGAAAACACCCTGAAACTCCAATCAATGAACAGAACTGTGCTTATCATATACAAACAAAAGCTTATTTGGCCATCAAAACGCACTATGGAGTCAGGTGGTGGTGGAGCACACCTTTAATCCCAGTACTTGGGAAGCAGAGGCAGGTGGATCTCTGAGTTCAAGCCCAGCCTGGTCTACAAAGCAAGTTCCAGGACAGCCAAGGCTACATGGAGAAAAACCGTCTGGGAAAACAAAACAAATCAACAAAAAAACTATATATATAAAAAGTGTTCTACAGAGTATGGTTCCATATATAAAGGTGCTCAGAGTAGGCGAATCCTTACAGACAGGCTTGCTGTGAGGGACTAGAACGTGCTGGGTGCCGAGAGGATGATGGCTGCTCAAGCCTGTACTCACAAAGCCAATTTTAAATGCTGACATGGAGATAGAGCTCAGTGGTAGAGTACTTGCTTAGCAGACACAAGAAGCTGTGTTTAATCCCAAGTACAACAAACAAAACCAAATCAGAAAAGATGTCAAGGCAGCACTTACCTGCAATTCCTGTACTGAGGAGGCTGAGGCAGGAGGATCATGAGTTTGAGGCCAGTATGAGATACAGAATGACACCTTGTCTCAAAAAGCCAAATCAAAAAAATAGACAAAATGCTGAATAATGTGGTATATATTTTTGTTAAGTGAAATTTACAAGGTCTAAAATTGCATAAAAATAGGATCAAAGTTCCAATATATGCTACATAATCTATAAATATAAAAGTATTCTATGTTAATATACTAAATGAACCCAACCAAAATGTATATGAAGGACCAGCTGTTTAAGGGACCCTGGTGATTCTAGTCTCTGGGCAGGCCAAAATTCACTAAACTGCACACTTTGAACGTGGACTTGTGCAGCAAGTGAATGACACCTTACTGTATCCTGAGAGAGAACAAGACAAAGACAGGTTCCAACATAAAGGCCAACTTACATGATAAATTCATTGGGCTGGCAGACAGTTGTGGCGACTCCTCCCAGAACAATCCAGGGGTTTAACACCGTTTGACCGCCCGTTACAGAGGTTCCCGCTTCCTCTGCCGCATCTTTAAAACCCTGTATAATTAGCGGTATCACTTTATCCCTTTCCTAGGGTTTAAAAGGACACAGATGAAAAGTCATGCAATTCTGTTCAAAACCCAGAAAAGATGGTTCTACATCTGTAGTTATCAAGAAAGATTAAATAAAAAACCCTCAGAGAACCAAAAGCTGATAGACAGGGTAGGGAGTGTTTCTAGCAATCAGCATGTTATCAGATGCTGCAGATGCTGGAAGGTGTTATGGGTACAAAGCAAACAGAGCAGGTAAGAGGAGGGAGCATAAAGCCATTTATCCACAGGCCTGGCCCACAGACTGATGACATTAGAAGTCAGCTCTCAGCTAGTCCTGAAGAACACCAGACAAGCTAACTACACACACACAGCCCTGTTTTCAAAGAGGCTCTTGTTTGGTGAGGAACTGTGAAGTAACATCCTCAGCAAAACTCTTGTCAGGACAACTAGCTACTGCTGGTCAAAGCACACTCCGCCAGGCAAAAAACAAAACAAAACAAAAAGAACCAGAAAACTGGGTTATCATGACAAACTGGTTGGGGGGGGGGCATATGAAAAAATAATGGCAACAAAAACACCTTGCCAAAACAACCTTAATAATGGGGCTGGGGAAATGGCTCAATAGTTAGGAGCAAACTGCTCTTGCAGAGGACCCGAGTCTGGTTCCCAGCACCCACATGGCAGCTCACTTCACAACTGTCTAACTACAATTCCAGACACATACATGGTATACTTACATACATGCTGGCAAATACTCATGCACATAAAATAAAAATAAGTAAAAATAACCCAAACAGGAATCTAACCCTGGTTCAAAGAACAGGTAAAAAGGACAGGCTACTGGGTGGTACGTGGGGGCCTTGGCCCGCAACAGAGACTACTTGCTATCGAAGTGCTCTCAGCTCTGAGCCAGCAGGGCAAGGCCTATTCACAGGCCTGGTACTATTAGTATAGCCAAGCTTTATTAAGTCTCCCCCTCCACAAAAAAATATTTAGCTTTCTGCCAAGAGAGGAAAGGAGGAAGTGGAAGAAAAAGAGGCTAGATACTCTTATTTTAATTTACAGATAAATGCCCCAAAGTAAAGAACTGCAATATTCGAGGCCATGTTTGTAAATGTAAAATGAAATCAAACCAATACCAGTGAGTGAGCCTCTGACTTACCCTGTCAGTCATCTTATTGCTGACTCCAAGGAGCATCAGCATATTGTCACACTCCGTGACGCCCATTGCATAGAGGTCACTGAGGACATTAGCACATGCTATCCTGCCCTAGGGAGAGAGCAGAGACGTGAGAAAGCAGTCAGGGATTTCCCATCTGTAGAAAGATGGAGTCTACAACACAGTGGCCTCCAAGAACTTGGGGCTTTCCAGGAAGGGCAGCTCCCAGGACAAGACTCTCAGTTGGTTACCCTTCACTTAACTGCCCAGCCACCCACTCACCCAGCTCCTCTCACTCGAGCAGAACACAGAATTCACATTCTTCCTCATATTACGTTTCAGAGCCCTGGCTGATGATGGGGTGAGGGTCAGGAAGAGACGCAGTAGCACCGATGGTCCTTCTGAGAGACCAGAGAGCAAGAGGACTGATTCAGTCACCAAAAGGTGAATTTGGAAACCCACACTTAGTAGACCACAAGGAAGGGCTGCCTTGGCTACTATAATATAGGAGATGGGTTTTGTGTTATTAGATTAAGAAACTTTTGCAGCTTCCTTTTCAAATTGTAAGAAATAAAGAAGAAAACAATCTTGTATGAGAAACAAAAATAAGAGAAATAAGAAACATTCAGGTTTAAAGTCAGATTGAAAAAAACCATTTCCCAGTAAATTCTACTGCTTTATGAGGAATAACAATATCCAATAGGGATGTGGCAATGAGGGCTCTATTGCTCTAGAAGACTTCTTAAACATTAAATTGCCATTCTCTAACTTTTTTTTAAACAGGCAATAAAGAGAAAAATAACAAGGTTTCCTTCTGACATAAGGATAACCAACAGGAAAGGGGCACATCCTCTGCGGAGGCTGCTTATGTTCTCATGGATTCCAGGCACACCTGCAGCCTCTGCAGACCCACTGTCAACCTCAGCAAGCCTTGTCAACAAGGAGCCGAGAGGTGGCATCATGGGCCATGGGGCAGACATGTACTGGCTGCCCTTACTTGCTTTTAAGAGATGCTAGGAAGGATGGATTCTGGTAGCTTTGCCACTGGAAGGACACATAGGTGTGCTGCTTTGCAGGGAATATACTTCCTAACAAACCTGTTCACTCACACTGTACCCAAGAGGGAAATGTCCCCATTTTCTTAACCCATTGCCTGAATTCCTACATGTAAAGCTTGATCCCTGTGTCCTTGCCACCCAGGAAGGACACCTGGCATTTTAAACAGGTGGGATATTCCCATTTATTCACTGGCTTCTCTTGGGTGATAGAGAAGTGGGGCTAAAGAATAAGCAGAATAAAGGGCCGCTTGCTGGCTGTAAGCATATAACTAATGACTGGAAAATGTGTCTACACAGTAGCTAGAGCTTCGTGTGTGTGCACATGCATGTCTTCCTTAATCACTCGCTACCTTATTTTTCAAGACAGAGTCTCTTATTGAACCTGGATCTCAACAAATCAGCTGGCCTGGCCGGCCAGCAAGACCCAAAGCCCGCCTGTCTGCTTCTTGGCATAAGGACTAGATGTATGTGTTGTCTAAACAGTTTCTTAAATAGGTGCTGGGGTCTTCACACTTACATGGGAAGTGCTTTTCCCACTGAGCCATCTCCCCTGCCCAGTAGTTAGAACTTTAATTCAGTGGTCTGCTAGATCACAGTGTGGCATATAATACAGTACTAAGTAGGCATGCAGGTAGCAATACATTTACCCTAACATTTACAAGAATAAAAGTTCAAGAAATCCAATTGTTAGTAAGCCAGGTATGGTGGGGAGTCTGAGGCTCTACAGAGAATTCTAAGACAGTCAGGGCTACACAGAGAAATGCTGGTGTGTGCGTGTGTGTTGGGGGGAGATGAAAGTCCAATTGTGATGAAATTTACAAGTTCTTTTTTGTGGGAGGAAACATTAAAAATCAGTGTTATTACAAAGTATAGCAACATTTCTAGCCAGAAACCCAGGAACAGTAAACTTTATAAATGTCAGAAAGCCAGGTACAAGGAAAGAGCTCAGAGACCACAGCTGCTGAATGCACTTTCAGGCATAAAAGCAGCAGAGACGTCCCTGCTCTACCTGATGCATGCAGTGTCAAGTGTGAGAGGAGACACGTCAGCCTGCCGTGACTGCAGGACAGAGGAGAGGGTAATAATTGATACACAGCAAAAGTGGAAAAACACAACAAACAGAAAACTCAAACCCAAAAGTACATACAAAACCCAGCCAAAATCAAAACCAAATGCATAAAATAGTTCCAATTACAAAAATGCACAAGACCAAACTTACCATCATGTAGGGGTCGTCGACAATTGGATAAATGTAATCTGTGGTTTGAACCAAGGAAAGCCCACCATGCCTCAAAGGAATGACACAAGTATCCATCCCAATGCCTGGGAAGATGGACGTTGCCAGCAACCAAAAAAATAAGGAGAAAAGAAAAGCATTTAATCTTGTATGAGCAACATTTTGCAGGAAGATTTCTACAATAAGACAGCAAACTTCACACTGCCAACTAAACTATGTATGTGCCGGGTGGTGGTGGCGCACGCCTTTAATCCCAGCACTTGGGAGGCAGAGGCAGGCGGATCTCTGTGAGTTCAAGACCAGCCTGGTCTACAAGAGCTAGTTCCAGGACAGGCTCCAAAACCACAGAGAAACCCTGTCTCGAAAAACCAAAAAAAAAGCCGGGCGGTGGTGGCGCACGCCTTTAATCCCAACACTTGGGAGGCAGAGGCAGGTGGATCTCTGTGAGTTCGAGACCAGCCTGGTCTACAAGAGCTAGTTCCAGGTCAGGCTCCAAAACCACAGAGAAACCCTGTCGCGAAAAACCAAAAAAAAAAAAAAAAAAAAAAAAAAAAAAAAAAAAAAAAAACCCAAACAAACAAATAAACTATAAACTATGTATGTGCCATCAAGAAGCATAACTGAAATAAATGTAAAACATAACCAGCATAGGATAGAAAACATGAATAAGTAACCAAGATGTAATATGACATAAAATTTGAACCTTACTAAGGCCTTGGACATTTTGTTTTCTTGTATTATTTTATATTCCTAAATCATTTGATTGATGCTTTTTCCCCCTTTTTCTTTGTTGTTATTCAAGATAAGAGTCTCTTTATGTAGCTCCGGCTAGCCTAGATTCATGTAGACCAGGCTAGCCTCAAACTGTCAGAGATCAGACTGCCTCTGTCTCCCAAATGCTGGGAATAAAGGCATATGCCACCACACCTGGCTTATAAGAACTTCTTTTAAGATGACAACAATACAAATGGAGCTGTTGTTATTTTACTGATAGTTATTTTGAAATATTAATTACCTAGATGTTGTTATAACATACTAGATATTGTTCTATTTTCCCAAAAGTATGTATACTGTATTTCCATATAGAAAACGTCAGTTAGTATATAATACATTTAACCTAAATGAAATGGTAAAGGACAAAGCAGGAATTCAAAGTTTCCAACCAAGTGTGTTATAAATACCATACCTGTATAATTCAAGTATTTTAGTGTCTCCAAAGAACTTTCTCTCTACAGCATATTTTTGTATGCACCCAGGGGCAGAGGACAACATCTGGTTTCTTCCCTAATCTTACTCTCTACCTTGCTTCTTGAGACAAGACCTCTCACTGGACCTAAATATAACCAATTCACCTTCAGCTAGGACGGCTGGCCAGTGAGCCTGCCCTATCTCTTTTAGATAACATGGTACTATAATGCACTTGGCTTAGAAATCACTCCAGATGCCCTCCGGGGTGACAAGCTGGGGACTTAGTAGAGCTGGAAAAATCTTTCGGAAACTCAGGATCTTATTAAAGACAGCCAGCCCTAGGTTATGACTGACAATGTGCTGGTTATTTTTTGTCAACATGACACAATCTAGGCATCCCTGGGAAGAGAGAAATTCAGTTAAGGAATTACCTTCATTGGACTGGCCTAGTAGGCATGTCTGAGGGGCATTTTCTTGATTGCTCACTGATTAATATAGGAGGGCCCAGCCCACTGTGGGTAGTGCCATCCCTGAGCCAGTGGCCCAGGGGTGCTTAAAAAGGTGAGCTGTACAAGCCAGCACACAGTACTCCTCCGCTTGGCATCCCGTGGTGAAGAACTGTAACATGAAAGCCAAACACCCTTTCTTTTTTTTTTTTTTTTTTTTTTGGTTTTTCGAGACAGGGTTTCTCTGTGGCTTTGGAGCCTGTCCTGGAACTAGCTCTTGTAGACCAGGCTGGTCTCCCAAACACCCTTTCTTCCCCAAGCTGCCACCAAGTTGGACATGGTGTTCAACATGGCAACAGGAAAGCACACTAGGGCCACATCCTTTTTCTATAAGGAACAAACAGTAAGTAGTTTAGGCTTCTACTCTACTGTTATGCCACCAACGCAGCCATAGACAGTATGGTCACACGTGAGGGAGGCTGCATTGCAGGGTGTTTTATTATGACAGGTCAGATTTGCACCTGGGACCACATGTGTGAACACTAATATAAAGGAGAGACCTGGGTAAGCTGGATCAGAGGCCAGAACCACTGCATGGAGTTCAGACTGGACAAGCCGAGAGAAGCACGTGGAGGAGGAAACTGCCTTGAAACTTGAGTATGGACAGCTAGAGCTCAAGGTGCCATCCTGGACTGTGGACGGTAGTTAAGTTGGCAATACATGTAGGGTCAGGACATACATGACTGACAAGAGCAGATGAACCTCTACGGAGAGGATGCAGGCTTCCAGGCATATTACCAATAGGGCTTCATCACAGAAAGGGAGTTAGGAAAGTATCTGGGGGAGGCTGGGGCTATAGCTGAGAAGTAGAATAGGCCCGTCTAGCATTCTCACAGCCTGGGTTTGATCGCGTGCACGCACGCACACACACACACACCCCTCACTGAAACTGTAAAGAATGGATAAGTCTGAGATGGGTCTTGAAAAACTAAAGCTTCAAATTGAGAGCCAGGGATAGTTCAGGTAGAGGAACAGGGGAACAGGGGTCCTGGTCCTGGGCAGGTTAAATGCAAGACCGAGAAGTTCAGAACAAGCTATGGGAAATTCAAGGTCCTCTCAAAAAACTGAAACCCTGTATCAAGAAACGGAATATACTCATCATAATGTATACCAGTAACACATGCTTGACAGCCGTCTCTCCAGTTCTTAACATTCTTTTATTTAGTGTGCTGGCTAATTTTATGTGAACTTTACACAAGCTAAAGTCATCTGAGAGAAGGGAACCTCAACTAAGAAAATGCCTCCGCAATGGGAAAGTTGGCTCCACATGCATGCTGGAGAGCTAGCCCCGACCCTTGCCTGAGGTAGGAAGTCCTGGTGGAGGCCCAAACCCAGGGCCATGGTTTGGCCCATCCCAACATCTACCCCATCTATGACCTGCTGAAGCGTGTGAAGGGACGGGTCCTGCAGAACCACAGCTGGAAGGTCTCCACGTCTGGGCAACAGTAGGGTATCTGAAGTTTCAATAAGGAAGGGTTCAGCACTGGTGGTGTAGCAGAAGCCAGAGGCTTTGAACCAGACCAACAACTCTCGCAGTGAACAACTGCAAGCAAAAGGTATACTGTGTGACACACCACAGCTCTCAATGCCACTATGACAAATGACTATATTATCATGGAGAGGTGGGAAAAGACAGAGGAGCAAAATTTTTTTGCTGTTATTTTGTTTCTTTTTTGGGGGGGCGGCTACAGGGTGAAGAGAACATAGAAGGACTGGGAAATGAGTGGAATTGGGTGTATGATGTGAACTTCCCAAAGAATCAAAATTTTAAAATTACGTTAAAAGAGAAAAAGAGCCTCTGCATCAGCTCCAGCCTGTTTTACATCATACATATAATAAAATACACCCAAAGAACTGTATTTCAGAGCCTAGAATTTCTTCTGAGCTCTGTGTTTGAGAAAGGGAAACCACTAATGATAGAGAGAATTTAGAAAAGAAAACATCCTTGCCCTTGGCTCCACTTGGCACTCTGGGGTCAGTTTCAAATTCATACTGTCTTCTTGCCTTTGTGTGTATGTGTGCAGATGACGTGTATGGATACAGACGCACATGTGTACATGCATGTGCAGGTAAGGGCACAACCTCAGGTGTCAGCTCTAAGACATGGTTCACCTTTTTTTGAGACCAAGTCATTGGACTGGGAACCAGCAAGTTGGCTAGGCTGGCTACAAGTCCCCAGGAACACACTTGCCTTTTCCGTCCCTGCCCTGGGATTACCAGTGCGCTCCAATACTTTCTCTCTCCCCATCTATCCCTGGGATTACAAGCACACACACTCTCTCTCTCTCTCTCACACACACACACACACATACACACACACACAGAGAGAGATTGAGAGAGAAAGAGAGAGAGATTTTTAAAGAAATGGATGCAGAAGCTCAAACTCACTGAGGTCCTCAAACTTTACCAACTCAACTATTTCCCCAGTCTTCTCTCCTGAGCCTGCAGTAGTCAGTAGTCTTGTGTGGTCCACCCTCAAGTTTTCAAGCCAAACATCCTGCAAAGGATGGCACTGTCCTTAAAGCAACACCTTCAATAGGTCAATGAAGCAACATGGCATTGTAGAGGCCATTTGAGAAAACAGAAAGGAGTTTCTGCTTATCCTCAGTCAACGGTAAAATGATGTCACACATATACTCTATAATTTAAAGGTAAAATGATGTCACACATATACTCTATAATTTTTTTTTTTTGGTTTTTTTTTTTGAGACAGGGTTTCTCTGTGGTTTTGGAGCCTGTCCTGGAACTAGCTCTTGTAGACCAGGCTGGTCTCGAACTCACAGAGATCCGCCTGCCTCTGCCTCCCAAGTGCTGGGATTAAAGGCGTGCGCCACCACCGCCCGGCTATACTCTATAATTTAACAGCTGCCAACCATATGCCCTGATGCCTTCAAATTCTTCCTTTCAATAAGAGACATTACTAATTACACCGAACAAAGCAACACGGGGAAATCTGGTATTGACAGCTGACCACACTTCTGGGTGGCACTGTATCAAAGAGACAGTATACATACCAAGCCGTGGCATAACAGCTCCCAGAAACTGCTCATCTTCTTGGAAGTGGTTCTCTTGTAAAGATTCCAGCAATTTCTGCAAGACATCTTGGGGCACTTTGCAGCCTGTGCCTTTCAGTTCAGTAAACCTGGTTAGGCGGAAGCTCTTGTCGAGTTCATAACTTTCCGGGTTAAAGGACTCCCGAGTAGACATGGTTCTGGGGCCACACTCTTCACAGTTCAGCCCCTCCCCTCCCTCTCTTTTGATCCACTGGGCTTTCTACTTGGGATCCACCTAGGCACCAGCAAAACACAAAAAGACACTGTTAAGAGACTCTGAACTGTATCTCTCAGGAATCAAGTGAATGAACACACATTAGGGAAAGTACGAGGACTGGAACTGCCTAGACCACAGGGAAATACTTGTTGGTCAAGCTGGAGTACCCGATGATGGGTACCATCATGGATACCTACTGAAGCCCTGAGGCGGGAGTGTGGTTATAACGGTGGCTCCCCCTGCCACTTGGGCAATTAACTAAAGTTCTTCTGGGTCCAGGGCTAAGAACTAATACTCACTATGTCAGCCTGAAAGTCTATGCTTTAGAAACCGGCGGTGCTAGCTACAGTGACTTTTCTGGAAAACTTCTAGCTGTCTTTCCCTCGCCATCAGAAGCTGCAGAAAGTGCGACACAGATGCAGCCCATGGATTTTTTTTTCAATTGAGACAGAGCCCTCTACATAGTTGTGACTGTCCTGGAATTCACTATGTAGACCAGACTGGCCTCACAGGGATGAGCCTGCCTTTGCTTCCCAAATGCTGGGATTAAGGGATCCACCATTACACCTGGCAAAATTCCTCAAGATCCTAAATCCTAATTTTAAAAACAAGTTTCCTCCCAACCAGACAACACTGTGCCAAATTAATGGTCTTGAGAAGTCACTGAAGAACACTACTTAAAAGCAAAAAAAAAAAAAAAAAAAAAGAAAACACCCAAACACTTCCAACAGCTGTAAACACAGTAAAGTCTGTGTTCAGGAGGGTGCGTGTAAAGTTCTCTGATGTTCTGATGCTTTTAGCATTCCTAGAAAGCAAACATCCCGCCCAACAATCCAGCACACATACCATTAACTAAACACACTTCTCCTCATTCCTAGCTCATTACAAAATGAAACAGTATCACACGAAATCACTAGTATTAAGGGTTCTGGGTACCGCTCACTGCATTTCTGGCACATGCTCTTCCGTTTGCAGCCTTCCATCCAAATCAAAATTCCTAAGTGCTCCCGGGGTTTACAAACTTTCTGACTGATGCTTTATTGGGCATAGGATTACATACACCCTAAGTTTTAGGGCCGGTTTCTCCTATAAAATTTGTGATTGAGAACATAATTCCCATTTACAGAGTTTTCCATCCCCCGGGAAGCATATCACTCATTTAAAATAAATTTCACAAAGCCCAAATTTGGGCAGTAATCCAAACGGTCGTTACAAACATAACGTGAGCAATGATTTCAGCGGGAAACTACACAGACTTCGCACATCATTCAAAGAAGCCAAACTTCTCTTCCGGACAGGGTGAACCGAGCACGTTACCGAGATGGGAATGTTGAGGCTAGTTTGGAAAAAATGCAAATTACAATTCAACTTCGAAGAAAAGTTTGGAACGAGGGAGGAAAAAAGTCTTGCATTTAACCCTACGTCAACTCTACCAGGTACAAAACCGGAAAACTGCATTTCATAAGGAATCTTTTCTTCCTACCTCCAATCCTATGCCTCAAGGCAAAGGAAGAAATGGGATTCTTGAAGAGCCCCTTTTACACGTTATTTCTCTACACTTTCTGGTTAGGAAAGTTTAAACAAAACAAAACAAAACAAAACACCTTACATCAAGGAAACTCAGTTCTAAAACTCAAGTCTAAGGAGAACTAAATCACACGGGCTTAACCTCAAAGAAAACTCGAGCTATTTGGAGGAGGAGGAAATTGGGACGTGCTTTGGGGGTGGGGGAAGGAGGAGAGTAAGTCCGACCTGGAAGCCACAAGTTTACACCTTTAAAACAATGACATGAATATTTAAAGATCGCGTTTAACCCCTTCGCTCCCGCACGCGGGGCGGGCGCAGGCAACGGGGCGCAGCGGGGCAGCAGACCTACCTCACCGCCAGGCCCCCGGCCCCGAGCATGCACACAGGCCCGGGAGCCGGGTCGTGCCTGCCGAGGCCCCGCGCCCTCCATGCGGCCGGACGCGGAGGATGCCACCCAGGGGACACCTTAAATCGCGGGCTGCCGCCTTTAAAGGCACGGCGGGCGCGGGCCTTCTCCTTTGTACGGTGCGGTGCCGCAGGCAGGACCATGCCACGCCACAGGCCCGGCATCGCCGCAGCCGCGGTGACCGTCGCCGGCGGGGACCGGAGGGACACAAGGGCCGAGTGGGGGCGGGGAGGCCCGAGGCGCAGCGCCAGGACACCGGAGGCCACGGCGCTACGCGCGCGCGCGCGGGCTCCCCGGCCGCGCCGCCACACAAAAATGTCGGCGGGCGAAAAGATTAACCCCTGCGTGGCCGCCGCCGCCCTCCCCCTCCGCTCCTCCCTCCTTTCCCGGCCCCGCGTGCCGCGGCGGCGACGGCGGAGGAGGCAGCGGCGCGGGCGGCGCTTCTTTTTAAAGCGGCCCCACCAAACCCTGGGCTCGGCCCCTCTCCAGGCAGGGCGCGCGAAGGGCCCCGGTGCACGGCTCCCCGGCCGTCCCGGGCGGCCCGGAGGGGGATTTGCAACGGCCGCGCCGGGCCTGCGGCCCGATATTCCCCTTTAAGCCTGCTGTCTCGCCCCCCCTCGCCAGGCCCGCCGCTTACCGGCTCGCTTTGCGCCCTCCGCCTCCTCCCGAAAACGGGCCGCGGCGTTCCCACAATGCACCGGGCGCGCCGGGCTCCCTTAAGCGTCGCCTGAATAAAAATGCTGCTCCCGGTGGCGGCGGCACGGCCCCGCGCTTGGACGCCGCGTGGAGCTCGGCCTAGGCTGGGCGCGGCCCTCCGGGAACCGGGCCGCCGCGCTCCCGCCGGCCGGGCGCGCGAGGGTCCCTTTAAGAGCAGCCACCTCCCTTTAAGAGGCGGCGGGCCGGTGGCCTGAGCGACTCCGTGTTGCTGGTGGCGGTGGCGGTGGTGGTGGTGGTGGCTGCGTGCGGCCCGGGAAGGGGGCGGGGGCGCTGTGCAGAGGCCTGAGCGCGGCAATGATTGGTCTCGGGGGAGGGGTGGGGGGTTGCAAACCCAAAGAACGGTGGCATCCGTTGCATGATCCAAAAAAAAAAAAAAAAAAAAAAAGAGGGGGGTAGATTGATTTCAAAAGTTGCGAGTTGCATTTGTAGCAACCTTGAGTGATGGGGTCACCTACTTTCCCACCCCAGCGATCCGCGGGAAAGGACCAGTGTGTTTTTTGCACAACCTGGCCGGGTGCAACCTCTGCAACACCCACGGGACGCAGTACCTGCTCCCGGATCTCTGCTGCTTCGAGACAGTGACCGTGGGAACAATTTGCAGAGGCGTGCAGGAGCCAAGGACAAACGCCTTAGCTCCAGTGAGACATTTGAAAAATCAACTTAAACCCGCGCTTCATTCTCAGCGACTCCCATCTTTTCCTCATTCTATTGTTTAAGTGTAGCTCCGCAGTTCATGGGAGTCCCCGTGGAATGTGCAGTTGCCCTGTAAAGTTTCTTAAATATTTGATGCGCATTTTGGTGGGGGTTATGTTGCCCAGTTGCATCATTTGTTCTTCCCGTGTCCTAGTAAACATGGCAGACTAATCCCGTGTGCTTGAATTGACATTGGTGATGCGGTTTCATTTCACGAAGTAACTTCAGATTTCTGACTTTGTAACGCGTTGCGGATGCAAAGTGCCTTCATTCGAAAGACTTCCCTGGAAAGCTGAGCAGCGCGAACTTGGTTTGGGATATGTTCTCGTGTTCCAAGTTATTTGAGAGCAGAATCGTTGGGGGTAACCGAAAGGGGCTTTTATGGCTACTTTAGGTTTGCACGCCACACAGATGTCCTTTTCATCCCCGAAGTTGCCACTTTCTTAGGGCTGGAATCTAGGATGCCAAGTGTGGCCAGATGGACGCAGGCGCCTCCTGTCTTTGTGTCTTTTCTCCACAATGCATTTGGGAGAATACAGCAGCACCTGGGCTCGGTTGCGTTAGATTTCTGAACATCGAACATGGAGTTTTGTGTGAATGGTCAGGAGAGAGGGCGCAAACACAATCACCAGGTACCACTGTGGGACTCCGGAACCAGAGGAAAAGAGTTATAAGGATACCTTTGTCCCTTTCTGCCTTTTAAATTTGAGTTTGCGCTTTGAACGATGTGACTTTTTTTTGATCCTCAGTTTTAAAAAAGTGATTCTATTTATTTATTTTGGAAAAGGTCTCACGATGAAAGAGAGAAAAAGAAAAGCTTTGGGATGTGGAAGATTCCTGACACAGCAGAGGTCAGTAGAGACTTGTGTGCCACTACGAAGAGCTTCAGCTCTGTGATTATGTTAAAGGGTGCTCCTTCCCAGCGGAGATGAAGAAGCCATGCTCTAGTTAGGGGGTTATTGTGCTAATAAAACTGTGCTAAGTCTGCACATGTATTTGAACTGAGAGCGAGGGGGAGCCACCAAAGGACAGGATTTGATGTGACTTAATGTATACGGAAGAGAGAAGGAAGCATCAAATCCCCCAGTTTTTAATTTGGGGAACTGGATGACTCATGAGTGAGTGATGCTTCTGAGCAGAAGCCACTGGGAAGCAAACAAGTCTTGGGACTAAGTGCAGCCTTCCAGGTGCTGGGTTCTATACTTGCTGAATACTCCAGATAATGGAGAAGCCAGTTTGGCATTTGAGAGGCAAATCTCTGTGTCATCAGCAAGTAAATGAGACCTTAAGCCTCAAAGAGAGGTAGGATTAATGCAGAGGGAGCACAGTTGGAAGTGCAAGACCTGGGTGAGCCAAAGGCTCATCCCTGCCGGTAGGTAAGCAAGTACCTCCGGATGCATCCCTTTCTCCTCCTGACCACAGGCTGGAGACCTTCAGTAGCTACAAAACAATTCTCTGCCTCTCACAGTCCTGGGGATGGAACCCAGGACCTCAGGCATGCTAGGCCAGAGTTCTACCTCTGAGCTCTACACTCTAACTCCAAAACAGTTCTCTGGATGGATCCACAGATGCCTTGACTCATCTGGAGCAGCTCCAGACTTGTGTGACCGCTGTCCCGCCCTCCTGTGCCTCATGATGCCTTTCCCACATGCATTTCTTTACTCCCGCCTTCTCTCCAAGCCTTTTTCCTGTCACCCTGTCCTGAAGGCTCACCTGAAGAGCTCCTCAGAAGCCCATTCCAGGGAGCCACCTCCCTAATATCCCCAGATTCTACTGGCTCCTTCTGAAAATGGAGTTCCTCTGATTTAATAAGCTAAGCTTTATGAAAAATAAGCATTTACCAGCTAACCCCAAAAAGTTACATCTGGCAGGTGCAATGAGTTGGGTTGTATCCTCCCATCCTCAGAAACATGTTAAGTCACACCACACTGGCACAGTACATATGAATGTGGCCGCATTTAGTAATAGGGCTAGCCAGAGTTTAACTTCCGGGCACATGTGAGGCTCTGGATTCCAGCTCTAGCATTGTCAAAAACAGTGGTACAAAAGAACTCTTGTATGGGGTCTTTGCAAATGAAATCAAGTTAAAATCAATCAGGATAAATTCAGATGGGTCTTAAATCTAGTGGCTGGTAGTGTTCTATGAAAAAAGAATCAGGGGGCTGGAGAGATGGCTCAGAGGTTAAGAGCACTGCCTGCTCTTCCAAAGGTCCTGAGTTCAATTCCCAGCAACCACATGGTGGCTCACAACCATCTGTAATGAGGTCTGGTGCCCTCTTCTGGCCTGCAGGCATACACACAGACAGAATATTATATACATAATAAATAAATAAATTAAAAAAAAAAAGAATCAGGATGGGAAGATGGTTCCATGGGAATGTTTGCTGTACAAGCCTGATAACCTGGGTTCGAATCCCCCGATCCATGTAAAAGTCCACTTAACACACTTAAAAGCAGGTGTCTGTAATACCAGTGTGTTTACAGTGAGGTGGGAGGCAGCCAGCCTGGCTTTCACAATAACAAAGAGCTCTTATCTCAGAGATAAAGTAGAAAAGCAAAGGCTGGCACCTAAGTTTATCTTCTAGCCTTCTACATGTGTGCATCATGCATGATACTCAGGCAGTTACACAAACATACCA
Source organism: Chionomys nivalis (assembly GCF_950005125.1). Classification (NCBI taxonomy): domain Eukaryota; kingdom Metazoa; phylum Chordata; class Mammalia; order Rodentia; family Cricetidae; genus Chionomys; species Chionomys nivalis. Next base: position 20,622,912 of record NC_080098.1, on the reverse strand, counting down.
AAAGAAAAAAAGAGAGCCAGACATGTTCGTACAAACCTATAATCCCAGCACTTGTGAAGAAGAAGCAGATCATGGGTTTGAGTTTGAGCCCAGCCTGTGCTATGAAGCGAGGCCTGTCTCAAAACGAAAAAAAAAGAAGGAAGGGTATTGGAGAGAGGTCTCTGGTTAAGAGCACTTGATGCTCTTGGAAAGGACATGAATTTGATTTCTAGCACCACAAGGTTCATTATCTCTAACTCCAGTTCCAGGGGATCCAGTGCTCTCTTCTGACCTCCTTGGGCACCAGGTGTAGTTGGCATTTTCTTTGGGTAGCCAACCAGCTCCCAAATAAAGACAGGGAAATTTATTAAGAATGAATGCTTGGCTTTAGCTTAGGATTGTCCCACTAGCTCTTTTAACTCAGTTTAACCTGTTTCTACTCATCTGTGTTTTGCCTTGTGACTGTTTCCGGCTTCCTCCACATCTGGATGGCCCCTGGAGTCTGCTTGTCTTCTCTTTTTTCTCTCCTGAGCCTAAATTACTCCTCCTTCCTACTCTCTCTGCCTGAAGCCCTGCTTTTACTTCCTCCCTAGCTATCGACTCTTCAGCTTTTTATTAGAACAGTCAGGTGCCTTAGGCGGGCAAGGTAAAACGGCAACAACACATCTTTACTGTCGTCGACCGCCTCGGCGAGTCACTCTGTCTGGGGTCTGTAACCCGCCTGGCTGGTCAGTTATTCCAGGGTCACGGAGAGGTACCACCTGAAAGACATGGGTTGATGAGAGGAAGGAGGCTAGGCAAATTTGTCGAAGCCTCCGTTTATTAGAGTCATGGTTGCAGCTTATATAGCCCCTGGATGAGGAGCTTGGGGGGCTGGGGCACGGGATCTTGCTGCGTGGTCCAAGCCGGTCACGAGGTCGTTGGCCAGGAGGTTACGATCGGTCAGGTCATGATTCCTTGGTCAGGAAGTCACGAGTTGACACACCTAGTTCTCTAGATAGAGTGTGAGGCGGGTTCCGCTAACATAGCTCTCTATTAACAGACAATTTGGGTGTGGGATAGGCTTTGTCAATAAAACAATTCTCAATACAATTGGGAAGTAGAGCCCTCTGCAAACTTCTCAGGGCAATGCTCTCTATAATAATTTTGGGGGGCGGAAATGGCTCCTGACGCTTTACATCTTTGCATGGTTAAATATTCCACAACAACTAGGCACGGATGTGGTGCATGTGTAGATTTGAAGAATGGGCACATACAAGCGCTATATGAAGACAATGGCCACAAGGAAATAATAGCCCAAGGGTAGCCAGCCAACACTAGCTTCTGCCTGAGACGAGGAAGGTGTCTTCCCTAGGACAGAAGGAACAAGCTCCACCACAGGGACAGACACAGTTCTGCACTGTCACCCTCTGCAACCTGAGGAATGTCCCATGATTGGTTAGGGAATGTGACCCAGGTAAAACCAGATCCTGGACTTCCACACAAAACAATCTCAGAACTGCTCAGAATTGGAGAGTGTTAAAAACAGACAGAGAAAGAAAAAAAGCCGCCCAGAGCATGAATGTGAGCTTCTCAAGAGTTATGGTATATTAAATGGCATTTTAAATGCATTTTTAAAAGATATTTATTTATCTATTTATTTATTTGTTTGTTTATTTATTTATTTATTTATTTATTTATTTATTTATTATGTGCACTGGGGTTTTGCCTGTATGTATGTGTGAAGATGCCAGATTCCCTGGAACTGGAGTTACAGATGGTTGTGAACTGCCACGTAGGTGCTGGAGATTAAGTCCAGGTCCTTTGGAAGGACAGTCAGTGCTCTTAACTGCTGATCCATCTCTCCAGCCCCTAACACATCTTAAATGGGGATGGGCGGTTAAGAGAGAGGTGCTCTGGGAATGAAGGCACACGCAGTGTAGTGCGTGTGGGCTCCTCAAGGGAGAGTAGCAACTAAGTGTCTTAGCAGTAGACTTGTGTATCTTTTTGTTACTTTCAAGAAACATCTCAGCCGGGCGGTTGTGGCGCACGCCTTTAATCCCAGCACTTGGGAGGCAGAGGCAGGTGGATCTCTGTGAGTTCGAGACCAGCCTGGTCTACAAGAGCTAGTTCCAGGACAGGCTCCAAAAAAACCACAGAGAAACCCTGTCTCGAAAAACCAAAAAAAAAAAAAAAAAAAAAAAAAAAAAAAAAGAAACATCTCAGAGGGTCACTTTTCTTTCTTGGATGCCTGATAATTTGCTTCAGTGGTGCCTCCGTGAGATTATAATCTGATTAGGTCAATCTAGATGTTAGTAGGATTGCAGAAGGGGATCAGGACATGCCCCTATACTGTAAAGGACTTTTCTGATACGATTCTAAGAAAATTACAGCTTTACAGCTGGAAGGGAGAAGGGCATTAAGTAAATGTTGTTGACTATGTTGAAATTCTTTCTAAAGATTTAATTTAGATTATGTTTATGTGTATGTGGGTATGTGCATGTGGGTGCTGGTATCTGAAGAAAGGAGGCAGTCAAATCTCATGAACTTGGGGTTACAGGCAGTTGAGAGACACCCAGCAGGGGTGCTGGAACTGAACTTGGGTCCTCTTCAGGAGCAGTACACAGTCTCGGCTGCTGAGCGATGCACAGTCTCACTGCTGGAGCGGTGCACAGTCTCAACACCAGACCCATTTCCTTTTTATCTGAGATAGGGTCTCACTATGCAGTTCTGACTGGCCTGGAACTCATGTAGACCATGCTGATCTCAAACTCACAGAGATCTGCCTGCCTCTGCCTCCCAGGTGCTGGGATTAAAGGTGTGTGCCAGCATTGCCCAACCCAATTTATATCACTTTTAAAGTAACCAGTCATGGAGCTGTTGGTAGCTCATGGCTTAAAAATGCATTCTGCTTTAGCAGCAGCAGCAGCTACCTCAGGCAGCTCACAGTCATCTGTAACTCAAATTCCAAAGGGGTCCGAGACCTCTGGCCTCCCTGGTGAATGAAAAAAATAATAAAATAAAAAGAAAGGGAAAAGAAAAGACTGCTCCTAGGTGTGGAGGAGGAGGTTTACTGCAGATAAAAGGGAGAACAGAGGCAGAGGTAGGGACATGACCCCAGCCATGTGAGGAGAGGGGGGAGGGCAACAGAAGGGGTGTGGGAACCAGGTGCAGCAGCCCAGAGCGCAAAAGGTAAAAAAATAAAGAGGTGAGCCGATAACCAAAACAGCTAGAATATATGGGGAGAGCCTCTGGGGGAAGGGCAGCCCTTCCCCTCCAGGCTGGAGAGCTGTTGGAGGTAGGGGGCAGGGCATCATAGCCTTACTCTGTGACAGGTAGGGATTGAGAAATCTGGGAAAACCTGAGGGCCAGGTCCACTTTGCCATGTTAAATAGACACCTCAGCCATTTGTCCGAGGGTTTGAGCCTTAACATCAGGCACCTCCACTCGGGCACACATACCTGCACACAGACACATCTGGCCCTCTGGCAGTAGCCCATCTTTGCTAAGAACCTACCACCATATAAGATGTGTCCCTATATAAAGCTTTTAGGGGCTGCCCCTCCACAGACCCCGAAGAGGACACATTAGACACTTGTCCTTGGCTGGAGGGGCTTAGACTGAGTCAGTCATTTTCTTGGTTACCATCTTAGTTAATAGTTCCAAAAGGTGAATCTCACAAAAGGATCAAGGATAAGGGGGTACTTGGGGACTAAACCCAGAAACTTTAAAGTGAGCAAAAAGGAGCTGGAAAGGGAGGAAAACTATAAGGGATGCCAATCAAGGGTTGACCGAGACTCAGCCATATTGAACTTAAGAAACCACAGGGTGGGGGCCGGAGAGATGGCTCAGTGGTTAAGAGCATTGCCTGCTCTTCCAAAGGTCCTGAGTTCAATTCCTGGCAACCACATGGTGGCTCACAACCATCTGTAATGAGGTTTGGTGCCCTCTTCTGGCCTGCAGACATATGCACAGACAGAATATTGTATAAATAATAAATAAATATTTTTTTTAAAAAAAGAAAGAAACCACAGGGTGCATTCTCCTGACCAGGGAGGGATGCACTAGGGAGAAAGGCATTAAGCAAATGTTGACTATGTTGAAATAGTGCTCACTCAGGGACATCTATGTCCCCGTCTCCAGAAAAGTGCATATGGTAAGTCGTAAGGAAAGAAAAGTTTATGTTCCAGATGGAGTGAAATGTACTAATCAGTTGAGTTTAAAACGGGGCAATTATCTTGAATTATTGGGGTGAACCAGATTACGAGGATAATTGCAGATTTCCTTAAGAATGTAAGAGATGTGGCCCAGGCCTGGAATCCCAACTACTCAGAAGGTTGAGGCAGGAGAATTGCATGACCAAAAGCAACTTGGAGAGGAAAGGGTTTCATGTTATGGTCCATTGTGGAGGAGGTCAAGGCAGGAACCTGGAGACAAGAAATGACACAGACACCATGGAGGAGCGACTCTTACTGGCTCGCTCCTCTGCTCTTGCTCAATTTGTCCCCCTTCCCCCTTCTTCACTGAAAATATTTTTATACAATACATTCTGATCATAGTTTCCTCTCCCTGATCTTCCCCACTTCCAAATGCATCCAACTCAATGCCTTCTTTCTCTCTCCCTTGAGAAAACAAACAGGCAAATAAACCAGAATTAAAACAAACAGCCCAAGGGAGGAAAAACAATGAAAAAAGCACATGCACACAACACAGGCACACACACACACCATAAAAAAAAAAAGAGAGAGAAACCATGATATATAAGCAAAAGATCAGTAAGGGAGAAAATACCCAAACAAAGCAATATAAAAATTGCATTGAGGCTGGGCGATGGTGGCGCACGCCTTTAATCCCAGCACTCAGGAGGCAGAGGCAGGCGGATCTCTGTGAGTTCGAGACCAGCCTGGTCTACAGAGCTAGTTCCAGGACAGGCTCCAAAGCCACAGAGAAACCCTGTCTCGGAAAACCAAAAAAAAAAAAAAAAAAATTGTATTGAGTTCATTTTGTATTGGCCATCTACTGCTGGGCATGGGCCATATTCAGAGGTATGGTTTGTATACCCCACTCCATGAGACTCCACTGGAGAAAACACATTTTTCTTTTGCAAGCAGTTTTCAGTTGGAGAGAGCTTCTTGGTTAGGGATGGGAGCTCATGCCATCAGTGCTGGAGCCCCATCTGGCTTGGACCTCTACAGACCCTGTACACACTGCCAGTCTCCATGGGTTCTTTCTGCCTCCTCTCCCTCCCTTCTGCATAGCTCTTTGAGCCCTGAGGGGTTTAAATATGATCGCCTCTCCTACGTTCTCTAGTGTTTGGGACTTACACATATGTTCTGCTCATACTGCAACAGATGATGACTACGAGAAGCCAGACATCCCCAGAGTAGGAAGAAAAAATGGAAAGTGAGGGAAGGGGAGGAAGGGAGGAGAGAGAGAGAAGGAGAGAGGGAGAGAGGTTAGATGGAAAGATACAAATGTGTGGGTGCTTGTTTCAGACTGGCTATTGCCTACCCTAAGAATTCATTACATAAAAATTGGCTCCAAAGCCGGGTGGTGGTGGCGCACGCCTTTAATCCCAGCACTTGGGAGGCAGAGGCAGGCGGATCTCTGTGAGTTCGAGACCAGCCTGGTCTACAAGAGCTAGTTCCAGGACAGGAACCAAAAACCACAGAGAAACCCTGTCTCGAAAAATAAAAAAAACAACAACAAAAAAAAAAATTGGCTCCAAAATGTTCCAGCATTAACGTAACTAACATTAGCTCACTGTTCTCCAAGCAAAGGCCTAGCTGTGTATTCATCCTCTTGGTTTCCTACTTGGAACCCACAGCACCCTTACCTTTGCCCTAAGATGGGCTATCTTCCTTGCTAATCTTTGGTCAGAGGCCACTAGAGATAAGACTCATAGACTCTTCAGCCTGCTGCTCACCCATTGTCCTTGGCATTCACTCTGGGTCAGCAGTGTGCTAGCCGATTGGTGCACAGCTCTGGAGTTGGACCTGGCTTCTGCAGCTCCAGAACTGAACCTTAACAGATAAGACATAAGATGGGGACTGGGCAAGGTGAAGGTGGCACAGGCTTGTAATCTAAGTTACGCAGGAGGCTGAGGCAGTAGGGTCATGAGTTTGAGTCCAGATGGGCTGTACAGTGAGTTCAGAGTAGCCTGCATACGTGGGAAGATAGTGTATCAAAACAGAATGAAACACAAAACAAAGAGCTGGAGAGATGGCTCAGTGGTTAAGAGCATTGCCTGCTCTTCCAAACGTCCTGAGTTCAATTCCCAGCAACCACATGGTGGCTCACAACCATCTGGAATGAGGCCTGCAGGAAGAATACTGTATACATAATAAACAAATAAATATTAAAAAAAAAAAAACAAGAAAAGCACCTAGAGCAAACAAGAATGCAAGCTGAGGGTAATGGAGTAAATAGTGGCAGGAGAAGAATAAGGATGGTTCATCTAAACTCCCCGGCACTCAGATGTAGGATAGAGGCAGCACACAGCATTTCCTTTCCCAGGTGCCATTCAGCTTTGACCTTGGCTGGAGTTCTCTGAGCACTGACTGTGCCTTCCTGTTCTTCAGCACCCGTAGAAGTCTGTAGTTCTGTTTCCCCCTAGGACAGTGAGGTTTCAACCCCATTGCTTGACAGGGAGATCCAAGTGACGGATGGGTGGTTGCATTCACGAGTCTTTTCACCCGGAGAGTGTCGAATTCATGAGTGTCCGATTCACGTGAGGCAGAGGTACCGCCTGACTCTTGACACCTGGCAATTTCTTAGTTCCAGGCCTGGCATCTAGATGATTCGGCTTTTCTGAAATTTTTCTTTTTTTTCTTTCTTTCTTTTTTTTCTTTTGGATTTTCGAGACAGGGTTTCTCCGTAGCTTGTGGTTCCTGTCCTGGAACTAGCTCTTGTAGACCAGGCTGGCCTCAAACTCACAGAGATCCACCTGCCTCTGCCTCCCGAGTGCTGGGATTAAAGGTGCGTGCCACCACCGCCCGGCTTGAAATTTTTCTTCAATGCATCTATTCATGTCCTTGCCTAAGGATTCTCCTTAATCCGCACTCCACTCACCCAAACGACTTGCTGTGGTCTCCTAACATAAGTCTTTGCCTCCGTCTTCCATCTCAGCCTGTTTATAGGTTTCCTCCAATGTTATTTATCTCAGGCACAGCACAGATGATGCTGCACCCCATCCTGAATACCCGGGGAGGAGCCTCTGTTTATAGAAACAAGGCTCTCTCTTTCTTTTTTTCTTCCTTTTTTTCCCGAGACAGCGTTTCTCTGTAGCTTTGGAGTCTATTTGGGAGCTAGCTCTTGTAGACCAGGCTGGCCTCAAACTCAGAGATCCACCTGCCTCTGCCTCCTGAGTGCTGAGTGCCGGAATTAAAGGTGTGCGACACAGCCCGCCTGAGTGCTGGGATTAAAGGCGTGCACCACATCCCCGCCCGGCTGAGGTTCTCACTCTTGAACCCAGGAAGAAGCTAGTGGTGAAGGACCCTTCAGTCCGCTGCATTCATGCCCAATGCAAGAGTCTAAGACCCCAGCGACTGCTGAGGAAAGGCCAACCCTTTGAAGTTCCCGGAAAACCTTAAAGTGTTCACACTTCCCCAACTTAAGGCCATTGCTGCCTTACATTAAAGGTCATCCCACAGTCACCCCAGCACCAGAGACTTGTCCTTATCCTTGAAATGCACATGAGAAACATCAGAATTTATGGAACTCAAGAACAGCCAGTGTCTCTTCTTGTTTTGGTCTTTAATTAATTTAGTGTGTGTGTGTGTGTTGTGGGGGTGACAAAACTTTTCCTGAAGACACAAATACACTCATCTTCTCACCCCAGAAAGGGAACTCAGGACAGACGAAAGTACAGTGCCACCAAAGTCCAACTTGATGAACTTATTGGGGTTATTTACAGCAGTATGCCCGGGAGCAGAAATGACTTAAAGGGAACTAAATCACCAAGGCCCGCCCACCATGGGTGACAGCTCACAAAAGTTGGAAAACCTGGAGCCACAGGCAGCACAATAGTTTTGAGAGAATCCTTTCAGTTGGTCTGAATCTCTTCCAGGCAGTTCTGAGAGTCTTTGCAGCTGGGCTCTGCTTACCCCTGCAGGAAGGGGCCTAATGAATCTGGTCATTTTCAAGGACTTCCGAAGCTGTTTTGTGTTATTTACCTTCCTGCTGAAGGAGCTCCCTTGCAGGATGGAATGTTTTGATGTCAGAGGAGACTGTTACACAACAATGGGGTGTGTACCTTGTATATGCATGTGTGTCTCATGTACATGCATGTGTGGGGTGCTCATGTACAAATGCCAAAGGAGGGTCTTGAGTGTTAGGGTTTGGCACTCCCTCTTATCCCTTTAAACCAGGGTCTCTCACTAACCTGGGAGCTAGGCTGAGGGACTGCAAGCGCTATCCCTCTTCCCATCTCCGCCCCTCACAGGGCTAAGGTTGCAGGTGCTTATGAAGCCATGCCAGCTCTTCCGTGGGTGCTGGGGATCCGAACTTAAGCGCTTAAGTACAGCAAGCACTGTTCCCCACTGAGCTATTCCATCTGCCTCTCGTTTAGTTTTATGAGATAGAGTTTGAAGTAGTTCAAGGTGGCCTAGCGCTCACCCTGCAGCCACGGCTGACCTTGACCTCTCCGGGTGGCATTACAGGTGTGCACCCCCACACTTGGCTGAGCTTTAGCTTTAAAAATGGAAATGCCAACAGTGGTGCTGGTGCATTTGTTTTCAGCTGAGTGGATAAAGGATAGCAGCATTCAGACACACAGTGAAATTGTGTGCACCGCCCCCAACCCCTGAGTCCAGAGTTGTCATTTGTTTCAACATGGATGGAACAAAGGTTGTTAAGTGAAATGAGTCAGGCGCAGAAAGACAAGTGCCATCTGTTCTTATTCATATAGAGTCTAAACCACTGATCCCACAGAGGAGAGAATAGGGTTACCAGAGGCTACGAAGGCAGCGAGAAGTTGAATGACAAATAGCAAAGTGAGCGAGGTGGGAGGAATAGCTTCAAAAGAGTTCTCTCCTGCACTGTCTCAAAAGAAGCAGAAGACTGTGAAAGTCCCCAGCACAAAGCAATACTAATTACCCCAATTTGATGATTACACCATGAATACATGTATCTAGTTACCACCCATCCACTTTAAATGTATGTAATTATGTGTCACTAACAGTAAGGCTGTACAGTCAAATGTATACATTGAATAATGTGATACTGGGCATGAACACTGCCCAAACAATGTAATACAACTCTGCTAGTTACTGGTAAGTTAGTGACGCCATAAGAGAAGTTTGTCTTTATGCTTTTAAAAGGAAAGCTGTGATCTCAAAGAAGGCTTAGGTCTGTCCTTATTTTCTCTCCCCTTCCTTCCTTCTTTCCCCTCCCCCTTCCCATCCTCCCTCCTTTCCTTCTTTCCCCTCCCCTTCTCTCTCCCCCTTCCCACCCTCCCTCCTTCCTCCTTCTCTCCCCTCCCCTTCTCTCTCCCCCTTCCCACCCTCCCTCCTTCCTCCTTCTCTCCCCTCCCCTTTCTCTCTCCCCTTCCCATCCTCCCTCCTTCTCTCCCCTCCCCCTTCTCTCTCCCCTTCCATCTTCCCTCCTTTCCTCCTTCTCTCCCCTCCCCTTCTCTCTCCCCCTTCCATCCTCCCTCCTCCTCTCCCCTCCCCTTTTTCTCTCCCCCTTCCCTCCCTCCTTTCCTTCTTCTCCCTCTTCTCCTTGTTTTCCTTCAGGATACAGCAGAGTGACTGTTCAGCCTAAAGTTCACCCTCCACTGCCCCAGCCTCTCTTCAGCTGGGACCAAAAATACATGTCTCTGTGCCTTGTTAAAAAATATATATAAAGCTTGCTGGGCGGTGGTGGCGCATGCCTTTAATCCCAGCACTCAGGAGGCAGAGGCAGGCGGATCTCTGTGAGTTTGAGGCCAGCCTGGTCTACAAGAGCTAGTTCCAAGACAGGCTCCAAAGCTAAACAGAAACCCTGTCTCAAAAAAATCAAAAGAAAAAAAAAAACCCGCCGGGCGGTGGTGGCGCACGCCTTTAATCCCAGCACTTGGGAGGCAGAGGTAGGTGGATCTCTGTGAGTTTGAGACCAGCCTGGTCTACAAGAGCTAGTTCCAGGACAGGCTCCAAAGCCACAGAGAAACCCTGTCTCGAAAAACCAAAAAAAAAGAAAAAAAAAAGAAAAAAAACCCAACAACAACAACAACAATATATATATATCTCCCAAACCAGAAAGGAAAATACTAATACTAATAATTTTGACAATACCGACTTAAAAAGTATTCAACCCACATAAAAAGACAAACACAGACTAGAAGTCATTATTTGTACTGTTGCTGTGCTGTTGAATCACTAATGAACAAAGCAACACTCCAGAATATGTAAAGAACTCTACAAGTAAAAAATATTAGAAAAAATGGAAAATATAAGTAGGAAGTTTATAGAAGAGGACAGCTGAACTGCATGCTTGAAAAGATGTTCAATCTCACCATAATCCAGGGAATGCAATTTAAAATACGATGCCCGTTTTATATTTAGCGCATTGGCAAACATAAAAGGTTTAGTGAGACTTATTTATTTGTTTATTAGTATGTGTGCCATGGCAAGCCTGTTGAGGCCAAAGAACAACTTGCAGGCGTCTGCCTTCTCCTTCCAACATCTGAATGAGAGACCCAAGCCGCAGAAAATCCCTGATTCGTAGCCCCTACGCAGACCCTGAGTGGCTAGGCTCCAAGCCCCAACCCAGTGAAAGAACACACCCTAAAAATGGGACCAGAGTTGGGAAGAGACAATTTGTCCCTGAACCAAGAGCCGGAGAAGAGTCCCCAGCCCCTAGGACCAAAAGAATACTAATTCTTAGATTCGGAGTATGCCAAAAATATTCGCCCTAGTCCGAAAATTAGGATCAAAAGGTAAAAAGAACCAAAGAAAGAAGCACAACTTGGCCCCAGAATCAGAGCTATCTCCGGCCCCCCCCCGTCCCCCCCCCCCCCACAACCAGTCAATCCCTGAGCAAGGAAAACTAACCAATAACTGAGCTCCCTAGAGGCTTGGCATTCCCCTCAGGCCCGGATAGCGCCTTACCTCATCGGGGCAGCCAATCCCAAGCGTGGAAGTCTGGAATTCCCCTCACCTCCCACTAGGGGGCAGCCAATCCCAAGCCCAGGGGCTTGAAATTCACCAAGTCTCTTTCCCTGTATCATCCCCACACCCTCTGTTCACAGCTTAGGGCCCCTCTCCTGTTGCTGCTACCACTTTGGATGGACAGAGGGATCCGAGCTAGCGTGCGATAAAGACTCTTTGTTTTAGCATCGGGGTTGGTCTTGTGGTGATTTGGGTTCCAGCTTTCAGGCGTGACATGGACTCCAGTGACTGAACTTGGGTCATCATATTTAGTGCTGAGTACTTTTGCTGGAAGCATGGGGGAGCTTGGTTCTCTCCCTCTTAGCTGCTTTATTACTTCTGTGTATCATGTGGGTATGAGTGTATCTGCACGTGTGTATCTGCATGTGTGCTTATGCCTGCACCTGTGGAGGCCAGAACAGGACACCGGGTCTTGCTCTGTCACTCTCAACCTTATTCCTTTGAGACAGAGTCTCTCCTTGAACCTGGAGCCAAGCAGGCAAGGAGCTTGGTGCTCTCTCACCCACACTCATTTCACCTTGATGTCGTGTAGTTGGATGTTGTCTGGTAAAGGTGAAGCTATACACACCCTCTCACCCATCAGTGCCTCTTCTGGGTGGATGCAGGCACAAAGGGTGTGTGCAATATATAAAAAATGAGAAATACAATTCCATCGAGAAGGGTGTATGCCTATAATTCCTGCACTCGGTAGGCTGAGACAGGGAGGCCTTGTCTTAAAAAACAAAAAGGAAAGAAAGAAAGAGAAAGAGATGGAGTGTGGGGGTTCACAGTTGCTGGCCTCTTATGGCAGTAAGGACAAGGTTTCTGGAGGCCAAGGAGACATGCATTCTTCCCTGGGGCCTTCAGTAAACCCTGTCTCTGTCGCATGTTATCTGTTACTATAGTGTGTGTCTGTGTGTGTGCACACACAGAGAGAGCGTTCCTGTAAACGCATGTGTGTGTAGGTGTGCATGCATGGGGGGGCAGAGATGAATCTCAGCCATCATTCTTCAGGAATTGTCCACCTTGTTTGTTAGACAAGGTTTCTTGTTGGCCTGGACTCCAGTTGCCAATTGGGCTATGCTGCCTGGCCCAAGGGTGATGTGGGAGTGTCATATATCAATCTGTTGCTTTCATTGGATAATTAATAAAGAAACTGCTTGGCCTGATAGGTTAGAACATAGGTGGGTGGAGTAAACAAAACAGAATGCTGGGAGGAAGAGGACGTGAGGCAGACGCCATGCCTCTCCTCTCCAGGGCAGATGTGATGAAGCAAGCCACCAGGTCAGACATGCTGAATTTTTCCCGGTAAGACTGGTGCTACACAGATTACTAAATATGGGTTAGGCAAGATGTGAGAATTAGCCATTAAGAGGCTAGAACTTGTAGACCGCCTGGCTGGTCAGTTATTCCAGGGTCACCGAGAGGTACCACCTAAAAGACATGGGCTGATGAGAGGAAGGAGGCTAGGCAGATTTGTCGAAGCCTCCGTTTATTAGAGTCATTGTTACAGCTTATATAGCCCCTGGATGAGGAGCTTGGGGGGCTGGGGCACAGGATCTTGCCACGTGGTCCATGACGGTCACGTAGGCCAAGAGGTCACGATTCCTTGGTTAGGAGTTCACAAGTTGACACACCTAGTTCTCTAGATAGTTAGAGTGTGAGGCGGGTTCCGCTAACAGATAGCTCTCTATTAACAGTTAATTTGGGTGTGTGATAGGCTTTGTCAATAAAACAATTCTCAATACAATTGGGAAGTAGAGCCCTCTGCAAAACTCCTCAGGGCGGTGATCCCTATAATAATTTTGGGGGGGACATGGCTCCTGACAAGAACTAATGGGCCAAGCAGTGTTAAAAGAATACAGTTTGTGTGTTGTTATTTCGGGTGTAAAGCTAGCCAGTGGCTGGGAGCTGGGAGGCAGAACGCGGCCCACAGCTCCCTCAACACAGGGGTCTACCTGTTCCTATCCTGCCAGAGCTGGGATTACAGTTGAGGGCCACCATCCTTAGTTTTTGTTGTTTGTTTCTTGGGGGTGGGTGTTGAGACAGGATTTCTCTGTGTAGTCCTGGTTGTCCTGGAACACATTCTGTAGACCAAGTTGGCCTTAAACTCACAGAGATCCACCTGCCTCTGCCTCCCAAGTGCTGGGATTAAAGGAGTGTGCCACCATCACCCAGCTGTTGTTTTTAATGTGGGTTCTTGGGACAGAACTCAGTTCCTTGTGGATTTTTTTTTTTTGTAGATTTATTTATTGTATATACAACATTCTGCCTGCATGTATGCCTGCAGGCCAGAAGGTGGCACCCATATCATTGCAGATGGCTGTGAGCCACCATGTGGTTGCCGGGAAATTGAACTCAGGACCTCTGGAAGAGCAGTCAGTGCTCTTAACTGCTGAGCCAACTCTCCAGTTTCTCCTTGTGGGTTTTGAAGCAAGAATTTCATGGGCTGAGCTATCTTCCTAATCCTGCTAGCGCGGTGTTTCTGAGCAAATTTTACCTAGATATCTCTGGAGGGTGTGTGTGTGTGTGTGTGTGTTGCGAATGCCTGGCTAGATGCTGGGTACTGTAGTAAAGAAAATTGTCTAGGACCCTTGCTTCATCTTTCTGTCCTCGTGAAAAGCTACCTGGAATATTTACCCTAAAGGAGAGGAGAGTGATTTGGGATCAGTTTCTGAGGTTTCCATCTGTGGGTGCTTGTCTGTTCCCAGTGGTGGCTACATAGCGTCTTCCTGACTCCACTTTCTTTCTCCCAGCATTCAGTTTAGTCCCATGCTGCTCCCCCCCCCCCCCCCCCCGCCTAGCTCTGTTCTGCCCTGCTACAGGCTCAAAGCAGTTTCTTTATTCCTTAACCAATAAAAGCAACACATATACAGAAGGGCTTCCCACATCAGTAGTGGCAGCAGTGCATGCCTTTAATTCCATCACTTGGGAAGCAGAGGCAGGTGGATCTCTGAATTTGGGGCTAGCCTGGTCTACAGAGTGAGTCAAGGATACACAGAGAAACACAGTATTGAACAACAAAGACAAAAAGGCCAGTTCCTAGAGATATGTATCTGCTCCTCACTCCTATCCCCAGAACCTGATGAGGACACACATTTGGGGGCCTACTGCACCTGACCTGTTGACTGACGCTGGGGAGGAACAATCTGTACTTTGGCGACCCTTCTAGGGGCATTCTGGTGCACACTCTAGTCTAGGAACCTCTGCTCTGGTGTGATCAAAGAAACACTGCCACCTTCAGGCACCCAACATGAGGAGCTGGGTGTCCCACCAAAGGACATTCTCTTCAGATTCTTACATGCTGCTCTTTCATCAGGACCATAGATGCCACCTCGGGGCAGCCCTGGTCTCTTTGACAGCTTCTGTGGGCACTCCTAAAACTGCCTACGTTGGGCAGCATTCTATATAGCATGGATTCTAATTGTTCTTAATAAAAACCCGGAGTTAGATATTAGGGGTGAACTGAGAGCTCAGAGAAGCAGTGCAGACAGTCACTGCAGAGACCTTTTACCTCTACCAAATCCTCAGACAAAAGGGCAATCCTGTCTGCAGACTGCATGCTTAGACTGACTAGTTCATACTACATCTCCAGATTGCATCTGTCTCCATCAAACCTCAGACTGCATCTGAGTTCCTGTCTCCTCCCACTTTATATTCCTCTCTTCACCCAGCCATATCCCTCCCTGTCTCCACCTCCCTAGTGCTGGGATTAAAGTTTGGGACTCCCAAGTACTGAGATTAAAGGTGTGAGCCACGGCCACCTGGCCTCTAGTGGCTTAGCTCTGTACTCTGATCTTCAGGCAAGCTTTATTTGTTAAAACACAAACAAAATATCATTACATCACCCTAGTGATAGAGATCAGTCTTCCTTAGATGTACTTGGAGGATGACAACCATGAGTGTCATCCTCAGGAATGCCATCTTTCTCATTTGAGGCAGGGTCTCTCACTGGTCTGGAGTTCACTAATTGAACTAGATGGACTGTCCATCAAACTTTAGAATCTGAGCCGGGCGGTGGTGGCGCACGCCTTTAATCCCAGCACTTGGGAGGGAGAGGCAGGTGAATCTCTGTGAGTTCGAGACCAGCCTGGTCTACAAGAGCTAGTTCCAGGACAGGCTCCAAAGCCACAGAGAAACCCTGTCTCGAAAAAGCAAAAAAAAAAAAAAAAAAAGTTAGAATCTGCCTGTTTCTGCCTTGCCAGTGCTGGGAGAACTAGTGTGTGCCACCATGCTCATCAATTGATGTGGGTTTGGGGAGCAAACCTACACCTTACATGCTTGCCCAGTAAGCTGTTTACTGAGCCATCTCCCTAGTCTCCTTAGCTTGACTTTTACATCCAAAGACAGGGCTTTCCTTTCTTCCTGCCCCTCTGTTTATGTAAGGATCAGGAAATTCATACAGCACTTCTATACATCCCATCTCTTGGGCTATGCGTCTTTTCTGTCTGGAACAGCCTCTCAGTACCACAATTCCACTGCCCCATCCATATCTAGAGTTTACCGCTTCAAATTGGCCTCAAATGCCATTTCCTCCCTCTTGAGCCAGAAACCACTGCAGAGCCCGATCTGCTTCTGGAAACTGCCACCTGTCTGTCGCACTCTGCCTTGTTCCAGTTGTTTATCCATGTCTTCTGAGGCTGGAGAGCTTTTATTCAAACATTGCAGACAAGATGATTTCCTCTAATAACGCAAAGCATATCTTCTAATGCAAGGCTATAAAAATGTATTATTCGGAAGTGTGATGATGCAGTGTTTGTCCTTCAGTGGCTGGAATGAGCAAGACACGTAGCTATATACGAGGTGACAGTTGCTGTCGCAGCTTAGAATCACTGTGGTCTGGAAACAGTTCTGTTAGTGAAGAAATGCAGGAAGGAGAGGTGGGACAAGTCTATAGGAAGGAGTCACTCCAGGAGCTACTGAGAATGCCATGAAAGACACAGTGTGGAGACCAGTCAGTGTCTTCCTCTCGTGTAGGTGGTAATGACAGAAACGGGGGGGGGGGGGGGAGGTGACTTAGTAAATGTCTGCATTGCAAGCATAGGAATTGAGTTGGGTCCCCAAAATCTATATAAGAAAGTCAGGCATGGTGGCAGGAGCTTGAAATCCCAGTACTAGGTAGGCCAGGATCCCTGGACCTCACTGGCCAGCCAGCCTAGCAGAATCTGGCAAGCTCTGGGTGAAAAATGAGAGAGCCCATCTCAAAAACAAAACAAACAAAAAAACCAAGGTGGGGGCTGGGCACTCAGGAGGGCGAGTCAGGTCGATATCTGTGCATTAGAAGTCAGCCTGGACTACAAAGCAAGTTCCAGGACAGGCAGGGCTCTTAGGCAAAGAAACTCTGTCTAGAAACAAAGCAAAACAAACCAACCAACCAACAAATAAAAAATGAACAAACAAAACAAACAAACCTAACCAGGTGGGCAGTGTGGAACGGTACTGAGGTTGACCTCCGGCCTCTCCATGCAGGCACACAAATGCCAGGGCACCCACGTATGTATGTCTACACCTAAAGTTGACAAGACTCAGGGACAAATTTGCAGAAGCCAGGCTCGAAGAGTGGGGTTATAAGCAGCTCTGACTGACAGCAATGGAGCCTTGGCCGGGGGCATCACTACTCCAAGGTTATTTGAGAGATGACTCAAAGTGTGTGAGTCTGAGAACTAAGGCAACGCCCGCCTTTCAGGGTCTCCTACCGATAACTCCATAACTCCGCGTGGAAATCGAGACTTGGTTGTTACACGCACTTCCTCGTCATTTGTGACATTTAGAGTGGCGATTTTCACTCTGGGGATTGCTGCTGTATTTCAAAGGGATTTGCCCCCATTTCCTTAAAGAGTCTGTGTATTTATTCATTAACATTAATCAAACTGAGCTCTGAATTACAATTTCCCTCCCAGCGTGTTTGGCTCAATGTCTCACTCTGGCCAGCAGGCGGCAGCATAACCCAGTGGTCTGAGTCAGGATACGCGTTGCTGGAGTCTGGCGTGGACAGAGTAGTGCTTCTCGGTTCTGTGCGTACCCCCACCCCCCACCCCGCCGCCTTCTATAACCTGCAATGCGGGGAAGGGAAGGTGGGGAGAGGGAGAGGAGAGAAGGAGGGAGGGAGAGAGAGGGTGGGGGACGAGCGAGCTGTTAATTGCTGACTGCCTTCAAGACATTAAATGCAGTGGGTGTTGCAGGCATCGCTGTGGAACTGCAGCTGCATTCAATGCTATTGTACAGCTGTGCTCTGACCTGGCCGGAAAATCTCCAAAAGCTACGGAGAAACCCTGTCTCGAAAATAAAATTAAAAAAAAAAAAGACAGTCATATACATAAAATAGAATAATTCTAAAATTAAAAAAAAAAATGAACCACTTTACTGCCCTTTAACAACACTGTACTTTCTATTATTTTCCATGTTTCTTTGGTAACTTCTTTTTGTTGTTGTTGTTGGTTTTGTTTTTAAAGCAAGCAAGCAAGCAAGCAAACAAGCAAGCAAGCAAGCAAGCAAGCAGGCTGAGCAAGCCATGATGAGCAAGCCAGGAGGCAGTACTGGCCTCTGCAACAGCACCTGCCTCCGGGTTCCTGCCGTCTTTGAGTCCCTGTCCTGGCTTTGTTTAGTGATGGACTACAGGGTAAAATGTAAGCCCAATAAACCCTTTCCTTCCCCCTTGCTTTTGGGGCCTGTTTCATCACAGCAATAGAAAGCCTGACTAAGCCAACAGGCAATCTGATGGGACCAAAGAGTCCATAGGAGGTTAGTAACACACACCACTGAGTATATCTGTGAAGGTGTTTCCAGAAATGCCTAGGTCAGCAGGGGTCTGACTTCATCAATGGATAGATTCAAGTTTTGAATTTCCTCTTGGGAAGTAGTGGCTCTGAGCAAGGTAGGACCTGGCTAGAGGAAATGGGTCTCTGGGGGTGTGTCCTTTCAGGGGTTTATCTTACCCCAGTTCCCAGCTCCTTCCTGTTGTTGCTCCCCTCTGCTTCTGGTCCGCCATGATGTGAGCTCAGTCATGCCCTTTACACCGTGATGGATGGAAGCCTTGGAAACTACAGAGGAAATCTTTCCTCCCCTGACGTCGCTTGTCAGCTACTTTGTCACAGTGACAATAAGAAGCCAACCCAGACGAAACGTTCTCAGAGAGTCTGTCTGGAAAGGGCTTAGATGACGACAAGGTTAAGTTAGTGTTCAATAGACTGTTATACAAAAAACGTTAAGAATGAGCTCAGTGGGCGGGAGAGAGGATTGTGGGTAAGAGAATTTGCTGCTCTAGCAGGAGGAACTGAGCTCAGATTTGAGATCCCACGTGATAAATGGGTGTGGTCCTGTGTGTGCCTGTAACTCCAATGTTGTTGTTGTTGGGGATGGAGATAGGCAGGTCACTGGGGCTTGCTGACTGCCGGCCTATCTGAAATGGCAGCTCTAGGTTGAGGGAGGAGCCTGCCTCAGAAGGAATAAGGTGGAGGAAGAGACTGGCCCCTCCTGCGGCCTACACATATTCCCCGTACACACACATATATGCACAGACCCCTCTCCCAACACACAGCTTTTTAAAAGAATTAAAAAATTTAAAAAGTGATACCTATTTAAAAAAATTAGCTGAAAGCTAATGACCACTGCTGCTAAAATCCTTTCCTTGGGAGAGGCATCAAGGGTGCTGTCTACTTCTCCTAAGGTCCCAGTAGCAAACCGAGGTTCAGTTCTACCACAGCTCATGGGGAACCCAGGAGTTCATTAGGCTTCCTTATAGGGCAATGAGTGAGGGGTTATGAACAGGAGCATAGGTGACCTTAAAACAGCCACACTGAAAGGTCTGTACCACAGATAATGGCTTCCCATGGCTGCATAGATGGTACCCCCCCAACACACACACACACACATACACACACTTCTATATCCTCCAAATACCACAGTCTCAGGCCCCTCCACCAAGACCATGTTAATTAGGGCAGAACTATATACAGCTAGTTGGGAGGGGTGGCACTGAATTCAGTCCCAATTCTCTCTTGACTCCCTCCTGTGAGGGAAGGGTTAAGTAGTTCTCAGGCCCAGCTGTAATGATCTTTTACAACAGGCCCAACAGCATGGAAGGCCTGGATGGTGGGAGTCAGGCTTAGAGGAGAGGCATGCGTGGAGTGCCAGGAGGTGGTACTATATTGTGTCTATCAGTTGCTTTGAATTCTAGCTCAGTTGTTGCTTCTAGATGTCTGGAGGGTGGGGCAGAGGTGTCCAGCTTTTTGGCCACATGAGACTAAGAAGAGTTGTACTGGGCCATGCATTAAATCCAGGGGTGTCCAACCTGCAGCCCGTGTGTAGGGCCCCGGTCTACCCTTGTTGCTGGGGTTCATCTTGAGGACAGTTTCTGGTCAGCCAGCCTAAACATTCTGTTTGTTCCTGTGCTCCCTTCTGCCCCGCCTGGTGATTAGCTGTAAGGCATTGTTTACTCCATCTTTGGTGTGGTAATTTCCCACCTGCACTGGCAGAAATCCTTGTGCTGCAGCGAGGTATTTAAGGATTTCCCCAAGGTTGAATAAATGGCATTCGGCTGATCTCCTTTCGAATGACTCAGGTCTCTTTGTGTGTTCTTTCGATCTCCAGGCCCTTGCCTGACTCACAAACGGTACAGTGGTGCGCGAACTGTATCCAGGGGATAACACAGAATCGGGTGCTACACCTGTGGACTGTGACAGCATACATTTATTTTGTATGACACTGTGACCTGATGAACTTTCCTGGGCCACATGTGGCCCGAGGGCCAAGGATTGGCCACCTCTGCTAGGGTGCTGGGCCGGATTTTGAATTTGTTTCTACATTTGTGTGTGTGCTCTTGCACACGTGTTTGCACACTAATGTCACACTTCACATGTGGGGGTCAAAGGATAACTGGGGGAGTTGGTACTTTCCTTTTACCAAGTGGGTCTTGAGGACCGAACTCAGATCATCAGGCTTGGTGCAGAGTGCCTTTACCTGCCGAGCCATCTTGGCCCTTGAGCTCATTCTAAAAAGCCCACACTCTTATTTACAGCAGGAGACAATTTTAGGTCTCAGTCTCATCAGTTCTGGTATCCAGATTTCCACTGTGTCTGCATCTAATCTCCCCACCCCCCTCCCCCAGGTTTCCCCTACCTGTGTCTCATCTCTGGACCAGTTTTCTTCCCCCAGACTGCACATGCAGATGTTATGCTTGGGACAAACTTGAGGCATTCTTTTCCCCATGACTAGCTCTGACATTCTTTCTTACGCTCTGTAAAATTGTTTCACCATCCTGCGTATTAATCAATATGGCCCATAACCGGCACTGAGTAATGTCACCTCAGTCAGAAGACGGCTCTCTCAGCGGTGCTGACTGATGCTCTCCACTGCTGTGGAGGAAGGAAGCCCTTGGAATATAGTGTAGTCAGCTCAGTGTTTTTCCAGAATGCCCAAGCTGCCGCAGAATTAACTCAAAAGTGTCTTTGCTTTTCCCCTGCCAAATACTCCTCTTGATTAAAAAATCTGTTAACAATTCAAAATCCAATCTGCCTCTAAGGTTACTGATCAGCCATCCCTTATTGTTATGATTGCCGCCAGGTTCAGAGACACCTGATCCAAGACAGTCGATCTCCCGAGGATGCTCTCAGAGCATGGAGTTCCCAGGTTGCCTCTCCAAAGACTGGTGCGTGCAACTCAGCTGCTATCCATCCGATTGCTGCTCTTGGAGAGTGGCAACCCACTTTATGTCAACATGCATGACAGCAGGCGTCTTGAGACCGCTGTGTAGATCCGGGCAGTCCAGTGGGAACTGCAAGCACTCAGCCATGTTTTGGCCAGCGTATACTTCCTAAAGCCGGCATTTCTCTTATCTTCTGTTCTTAGCTATAAAAAAAAAAAGTACATATGTGCTTTCACTGGTTGACATTTTTGAAAGGTCCCTGTCTGGCTTGCAGTGGCTGCAGCAACTTTTAAGGCCAAGAGTGTTACCTTTGGTTGCTTTCTGTCCCGAGGTTGAGGTTATGTTGATTTGACAGGAGGAGTAGTGAGGTCGGCAGGGATGGAGATTAGTGCAGGCCCTGTGGCCTCGTCCTTCCTGTCTAGGCCTGTCTGTATCATGAACTTGGCTTCCTCTGACCTCCTGACCTCCTGCTCTTTCTTCCTCAGCTCTGCTCCACCTGGTATTTGCTCTCAGAAAAGCAGCTGGTTCCTGGGGCTGGTGAGACAGCTCGGTGCTCCTCATACTGCTTGTTGTGCAAGCAAGAGGACCTAAATTTGGTTTCCTAGCACCCATGGAAAAGCTGGGCAAGACAGCAAGTGTCTGTAACCCCAGCGCTGAGGGGAATGTGGAGATAGGCAGACAGTGGGCGCTCACTGACCACCAGCCTAGTCAAATAGGTGAGTGGCAGGTTTGATGAGAGACCCTGTCACCCAAAGAGGACCTCTGACCTTCATATGTGCATGTATAAACAAACACATGTGTATATACATGCATGCACCACACACACACACACACACACACACACACACACACATACACAGAGGGCAGGTGAGAGAGGTTGGTCAAACTAGTTTATACTTTAGGATTTTTGTTTTCAACACACTGCATAGATTGGAGAATCTATCCTTCTAAGGTTTATAATTCAGTGTTTTTAGTAAGTTTACAAGGTTGTACGACTGTCACCACTGTCTGATTCCAGGACATTTTTGTCACCCCTGAGAGAAACCATGCCCATCACTAGTCACTCCTCATTTATTCCCCTTCAGCCCCTGGCAACACTCACCTACTTTCCGTCTCTGACATGTGCCCAGTCCTATAGAGGCAATCACATGAGACCTCGTGTGGCTGTTTCTCTCCCTGGGCATACCTTTTTCCAGGGGGGTCACGACTTTACTCTTTTTTTTATACCCGGGGTAATGTTTTGTTCACCCGTCAGTTGAGAAGCATTTGTGCTATTTCCACGTTCTGGCGTTGGGAACACCGTCACTATGAGCTCTTGTTCCTTAGTTTTTGTGGGGTGTAGGTTTCGTTCCCATGTGCTTTGGGTATATCTCTAAGATTAGACAGTCATGTCTATATAGCAATGCTATGTTTAATTAAAAATTTTAAAATTCTAAAACCCCATCACAATTAGCCTGAATCACAGAGTAGCCTTGAGTTGTGCTATAAGGATGGATATGAATGCCTAATCCTGATTTCAATGGCAAAGAGACAGAAAAGCTGGCTGTTGGTAATTAGCAGTGACCAGGCACTATTTATGTCTGCCAGGTTTCCTTATTTGGTAACTAGCAGTGACCAGGCACTATTTATGTCTTCCAGGTTTCCTTATTTGGTAACTAGCAGTGACCAGGCACTATTTATGTCTGCCAGGTGTCCTTATTGGGCATAGTTACATTTTC
Source organism: Chionomys nivalis (assembly GCF_950005125.1). NCBI lineage: Eukaryota > Metazoa > Chordata > Mammalia > Rodentia > Cricetidae > Chionomys > Chionomys nivalis. The sequence goes on along the minus strand of NC_080098.1, from coordinate 20,600,467 downwards.
ACATTTAAGTTGTTTGAGTTACTAGTTGGACTTTTTAAATCTTCAGTTATACTTAAACTATGATTTTAAACAATGAGTATACTTAAAAATGTCCTGTGGACTTGTTATACTTTAAAATGCGAAGTGAATTCAATCATTAGAGCAGATAAATGAAGACTTTGAAACTGACATTCTTTAGTTTTACTGACACTGTGTAGAGGTAAATACAACACGGCAGTGGTTCTCAACCCGTGGGTCGCGGCATTAGTAAATGTAACAACCACTGGGTTAAGGGGTTTATGAAGACCACATTCCCAAGAGAAGCCACCCATTCTTCATTCTTGATAGTTAATTGCATACCACAATGAAACACGTTCCCCAAATGTGATGTTTCACTATATTATTTAAAACACAGTCATATCTTCATAGCCAAAGGAACTTAAAGCCAAATTGTTGTATCTTGTTGGATATTTATGTTATGCCCAAATCCACAATCCCCGACAAGCCGAAAAGGAAACCAAGAGTCCCGTATGTAAAAGCAAAGAGCCTTTATTTCAATCAAGCTTGTAAACTTAGTCTCTCCGCATGTCCAATGTATTGGATTAACCGGAGAGCCCTAGCTCAATTAGAATAGGTGAGGGTGAGGGATTTCTGAGGTTTTTTGTTTGTTTGTTTGTTTGTTTGATTTATTTATTTATTTATTTATTATGTATACAATATTCTGTGTGTATTTATTTATTTATTATGTATACAATATTCTGTGTGTATGTCTACAGGCCAGAAGAGGGCACCAAACCTCATTACAGATGGTTGTGAGCCACCATGTGGTTGCCGGGAATTGAACTCAGGACCTTTAAAAGAGCAGGCAATGCTCTTAACCCCTGAGCCATCTCTCCAGCCCCTCTGAGGTTTTAAGACCCCTGATTGGCTGACATTTGTCTAGGGTTTCCTGGTGACTGTGTTTCTATCTACAGTGCTTGGAAAGCCAGGAATTTCCTTGGAATGGTCTGCTCTTGGGTGGGGGTCGGGCGATCTCAGCTTGTGGTTTCTCCTGCAGCCCAGCTTCATCTCAGGATAAACCACTGAGACTCTGGCCTCCATTTAAATTCATTGATGGCCAGAGTCCCAGGCGATAATGGTTGGAGGAAGTAAAGAACTAGATTATCATAGCTGGCCCTCACAATTTACAGTATTTAAAATGTTTACTTAGGGGCTGGAGAGATGGCTCAGAGGTTAAGAGCATTGCCTGTTCTTCCAAAGGTCCTGAGTTCAATTCCCAGCAACCACATGGTGGCTCACAACCATCTGTAGAGGGGTCTGGTGCCCTCTTCTGGCCTGCAGGCATACACACAGACAGAATATTGTATACATAATAAATAAATAAATATTTAAAAAAAATAAAAAAATAAAATGTTTACTTAAATGTTGCCAATTGTAGTACCAATGTTTTTGTCATTGATTTTTTTTTTCTCAGAACCTAAACACTGCATTATGTTCAAACCATCTGTATCCTGGGAGACCTTGGATCATATTTGGCAAGGCTCTATTTGTTTTGTGTTTGAGCATTTTTTTCCTCTTAAGGAACTTGAACTTTGGGGGTAGCCCTTTAAAGAATTGTATGGGCTCTAGCGGGCATAGTAACACACTTGCCGGTAACCCCAGCACTCAGGAGGAAGAGGAAAATTAAAGCTTTAAGAACAAAGTGAATTGAAGGCCAGCCTGGGCTGTGTGAAGCCCCATTTTATAAGTAGAATTGTGTGGGCTCTAAAAATTTGGATCATGTCCTTTTAATGTGTTTTAACATTTCCTTAAATCAACACCGATTATAAATGTAATTTACTAAATACTAGTGATGTCAATATAGTGTCATTTTGTGATATCTCTTGTTATCCAAAAAGTATCTCTTTGCTTCCAGAGTGAAAATGCATTCAAAATTGTTTTATTTTTAAATAGTTGTAAAAAGTACTAGTCATAATGTCTTGCTCTTTTTATCATTAATAATTTATTAGAATAAAAATAGGGTAAGTGTAATAAATTCTGAATTTTTCCCCATTTGTTCAAAAAAAAAAGAAAAATAATTTAAAATTATATTTTAGTGTGTGTATGTCACAGTATGCAACTGGAGTCAGAGATACCTTGTCGGAGTCCTTTCTCTCTTTCCACTATGCAGAGCTCAGGGACCCAACTAAGGCTTGGCAGCAGGTGCCTTGACCCCGCCCCCCAAGCCAATCAGCTCTGTGGCTGAGTTTCTAGGCAGCTGCCAAACTGTTTTCTAAAGAGGCTGCAGTGTGGTCCATTTCCACCAACACCTATAAAGGGCTCTAAATTCTTTAATACCTTGTCAGTGTTTGTTATGATCTGTGGTTTTTAATTCTACCCTTTCGTAGGAGTGAAGTGGGCCTCCCTGTGACTTTAATTTGCATTTTCTGCTAACTAATGCGTGGGAGCCAGCCATGATAAGCTAAGTCTGGACAGGCCACCCAAAGGAAGTTCTTTACTTCCAACCATTATCTCCTGGGACTCTGGCCATTGATGAATTTAAATGGAGGCCGGAGTCTCAGTAGTTCACCCTGAGACAATGCCTGGCTGCAGGAGGAACCACAAGCTGAGATTACCTGACCCCCACCCAAGAACAGACCATCCAAAGAAAATGCCTGGCATTCTAAGCACTGTAGATGGGAACACCTGCCAGCACTTCAACAGGACACCCTAGACAAATGTCAACCAATTAGGGGTCTTAAAACCTCAGAGGCCCCTCACCCCCACCTTTACTATTATAAAACCCTATTCTAATTGAGCTCAGAGCTCTCCGGTTATTCCAATACGTTGGACATGTGGAGAGACCGAATTTGCAAACGATTAAAATTAAGTTGTTTTTTTTTTTTTTTTTTTTTTTTTGCTTTTAGGTATGTAACTCAGTTTCCTTGCTGGCTTTTGTGGGGACTTTGCGGATTTGGGTGTAACATAATGATGTTAAGCTCTGTCACGTCCCTATCGGCCATTTGTTCATCTTCTTTGGAGAAATGCCATTTAAATTTTTTTGAAGTTTTATTTTATGTGTATTAGTGTTTTGCCTGCATGTATGTCTGTGCCACATGAATATGTACCCATGGAGGCCAGAAGAGGGTGTCAAACCTACTGGAACTAGAGTTACAGACAGTTGTTAGCAGCCACATGGGAGCTGGGACTTGATCTCTGGTCTTCAGGAAGAGCAGCCAAGGGTTTTAACTGTTGCTTTAACTGCCTATCTTTTTTGTACATTATGCATCATTGTTAGAGTTCTTTCCTGTATCCCAGACACTGGACTTACAAGGGATATATGATTTTCAATGATTTTTTTCCCCTTCTATGAGCCATCTTTACATTTTTCGGGAAGCTTCCTTTGAAGTATACAAGATTTGGGTTTGCTCAATGTCCTATTTGTCTATTATTATTATAATTATTACTAATTTTGGGGCAGTGTTTAAGATTCACCTCAGCTCAAATTTCTCCCATTCAAAATGGGAGAGGAGCTGTTGGGGTTCCTCTACGCTCCACACATGTTTTTGTTACCCCCTCTTCCTGGTTCCCTGCTTTAGCTACACTCTTCATCAGAGGCCTCTTCCTGTTTCTTTTTTCCTTTGGTTTTTGAGACTGGATTTCTTTGAGTAGCCCTGGCTACTCATTTTGTAGACCAGGCTCAAGCCGGCTCCTGGCAGAGAAGTGAAGTCTGGAATCCTAGATTGACTATGACTATGCTAATCACATTTTAATTTCTTTATCTATTCTGCAGTGCTAAGAATCAAACCCAGGGTTTGATGTGCTAGGTAAGCACTTTACCATTGAACTGACGGCTAAAGGATGTTATGTTTGAACATTTTTTTAAGTGTCTCTCAGTTATTTTTAAGTTCGTCTGTTGAGAGTTTTCAGTTTAGGTTTGTAACAAATATTTTTATTGGATTAAATTTTTAATAACTAATTTTCTGAGTTCCTCATATATTTTTAAAATGGGTTTATGATAAATAAAGATTTTTTTACCATTCTATAGTCTTGTTATACAAAAGTTTCTCAATTCGGGAGATATAATTTATGGTTTCTCCTTGTCCCAGTCCCTTCTCCTTTAGATCTGACACCAGGGTTAGACTCTGACCTGGTGCCCTCCACTTGATAGATGCCTGCCTTTATAAAAGGAAGGGGGATATGTCAGGAGTCATGTCCCCCCAAAATTATTATAGGAATCACCGCTGTGAGGAGTTTTGTAGAGGGCTCCACTTCCCAATTGTATTGAGAATAGTCTTATTGACAGAGCCTATCCCACACCCAAATTAACTGTTAATAGAGAGCTATCTGTTAACGGAACCCGCCTCACATTCCAAACTATCTAGAGAACTAGGTGTGTCAACTTGTGACTTCCTGACCAAGGAATCGTGACCTGACCAATCGTAACCTCTTGGCCTATGTGACGAGCGTCGACCTATGTGACGTGGCAAGATCCCGTGCCTCAGCCCCCCAAGCTCCTCATCCAGGGGCTATATAAGCTGTAACCAGCTGGGCGGTGGTGGCGCACGCCTTTAATCCTAGCACTTGGGAGGCAGAGGCAGGCGGATCTCTGTGAGTTCGAGACCAGCCTGGTCTACAGAGCTAGTTCCAGGACAGGCTCCAAAACCACAGAGAAACCCTGTCTCGAAAAACAAAAAACAAAAAACAAAACAAAACAAAAAGGTGTAACCATGACTCTAATAAACGGAGGCTTTGACAAAAATTATGCTTGGCCTTCTTCCTCTTATCAGACCATGTCTTTCAGGTGGTACCTCTCTGTGACCCTGGAATAACTGACCAGCCAGGCAGGTTACAGACCCTAGACAGAGTAACCCGTCAAGGCGGTCTACACCAGTCCTTACTATTCTCTATCTCATAACTTCCTTCACATATATATGTGGCAATGTCAAATTTAAGGAGCCAGGGCTGCTCAGTCTTCCCCGTTGTTGTGTTGGACAGCAAGCTGTCAGCATTCCACTGGTGATAGTGGATTTGGCCTGAATGCCATCTGCTGACTTGCCTGGAGCTTAAAGGCTCTCTAACATTCTAGGGATCTTAGAAGCCTTCCATACATATCCTTTAATCGTAATTGTCTCTTGCTTGTTTCAAAGTCAAAACAAAACTCGAACAACCCCTTTTAAGTCCCATGGCAACAGCTGGAGTCCCTTAGAAATGAGTTAAAAGTAATAAAAATCAGAATTGCTTGCTTCTGAAGGACCAACTCAACCATGTATTGCAATAGCTGCTTAGCGGGAGGGGAAATAGCGTACAGCCTCTGGCCTGCTTCAGGCACTCAGTAAGTTGATATTGAAGATACGATCTTAAGGATCAGAGCGATTGCTCTTTCGGTTAGTGTGGTGGAAAGGGGCCTAACTCTGAAGGCAGGAAGCCAGGTTTCCCTCTGACTCTGAGGCCTTGCCTGAAGTATCTGATTTCCGGTCTCATCAGTAGGGAGGAAGGAGTGTGCACTTGGCACCTACAGCTCCCGTGTGATCTGTTTGATTTGCTTGTGCATTTTCTTCCCTTTTGTCTCTTTCCACGTTTTCTTTCACTTGAAAGATAAAATTAGCCATTCCAAAGTACATAATTCAGTGCTATTAGAACATTTTCCCTGTAGGAAACCACCATCTTGGAACCTTAGAGCTTCGGCCTTATAAACATTCCTGCCCAGAGTCAAACATCAACCAATCAGCGCTGCCTTCATTTGCACGGCTGCGTTTTTTCATTTGCATGGTGGGGACCCCAACCAAAAGGTCAAGTATCCCCCACTCCCCACAAAAAATCACTGCCCACGGCCAGATGGATCCTCTGTCACTGACCTTGTCCATGTGCTCTTGTAGTGTACTCAATAAATTTGTGTTTTTCCATTCTGTTGGACACACCAATTCTTTCATCTCCTCCCAGGGCCTGCTCTGGGTGCCTGCTGATGGGTAGGTGACAGATTTGTATGTTTTCAGAAAGGAGAAGGGTGTTCTAATGAGTTCTAGTCACAGACTAGAAACAAAATAATAAAACAAACTATAAAATAAAACAATAAAATGCAGAAAATAGTTAGTTTGACATGAGAGGGTAGAAAAGAAGGAAAAATGATACTTATTGAGAAACGCCAGAGCTTCGGAGCGGTACTCTTGTTGTTATTGTTATTATTATTACTAATTTTCCCAAAGATAAAAAAAGAAACTTACTAAATGAAAGACAAGTTGTTGGCTGACCTGAAGAAAGCAGGTCATGGGCCACTTAGAAAGGATATTTTGTTATCTAAGATATATTCTACAACGGGGATTTTGTGAGGAGAATTTAAATGACAAAATCTTGACTCCTATCCCAAAAGACACACTGTGAAATTTAGAAAAGTTCATTGCTAGATGCAGAAATGGAGAATTTCTGACATACCTTCAAGATGGAGGATAAAAATGGGGATCTCTTATTTAATTTCATAATTGTACCCCATTGAGTTGATCAGGAAATGACCAATTTATGTCTTAAACGCGAAAGCAAGCGGCCATGGAAGATGCGATCTCTGTGTGACTCAGTACTGAAGGCGCTGCAGTATCAGCCAAGGGAATGAGTGAGTGTGTGGGGTGGAGGAACACTGTAACAGAGCCATCTCTCTCCATTCACCTTTGCGTGAGTGCTGCAAGCGCCCTTACTGGTTGAGGCATCTCACTGGCCCTAGAGGGAGATTTGAAAACAAAGGAAAACAGTAACCCGGCTATGGCATGATCCAAAGTGAGAGTGAGCCAAGAATCAGTGGAAACTCTAAAGTTTTTCAGCCGGACAAATCTCTCTGCCTACGCCATAGTCCCAAATCAAACTGAATTAGAAAAAAACCCCAGGTTTGATGGATGCCAGCGCTCCCGGATGGCCCTCCAGAACACGGAGGGTGGGGAAGTAGAACCAGGGGCACCACGCGGTGTTTGTGCGCTGGGGGAGGGGGGACAGTTTAAATAGCCCGTGGGAGTCGTCCTGACCCTCTCTGGAGAGGGGTCACCATTTGGCAGGCTTTCTTGGAGCTGGAGTTTGGACTGAAGCAACTCCCAGGGGAGGGGGCTTGAAATGGAACTTTCCACCCAACATTCCAAAATGGATGCCAGGGGCTGGGGTGACGCTTCCAACCAAACAGAAACTAGTCACTTTACTTGTCCCTAAGCAGAGATTTCAGTGTGACTAAGGGAAGAGCGCCAAAGACCAGAGGTAAAGGGGCGCTGGAAGACGTCAAAAGTTTGGGGATTATCACTGAAGAGCTTTTGAACCAGACAAAAGGTGAAATGACAGGGGACCTGGAAATGGCTGGGTATGGGTGAGGAAGGGACAAGGAAGATAGATGGGACAGAAGAAAAGCAATCATTCCTACGTCAGCTGCACCAGCAGGGGTCGCTGGAGAGAAGGTGAGAAACCCTCACGCCCAGATTGTGTATACAGATCTGCTTGCAGAGTTCTAGACCACAACAGAAGTTCCTGAACATGGCCAGACAGAGGTGGACACACACTGTTGTTTGACCCTGCTGGGAATGGAACCTAAAGAGCACTCCATCACTGAACCACATCCTCACTATTGTATTCTGGGAGAAAAGTCTGTATTCTCTCTGTGTCATCTGTTTCAAAAATGTTTAAATGGAATAAAGGACTGGAGAAAAGGCTTAGTGGTTAAGTAGTGTGTGATATTTTGATCGTGTTCTGACAAATAAAGCTTGCTTGGAGCCTAATACAAGTTAGAATAGAAAGTGAATTAGGTACAACACTTTGAACTCACAAAAATAGGATAGGCAATGGAGTATTTTCTCTGAATTTGTCAAATGCAAATGGACTGGACATTGTTAGTGTAATTCTTATCTGTATATGTATATATATGTAGCGCGCCACAGCGCTCTGCGCACCACGGAGCTGTCAGCTGTCATGTTCCGATGTAGCGCACCACGGCGCTCTGCGCGCCAGGCGCTTTGCGCACCTCGGCGCTGTCAGCTGTCATGTTCTCAGGGTCAGGCACTAAGCCCGTTGCTGCCATTTGCTAGTGTCCCTAGTAGAAAACAACTTCTGCGCACGCTCGCTACCGGCCCAAGAGTGGTTTGAATCCACCTATCAATTGCTCACACGTCTTGCTCACGCAATTGCATCAGTGTGGGCCGAGCCAATCAAACAATGACACATCATAGGCGGACCAGGCACTGTATATATTCCCCGCGCGGTCGGGCTCGGGGTCTTTTCGCCTCCATCTTATCTTCAGTCTTCTGCGCTCCAATAAAGTACGTTCCAAGAAGAATCCTGTTGTGGTCGTCTTCTCTGCTGGCAGAGTTGTGCGCCGCATATATAGTTATTGTACTTATTTCAATATAAGTTTTACTACATATGCATATTTATGTATATGTATAGTTTTACTATGTTAGTTAAAATCTTCCTTTTTTAAGACAAAAAGGGGGAAATGTTGTGTGATATTTTGATCATGTTCTGACAAATAAAGCTTGCTTGGAGTCAGAGGGTGGATCTAGCCACTAATCAACCAAAATTAACCACAGAAGTTTTGGAGGACTGAGGACAGATAGGACGGGAAGTAGTAAGAGCACTTATTTCCCTTGCAGAAGGCATTAGTCTGCATCCAAGTCTGGAAACTCATAACTACCCATAACTGCAGGTCTAGGGTAGTTTACTTCCTATTCGGGTCCCCAAGAGCAACTGTTCTCATATACTAATACCCACATATGTACACATAAAGTCACACGCCTTCATTCTCAGAGGCACGTGAATCTCTGTGAGTTCAAGACTAGCTAGTATCTATAGCTAGCTCTAGGTCAATCAGGACTGTATAGCAAGACTATATTTTTTATTTATTTTGAAGTTCTGAGAATCAAATCCAGAACATTTTATATACCAGGTGACTCAGCTTGATTTGGAACTTTCTGTTTTAGTCTTGACTGGTCTCGAACTCTCGATCCTCCTGTCTTTGCTTCTGGAGTGCTGGAGCATGTGGCCACCAGGTCTGACTTTATATGTGTATTTTCTTCCCTTCCAGGCAGAGGATGGGATAGAGATAATGACAAAGATGTGGAGATAATAAGTCAGTGAAGGCAAGGCAAATTAGAGAACTAAATTACTACATGGAAAAGGAGACAAATCTTCATGAAAATAACGACAGCAAGGAAGACAGAAGGGCTCTATATACATGATGGATATGAAGGAAGAAATGAAGACAAACAGAAGTTAAGACTAAGATCAGAGCAGGAGCCAATGGTGAAACACTCCAGTGAGAGACCCCGAGGGAAGGCTAAGAGGCAAAACATTGATGAAAAACTCAGAAAAGGAATGTTGACATGTTATAATTTTTAATATACCCACATGCTTTTAGAATTTCTTCATAAGATGATGAATAAGTGAGTTTAAGTGTCAAATTTCCAGCTAGAGAAAAAGTCAAGAACCTTTGTAGTCAAGTGAACCAAGCCTTACATGCTAAGAAGACTGTTTTCCCTTTAGATATATTCACTCAACTTTAAATTTTTTTTTTCTGGTATTTGCTTAGGGTTTTTGTTTGTTTCCAGTGCTAGGAATGCAGCTTCATTCCTTGGGTATCCCAGGCAGTGCCTTAGGGGTTTTTGTTGTTGGTTCGTTTGATTTTTATTGGAGACAGTGTAGTTGAAGTTGGCTTAGCACTCACTGGATCACCCATGTTGGCCCCAAACTCACAGCAATCCTCCTGTTTCAGCTCTTGAGTGCTGGTGATGAAAGCAGGGGGTAGACATTGACCAAGCAGTTTTGAGGCAGAGTCTGCAAACATGAGCAGTTTTGACTCTTGTCCGTAGCCCGAAGGTGGAAATGCACTGGGTCTGCTCTGTGACTCTGACCTTGCTGGAGGCAGTGGACACTAGGAGGAAGGTCTGGGTTGTTCTCCGTCTTCTCTTAAATGAGCATGCCTGCCTGGAAACTGTTGGGGACTGTGGACCCCCAGACCCTGAATTTCCTGTGACCCTCTGCCTGCCGGAGTATACAACTTGTTTTCCTATGCTTACAACTGCTCTGAACAAACAACTTGTTTTGCAGCTGCTCTGAGCACAAGACCCTCACGAGTTACTGATGTCAGGGGAGTGGTTTCTGGTGGGCTTGCAGCTGGGAGTTAGGATGTGAAAGGAGACCCTATATTAGCTGCCCTGGAACACAGTAAAGGGCATTCGGGGCATCCTTGGCCTTACCTGTCTCTGTGTATGTGTTTCAATCTCCAGCCTCTTGCCTGTACCGTTGCGCTACAGGAAACTGGAAGGTGCCAGCTGCATGAGCCAGCCCTCACTATTCCTTGGTTCCTGCCTTTAACAGTTCCAGCTCAGGGGCACCCCACTTTCTGAGGTTGGTTTCTGATGTTGGCAGCTCTGTCTTCGTTCCCTCAAACTGCCAACTCTAATCCTATAATAAAACTCCTTTCCTGGACCTTATTTGTCCAGAACCCTAGGCCCCTGAGTTATATTCACCTGAAACAGGAAAGCAAGGGTCTGGGGCTCTCAAAGGCCCCTTCCTTAAGTCACAGCAAGTGCCACCATGCCCAACTATCATTCCAGGGCCTTAATGTTGTGGGAAATCTGTCACCGGTCTGCTAGCCAATCACGAAGAGAGTTTTAGTCACAGACTGTTCAAGTTGTGTATAAGCAGACCACACAGCTGCTGGCCTCTCGCAGGTGCCAAGAGCCCTATCATTAAAACGGCTAACTGGTAAACCTGTCTGGGTGAAACAATAGCCTTTGACATCAGAAAAATTATAAACATGAGAACAGCTGGTACAGGCACAGCTAAAGGCTCAACATATTAAAGAATCGAACAGTCCTTGGAATCGACCAGTCCTATATTTGTCATTAAAAAGGAATCTGAAAAATGGAGACTGTTAATAAATTTGAGAGCCATAAATAAAGTAATTTAATGGATGGGCTCTCTACAACCTGGAATTCCCCTGCTTTCTCTATACTTAAAGGATGGTCTATTATAGTTATTGATTTAAAAAACTGTTTCTTTACTATACCTATTCAAGAACAGGATAAAGAAGATTTTGCCTTCATGGTGCCTACTTATAATAATTCACAGTCTGCTAAAAGATATCAGTGGAAAATTCTCCCACAAGGGATGTTAAACAGCCCCACCATGTGGCAGTATTTTGTGCCATTGGAAATAATCTGTACAGTTTCCTCAAGCCACAGTTTATCATTATATGGATGATTACTTTCTTATTCAAATGTAGATACCTTAGAAGAAATGATTAAGGAAGTAAAGAAAATTTTGCCTTACTGGGGATTACAAATTGCTCCTGAAAAAATACAAAGAGGAGATTCTATTAATTACCTAGGATATAAAAATAGGTTTACAAAAAGTTCAACCACAAAAAGTAAAAGTCAGGAGAGAGCATTTGTGGATTCTTAATGACTTTCAAAAATTATTGGGAGATGTTAACTGGGTACAGCCCACAATCAGATTAACAACTTAAGAACTAAGTAATTCATTTTAAACCCAACAAGGGGACAAGGACTTAAATAGTCCAAGAAAATTGTCAGCTGAGCACACAAGAGAGTTGGCTCTGGTAGAGAAAAGAATTACAGAATGCACATGTGGATCGCTTGGATCCAGGGCTTGATAGCATCCTAGTTATTCTGCTTTCTGCCATTCTCCTACTGGGATTCTTAGGCAGAGAAAAGATAATATTCTGAAATAGATATATTTGCCACATAAGCAGAACAGAAAAAAGTAAAGACCTATGTAGTAAAGATTTCTGAATTGATTCTAAAAGGAAAATTGAGACTTCGTTAATTTAACAGAAATGAACCCAGCAGAAACTGTAGTGCCTTTTACTAATGCTGACATTTCCTCTTTATGGACAGAAAATGAACATTGGCAAAGAGATTGAAGTAATTTTTTGGGAGAAATTAACAACAAATATCCCCAAAGCAAGAGACTTCAATTTATAAGAAAACCTGATTGGGTCCTTCCTCACATTGTATGGGAAACACCAATATCTGGAGCCTCTATGTTCTATACTGTTGCAAATAAATCAGGAAAGGCAGGTTATAAATCAGAAATTTAAGTGAAGTGGCTCAAAGCCATTATGATTTGGTTTAAACGTCAGAATTATATGTTATTCTCCTGGTATTATTAGATTTTTCAGAACCTCTTAATATAGTTACTGACTCTCAATATGCAGAAAGAGTTGTTTTTCATATTAAACCACTGAACTTATTCTTGATGATTCAGAATTAACTTCATTATTTATACAATTATAGGAAATAGTCAGGAATAGGAACCATCATATATATATATTTTCACAATTTCATATATATATATATATATATATATATATATATATCACATCAGATCCCATACAGGTCTACCAGACTCTCTTCCACAAGGTAATGATGAAATTGTTCATTGACTACAAAGTAAAAAATGTGTTGGAAGTCTCAGAATTTCATAAGAAACACCATGTTAATAGCAAGGGTTTGAAAAGGGAATTTTCAATCACTTGGCAACAATCCAAGGAAATTTTAAAGAAATGTACTACTTGTTCTTTGTATAACCAAACTCCACTACCTGGAGAACATAACCCAAAGGGTACTCAAAGAAATGAAATTTGACAAATGAATATGTTTTGTTTTTCAGAGTTTGGAAAGTTAAAATATGCACACTATACCATAGATAAATATTCAGGATTTCAATGGTCAGCTGCTATGAGTTCTGACAAGACTAATTCTGCAATTACACGTCTATTATAAGTTATGACCATCATGGGAATACCTGTACAAATCAAGACTGACAATGCTCCAGCATATGTCTCTAGTAAAATAGAACAGTTTGTTGCGTATTACAATTACAAATCTACCACACAATTCTACAGGATAAGCAGCTATAAAAAGATCTGATCACACATTTAAAAATGCCTAATAAACAAAAAGGCAGGTTGTACAAGGCTTTGTTGACTTTAAATTTTTAAATGCTAATGAAGAACAGTTGCAGAAAGACATTAGATAAAAGAAAAAAATTGCACTGAACTAAACCAGCCAGTAAACTTTAAAGATGTGTTGACCTCAGTATGGAAACCAGAATATGTATTACATTGGCAAAGAGATTTTGCTTTTCTTTCCTCAGGAGAAGAAAAGCTATGAATATCATCAAAGTTGATAAAGATTCGACTCTAACAGGAGAGGCCTCTTGATTAGGAGAGGTGATAATTCATCAACAAACGTGGCGATTCAACCTGACAAAAGGGAAAACTCACCAAATTAGGGTCCGGGCAGGGTTTTGTTTTTGTCTTTCTAAGAAAATAAGAACATCCAACTGAGGAACAAATGAAGCATTGAAAAAAGAAGGGAAAACCATCTGAAAAAATTACCAAGAAAAGGAGTAATCTGGCTTAATGGTATAGAATACATTCTGCAGGATAAATTTCATAAACCTTTCAAAACATCTGTTTCTGCTGGTCTCTACTGACATGTTAAACGGGTGGTCTTTATGTAGTTCTGACTCAATTAAAAGCTAAAACTGGCTTTGGAGGTTGGAGTGTGGGTCTCTCCTTCTCTAAACCCAAACATGTTTGTTAAAAGAAAATTCAAAGTCTCTATCTCATATCAGAAAAGCCACCTGGTAAGGGCAGAAGGAAGCCAAAATCTAGGGACTATTATATTGTCACTAACTTCATTCCCCTTGAATTTATTTTGACTCTTTAAAACTTTTTTTAAGTCCAGGCAGTGCTGGCACATGCCTTTATTCCCAGCACTTGGGAGGAAGAGGCAGGGGGATCTCTGTGAGTTTAAGGCCAGCTTGGTCTACAGAGCTAGTTCCAGGACCACTAGGGCTGTTACACAGGGAAACCCTGACTCAAAAATTTTTTTTTTAAAGGTATAAGTGCTATCTCAAAATTTAAACTTTCTATTTTGATATTAATGATATTATAAAGTACTAACTAATTCTAATCTTAGGCTTCATGTAGCTTCCTTTACGTGATTTTAGGCTTGAGCTTAAACAGATATTTAGGAATTAAGCCTGGATATTCTGGATATATTTAATATATTATGGTCCTTTAACCTCCCAAAGATTTACAGCATATGACATTTAATATGTTTAAGTTTTCTACAGTGAATGATAAACATTCCAAACAGTGATCTCCAAAAGGATGATGGGGCCCACAATGATGATTCTACCTGAATTGTGATACTGCCACTAAGCCCAGGTTTTGGACTACAAATTGCCCAGGATAATTCCAAGGTGGCTAGCTCTACTCCAGACAGGACTTCAGATACTTTCCCGTTACTCAGAGACTGGACAACAAATGATACATACAGCTAGCTCTCCCAGGATTGTCCGTTATTTTGGGAGCCGGGCGGCGGGAAGCTGCTGCAGCTCCTCACTACAAACTCATATATATACACACACACCAAACTCATACACACAACATACCAAACTCATACACACCCCACAAACTCTCCCTACCTTTCTTTTTCTCTGTCCCTGGCAAAGTTTTCCCCTAAATACTTGTGAACATTGTGAGACTTCAGTATAATCCTCTGTAAATAAGGACCTTCTTCTGTGTCCTGAGGACCAGTATCACCTCTGAGAAAGTTAATATTTAGGTAGTATTCAAGAGGTCATCCTATTTAAATATCAGTCACACCAGGCATATTTTTAATTTTACTTTTTCCTCTTTAAATAAGAATTCAATTATGGTTCACTTATTGTATTTGATTATTTTGTTTCAGTTATTGAAAGTGTATAGACTTTTAAGCTCAATTTCATCTTTGAAAAATATATTTTTTTTTCCTGAAGTGCTGGGCATAGGATGCTGGTGTTCTAGGCAGGCAAGAGATCTTCCAGTGAACCATATCTCTTGTCCACTGATTTGTTTATTGTATAAGAAAAATTGTATTCTGATGAGCTGACTTTTCCAGAGCCATTGTGATCTTCAGAGGTGCTGTTTTACTTAAGTATTTTACTGTTATAGTTACGATATTTTCAAGTTTGAAGATAATTTGTACAGAAAGGGTGATATAACACCAGTAACCCCAAGCTCTGAGGATGTGTTGGACAGTGCAGTGATAGTCGTGTTCATCTGCCAGTGCAGCAGACATGGGCATTCATCTGCCTCGTAGCCGAGAGGCAGAGGGCCTGGCATGGCAGTGCCTCAGAGTTCCCCAGCTTCCCCAAGAAGGTCTAGTTGGATTTCAGCTGACTCCTGAGTCCTCCGCCTTCATCACGAACTGCTCTGGCATCTCAAACCCTCTCTATCTCTGAATAAAACTGGAGATATTTTCTTTGTAAACTGAACATAGCGTTTTGAAAGTGGTTTGCCCAGTCCTACCCCACAGACAGTATCTCCATAGTCCTGGCTGTCCAGGAACTCACTCTGTAGACCAGGCTGGCTTCGAACTCACAGAGATCTGCCTGCCTCTGCCTCCCAAGTGCTGGGACTAAAGGTGTGCACCACTACACCTGGCTTAACTTTTTGGAAGTTTTAAGAATAGATAGGATGAGCCGGGCGGTGGTGGCGCACGCCTTTAATCCCAGCACTCGGGAGGCAGAGGCAGGCGGATCTCTGTGAGTTTCAGACCAGCCTGGTCTACAAGAGCTAGTTCCAGGACAGGCTCCAAAGCCACAGAGAAACCCTGTCTCGAAAAACCAAAAAACAAAACAAAACAAACAAGCAAACAAAAAAAGAATAGATAGAATGCTTTCAACAGTTAATTTTTCTACGTTCACGCAGAGTCTCTGTCTGTATGTCTGTATGTGCATGCTAAGGTGTGCCCACCTATCCACACAAGGGCATTAGAGTGAGATGTCAGGAGTCTGGCTCTGCCACTCTGTGCTGCCTTCCTTTCAGACGCTGTCTTCCGTGAACCTGGAGCTATGCACTAGAGGCCAGCGAGGCCCCTACAAACTGGGGTTACAGGCGCACGAGACCATGCCCAGCTTTTTACGTGGGGTCTGGAAATCCAAACTCAGGTTTCCGCACTTGTGTGGCAAGCACTTTTCCCCACAGAGCCATCTCCCCAGCCTCACCAGCTAAGGTCGTGCCGGTATATTCTCAGTCACTGGCGTTGGTGAGTTGTACACCACACCACTCCAGAGAAAAGACAAGTTGGAAAATACCATCAGCTTTTGGCCCTTTGGCAAACGTGGCTTAATAGGAATCATTGGCCTCAGTTGGCAGTAAATGGAGGCTGAAAAAATCAGTAACAGGATGAGAAAGACCAAGGCAGCCAGATAAGAAATACTGATTATCAAGTGAACCTGCATTGAGTCAACAGAAGTGGTTCCCTCTTCTGAGTTGTTGTCTGAGACAGAAACTGTCTTTGTAGTCCCAGGTGAACTGGAACTCACAGTGACGCTCCTGTCTTAGCCTTCTGAGCGCTCCTATTACAGGAGTGAGACATCATGGCCATGGGTAAAAATTCTTTTTTTTTTTTATTATTCTTTTTTAATTAAAATTTCCAACTGCTCCCCGTTTCCCATTTCCCTCCCCCTATGGGTAAAAATTCTTATACTGTATATCTGTTTATGGTGCTGGGATTGGACCAAAGGCACGCGAGACCTTTCAGAGCTTCCCCAGCCTTCTTTTTCTGTCCCATTTATGGCTTTAGTGAGCTCTGTGAAGGTGCTAGAAGACTGGAGGGAGGGGCCAAGATAGCGCTGGGTTTAGCGGCGTGTTCTCAGGATCTAGTGCATAACTTGGCACCGGTTCCCTTATTCATTCCTTTTCTCATTGCTGTGACCAAACACCTGGCAGAATCAGCTTATGGCCAGGGGATTCATTTTGGTTCATGGTTTCTGTAGAGGGTAAGAAAGGTATGGGCAAGGCTCTGTCTGCAGTGGTGAGATCCTCACTTTGTGGAGGACAAGGAGCAGAGAGTTGCTAGAGAAGGGACTGGACTATTAACCTGCTAGTTACAGTCACCTCCCCTGGTGACTTTCTCCCACTAGCCTAGCCCCAGCCCCGAAGGCCTCACAGCCCTCAAAATACATCAGAAACTTACACCTGTGCCCCCAAGTCTGGGAATGTGCATTAGATTTAAACCACAACATGTAGCTATTCAGAAAGTGTACATAAATTCAGCATTTTTTTTTTTTACTTGCTAGATACCGTGCTCATCCCAAGTATCAAAGAAAGATCAAAAGGTTGATTTCTTCTCTGCTCTATCAGTATCATGGACCATGGAGTTACTACATAGGATCCTCAGGATATGCGAGAGGGTCATCTGACCCGGGCATGAGGGAGCAGAAAGGCTTCCAAGAAGAAGTGTTGCTTAAGCAGAAACCAACTCCGTGTTTGCTGAACTGAATGGGTCAAGTCACAGGGGGAGTAAACTGTTTACAAATTTCTTTCTGGTTTGAAGTGTAAAATGGCAGCAAGACTATGGACTGAGAGAAAGTGAGGACAACTGCAGCTCACATACAGGAAGCCCAGTGGCTGTGTCTTCTGAATCATCAATTGAGGTTTTAAAATATTTCCTTTTGTTAAAGTGTGTGTGAGCATTTGTGTATGGATATATGCACACGAGTACAGGTTCCCACAGAGGCTAGATGTATCAGATTCCCCCTGGAGATTGAGTTACACCTAGTATGGGTGCTGGGAACTGAACTCTGTGGGTTCTTTTTTTTTTTTTTTTTTTTTTTGGTTTTTCGAGACAAGGTTTCTCTGTAGCTACGGAGCCTGTCCTGGAACTAGCTCTTGTAGACCAGGCTGGCCTCGAACTCACAAAGATCCGCCTGTCTCTGCCTCCCGAGTGCTGGGATTAAAGGCGTGCGCCACCACCGCCCGGCTGTGGGTTCTCTTAAAGAATAACACGTGCACTTAACTACTGAGCCGTTTCTCCAACTCAAATACTGTTTTTTTTAAAAAAATATTTATCATTGTTGTTGCTGTTATTGTTACTGTTATTAGTGTGTGCATGCATGTGCATGTGTGTGCAAAGTCCAGAAGAGGGCATCAACTCCCCTGGAGCTAAAATTACAGGTAGTTGGTGTAATGTGGGTGCTGGGAGTCAAACTTCAGTCCACTGCAAGAACACCAAGTGCTAACCACTGGGCAATCTCTCCAGTCCCCTATTGATCTGTTTTATTAATAAAAACACTGGGCTGGATGTTGAAGGGAACTGTGGGCTGCGTTCCTGCTGCCGAGCTCCCAGCCGCCTGGCTAGCTTATGCTCCGAAATAACAACACACAAACTGTATTCATTTAAACACTGCTTGGCCCATCTCTATTAATGTGTGTAGCACCATGAGGTGGTGACTTACCGGGAAGATTCTAGCCTATGTCCATCTTGGGTCGGAGCTTCATTGCATCTGCCCTGGAGAGGAGCAGCATGGCGTCTGCCTAACTTCCTCTCTTCCCAGCATTCTGTTCTGTTTACTCTACCCACCTATGTTCTAACCTATCAGGCCAAGCAGTTTCTTTATTATTTAACCAATGAAATCAACAGATTGATATATGACACTCCCACATCAGGCTGGAGAGATGGCTTTGTCAGTAAGGAGCTTTGCCATGAAAGTGTGAGAACTTGAGCGTGGATTCCCAGCACCTATGTAGAAGGCCATGGGCATGGTCAGCTTAACTTGGGTGCTGGGAAGCGAACTCTGGTTCTCTGCAAGAACAGCAAGCACTCTTAACCACTGAGCCATCTCTCCCGCTTTGATCCTTAGTTCTGTATTGTTAGTGGGTATATATGGCCACAGTGTGAACCAGGAAAAGTATAATAACCATTATTATTACTATTCTTTTTTTTTTTTTGGTTTTTCGAGACAAGGTTTCTCTGTGCTTTTGGAGCCTGTCCTGGAACTAGCTCTTGTAGACCAGGCTGGTCTCGAACTCACAGAGATCCACCTGCCTCTGCCTCCCAAGTGCTGGGATTAAAGGTGTGCGCCACCACCGCCCGGCTATTACTATTCTTATTGATAGTTTTGCGACAAAATTTTTCCATGGTCCTGGGCAATGTAGATTTGGCTGTCCTTGAACTTTCAGGGATCCCCAAGCCTCTGATTTTCTCCTCCTCCTCCTCCTCCTTCTATTTCTTTATGTGTATGGGGTTTTGCCTGTGTGTCTGTGCACCGCTTGCATGCCTGGTACTCTTGGAGGCCAGTGGGCATTGAATTAACTGGAGCTGGAGTTTTAGATGTTTGGGAGCCACCACGTGGATGCTGGGGATTGAACCTGAGGCTTCGTGAATGCTAGGCAAGTTCTCTACTGACTGAGCTGCATCCTCAGCCCTACCTGACTCTTGAATGCAGGGACTACAGGCATGAGCCACCATGCCCGGATCAAAGTTTTGTTTTGTTTTGTTTTTATCTTTAAAGCAGGGTCTCATTCATCTCCCTAGGTAGCCAAGGATGACCTTGAGTTTCTAATTCTCCTTCCTGTAGCTCCCCATTGCTCCAACTGCAGACATGTGCCAGCATATTTGACTTAATGGGTATTTTTGACAAAAACTGTTTACAAAGAGAATGCGTGTAATATGGTTATGAGAAGGTTAGCGTGCTGTCATGATCAAATCTGAATGACTGAAAAAGTTAGCCTGACCTATCGATATTCTATCTTGACAATCTGGATAAAGGAAGCACATAACAGAAACACCCGAGCCGCCTCATAATCTCAGCATAACACAGGAAGGTTCTTTGCGACTGGTGAAGGGCACAGAGGCCAAGTCAGACAGGCTGGAGTTTGAATCCCGGCTGGGCCACTCGCTAGCTCTGTGACCTTGGGAAGATGATTCCATTTTCCTAACTTACAGCACCTTTATCAGTGGATAGGGGCAGGTGCCCATGTGGCAGCCTGCTTGAAGGTGGTCATCAGGATAGCTAAAGCTACCAGGGATGAAGGTAAGTTAGCGAAGTGGAGGCTCCTCAATATTTTCCTCAAATTATTTCCAAAAACTAAGATGACCACGACTCTAGGGTGCTTGTTCCATGGGTGGGCAGAATGCTGTCACCTCTCCTAGTGGTTCTAGACACAGATGTGAAGTGTGTGGGCAACCCACCAACAAGGCATTCTTGATTACTTCTTGGGAAGGGCTGGTTTTCTCTGCAGCCTTCCTTGGGAAAATAAATAGAATTTCGGTAATGGCAATTAGAAACCCATCGCTGAAGTAAATGGCAAGGGGCTGGGGAGATGACTCAATGGGCTAAGAACTTACTATGCAAGCATGAGGCCCTGAGTTCAGATCCCTGGGACCCAGGTAAAGTCGGTCCCAACAGTCATCAGGAATCCCAGCGTGACCGTGGTGAGATGGGAAACAGTGGCATGAGAATTACCAGAGGCTCATGGTCCATCTCGCTAGGTATGGGCAGCAGTGAAGAAGAGCTCCTGCCTCAAACAAGCTGGGACTGACATCAACGCTGTCCTCCGATCCCACCCCCCCCAACACAAATATACACATGCACACACAAAAACATTTTTTTTAAAAGAAAATGGGGCAGTGTCAGTGGGCGTCAGAACAAGGCTGGTGTTGGAGATATGTGTTGAAATGGCAGCTTTGGACCTTTTGAGGTTTTTTTTTTTTTCCATATAAATTCAGATCTGAGTACCTAAGGTGACTGGGTGACAGTGACAGTCAACCATCACTCAACGGAGCCCTCAGTTTCTCCCATGTTCCTTTGGTGCCCTTACCCCCTGGGTCTTTCCTTTCATCTGGCCTGTTCATCCCCTCCCCCCACCAATGATTATCCACACAACTACTAGCAGTTTCATTACGCTAAAACTGCAGTCACAGCAACAGGGCCTTTAAGGGCCTGGCTAGAACATCCCTATTGCTCTATGGATCTCCAGGGCCAGGCTGCCAGAGCCAGTAACTCAGTGAGAAAATAGAACTGATGTTGAGTTCCTTTGGGATCTATTTGTTCAAGTCATTTGTATTTTATCTACCCTTTGGGGGCTCTTAGTAACAAAATCGTTTCCAGAATTAACAAAAGTAGGGCTTGGAATGATGACTTAGCAGTTAAGAGCACTTGCTGCTCTTCCAGAGGACCAGAGTGTGGCTCCCAGCACCCCACATCATGTAACTCACAGCCACTGGAAACACCCTCTTCTGGATTCCATGGGCACCAGCACACACATGCCTGTACTAATACACATAAGTAAAATTAAAAAAATAAATATTAAGACATTTCTACTAAAGTTAACAAAAGTAGTGATTTATAAACATTTATTTGTGTACTTACTAGAAAAAAAAGAGGATGATATACCAAAATACACAGTTAACAGCTATTTATTGATCTTGTTATGGGGTCAGGGAGAGAAATTTACTGCCTTCCTAGATTTTACATTCTGTGGAGTAGTCAGACAATAAGCAGATACACAGAATAACATCGTAGGACAGACGTGCCACCAGAAAGAGGCTGTGAAGGTGTGGAGGGCTGGAGGAGCAAACAATGGATTCGAGAGAGGGGGGGGGGAGCAGGACAGCAGGTGGCTTTTGTTGCTCCCTCTGTACTTTTCTCTATATCCCCGTTACTGACAGCAAAGGCACACTCCTAGCACTAGAAACAAGACACGGAAGCAGCATTGTCCTAAGTAACAATGATTGGCTATTCTACTTACTTTCATTTCTTACCTGGTTCTGTTTTGACAAAGGTCTCTTTGGCTTGGTTTACTGATCCATTGTATGAGAGGGGTGATGTTTCTGGGGAGAAGGAAAGGACAGGTGAATTTGCCCTTTCTCTCTCTCTCTCTCTCTCTCTCTCTCTCTCTCTCTCTCTCTCTCTCTCTCTCTCTCTCTCTCTCTCTCTCTCTTTCTTTCTTTCTTTCTCCCTCTCCCCCTCCCCCCGTTTTTCAAGACAGGGTTTCTCTGTGTAACTTTGGAGCCTGTTCTGGAACTATCTCTTGCAGACCAGGCTGGCCATAAACTCACAGAGATCCGCCTGCCTCTGCTTCCTGAGGGCTGGGATTAAAGGCGTGAGCAGCCACCGCCCGGCCAGTGTTTTTTTTTTTCCTTTTCTTTTCTTTATTTACCTTAGCCACGAAGCAAAACACAGGATCTAACAAAGGGGGGGGTGGTGTTGTCCCCATGTAGGAAGAAGTGATTGGTAGAAACTGAATCACACCCGGGGACTGGCCACTCCCACCTAATTTCCATTTCCTGTTCTGGGTCCGTTTCTACTTGACAGAGGACACACCTGAGATCGTTGGGACACCTGCTCGGGACTCTGAGAAAACAGAAGTAGTGTCTGCGGCTGTGACGCTGCTGGTGGAATTGTCGCACCTGCTCAGTGTCTCAGCATGGAGGAGCCATGTGGAGCTCCGGGAACAGCCCTCAACCTATGTGACTTGATTGACAGCAACTTGATGGGTAAACCGACAAAATGCTGCTTTGGAATGCAGCCCAGAGACTCGTGGGGCTTTTAGTCACCTATAGGCCTGTGGTGAGAGGGAAACACCACCCTGATCTACCTAGGACAGAAGATCTTGATGTTAGCAGGGATGTCGCAGTCAGAAAGGAAGTTCCGAGGTCCTTTGGGGCCGATACTGCTCTACTCCTCTAGAGTATGAAACGGCTCGCACACACTTAGCCCCTCGCTGCTGGTGCGTTTGGAAGCTATGGAACCTTTGGGACAGGGATGACCTGATCGGTGAGGGGCCGTGGAGGTGAATCCTCTGGAGAATGTTATCACCCCACCTAGTCCACTACCCAACAACAAGCCTTTCATTCCTTAATTCAATCTAAGGATTAGATTTTTTCCCCCATCATTGTGATCAAATACTCGATAAGAGGCAAGTTATGGGGAGGAGAGTGAGTTTATTCGGGTTCACTCATAGTTGGAGGTACAATCCCTCACAGCTAGGAAGGCATGCTGGTAAAGACACAAGGTACCAGGCAGGCAGCAGACAGGAAGTAGGGCCAGACTAGAAAGCCTCAAAGCCCACCCCCAGTGACATACTTCCTCCTGTCAGGCTCTACTTCCTAAAGGTTCCACACCTGTCCCAAATAGCACTGGTGGCTTAGAATCAAGTGTTCAAAGGAGACTACGGGGTACATCTCCAATTCAAGATACTACTACAAGGATCAAAATGTAAACTCTGACCTATGCAGGCCAAGCTCGACCAGGCCCGGACCCAGTGCCTGTCAGAGGTTCAGAGCACACAACAGGTTGGACCACAAGCTGTGGGCATGTTTAGAAGGACTTAGACTTGGGAGGCAGGAAACATGAGGGGGGTCCCAATTCTATGGTACCACTTGTGTTACACTGGTATCGTTTTCATTAGCAATCACATATACATGAATTTTCAGGGTTTCTCTTTTTTAAAATTTATTTTTAATTTTGTATGTATTGGTGTTTTGCCTGCCTCTATATCTGTGTGAAGATGTCAGATCCTGGAGTTACAGACAGCTGAGCTGCCATGTGGGTGCTGGGAATCGAACCCAGGTCCATCTAAAGAACAGCCAGTGTTCTTAATTGTTGAGCCATCTCTCCAGCCCCCTGCAAGGTTTCTTCTTTAAGATGAGTTTTTTTTTTTTAAGGATGCCATTAGCTGAATCTATTCTAGACCTTACCTTTTCATAGTTGGGCATCATTGTCTGACAAGCTCAGACGTTCAGCAAATTCTAGGCTGATTGCTTCTAGGGCCTGTCTTAGTCCACTTGCTGTTGCTATAACAGATACCAGCGACTAGAGGCTGGAAGTCCAAAATTAATGGTTTCATTGGGCAAGTACCCCTGCCCTAGATAGCAGCGGAAAAGTGAGTGGAAGAACCCACGTAGTACTGACTTTCTCATCACCTACTCTCAGGAGGATTTATCTGATTCCCAGAGAGTAAGAAATCACACCCACAGGAGTTAACCTAGAATCCCAGGGAAGCCGCTCTTCCCCATCTTGCCGCAGTCACAACTTGAAAGCTTCACCCTGTCCCATCCCACTGGGGATTAAAGATCCAACACGTGAACTTCGCCAGGACACATTCAAACCACATAGGGCGCTTTCTACCAAGTATTAGCTATTGTAACTAAACCATAGGCTTATTAGATTTCTTAGATCATTTGCAAATTGTGATAGTAAATCTTGGCTAGAGGTTTATTCTGAAATAACAAGGTTTAATCGTTTCTATGTAGCAATTCCCTTTTGCTGCTGTAACAGAATACAACTAACATAATAGTTAACAGAAAAAAAAAAAAAAGCCACCTTGGACTGGTGAAATGACTCAGTAAGGAAAAGCGTTTGGTGCCAAACCTGAGGACCTGAATTCAGTTCCCCTAGTTGGTGGAAGGAAAGAACTTATGCGTATTGTCTTCTGACCTTCATGTATACATACATACACACATACAGTAAGTGAACATTTAAAAATAACCCACACAAATTTATTTCTAAAATGTGTGTGTGTGTGTGTGTGTGTGTGTGTGTGTGTGTGTGTGAAGACGTCTAAAGAGGCCAGAAGAGGGTTCAGATACCCTGGAACTGGAGTTAGAGGTGTCTGTGAGCTACCCTGGGTGGGTGCTAGGACTCAGGTCCTCTGGAAGAGCAGTAAGCACTCCTAACTGCTGAGCCATCTCTCCAAATCCGCTCACACATTCATTACAGTTTTGGAAGTCTGAAGCCTACAGTGAGTCTTTGTGGGCCAGGATCAAGGTCTCAGCAGGCCTGGGGTGGGTGTCGGGTGTTTGTTTGCTTGTGTTCTCCGCTCCTGGAAGCCACACATGCCCACACTTCTTGACTTGTATCTATTTGCTCTGCCTTCAGAGTATGTGGCCCAACTCCAGCCTCTGTGCCTGTTCACAGGCCTTTCCAGATTCTGACTTTTCACCTCTCCCTGACCGTCTCTTTTTGTGATACTGGGGATCAAATCCAAGCATAAAGCTCTCCCATGCGTCACCTCTCTTCCTTCCCCCTTTTCTACTGCTGTAAAATAATATGCAACAAAAATAATACAAAACTTTCATTGAAACTCACATAACTCAGTGACGTCACTACCTTTGCAATGTGCTGCCGTAATCATCACTCTGTTTCCAAACCTTTCCATCACCTCCAACAGAAGGTCTGAGCCCATTAATCTCTTCCTCCTTCCTCTTCCCCAACCCCATGACCTTTATTACACTTTGAATGTCTACAAACCTACCTGTTCTAGTACCTTCTGCTAAATAGAAAGGTAAAATATCTGTCTTCTCGTGTTTGCCTAGTTCATTCAGCACTGTGAGAGAGTCATTATTCTGTCTACCACAATCAACATGAAAAACAATGGCTACCAGTTCAGAAACGATGAATCAGTTTACATAGGCAGGCCTGTTGGAAAGACAGACCCGCCTGTACAACTTTGTCCCAGAGCCCAGCCTTCAGCCCCATTTTTGCTCAGCCCACTTTAAACAGTGTTGGGTTACTTCTCTATAAAATTTTACAGTTGGATTGTCTGTTTTTTCTCGCTTCCTTCTATGGAAAGGATAAGAAAATATCAGACTCGGGTTAGGGCTTCTGTTATCTATAGGATCAGAGGTCTCAAGCGCAAAAGCCATTTTAGGGAATTTCAAGAGAACCGTAGCTTAGTGGATATATCATACAAACCAAGGGCAAAAGAGTTATGACTGGGTCTGCGTCTGACAAGATGGGTGAGAACCTTCGAGCTCTTTAGAGAAGCGCTTCAGGCAGCGTGGTGACCTGAACGAGAAGGGACACTTGGGTTCAGATATTTGAATGCTTAGTCCCTAGCTGGTGGAAGTTTTAGGGAGGATTCAGAGGTGTGACCTTGTTGGAGGAGGTGTGTCACTGGGAATAGATTTTGAGGTTTCCAGAGACCACAGGCCCAATCTTCCTGTCTCTACCTGCCTGCTGCCTGTGGATCAGATGTAAGCCCTCAGCTACTGCTCCGTGCCAAGCCTGCCTGCTGCCATGCTTCCCATGATGGCCACTTTCTCACTCCTCTCAGCTACTGCTCCGTGCCAAGCCTGCCTGCTGCCATGCCATGGCCACTTTGTCACTCCAGTCTCTACATGTGCGTGAAGAACTGATAAAGAGCTCAAAGGTTTTGGGGACATGGTCTCGCCTGTCTTTCACCATCTGAAACTGTAAGCAAGCCCAACTAAATTATTTCTTTTGTAAGTTGCCTTGGTCATGGTGTCTCTTCACAGCAATAAGAAAGTAACAAAGACACACATGCATGTATTTTTCTCTCCCTTTAAAAACATTTTTATTATGTATTTATGCACTTACGTATGTATCCATGTACATGTGTGCATGTGCATGTGGGTGCTAATGGAGGCAAGAAGAGGTCATTAGATTCTTTAAAGCTGGAGTGACAGGTGGTTCAGAGCCACCTTGGATGCACGCTGTCAACCAAACTCTGGCTCTCACCTTTCTTTACTATAGGCTGGGTGCCTGTCCCCCCAGGAGGTATCATAGCACCCTATGGAGCTAATGATTGCACTTTAAATGGAGCTTGGGATAGCAGGAGAATGCTTATATGTGAAGATAGGACCAAAAGCTGGATCAGGAAGGGCCTGATCAATTATTTCCTGACTGCCAGAGTCGCAGAACCTGACTCTGAGAAGAATAGACACTTCCTACATACCCCAAAGCCTATAAAAATCAGTGTGTGTACATTTCACATAATAATATCACATCTAGAGATTTGGGCTAAGGGAGCCATCAATGATGTTTCTTAACATTCTTTGTAATTGTCAAAAACTAGCAACAACCCAGATGTCTGACAATCGGAGAACGGCTGAGTAAATTATGACATGGGCCATCACGCACCATTGTGCAGCCATTCAATATGTAGATGAGTGGCTTTTAATAAAGTTGGGAACTAATTATGGCCAGGCATGGTGGTGCACACCTTTAATCCCAGGGCTCTGAAGTGGGTCTTTGCGACTTTAAGTTCAAATTTGGTCTACATAACAAGTTTCAGGATAGCCAGCGCTAATAGACTGTCTAAAAAAAATATGATAAATACAGCAGGAAAAGTAACACACACACACACACGTCATCAGCAATGTGAATACTGGTAGAGGCAGTGTGTGTGAGCTGACCACAATCCCATGATGCTGGCCTTACTATTTCAGAATCAACTTGAATATTTCATCCATATCCTACCTACTTAGTCTGTGTTTCTATTATGAAAGACACTGAGTAAATCAAGGCAGGGAAATTTTTTCTGTGCTACCATAAAGAGTGACTCTGTCTCCTTTTTCTTTTAGAGATAGGTTCTTAGCTGGGTTACCTGACCTCCTGAGCTTCCTGCCTACACCTCCCAGGTGCTGAGATCACTGACACCTATCACTACATTCAGTTTTATGGAGTGCCAGGGACTGGACCCAGGCCCTAATACTGCTTGGCAAGCACTTTACCAATCAAGCCACAACAGGAATCCCTTGGGATTCTTCACAATTAGATGAGTATTTTGGGTGTGGTGGTTTGAATAAAAGGCCCCCAGAGGTCCATAAGGAGTGGCACTATTAGGAGGTGTGGCCTTGTTGGTGTAGGTGTGGTGGTGTTGGAGGAAGTGTGACTGGGGGAGGGCTTTGAAGTCTTAATTACTCTAGCCTGGTCTAGTGGGATATTCACTTCCTGCAGATCAAGATAGATAGAACTCTTACCTACCTCTCCAGCTTCCTGCTATGATGATAATGGACTAAACCTCTGAACTGTAAGCCAATTCTAATGAATTGTTTTCCTTTATAAGAGTTGCTGTGGTCATGGTTTCTCTTCCTAGCAATAGAAACCCTAAACTAAAACACTGGGTGTTAGAGGGAAGACCACAGAAGTCAAGGAAGTGTCTTTCTCTTCACAGATGGCAAGGATTCCAGAGTGACTTGGTACTGAGTATGTTGGCCTTGAACTCATGTGTTAGATATTTATTGTTCACTACCTTTCTCTCTTGCAAATTCTGACCCTTGCTTTTTTTTTCTTTACTATACATTCAGGAGGAAATCATTATTAAAACCCACATTTAAGGAGTGGGGGAATCGGTGTCTCTTCTCTTTTATTGTAGGATACCCCTCTACTGCAGTTTTTCCTCACAGACAGACTGAGGGGAGGATGTTTAGGAGAAAGACCACAGGCATCAGATATCATTTTCAGCCAATCATATTGAGGGTAGGCACCAGCAGCATGACTTATGACCACTATAGTTCACCTCTGTCACTCAGACAATGTAGAGTTTTCTTCATAGTGATGGTACCTCCACCCCATCTCCCCCAGTCTTATGAAGTTGCTATGTACACTTTATATTTAGGAAGGAGTTATCTCTTTGGCAGAATTTTATTATTTATCTCTTAGCGTTGGGGGATGGAACTATGATCTCATACATGCTACACAAATGCTCTCCCTCCGAGTATCCCCCAGTCTGCCAGGACCTCTTATTTCATCAGCATGATTGAGGTCTAATGTATTCGCCACAAAATTCCACTTGCTTGATGTGAACAGTTTGGTGAGTTTTAGGAAATGTATAATGCTGAGCCCGAGGGAAAACGGCTTTGAGTTGACATCCAAAAGATGATAATGATTTAACTAAGCAAAGACTGTTGCAGGCAGCAGGGACAGTCGGAGCCCCTGCAGGGAGCACAGCACATTCAAGGGACATAGATTAATTCTGAATCACCAGGAGAAGGTCTGATTTGTCACTGTACTCCATTTATTATGCTTCGTTTTTAATATTTAATGTTTTCCAAAGCACTTAAAGCAAATAACATTTTAATACTTAAATGGAGAAACTCCAGTTAGGCGAAACACTTGCCTAGAACAACTCAGCCCTTGATGGCTTACCCAAAGTTTCACAATAATAGCAAGTAAATATTAGGATAGTAAAAGGCAGACTTGCCCCTGAGGGAATTAAGTTGTTACAGAGTCTCCGTCTTTGGCAGGTCTTGTTTCAGTGAGAAGGTAAAGTACCTGTACTCTCTGATGAATTCTTCCGTTTACTTCCCCTGGGACAAACACACCACAGAGATCGGAAATGCAACGATGTTATGGTTCGAACCTGAAACAGCGCCACAAACTCACATTTGCAACATCTGGTTGGCCGGTGTTTCCAAGGCTGCAGAGCCATTTGGGCTCAGGCTGGCAGGTCACTAGAGGTGGTTTTAATGATTGTACCTGTCTCCTGTGCTGGCCACAGTCTGTTTCCTGGTCTGTCACGATGTGAGGAGACTCTGCTACTCACTCCTGCCAATGTGAATGCCACCAGGCTTTCTTCACCACAGTGGGCCTGAATCCCCCAGGAAAATGTGAACCTCTCCCACTTCTGTTAGAGAATGGTCAGATCAATGCATAAGAAACTAACACAGAGATAATTCATAGGTTGGACCGCAGGGAGGAACCAGAACCATGTCAGACAAATTTAGAATATGAAAAGAAATCTAGTCAGGGAAACACTGAAATATCAGAGAGACTCCTTCAGAACACTGAGAATCCCTGGTGTATATGAAGGCTGTATTAGTCAGGATATGTGTCTCACTGAATATCAGGAAATGTGTGGAGGAAAAGTAAGGCCATGGAGCAGTAACAAAGACACATTGTTTGGGGCTCCCTAAAACAGGTCATTGATGTAAGTTCCATGGTACTGCTTGACATCGCTTCTCCAATAACTGGCTCGGGTTCCAGCAACCTTGGGATGGGGGTCATCTTCATCACATGACGTCAAAAGTTTGCCAGAGAAGAAGCAGAGTATAGAGGCGATGACCTGGGAATTTATGACCGAGTCTGGCAGTGGTATGTATTACTTCTGCCCACATCCCTTAGGTCAGAACCCAGCCATAATGGCTTAATCTGAGGCAAAGAATGCTGGCTATGTAGTATCTTGTGTATATAGGAAGAGGAATATACACTGTGATGAAAATATGACATCACCTTTGTTGCTAGCTCTTATTTTGATAGGTTCTCACCATGTAGCTGATATGTTCTGGAACTCCCTTTGTAGATGCATCTGCATGGAAATTATGAACCTCTTGTCTCCCAAATATTACAGGTGCATACCACTATATACAGATGTTATAATTTCTCTCTCCTCTCTCTCCCTCCTTCCCTTTCTTCCTTCTTGGTGTGTGTGAGTGTGTATATATTATGTGTGTATGGCGTATGTGCATGTGGTAGGGGTGGGGGTGAGTGGAGGCCAGAGGAGGATGTTGGATGTCTTGTTCTATCACTTTCCATCTTATTCCCTTGAGACAAGGTCTCTTGAACTTGGAGCTAGGCTAGCAGCAAGCAGTATTTCTCTTGTCTCTCCCCCCCCCCACGCATAGCACAGGGGTTACCGTTGCGAATGTGACTATATCTGGTTTTTCACAAGGGTGCTAGGGATTTGAACTCAGTTCCTCATGCTTGTGCAGGAAGAACTTTTATCTGAGTTTACTAAGTCATCTCCCTAGCTCCTGTTTTATTGAATGCATTATAAGTCGTAAACTAATTCACAACTGTGACCAGTGTAAAGGGAATGATACATCTCCCCACTGCATGGCTCCCCTCTATCTATCTTTGTACTTACTTTTTTGTGTCCCCTCTCTTAGGTAGGGTGACGACTGCTGTGATAAACCACCATGACCATAACAACTTAGGGATGAAAGGGTTTATTTTGCTCACACTTCCACACCAGAGGAAGTCAGGACAGAACTCAAGCAGGGCAGAAATGAGGCAGGAGCTGATGCAGAGACCATGAAGAGTGCTGTTTACTGGCTTGTTCCTCATGGTCCTTTCCTATAGGACCCAGGAACACCAGCCCAGGGTCACAGTCAGCTGGGCCTTCTGACATCAATCACCAATCCAGAAAGTGCATCACAGACTGCAATACAGGCTGTTCTCGTGAGGATATTTTCTCAGTTAAGAGTACTTTTTCCATGTGGTACATTTACACAATAGAGTACTACACAGCAGAAAAAAAAATCTTGAAATTTGCAGGCAAATGGATGGAGCTAGAAAACATCATACTGAGTGAGGTAACCCAGACCCAGAAAGACCATTATCACATGTACTCACTCATAAGTGGTTTTAAAACATAAAGCAAAGAAAACCAGCCTGTAATTTACAATACCAGAGAACCTAGACAACAATGAGGACCCTAATAGAGATGTACATGGATCTAATCTACATGGGAAGAAGAAAAAGACAAGATCTCCTGAGTAAACTGGGAGCATGGGGACCATGGGAGAGGGTTGAAGAGGAGAGGAGAGGCAGGGAGGGGAGCAGAAAAAAATGTAGAGCTCAGTAAAATTAATAAAAAAGCAAGAAAAAAAGAGTGCTTTTCCCCAGATAACTGTAGATTCTGTTAAGCTGACATAAATACTATCTAGTGTGCCTCCCCATCCTTGCTGGCACAACTGGATTCCAAGTGCATGCACGGGTCAGGAGAACTAGCCTCTGAAAACCTGTTCAATTGGGGGTCTTTCTGATAATGCTTCTAGATTTACCAAGAAATAGCTGAATGAAATGTTCATCTGAGAAGAACTCTAGGCTTTAGTGCTGAGAGCACTTTACTAGAATTGAAAACCCAATGCTTTACTTTTCATTCATTCCTTCAGTAGCTGGCAGGAGCTATACAATCAGAAGGACTCGGGTTCCTATGCTGATCTGTGTCTCCTTCCATCCATGTGGCATTGGACAAGTGGACAACCGTCTTGAGCATTATTACATCATATCTGACACAGTCATCTGGTGTTCATTCCATGTGATATTCGCAGCACAAGATACAGTCTACTCTCTAGTCTCTTGGGCTATTGGATGTCTATGGCATTGCTGTACCCACAGTTTGAATCCAAACCAGATATTGAGAATGTGGACAGTTTGACAGAGAACCTGGAGATGAAAGAAGAGAATGCGTAGACTCAAAAAAAAAACGTTTGTGGGCCCGTGAGGATTTGGAGTATTCATTTAGGAAGGAAAGACGATGTGTCGGGAAGAAGACGGGGAGATTCAAAAATTATTAGAAACATGTTGAGACCCATCGGGCTGTTTTGATACCAATTTTCCTGTTCATTAGTTATGCATAGCTCCCATCCACAGAGCCAGAGTCCTGCTGTGGCAGACCTCTCCCCACACCTCCCCAACCCCTCTAATAGAACAAAATGGTCATAATACCCGGAGGTAGAGATGTCCCCAGGGGAAAGGGTTGGACCTGGCCAGTCCTTTCAAGGTCTTTTTTCCCCCAGTTTAGTAGAATGGCTAAAAGACAGATGAGCACAGTGAGGACAGGAACGCACTTTGCCTGCCAGTGTTGAGAGGGCGACAGAAAGAAACACCACCAATAAGCAAACAAACACGAATAAATAAATAAAGGCAGAAAGGTCAACTCAAGAACTCAGCTACAAAGACAAAAGTAAGGGACCCATACGTGAATATGTACACATTTATATGAATAGATAGAGGGGGAAATATTGGGTCAGTTTTCAGAAAATGTTTGTTTAAAAAAAAATAACAGATGAACTTTACATATTTCAAACAGAGAGGGAGGGGTTCCATGTAGAAATTCAGTTAGGACAATGGTGGGGGACTGGGAAAATAAAACAAGAAAAGCTAGTGCCCTCGAAAAGCTGGGAACAGACCCTGTGTGGTTAGACTCTGGTCTGAAAACGGTTATCATCCAATTAATTAGTTTGTTTAGTGGAGGGGAGTTTGCACCACAGAACAAATGAGGAGAGGCCAGAGGACAGTTCATGGGGTCGGTTCTCTCCTTCCACCATGTTGGTTCTCAGGATTGAAGCTGGGGTTCAGACTTGGTGGCAGACTTTTACCCACAGTAGCATCTTGCTGTCCCCCATCATCTGCTGTTTTCAGAACAGCTCTGTGCTCCTCCCTCTCCTGCACTGGTCTCCAGTAGCTCGGTCCAGTGCTTCACTGTGGATCTCTGCATCTGCTTCCGTCAGTTGCTGGATGAAGGTTCTATGATGACAATTAAGGCAGTCATCAGTCTGATTACAGGGCAAGGCCAGTTCAGGCAACCTCTCCACTGCTGCTTAGGGTCTTAGCTGGGGTCATCCTTGTGGATGCCTGGGATTTTCCCTAGCACCAGGTTTCTTGCTAGCCTTTTAATCAAGGAAGCAATCAAGGAACCCCTTTCCTTTCTCTTCCTCTCTGTTCTTCACCCTTCTTGGGCATCCTGTTCCCTCATATTCTCCTCCTCCCTCCCCTTCTCCCCTCCTCCTTCCTTTCCACTCTCCTTCCCCCAACTTCCCAATTTTCTCAGGAGATCTTGTCTGTTTCCCCTTCCCAGAGTGATCCATGTATGTCTCTCTTGGAGTTCTCTTTGCTACCTAGTTTCTCTGGGATTGTGGACTAAAGGCTGATTATCCTTTGCTTTATGTCTAATATCCACTTATGTGTGAGCACATACCATGTTTGTCTGTCTGGGTCTGGGTTACCTCACCCAGGATAGTTTTTTTCCTAGGGTCAAGACCATGATGGTATTACCCACGAAAGCAACTGACTGAGCTAGTGAGAGCTCACTGATAGCGGGGGAACCTGCATAGGACCAAACCAGGCCCACTGAATGTGGGGGGCAGTTGTGTGACTGGGGCAGTCTGTGGGGTCACTGGCAGTGGGACCAGGTTTCTGGCAGTGAGACCAGGATTTATTCCTAGTATTTGAATTGGCATCTAGGAGCACATTCTCTTTGGAGGGGTACCATGTTCAGCCTAGATATAGGGGGGAAGGCCTTGGTCTTGCCCCAACAAAAAAGTCTATTCAGACTTTGTTGCCTCCCCCATGGGAAGCCTTACCCTTTCTGAGGAGTAAATGGGGATAGTTTAGGGGTAGAAAGTAGGAATGGGGATAGCTATGTAAAATGAGAAAAGATTGTATTAAAAAATTCTTAATGAAAAAAGAACAGCTCTGTGGCTTTTTGGTACTTGTGCTGGCTGCAGGCTTGGGTGACAGTATAATCCCAAGGCTTGGGTTTACTGCTGTCCTTTACAATTTGGGTGTGTCTCTCATATGCTACGGCCTGGCGCTTGGTGTGGTGAAGTTCAGCTGTGGTAGAGCCTGCCAGAGATGAAGTCCAGCGAGCAGAGATTCCACCCCAGGGCAGTTGTTCTTAGAAGGGATGGATAGTGGTTTCTGGGGGTGGGTTTCTGCAAGAGGAAGTTCCTCTAAAACAAGCAAGCTCCCTTTTGAATTCTCTCCGGCATCATCCTGCCTACCACTTGATCTCCTCCTTTTCTGTGAGCTCACACTGTGAGGCAACATTGTAACATAATCAGAGGGCCCTGACCAGAGCCAAGCAGATGGGGCTGTGTGATCTTGGACCCCCAGATTCCAAAACTGTGAGTTAGATAGCTGTGTCTTTGTAAGTACTCGACTTAGATGTTTCGTTATAGCAACTGAGGATGGACTAATACACCCGCACAGCATGTAGTACCCTACGGGGGCTCAAGGGTTTGACAATGGCCATGTAGCAATGTGCAGCCTCTAAGAATTCGTCCATGCTATCCAAAGTCTTCGACCTTGGCTGAAGCCTAGTGGTAGAGTACTTGACTAGCACATGTGAAACCACAATTCAGTCACTATCACTGTATCTGCCCCCATGTGCTTTTTTTTAAAAAAAGATTTATTTATTATTATGTATACAGTGTTCTGCCTGCACATATGTCTGCAGGCCAGAAGAGGGCACCAGATCTATTATGAATGACTATGAGCCACCATGTGGTTGCTAGGAATTGAACTCAGGACCTCTGGAAGAGCAACCTGTACTCTTAACCTCTGAGCCTTCTCTCAGTCCCCTCCCCCCCCCCATGTGCTTTGATACAGATAGGACCATAAATATTGCTCACTTGGTTTTGATCCCTATGTGAAAAAGCAAGACATTTAAAAACCTCACAGTAGAGGAGTGCTCTGACCTGAGCTGCAACATCACACTCCAGTCTCCCAAAGCAGGTTATTCCTCTGACACTGACAGCCACCAATGGTGTGTGTGTTGGGGGACAGGACTTAAAATACATCTATATTTCTGGGTGGCCAACCCCTAGGCCACCCACTCTTCAGGAGCTGTAGACCTCACCCCAGGATTCAGGCCTCATCTGGGTTTGATCAGAAGGTACCTGGGGGCAGATTCTGGTCCTGACACCAAGTATACAACAAACCTTAATCAGCGACTTGTAGCCACCATATGTTTCCTTGTCACCTCCTCGCAAATGCAGTCCCCAGCAGCCGAACCGTCCCTTTTTGTCCAGTCACTTCAGGTTACTGCTCTCTGCAAGCAGAAGTATGGCTTCTTTTAAAGGTGTGTGCGTGCGTGTGTGTGTGTGTGTGTGTGTATAGACACACAATTGTGCAGGTGCCTGCAGGTGCCTGTGGAGACCAGAAGAGGGCATCAGATCCCCTGGATCTGAAGTTATAGGCGATTGTGAGCTTCCCAACAAGGGTGCTGGGAATCAAACTTTGGTCCTTTGCAAGAGCTGTGGGCACTCTTAACTGCAAAGCCATCTCTCCAGTCCCCATGTCTGACAACTTCTTTGCACATTTCTGTGTGTGTGTACATGCATGTGTGTGCATGTGTATGTGTGTGCATGTGTATATGTGTGCATGTATATGTGTGTGCATGTGTCTCTGTATGCATGTGCATGTGTATGTGTGTGCATGTGTATATGTGTCATGAATATGTGTGCGCATGTGTCTCTGTATGCGTGTGTATATGTGTGTATGTATATGTGTGCGCATGTGTCTCTGCATGCATGTGCATGTGTATATGTGTGCATGTATATGTGTGTACATGTGTCTCTGTGTGCATGTGTATAGGTGTGCATATGTATGTGTGTGCGTGTGTATATGTGTGCATGTGTATGTGTGTGCATGTGTATATGTGTGCGTGTGTATATGTGTGCATGTGTATGTGTGTGCATGTGTATATGTGTGCATGTGTATGTGTGTCCATGTGTATATGTGTGCGTGTATATGTGTGCATGTGTATATGTGTGTGCACGTGTATGTGTGTGCATGTGCATGTATATATGTGTGCATGTATATGTGTGTGCACGTGTATGTGTGTGCATGTGTGCATATGTATGTGTGGGCATTCTTGTGGAAGCCGGAGGTCAACATCAGGTGTTATTCTCCAGAGCCTTCTGCTGTGTTTCTTTGAGACAGGTCTGTCACCGGCGCCAGAGGCTTTTAGCTCAGGTTGGGCTGGCTGGCCAGAGCACTAGGGATCCACCTATCTCCTGTGCCTTTCCTCACACACTCACTTTTTGTGAGGCTCTTCTCACTACAAGTGAGCATCTTAAGATCATGTGTTTTCTCCTTGAATTAGTCTATTTAATTCACAGGTTCTGTTGGCTGAATACAGGAAAGGAGAAATGCTTTGCTTTCACTACAGACAGCGCGGAAACTAATGCCTATCTTCTCCTTGAATGGCTTTGAAAACTGAACTTTCCAACAGCAAATAAGGGGTTTCCTCTCTCCTATTAAAAAGCTGGGGCTGGTGAGATGGCTCGGGCAGTAAGGGTGCTTGCTGCTAAGCTCAATGTTCTGAATTCTATCTCCTGATCAACATGGTAAAAAAAAAAAGGGGGGGGAACTGACTCCCTCAAATTGCCCTTTGATCTACACACACACACACACACACACACACACACACACACACAAATAGATAAATGAAAATCTGGACTTGATCTCTAGTCATGAGAATGGGTTTGTTATTAGTGATTATTTGACTTGTCAGCTCTCTGCTGAACTACCTCCAAGAGTCCCTTCCTTATTCCTTGCATGCTGGTGCCCCTGCTGTGTGGCTAGCAGGGGCACAGACTGGGACTAGGAGTTGAAAAGTAAGCTGGCTACCCTGGCACAGCCATTTCAAGCCCAGGTCCACTTGTTACAATGACCCAGCAGCATGACACAGGACTGCTTTTCAAGGGGGCTTTCCAGGATATAGGATCAGTCTGGTAAGCAAGAATTTGCCAGAAGATAGAATATAAACCTGCCAAACCGGTTTGTATTCCAACTGCAACCGCTTCGGTGGGATTGTGGGCAAATACCTATCCCTTCGCTCAAACAATTCTCTTTGTTTGGTTTTCTTTTAACTTGAGACAGGCTTTCACTTTTTTTCTCCTTTTATCTTTTTTTTGCAGCTGGCTCTTAGATATACTCGGGCCAGCCTGTTTATCTTGCAAGCTTTAGAAGGCACCCTCCCTCCCCTCCCCTGCCATTGCTTTCCACCACCTTCCTCACCCCCAACTCCAGTTTGATGGCATCTTTTCTTGCTAATGGTACTTTGACTTGCCTTTTATACAGCGCTAAGCCACAGAGAGACAAGAATACTCTCTCCTTATTTTATCAGGTGCTTTTGTTGTTCCCAAGCTGTTTTGTAACTGTGTGTATTTTCTGATTTGGCTCCAAGCTGGGAAAGGGGTTGATATTCAAGGAGAGGCTGGACACCACCATGTCGGGTCAATTGGTCTTTAAAAGAAGTAAGCTGCCACTGCCCACATGCCGAAGCTCAAAAGTGGAGCTCAGTGAGGAGCTGGGCCCCAACAGGCCAATCAATTTCAATTAAGGAGATTAAAAGTCTTGAGCACACAGAAAGCTGGCCACGTGTTTCTGAATGCCCTGGCCTTCAGCATCCTGAAGCAGGCAGTGGACTCCAGAAGCAGTGAGCTTTGTCTTTTGGGTCAATGTCCAGGAGGCTGTCAGGAAAGAACACAAAAGGAAAAATGGCTGTTTGTCCAGGGGGACTTACTGGCAGTTTGGGGCAGGATCTTTACTTTGTACCGGGTGAGCTGCTCAATATATAGTACAGTAAACATCACTGAGAGTGACTGCAGACCTAAGCTACCATGCCAGCCAACCCAAATCCAATCCAAACAAGACCAACGTCTATGTAGGTACTAGTGGATAGACCTACACTAGGTCTGCACAGTCTTGCCCCTGAGGGGCTCTCTGGAGGGCAAGGAGACCACTGTGCTTCCTGGGAGAAGCAAGTCTCCTGGTTGGACCCTCCCTATCCTGGGCATGGCAGAAGCGCTACAAACTGGGTTCTAGGTCTCTGTTCTCTAACTGCCTGGGCTTTCTTGATGTGTAGACTGTAATAGGGTAAGGGCAGGGCAAGGATTACTGGGAGGGACAGGCAGGGAGCCAGGGAGAGATAAAATCCAGGTAGAGGAGAGGGACTTTGTCATCATAGATTGAACCTATTTCTGTCTCTGGTCTCTGAGTCTTACAGGCCCTGCACTGGCCCTATGGCAGGATGTAGTTAACATTCCTCCTCCCCCTTCACTTCCTCCACTCTCTTTCACATATATTTTAAATTTATTCCTTGAGGATTTTATGCATGCATGCAATGTATTTCAATCATATTTACCCCCACTGT
This sequence comes from Chionomys nivalis, assembly GCF_950005125.1. Lineage (NCBI taxonomy): Eukaryota > Metazoa > Chordata > Mammalia > Rodentia > Cricetidae > Chionomys > Chionomys nivalis. The sequence continues at coordinate 20,562,267 of NC_080098.1, read as the reverse complement.
TCCCCTCCAGCTCCTCCCAGACCCCCCCAGTTTCCCTCAACTTTATGTACTATCTCTCTCTTTTAAAATAATCAGTCTAATCAGTGCTGCCTATACACACATGAGGACAGGAGCAGGCACTGGGGCATAGTCAGCCCACCAGAGACCGCATCCCTAAAGAAAACCAACTCGCTCTGCCCCAGCCGCCATCAGCTGTCAATAGCTCCTCGGCTGGGGAGGGAGCTTGTGTCCCTGCGTCCATATGGGCTGGCTTGAACTTGTACAGGTCCTGCGCAGGCAGTCTCAGCTGCCATGCGTGCAGAGTGCAATAGTCTCGTCACGTTCAGAAGACACTGTCTCCAGCACTACCTGACCTCTGGCTCCACAGTCTTTCTGTTCCTTCGTCCTTCATATCCCAGAGCCTTGGGTAGAGGAGGTGCAATAGAGATGTCCCATTTAAGCCCGAGCACCCCACAGTGTGTTTGTGTGTGTGTGTGCCCGCGCGCACGTGCATGCATGTGTGTGTGTACGTGTGTATGTGTGTATGCATGCATGTGTATGAGTGTGTGCATGCGTGCATGCGTGTGTGCTTATGTGTGTGCGTGCATGTGAGCACCTGCGTGTATGTGTGTGCATGCATGCGTGCATGTGTGTACATGTGTGCGTGTATGTTTGTGTGTGTGTATGTGTGCTCAAAGGAGAGTTGTGCTCAAGTGCCCTAGTGGCGACTGCATTTAAGATTTTGGTAATTTCTTGAATTTCCTGGTGCAATGGGTCTCTAAGGGCCATGTGGCTCATAGCCTAACACTTTCGGGGCTCATGGCTCAGTTCTCTAGGCCACTCCCACTCTCACTCCTACTTTCTTTTTCTTAATAAGCTGTCTACATTCCTATTTCTAACTCTGTGTCCCTAGTCCAATTCTTTGCCGTGGGACACAAGAACCTGGACCGAATACTTCAGCAGGGCCTGGGGCTAAGATCTGTTCTTCCTTTTTTTTTTTTTTTTTTTTTTTTTTTTTTTAAAGAATTTATGGGAGTGGCCAACCAATGACTGGTCCAACTTGAGACACATCCCATAAGAGGGAGCCCCTTTCCTGACACTGTCTGAAGGGCCAGGAACCAGAGACTGGACATCCCAGAGACCTAGGGTAGACCCAGACATGACTGGTGGGAGGCACAGGATAGTCACTGAAATGATTCCTAATGATCCTCCGTTGTACTTGTAGACCACAGCCTGACATGATCATCAGAGAAGCTTCATCTAGCAACCGGTGGGAGCAGATGCAGAGACACACAGTCAAACATTAGTCAGAGAATCCACAGAAGAAGAGGGAGGAAGGATTGTAGTTCACAGAACCAGTTAACCATGGTCTGAACTGACAGGCTACATGGTACTGACGTAGGCCCTCTGCATATATGTCATGGTTGTAGCTTGGTGTTCTTGTGGGACTCCTAACAGTGAGAGCTGTCTGACTCTTGTTTGCTTTTGGGACCCTTTTCCCCCTACTGGGTTGCCTCATCCAGTCTTACTATGAGGCAATGTGCCTAATCTCATTTCAACTTGATAGGCCACGTTTGGTTGATATCCCTGAGAGACCTGCCCTTTTCTGAAGGGACATGAATGGGGAGTGGATCTGGGAAAGAGGAGAGGTGGAAGGAGGGGAGGAGGGAAGTTAATTAGTTGGGATGTAATATATGAAAGAATAATAATAAAAATATAAAAGAATTCCTCACAACTAATTTTTTGATGTGAAGGTTGCCCATCTAGAGCCAGTATCTCTTTTACACAGATAGATCACTAGTAAGAATAGTAAAATAGCAATTAATTGTGATTAAGACCTAAGTGTGTATGGCCTTCGGATATGGCCTTCCTTCCCAGCACTAACCTGTGATTCACTAAGAATCTCACAAGAAACCTCATTTACAGTGAAAGACATCGCTTAACCCAGTTGTGCAAACCTTATGACCCTGAATTATCTCATCAGATCCCAATATAAATCCAAGGCACCCCTGCAGCGGCTCTACAATCTCATTTATTGACAAGGAGGGCAGAGAAGAAGGGAGACAAATTTCTCAGAGAGAACTCTTTGAGATGTGACTTGAGGGTCACCGAAACCATAGGGCATCACTCTCCTTTGCGAAGCCCACATCCACATTTTTCCCTAAGTGCTTTCCTACTAACCCCACAAGTTTAAAACAACAACAACCACTCTTCCTACTGAACCCTAACTGTGACTTTGCTGTGAAGTCAAGACTCCTACCTTCCCCTGAGTGGAGGTCTCTGAAGAGTCCTCCCAGGATGCTGCACGTGTCCCTGACCCACACCCCAGTGCTCATGCCCTCAGTTACCAAATGTCCCCAAAGAGTGTCACCCCCATTCCCTTCCTTCTCCAGGATATCCTGTCGATAGGAAAGCAACCAATAGATAAGCAGCAGAGAGAATTTAGAGCCCCATTGGGAAAGCGGGTTCCGGAAGAGAAGAGGCAAATCATGGCTTGAGCCTGTCCTTCGTCTAGAAAGCCAGTGCTTGTCCTTGGTCCCTCCGGTCAGCAAATCTCACGGCATCTGCTTACATCCCAGTTCCTGAACTTCCCTGCTTCCTGTGGCTCTCTCTTCTCCAAAGGCACTTCCTCCTTCCTGTCCTTCGGGCCCAAGGAGACCTGGCTTCAAGGCTGACTCAGTCCCTGCTCCTCCAGTCTCTTTGACTCCGTTCCTGTCCAGCCACTCACACGTCAGCCACATGTAGTCACAGTTACCGAGGTGTAGACCGAATCCTCACAGGAAGATTCTCCTGGCCCTTAGACAGGAGCTAGCAGCACCCACAGCTCAGTCCTTTCCATAGCTGGGAGCCAATGTTAAAGCAGATTTGGTTTCTGGTAAGGGTTCTGTAATGAGACCTGGTATGCTCTTGAGGAAGAGACCTGGTCAGTCGTCTTCATCAGCTTAGACCATGAATCCCAATATGGATAAGTTCAACAGAGCCGCCATATACAGGCTGCCCATGTGTGCGTTAGCATTGCCAGGGCATACATTTCATTCATTTTATTTTCATTGATGACTTCTTTTGGGTGTGCCCTCACTTGGTGGAAGGTCTCTGGGCCATGTTCTAATAGACAACCAAGTGTATTCCTGAAAGTTGCACTCTAAAGACCTAGTCACCTCCCAGAGGCCTCACCTCCTAAGAACATTACCTTTGGAACTGGGTTTTCAACATAGGGATCTGAGGAAACAGACATTCTGAGGCAGGATAGAAAGATGGGGATAATGATGAGGATGTGGAAAGAGAGAGGAACCCAGGACCCTAATCAGCTTCTCACCATCCAGGGATCAAGGATTCTAACACAATGAACCTTTATTTATGGCCTTACTCTCTCCCCAAATGAATACCTGTGCTTCTCTAGGAATCTTATCAGAAACCCCATTTACAGTAAAAATATATACCCTAACCCTCTTGTACAACCCCAGTGGTTCCTGGCTTTTTTTTTTTTTAAATCAGACTGTAATTCCATCCATAAAGCATCCCCAGGGGCACCCTGTAATCCCAATGACCAAAAAGGTTGGAGAAAGGGAGCCTGTGTCTCCCTTGTTTGTAAAGTGTGGACTTTGCTTGAGCAGGCAGTTTGTTATATGAAGCCCAGGGTGGGGAAGGGAAGGCCTTCCAGGCTTTCTCTGCCAACTGATTTCCTTTATATCTTGATGTCCCTGTCCCCAGTCCCTATCGTCCTGCCACTACTGCTATAGGAACTATTGAGATTGCTAAAAACAGAGTTGAAATGTTTCTAGAAGGAATCTTGGCCTCATGATGGGAACAAAGATGTCAGAGGGAAGGGACTCTGAATCCTTAGCCCCTCCTTCCTTCTTCCTGATGTAAAAACCTGTTGGAGTGGCTGACGTATAAGCAAGGCCATAGCATGGTGGCCCTGAAGCTATGCTGTGCTCTGGGGTATGTGTAGGCTCAGTGCCATGTGTAGGCAGCCTGTTTTCTGAGAATTGGCTTCATCCTACCATAAACTCAGGCCAGTTTTGACCAGGATTTGAGGGAAGAAATAACTGCCAGGGGAGACCACAGTAGCTAAGGAGGCTCTGCCATAGCCTAGTCTATGGTTTAGAAGCAGAGCCAATGTCAGCAAGTGATTTACACTGATTTAACAGAATGCCACGGCCCGGACATCTTTCATAGTGCTGGAAGGCGTTATTGGCAAGAAGAAGCCTCAGTGGTCTTACCCAGAACTGGAACCTGCTACAGTAACTGATCTGCCAGACGAGATATACCCATGAGTACAATAGTGGCATGGTTGTTATGGGGGTAACCAGCTACTTTCTGATTGGATTTGAGTCCTGCTGCACAGGAAGGAGCTCATGCCTCGCACTGTAAACCTGGTCAAACGTCCATGCTGGGAAGGTCATAGGCCTGAGGAGGAACTTACAACCATTGCTTTGCTAAATGACCACGTTATCAAACCAGCTTCTAAATAATTTTGTGTGTCCCAATCAATGTATTTGTTCTGCTCTCAATATTGGTAAGAGAAGCTTCCTTTTACAGGGGGCAGCAGTTCATGCAGAGACTCACAACTGGTTAAAGTGCTAAGAACAAGCGACAGTGAGCACTTGGTCCTAAATGAGACATCTGTATCAAGTCCTCACCCCCTACCCTCAGAGCCCAGGGAAGATTTCAGAACAGGAACCAGAGAGAATGTAAGATGTGGAGGATGAGGGCAAGTATTGTGAAGGGTGAACTTCTGGGCAGCACATGGCCATTACACTCCCATGCCCACTGCAGAAGCCCTGGTTACCTGCATAAGCCCTGCAGCAAGACCAAGCCAGTCAAAGGCTAGCTTGGATGGGGGAGGAGCCCTATCCCTTTCTGAGCAGTTATTGGCAGTGGATAGCTGCTGGTGGAAGGGGAGTCACTCTTCTTCGGTACGTGGCCACTGGCAGGTTGCCCATGCTCCAGGGATGTCCTACACCCATATGCAAATGGGTAGCAGTGATTGTGCCCAGTGGCTTATAAAGAGATAAAATAAAAGGACATGATGTTGTTAGAGGGGTGTTGGGTAGGCTCAAGGGGAGCTGGAGGGGAAAGAGGGTGGATATTGCAAAAAAATACAGTGTATGTATATATGAAACTCTCAAAAAATGAATAAAAATGATATATTTTAAAATCTTCTCAACTGGACATATCTTTGGGATTAGAATTAGATTAGTGTCTCTCCTAATAACCTCATTTAATTTAATTACTCTCAAGCATCCTAACTCCAAAATTTATGTTTTGAGGTCCTGGGTGGATGGAAATGTAACCGTATACATTCTTGAGGCCGGGAAGGGAATAACTTATCTTGTCTCAGTTTTTTCAGCATAAAATTAGGAGATACCCTGTGCTGTTTTAGATTCCCTTATACTTTTTTTTAAAAAAATTAAATTAATTTATTTCTTTCACGTTCTGACTGCAGCTTCTCCTCCCTCCTCTTTTCCCATTCCCTCCACCCCTCCCCTCGTCCACACCTTCTGTTTCTGTTCAGAAAGGGGCAGGACTCGCATGGGTATCAACAAAGCCTGGCATATCAAGTTGCAGTAAGACTAAGCACCTCTCCTTGTATTAAGAATGTGTAAGGTAACCCAGTATGAGAAATAGGATCCTAGAAGCTAGTCAAAGCTTTAGGGGCAGCTCCTGCTCCCTCTTCTTAAACATAAGCCCACACTGGGAATTTGGCTGGGCAAAGGTGCTTGCTGTGCAGGCCTGACGCCTCGAGTTAAATCCTTGGATGTGGTGGCAGACATCCCTAACACCAGCACCATCTCAGGAAAGGTGAGCTGGAGACAGAAGAGCGGATGGGATGTCCATGAGCTGTACTCATACCAACAAGAGAGACCGCCTAAAGAACAAGGTGGGCCAGTCCCCGAAGGTTGCCTTGACTTCTGTGTGCCTGCTGGGTCACAGGTACACCTGCACTCAGAGAAACATCATAGACATACTCACATACACCTATCATGCACCCCCCCCCCCCGCCAAAGCAAGTGAAGGTTCATCCTAGATATGGGTCGGCCTTTCCAGTACTGTTGGCTATGGGGCTTGAGGCGTGCCATGCAGCCTTTCCAGGTGAAAGCTTACATACAAACCACAGCTAATAAAAATAACTCCGATTTGTCTCCCAGAGTGCTCCAAGCGTTGAGTGATGGCTGTAGCCTGACGCCTCACAAAACCAAACAAATTAGCCCTGAGGGCGGACAACTGAGGTCAGCAAATAGCAATAACAGCAAAACAAGGTTTCAGATCAAGAGGGCCAGCTGCCACTCCTTTATCACCATGCTACCGGGTGGACCCAGCGCGAGGAAAAGTACACCATTAATTCTCTTCGAGGACTAACGAAAGGCTCGATTCAGATCTCACTCCTCCCCCTCTTCACCCTTTCCCCACGGCTCCTCCACAGGAGCTAGGACTGACCAGCCACCAGCAGAAGTGGATCACTGTCCTTTGAAATCACCGAAGCAGGCGTGTTCTAAAACACATGTGATATCATGTTTATGGCAACAAGAGCAGACAACGGTGGCAATAGAAACACTTCATGTTTTCTCTGGGGAAAAAGGACTATTTGAGGAGAAAAAAACCTATCTAAACAATTGCAAGCACATCTTACTTCATATTTATTTGATTGATCTGTCTGTGGCTAATCAGAATCAGAACTGGCTTCCATTGGCAGCTATGAGCCAATAAAAAAAAAAAATCCAGGAGAGAAAATAAATATCACAGCTCAAAGAAACAGGGTGTTCATTTTTTTTTAAAAAAAAGCATTGAATCAAGTTCCACGCTGCTGAGTTAATTTATTTATACACACGCTATGAATTTTGCGCCCACGGAATCTGTTAGCATTAGACCATGATAAATTGCACCTGTCTTAGTTGTGAGAAACCATCTTAAGATTTCCACTCCTCTCCGTCAGTGGGGCTGTGCGGAGGACGTCAATGAGCCTCGCCGAAACTGTTCTTCAGGTGTGTGACAGAAAGGAGGGCCTGGATTTTCTGTGCTGGAGCGGATGGTTAAGGATTTCAGCCTTATACTTGTAAGTTGACTCAGCAGGTAAAGGCGCTTGTCGTGTAAACCTGACAACCTAAGTTCGATCCCCCGAAGCCTTGAGAAATGGAAAGCGTGAACCTCCCTGACCTCCACACACATGCTGTGGCATGCACCCCTGCAGCATCTCTCTCTCTCTCTCTCTCTCTCTCTCTCTCTCTCTCTCTCTCTCTCTCTCTCTCTCTCACACACACACACACACACACACACACACACACACGAAATTAAAAGGAAAATTGGCATTTAAGCCTTGGGACAGTTTTATAACACTTGCCAAGTCATTCTCTGCTCCTCATTTTCTTCACGGGTCCCAGACTCAGGGGCCTTTATGAATTTGAGATGGCGCTAATGCTAGAAGCTCTGTACGAGCCCTCCCAGAGCTGAGAGTCCATCAATCGGCAGCTTCGATACCAACATCGTTTCAAGAGGATCTTCGTCTATTTATATCTTATCTATAAATTCGTTTTACAGAAAACAAAAAGGTCAGACCTCCTGAGTGTGTGCTTTGTTCTAAGCAGGGCTGACTGAAGGGGAGGAGCAGGGATGGATAGGAAAACTTGTAGTGGTTTTAGCATTTTCTGTCTCCCTGTAAGACTTGAGTATCTGGCTCAATGTTGTATGAATTCCAAGATGAGCCAATTGACCTATCTGAAACAAATTACTAGTGCCCATTTCTTCCCAAACTCAGCAATGATAATTGTCAGCATCACAGTTATCATTTTATCTACATTGCTGAAACAGTATAGCAGAGAAAATGGAGGTTATACCACTGACCATTTCTCGAGAGGAAGGAATTTCTGAGGGTGGCAATTGCGGTGGACTGCATCCTGGTGCGTGTCCCCGTCTCACAGTTCATATGTTGAATATTGGCCCCAGATGATAACAGGAGGTGAGGCTCCTAGGAGAGGTCTGGAATGGGACCAGTGTCCCCTTAAGAGACAGGTGGACCTGCCTGTCTTTCTCTGATCACTGCTGAGGACAGACTAGAAAATGGCCATCTGGAAAACCGTGAGGAGGTTCCTTCCCGCGCTCAACATGGTTGGTACCCTGACCCTGGAGTTCCACTCTAGGACTCTGAGCAATCAACATTGGTTAAGCCACCCAACTTAACTTCACCCAACTTGGTGAAGAGACCAAGACAGTGGTTGTTTAAAAACAGGGAGACTCCGAGTCCTTCTGATCAGGCGCTTACGTGCTGTGATATTTACATCTAAGTGATCTTGAATGAGGAGGGGGGCATTCCCACTCCTGTTGTCTCCATAGATGAGGACTCCACATTTGACACAGTGCTCAGCAAATGGGCAAGCCAGGCAAGCTGATATGCAGAAGCTGGAATGCCAGGGGAGAGGTCGTCACATTCCACTACCCTCTAGGCTGGGCCGTGTTCCTTCCCTTCCCAGTGGTTTTCTTTGTGATTGGCCAAACTAATCCACTCCTTTAGTCTAACAGAGCACTTTCGGTGCCCGTGCTATATACCCTGTGTGATGTTACATGCTATTTCATGAACACCTGTAACTCTGTGTGTGTGTGCGCGCGCACACACACACGTGTGCAAACCAGAGGTTGACTTCAGATGTCTTCATTGGTTGCTCATCACTTTATTTTTTGAGTCAAGGCTTCTCTCTGAACCTGGAGCTCATTGGTTCATCTAGGCTGGCTGGCTAGCCAATGAGCTCCAGGAATCTGTCTGTCTTCCCCACTCCCCTAGCACTTTGGATGTGCAGTAGGACACCTGGCTTATGGAGTAGGGGCTGGAGCCCTGAGCTTAGGTCTTCGTGATTATGAGGCAGGCACTTCACCATCACAGCCATCTCCCCTGCCCCAGCACCTGCAATTTAAATGGAGGTGACCCCCATGTCTGTGTTTCTGTCTTCCCCTCCACTCCAGATACTATCCCTGTATCCAGTGCCTCCTGGCACCTCCCTCCCTCTTGGCTTAACCACTTGCATTGCATGGTGAGCACCAAGCCATTATAGCAACGCCACATCCCAGTGCAGGGAGACAGGATGGCTTTTGGATGCTGACACAGGAGTTTATGTCCTAATTGAGGCTGTCTCACTCAAGTCAGGGTTCCTGAGAGTCATGGAGACCTACTCTGGCTATCTTAGATATAAAGGGATAATATGGAGGAAAATGGAATATAGCTCACAACAACAGAGTCGGCTGGAAAGGAGGACACTCAGAGAAAGCCACAGGAAGGCGGGACCTGAGGCAAGGCTCATCAGAATCTCAGTACTTGTGAGGGCAGTGCAGAACTGCACAGAGAAGCGGTCAGAAGGGAACTACCCCTGGTGAGAACAGAGCAGGTCCCTGGTCTCAGGTGCTACAATCATGCACCTCATGCTTTTTCTTTTTCTTGCATTGCTCTCCAAACCCCAAAGGCCCTTGTGCCATTGCTTTCTGACCGATGTGTCAGATGCCTTCGCGGTTCCCATGGCTTTCTTCTCACTTTGCCGCTAGCACATTTTTTTATAAGGCCTGGTCTCCACTTCCCTTTCAAGCTGCAGAGGATCTCCTCTTCCTGCTGCACCGCAGGCTGCTTGCTCTTCCTTCAAGGTAGAACATTAGCTTCCAGAGTCCCAAGAATGGCTTAAATGTGCATATCATTGGAGCAACAAGGACCTGAAAGACAGAGTTTTCACTTGAGCTTGTCTGATGTCTGAGAAGCCTGGACTGTGAGAGTTTCAAGGTATTTGGGGGGCTTCATAACAGTATCCAAGCACCAAGAATACCTTTTCCCAGATCTGTGCACCACCCGATAGTCTATTATTCTATTTTTCATTTTAAAGAAGCACACACGCATTTCTTTAAAAATATAAAGCATATAGGGGCTGGGGAAATGATTGCATGGGTCAGATGCTTGCTGTAAAAGCAGGGGGACTCAAGTTCAAATCCCTGGGACACATGTAAAAGCTGGGATGTCTAAGCATGCCTGTACCTCATTGAGGTATGGAGACAGGCAGATCCTGGGAGCTCGCTGGACAGTCAGACTACCAGAAACTGCAAGTTTTGAGTTGAGTGAGGGACCCTGTCTCAAAAATAAGGTGGAGAGCTGATGTAGGTGGGTCTTCTTTCTATGTGTTGCTTTCATTGGCTAATTAATAAAGAAACTGCTTGGTCTGATAGGTCAGAACATAGGTGGGTGGAGTAGACAGAACAGAATGCTGGGAAGAAGGCAATGAGGCAGATACCATGATTCTTCAATCCTAGACGGATGTAGGCTAGAATCTTTCCCGGTAAGCCACCACCTCATGGTGCTATACAGTTTATTAGAAATGGGTTAATCAAGATGTGAGAATTAGCCAATAAGAGGCTAGAACTAATGGGCGAGGCAGTGTTTAAAAGAATACAATTTATTTGTGTGTTGTTGTTTCGGGTATAAAGCTAGCTGTGCGGGAACCGGATGAGACAAAAAGCAGGCCTGCTCGCCTCTTCACTACAGAGAGCATTAGAAGAAGACACCCACTGACCTCCTCTAGCTGCCAGATCTGCACACACACACACACACACCCCTACAGGTACCTGCACTTACATGTGCATATCCCTATACAGAGACACATATACACATGATTAAAAATAAAATAAATCTTTAAAATTTGAGTTAATTTTATCATTAAAATTTGTATTCCTCTTTTTGTGTTTGCTCATATGTATCTTTGTGTGCCATGTGCACGTCTGGTGCCCATGGAAGTCAGAAGAGGGCATCAGATCTCTTGGAATTGTAGTTACAGACTGTTATGAGCTGTCATGTGGGTACCTGGAATTGAACTTGGGTCCTCTGCAAGGGCAGCAAGTGCCCTTAACCACGGAGCCATTCTCCATCCTTGACATTACCATTTAATTATTTTATTTTTGAGACGTGGTTTTATTATATTGCTCAGGTTGGTATTGAAAGTGACCCTCCTGTCTCAGCTTCCCATGCCGTAGGATTACAGGTGTGTGCCAGTCTGTCTAGCTAATTATACTTTTTTTTGGCTTATTAACCATTTGATTTATGAGTTGAATATATATATATATATGTATATTTAAGTTTTCATTACAAATTTTATCTTGCAAATATTTTTCTCATTTTATAATTTACTATTTAATTTGGCAAACTTTTTAATACATGACTTAAAACTAGTACTGAAAAAATGAATTAACTTTTACTTGGTAATTTCTATTATGTCATGTTTTCAAATCCTCCCCTTCACTTGTAGAAATATTCATTCTGACATTTTAAACATAATCTTATGGCTTTTACTTAAATTCTTGAAACATTTGGGATAAACTGACACAATGGGAGAAGAACTTGACGTTATTATATTTCCAATAGTCTTTTAGAGAGATAATTAAGACATCATGAGACTTAGGCTCTTACAGCTTCAATTTAGTGTTCTAGAGATACTTCCAGTGCAATGATCACTGTTATTTAATTTCAGACATCTTCGTCCTCCCCAAAGGCAATCCTGTGGCCACCAGTAGCAGTACCCAGAGTTGCTTCTTCTTTCAGCTCTAGGCAACCTCAGATGCTATGTGCCTCTCTGGACTCGTCTGTCCTGGTGACTTTAGATATTTGCGCTTACACAGTGTGTGGTTTTACGTGTCTGGTTGTTTAAACTTAACATTGTGTTCTCAGGGTTCATCTGTGTTAGCATGATCATCACTTCATTGCTTTTCATCATCAAATTAATGTTCAAAGGCAGGGATATACACTTGGTGTCATTTTCACCAAAGGACAGGCATTTGAATTGTTTCCAGTTTTCAGCTTTTGTGGAACATCTCAGTTAGGATTCCTATTGCTGTGATGAACACCTTGACCAAAGCAACTTGGGGAGAGAAGGGTTTATTCAACTTATGCTTCAACATCACTGTTCATCATCAAAAGAAGTCAGGACAGGAACTCAAGCAGGGCAGAAACCTGGGGGCAGGAGCTGATCCAGAGGCCATGGAGGGGTGCTGCTTATTGGCTTGCTCCTCATGATTTGCTCAGCCTTCTTCTTTCTTATAGAACTCAGGACTACTTGACTAGAGGTAGCATCACCTACTATGGGCTGGATTCTCCTAATCAAGCACTAATTAAGAAAAATGCCCTACAGGCTTGGGAACAGCGGGATCTCGTGGAGGCATTTCCTCAGCTGAGGCTCCTTTCTCTCTGAGGACTCTGGCTTGTGTCAAGTTGACATAAAAGTAGCCAGTACAGTGAATAATGTTGCCAAACACATCTGGGCTCAGGTCTCTGTGTGGCCATATGTTTACATTCTCTTGCATAGATAACTAATGTTGGATTATATGGTTACTAAGTGTTTGAGAAACTTGAAAATGTTTCCCAATGCTTTTACCTCTTTAACCTACTCCACAGCAGTTTCAGAGGAGGGGTCCAGTTTCTCCAGTCTTACTAATGCTTGTTAATTTCATCTTGCTGATTATAAACAACCCAATCATTGTGAAGAAGGAGCTCATTGTGATTTTGGCTTCCATTTCTCTGATGACCTATAATGGTGAGCATCTCTTCACATATTTATTGGCCAGCTTTCCCCCTGTACAGCTCTTCTGGGGAAGACTATTCAAAAATCTCGCCCATTTTAAATTAGTTGTTTTTTTTTTTAATTTTTGAGTTGCAAAAGTTATTTGCATAGTCTGAATACAAGGCTTTTCTATGACATGATTTGCAAATATATTCCTCCATTTTGTGAGTTTTTTCTGTTGCAGAGTATTTATTTATACTCTGAAGATGTGTCTTTGCCAAGGCGCCCTCTGATAGGTTTAATAAAGATCTGAATGAGCAATAGCTAGGCAGGAAGAGGGTAGGTGGGACTTCCGGAGATGGAGAGGACTCTGGAAAGAAGAAAGGCAGAGTTGCCAGCCAGATACTGAGAGGAGACAGGAGGTGCAAGATGGAAAAGAGGTAACACCCTGTAGCAAAACATAGATTAAAAACATGGGTTAATTTAAGTTATGAGAGCTAGTTGAGGCAAGCCTAAGCTAAAGGTCAAGCTTTCATAATTAATACTAAGTCTGCAGGCCATTGCTTGCAGACTGGTGGTCCACAGATAGTCAGACAAAAAAGCTTGCTGCATTTTTCCCTTTTTTTTTTGCATATCTGCACAAGTATGATATAAATGTCTGTTTTTTTTTTAAAAAAGATTTATTTATTTATTATGTATACAACATTCCTTCCATGTATGCTTGTATACCAGAAGAGGGCACCAGATCTCATTATAGAAGGCTGTGAGCCACCATGTGGTTGCTGGGAATTGAACTCAGGACCTCTGGAAGAGCAGTCAGTGCTCTTAACCTCTGAGCCATCTCTCCAGCCCCATAAATGTCTGTTTATGTATGCTCACATGTATTTGTTGTGTTTATACTCATAGAGATGATAAGCTGACATCAAATATCTACTTCAGTTGGGCCCCAAGGGACTTACTTATTGAGGCAGGACTCTTGCAGAACCTGCAGTTTGCCAATTTGGTTACCTCTCACCAGCCAGCTTGCCCCAGAACTCAACAATGGCAGCCTCCCAGTGGCTGGCTGAGGTTATGGTCAGGCCACCACACATGCCTGGCTTTCAGGTGACTTCTGAGGAACTTCAACCCTCACACCTACACAAGTGCTTTAACCCACCGAGCCCTCTCCCCACCCCATCCTGTGAGTTTTCTTTCAGGTTCTTGATATTCTCCATAGCATTTGTTCCTATGATGTCCGACTTACTTATTTGTTCTTTGCCATTTGTGATTTTGGCATCATATGTAAGCAACTGTTACTTGACCCCCAAAGCATGAATATATATGTCTATATTTTTCTCCAAGGGCTTTATAGTTTTAACTTTTTTATTTTGAGTTTGTCTTTTATGTGTTTAACCTTATTTTTCACAAATGACTTTGTCAGTTAAACTCAACACTATTCTCTTCCCACCAGTTAAAATGACATTGGTGACATAAATAATATTCCAGGTAGTAACTCTTCTTGTGTTACCAGAACCACCCAGTTTGAGGCAGTGTGCCTTTGGTGCTTGGTGTAGCCCTCTGATCAAATTCTGGCCCAGGAGTTGTAAGCCCAGGTGAAACCTACGAGCTTTAGAGAGAGATTTTCACAAAGCAGTCGCTTCCTCTTTGCAAACCTTTCTCTCTTCTCAAAGGCATGGGAGGTGGCCTCGAGGATGCGCACATAGGTATCTCTAAAAGGGTGACAGAGAAACAAAATGGGCCAAACTGTGTTTCTGGATGACCGTCGGGGACCAGAAAGGTACTGACTACCACATCCAGCATTGGGCTGTTACAAGTCAGAGAGGAAAACCTGTCTCAGTAATGCTACATTTTTCTAGGGTTGGGGCTTCGTGATAGCAGCTTACACGTCGTGCCGATTGTTGTGGCCCCTTTAGTGTGTGTTTATATGGAATAGGTTTGGTCTTTTGTCTGTGTGTGTGTGTGTGCGCTTGCACACGTTTAAGCCTGAGGACAGATGTTTTCTCAGATGCTGTCTTACCTTGTTTGAGACAAGGTTTTGCACTGGCCTGGGGCTCGTCACATGGGTGAGGCTAAGGATCATCCTCATCCTGTCTCTGCCTCCCAGGGCTAGGATTACAAGCACACATCATCCTGCTCAGTTTGTTAAATTAATTTTTGTTGTTGTTGTTAAACATGAGTCCTGGGGGTAAAACCCAGGCCTTCCTGCTTTTATAGGAACACTGTAATGACTGAGTCACCTTCCCAGTCAATGTCTGTCTATTTTTATACGGCAACCGAAGTTTCTGTTTCAGTAGGTTTACAAACTGGCTAACTGAAGGTAGTGGAAATCTCTCACAGTCTTAAAATTCATTTGGCTCTTCGCCTGCATAAGTCAATAGTTTTTCAGACTAATTTTGTCTACTCTACAATCCTCTGCTTTCTGTTCCCAGAGTTTTTCAGATTTCATTGTCTAAAACTCTGTATTATCACAAGAGGTAGCTGTAATGGCACAACCATGGTGTGTGTTACAGTCTGCAGCCCATATACAGGAGTCAGTCCATGTGTTACAGTCCGCAGCCCATATACAGGAGTCAGTCCGTGTGTTACAGTCCGCAGCCCATATACAGGAGTCAGTCCGTGTGTTACAGTCCGCAGCCCATATACAGGAGTCAGTCCGACATTTATAGTATGGTCACACTCAAGACTGGCCAGCCGGTTCCCCTGGAGGAAGGCACAGGACCTGCCTCAGAAACTGACATTAACGGGGTAGGGGGACAAACCTGGACAGTGCACACATACCTCTTGACCACTACTCTACTTCTCTATGAAGCAGAGCCAAAGCTTTCACAATTGCTGGTCCATTTCACAGGGGGCATGGGGAAGGGCAGGAAAGGAGGGAGTGGGTGTGGTCACATGAGGCGAAGAGCTTCCCCATCAGGATGATGTGGTGTGACTGTTCACAACCAGGGTGGGGCGGGGCCAGTCCAGCGCTCCTTAATTGCATGACTTCTGATTTTCCTTACCAGGTGGTTAGAATACACTGCCTTGGGATGATATTTAATTTGCTCTGACACCGGGTGAGTGCCCTCTATTATAACAGCCTCTTTCCCTCTCGTGCTAGGCTAGAGCAGAAAGCAGTTTTCCTAACAAAATATGCAATTGGCATCAGTCACTTAGTTGTAACAATTTAGGATGCTCCATTTCCCCCGTAAAATTGATTTTCACTTCATATTCACACCAAGGGCCCTCCACCGTTTTGAATCTGTCTCAACCCTGAGTAGGAGAGTTCACCTAGCAGGAAGGAGGAGAGCTGGTCAGAAGCCGTTCCACACCAGCCATCAGCTGCACCTCTGGAGGGGCAGTTAAAAGAAATGACCTGAAGTGTATTACTCTTAAATGTAGGCTGTAAACTTTAATTTTATCTGTCTGTATGGGTGTCTTGCCTGCATGCATGTCTGTGTACTGCTTGTACACCTGGTACCTGAGGAGGCTGGAAGTCAGATTAAAAGTTCAGCACTTGGTTTGATGAGAGGGGAACTGCTTTCATAATGGGCAGAACTGGGGTAGAGCTGGGATCGAGAATCTAGGCTTGGACCTCAGGGCAGTTTTCAGAGGTGGGGGTCACTGAGAGCTGATTATATCTCCACTGATGAGTTTACAGATGGATGTGCTGCTAGTCAGAGGCGGGCCTAGGTAGAAGACAAAGGTCACTGAGAGTATGGATGCCTTCTAAAAGTTCCCCTCCCTTTCCTGCTTCCTGGCTACTAGGAGGTGAGCAGCCATGTTCTGCTACATTCTCTCCCTCGATCTTCTGCATCAACACAAGCCACAACAATGTGGACTTTGTTAAGTGTCTGAAACCATGAGCTAAAATAATTTCCAAGTTGATTTATCGCAAGTATTTTGTCAAAGCAAGGAAAAGATGAGCAACGCACCAGGAGACACAGTCTGCTGTGGGCACGATGACAGAGTTGCAAGGGAGGTTCTTAGCCAGGTCACTCTTCCTGGGAAAGTTGACTACAAATGTTTTCAGAGGGCCAGACATCTTAATGGTCCCAAAGTTGAGCTCCCTGACATCATGAAGCCCAGATTCCAGCAGAACATTAATAACCACGTGCACACAAATGATTGCAGAGAGCATTAAGCATCCTGGGTAAAATCTGATTAGGTGGAGCTTGGTGGCTACTTGTGAGTAGATAGCCCTTGACACGATTAGCTATGAGATGAGCTGAGAGAAATGAATGGTGCTACAGATTGTAATTGCTTCTACTTTGGGACAAAGCTTTCAGGTTTAAAGTCCATCCTTTCTGGTAAAACTGTTTACGAAGACAAACAGGCCTGGAATGTAGCTGTTCCCCATAGGGATCTGCCGTTTGTCCCATCTGGTAACGTGGGACATTTTGAGTGAGTACTGAATAAGGGCATCTTTAAAAACTACTTTTTATTAATTCTGAGAATTTTGTACAGTGTTGTTTGACTATATTCACCCACCCCCTCAGATTTGTCCCTACCTTCCCATCCCCTCCCAACCCCCTGCCCCCTTTTAGATAACACACTGAGTCCATTTGTCTAGAATCTAGCCCATACTCACCGTCCTCTGAACCACTGCGACCCTGTGGTTTGTACAAAAGACACCTCAGCCAGTACCCCCTCCATCCTCCAAGCCCAGCCAGCACCCCCTCCATCCTCCAATCCCAGCCAGCACCCCCTCCATCCTCCAAGCCAAGCCAGCACCCCCTTAATCCTCCAAGCCAGCACCCCCTCCATCCTCCAAGCCCAGCCAGCACCCCCTCCATCCTCCAAGCCAAGCCAGCACCCCCTCCATCCTCCAAGCCCAGCCAGCACCCCCTCCATCCTCCAAGCCAAGCCAGCACCCCTTCCATCCTCCAAGCCCAGCCAGCACCCCCTCCATCCTCCCATCCCAGCCAGCACCCCCTCCATCCTCCAAACCCAGCCAGCACCCCCTCCATCCTCCAAACCCAGCCAGCACCCCCTCCATCCTCCAAACCCAGCCAGCACCCCCTCCATCCTCCAATCCCAGCCAGCACCCCCTCCATCCTCCAAGCCAAGCCAGCACCCCCTTAATCCTCCAAGCCAGCACCCCCTCCATCCTCCAAGCCCAGCCAGCACCCCCTCCATCCAAGCCAAGCCAGCACCCCCTCCATCCTCCAAGCCCAGCCAGCATCCCCTCCATCCTCCCATCCCAGCCAGCACCCCCTCCATCCTCCAAACCCAGCCAGCACCCCCTCCATCCTCCAAACCCAGCCAGCACCCCCCTCCATCCTCCAAACCCAGCCAGCACCCCCCTCCATCCTCCAATCCCAGCCAGCACCCCCTCCATCCTCCAACCCAAGCTTGCCACGTTTTGTTTTCTCCTTGTGCCTCATGTGACTGGGTTTGTCTTGTGTTCCTTTTCTCTCTCCATAGCTCTCCCCACAGTGGACTGATTCCTACTTCACTCAAATGGATCAAAGTAAGTTAGTAAGCAGGACCTTTATATAAACGGTCCCAGTGGCTGACCTGATGTCTTAATGTCCTGAGAGGGAAGGAAACAGGTACAGTTTGGTGCACCTCAACCTGGTTAGCTGGAAGCCATCACAGGGGCTGACCTCAGTGTGTTGGGCACACGGTGGAGCAGAATGCAGGTGCACCTGGGAAATAAGCTCCTGGAACCAGTCAATCATTTGCTAAGGCTGGGACAAGGGATGAAGACAACTGAACCCCTTGTTGGGCTTCCCCCTCTGGTAGATCCTCCTACTGTGGACACTCCCTGGTCACATCAGATGAGAAAGGCCATCCAGGCCTTGCCAGCCTAGGAGAGCAGAGCATCCCAGTGGCCCTGGGTACTAAGGCATCATATGGATCCTTCAACAAACACTTTCAGGGATGCAAGGAGCTCACAAAGGAGACGGTGTATGACAGGATGGGATGGCTTGTGGCAGGTTCCCGGCTTCAAATAGGAAGAAAAAGAGTGTGAAGATTTATGTTGACTGCAGATTTCCTTTTGCAAACAGCTCCTTCTGCGGCCTCCTTTTGTCTGGTCCAGCAGCATTCTTAAGCAACAGCTACTCCTTGAGCCACAAGGCTACCACTACAGTCCTGAAAGCTCAAACCCCTCATGTTTGAACAGATCCTGAAGTAAATCCCCAGTGGAGGCAGACTCCAGCCTGGGAGTGTCACAGGCTCTGAGCAGGGG
The DNA here is from genome assembly GCF_950005125.1 of Chionomys nivalis. Classification (NCBI taxonomy): domain Eukaryota; kingdom Metazoa; phylum Chordata; class Mammalia; order Rodentia; family Cricetidae; genus Chionomys; species Chionomys nivalis. The sequence goes on along the minus strand of NC_080098.1, from coordinate 20,543,598 downwards.
ATTGAATATGCACTTGGGACCACAGGGGGCTGGCACCAAGTGAGGCACAGCGCCCCACTGTGTTGAAAGGAGAGAACAGCACTGTAGGCCTCAGCGGCCACTTTACATCAGAAAAGATTGATTTGGCCTTCTGGTGTGTTGTTTCCATAGAAGCAGGGCTTAACCTTTTAAGTAAAGATTATAAGGCTCCCTAATTCATTTAAAATTAGGCTTTGAGCATCTCAGCACTTAATGCCCGCGTGTTTCTGTGGGACCTGTTGTAGCCATTGATCCACTGCTAGACAGAGCTGCGACTCCAGCGTCCACCAGACTCTCACTCTGCTAGAAATCCCTTTGCTTTATTTGTAAACATAATTTTCCACAGAGGCATAACTCCTGAGAAAAAGCATCAGAATATTCATAAATACCCCTTAATTAATGAACAGCACAGACTTCATGAACACAGAAGGCTGGGATGCAAGCAAGACACGTATGCATTCAATTAAAGTAATTTATTGTATTTTTCCAGAATGGACATAAAGGGCATCTTGGGAGTTGATATCACAACACAGTGTTACACACCATTTTCACAACTAGCTTTACATTGAATTCTTTTTAAAAGAACATAGTAATTTAAAAAATCTGAATATTTACATATTAATAAAACATATGTACACAAGAGATTGAGACACATCCATAGATATGGACCTTTTTTTTTTTTGCTAAGAAAGCCTATAAAAAGGGTTTCTGAACAAAGCCAAACAGTAGTCACAGTAAGTTAACACAAATACAATTTAAACTTACAAAATATGATTTCACTGTTGCAGTTCTGATCCGCCTTTCCACTTTGTGAATCCACGGTGCCTGTCTGCGAGCTGAAAGATCCCCACCCTCCTCAAGTATTGAAGACTCCAAGCTGCCGCCGAGGCTTGGAAGGAAGCGCTTTTGGAAGGTTTATAGTGTGTACTGAACAGGCCTGCAGTGTAAGTATATGGTCCCCCTGTACTAAAAACAAATCCGTCACCATTTAATACAGTGAAGGGCACTAATTCAGCCTTTCTGTTCCCTTGAGGAGGACTTCATCCTAGGAGGCAGAAGACTTTTTTTTTTCTCCAGGATCTGCTGCAATTAAACAAAAGCCCTGGCTTGTCTGCAGCTCACCAGAACACTCAGTAAAACAAAAGGATCAGGGCTGGCTGGCAACAGAACCGGCAACTGAAAGGGTCGATGGGGATAATTTCTAAGCCATCCGTAGTCTCCAAAGGAAGAGTCAGAAAGGTTCACATGTGAGATGTTGCTGTCTAGTTGCTAGACGACTCCACGAGCAACACCTAAGAGCACATGTGTCACATTCCAGGGATGTCACAGATCGCCTCACTGAGCGGCTGGTCTCAGTGGAGTACTGCCCTAGTCCTCCTGTCCTTAGCACTACATGTTCAGTAGGAAGTGACACGGTACACTGGATGTCCAGGTTCTACGTCCAGCTGGCCATGAAGAGAAACCCGATCCCAGGCAACCCCTTACCTACTTCTCAGTTCTCTCAGGCAGAGCAGAGGGCGAGGCGGTCCCAGCAGCACTAACTGTTGGCTCTAACACTAGGCAAAAGGCTAAGCTATTGTCATGGCAGTTTTTAATCCCTGGGGTTTGGTGCATTGACTCTTACTGTCTTTTTTATGACAATTTTTGGCCTTCTGTGTCAAGTGCCCAAGATTCAAGGCAATTTGCTTTACATGATAAATAAGGTTTGCCGCAAGGTTCTCTAAGTACGTTGATTTCAACGCATTATTTCATTAGTGAAACATGTGGAGGTAAAGCAATATCCGTACTGCAAAGATTTCTTTAAAATAAACCCAGATTTTTCTCATATCTAGTTTTACATAAAGTAGAAGGCAAGTGTATGAGGGACCAGATAAACTATAGGAGGAACATGAAAACAGGGTCAAAGCTACTCAGTTTAAACCATATTTAAAAGCTTGATGGCTCCTAAGCAGATGTCTGGTTGTGCTGAGTTAAGTTTTTTGTTACTGCATCATCATAAATTACGTAAAAGTGTTTTATTTCCTAAGAATTCATACATCATTTGTACTCCAGTTCAGAACGACTGTTTCAGGTCACTATGACTGAGGTCATAAATGACTTCACAGACCAGGTCAGAGCCATCCCATCTCCCAGAACTACCTTCCCTTCTCTAGGCTGAAGGGTTAGTTAGCGCTGCTACTTTGTAACTTCCGTCAGGCCTAGAGAGAGGTCTCCTCTGCATGCAGCTAAGCAATTTACAATAAAATAAATACGTTTAAGAAGACTGTGTATTCACACAGAGATTATGAATGAATAAAACCAGGACGAGAACTGCTTTTTTATGATGGGTCACACACGCTGGACTTTTGAACAGTAACAACTCTAAGCTTGATTTCTTTGAAGAAAATATGATGCCAGATTGGAGTTGTGATACTACATGTTACAAAGAAATGACTCAGACAGGACAAGCCACCACAGAACACCCACACTGCAGGAACCTCAACTGCTCCGGGAACCTTTGAGGAAACAGAAGAAGAGTATGCTAAAATGCAGGTCTAGGCAATGGAGCCTAAATCCGGGTCCTCCGCGGTCTCTCTCCTGGTGACAAATATATTACCTACAACAGAGACAAGACAATGAGGGAGGCTGTTTCTCCAAAGCATAGTTGTACATTTTATCACATGGCCAGGGTCAGGTAAGGACAAAGTCAACTGAAGGGTTTGTGGGTGGGGTACACACCTGTGCTGTTCTTTAAGTCACTAAGCATCAGTCTTAGTTTTGCTAAATGAATAATTCCAAGAATTAGGAATTTCTGGTGATTTTTTTAAAATGAGAAAGCCCATGAATATATATTACCATTAGTGATGTATTGTCCAGCAATAGAAAAACAGCTAAATATGATTTACCTGAAAACATTATTAACTCCAGAGGCTCCATCTTCAAACTGCAAAAAGGAACTACTTTGATTTGATTGTACACATTTTTTCTTTAAATGTCAACTGTTCCCAGATTCTGAGAGCAGTTCCTGATCGAATGCTCCCTCCACACCTATGCCATAGTGTGCAATAGATGCTTCTGTCCCTCACCCCTGTCTGAGGGCCGGACCTGTGCAGCAGACCAGGGATGGTGCTGAATGCTGCTCACACGGCTCACTGAACAGGTCGCACACCTCAGCAGGGTCTGGTGGTCCACACCTATGGTTCCAAAACTCAGGAGGTGGGGAAAGAGGATGTTGCCAAAGCCAGAGGCCAGCCTAGGCTACATGAGACCCGTTTTGAGGCTTAACTGTAGTAGGGGGAAACAAATGCCATCTGACTGTCTGCAATTCTACCCTGATTTTTTCAGGTTCACAGCAGCACAGGGATCTTCCCTCGTCTCTCCTTGATGCAAAATTTAAAGGAACAAAAAGACATTTAAAGTAATAAAAGCACTATTGAATCTTTACAAAGGATCAACTTTTGTCAGTTCAGACAAACGAGAAGCTGGAGATGTGGTTCGAATCATGCTCTTTGCACAATTCTGCCGAGTGAGGCTGAGTCACTGCAACTATGTGCACAAGACATGGGGTTCACTGCTTTACGTGGCCGGGTCAGAGCAATGTGGAAGGGTGATATGCAGCAACACGGAAACCAAAGAGCCGGTCAGGGATTTTACTTTAGAAGGCAACCATGAAGCATGCTATCAAGATTATTTGATAATCAAAAATTGAGAACCAATCTGTGACCTCTTTCCCCCTTTTCCAAAATGAAATACTTTAAAATTGATAGACCATGCTGTTGAGAAGTTTGTGTCTACAGCTAGCAACAGTCTACTTTCTTCTTTATTACCCCAAAGCAGGCAGCATTAAGAAAGGAATTGAAGAAATGAGCTTAAACTGGAGTGAACTTTGGGTGGATGGATGCCAAACATGGTAAATGTGAAGAGAGCCCACTGACATGGAATCCTAAGGGGACTGCACGTCCATCGTCTCTTAGGATCTTTAGAAACAGAGAAAAGCTGTCTTTGGCTTAGGTATAAGAAAGCCCTATGCTATAATGACTGGACCAGCCATGCCATCACCAGCTGTGATATCTTGGGAATGTCATTTAATGTTTTTTTTGGGTTTCAGGCTTTCCCCCCTGGAAAATACAAGGGATGGATACAAAGGAGGGATAGGTCGAGATGAGTTCCCAAGTTCTTTTCATGTTCAGATTCCTTTGCAGTTTGTCAGTCCTGGAAAACTCTTCCAGCATCCCTGGGCACCTGTTTCCCTTGAAATGTCTCTGCTCAGTCTTTAGACAGTTAAATGTAAAGTTGCATCTGCAAGAGGCACAGTCTTCAGATAATACAGCAAAAGTCCACCACGTCATCCGAAGACGACATGAAGCAGAAGATGGCTGTTGCCGACGCCCAGGGGACAACTAGAAAAGTATGACATTCCTCCCCAAGGCCCCGAACCATATGTCATCATTCTGATCAGTATTTCCTTCATCTGCTGGGAATGGGTCAAAGATGGTAAAGGTATTGTCATTATGAGTTGTCCTGCTATTCAGAGGATGGTAACAGACACTAGAGAGCCCACATTCAGCTCTCTTGACTCACAAGTATGGAAACAGACAAACAACATAACGACTGTAGATGACAAGAACTGGATCTGTGCAGATGCTTTGTATACTACTGTGGCTCCTTTCCTTCACTTGTCCATTGATCTGTTACTTGGCTGCTCAAGGCAGAGAAGTGAGGTATAATTTACATGACTCTAAGGAGCTTCTCTTTGATCACCACCCCGAGATAAGTGTTACCTAGGCCATGTGACCACTAGGGACTCTACCAAGAGCTTCTGCAAACATACTGTACACTCCATTCATATTTTCTCAATTTAATTCAAGCCTCACTGCCCCAGATCAGGGAAAAAACAAGAAACGAAACAAAACAAAAAAATCCCAAAGCTCCACTGATTTGAGCTTTCGTAGTTCAAGGTTTCTTTGGACTGTCTGGATTTTATGGATGGAATCTTCAGAGAATCTTTGAAGGGCAGCCAATAGGGAGTCCTGAGACCAAGTGAGGGGTAAGTTGTTTGACACATGGCTCACTGAGCAGCCACCTGTTCCTCTCCTCTCGGGTGTGAGCTCATCCACAGGCAGAGGTCAGGATCAGAGGCATGACACCGAGTCTTGAGATGAGGTCACAATCAAGCCCACACCTGAACAGTTGTGCAGTATTCCACTGCATTTGCTGACCTGACACCAGGAGTGTGCTTCACACTGATGGGCTGGCTTATTCAATCACACTTAAAAACACACGATCACTAAGAGTGCTGGTGCATGCCTCTCAAAGGCCTTTTGATGGAATAAGACAAGATGGGCCTGAATTTGGTCACACAAAGTTGACAATCCTGGGTTAAAGCTAAATGTCGTTTATATTAAACGTGTCTTTTAATGTCTAAAGGCTCGGTGAAGCAGCATGTTGCGATTCTAACTTCTAAGGATTTGCACTTCTGAGATTTTATGAATATGAAATAGGGTGTGAGAAAAAGAGTTTCTTTTCATAGCCAATGTGAAAACAGTTCTGAACCCAGGCCCCCCAGGAAACCGGGAACTGTGAGGGCCTGGGTCTATTACAGAAGCAGCTTGCTCAAGCACCTGCATCCCTAATGGTGAAAGCATTTTCAATGCAAATGTTTCCTTGCAGCGGGTGATGAAATGTAAATGTGTCTTACCTGTAGGTGGTAGAGAAATGCCGTCCAGTTTTTCATCACCGTCAGCTGCCTCTGCTGGTTACAAACATAAAACACAAATCTCATTAGTTGTGGGGAGCACATTCATTTTGCTGGATACAGGAACACAATTAAAGAGACTCCAGTGTATACAGTGGCTTTCATCTTTCTTTCCCTGTTCCCTTCACTTGGTTCACATTTCCGGTTTAGCATCATTATTTAAACACGATTTCGTTTGGATGATTATGACAGGAAGTCAACCTTCCTGTATTAAAACTTGAAAACTCTCTTGACCTCATTTTGTCAATCATAGGTGATTTCATTTTGTCTTATTTTCATGAGCTTAAACCTCTCCCAGCAGTGGGATGGACTGCTCAGCCACACCCTGACGCACTTAAGTCACTGCTTCTGGCTGCAGAACTGTACTTCTCACACCGTGCCCCATCCGCACCTGGAGCCACTCATAGTGGGAATCCTCAGAATGAACTTTCCTTTGCAGAGGCCTGGCTCTGGAGCTCAGTCTAACTCCCGGATCCATTTAGTCAGGAAGGAAACCACGGACAGAAAATACATACTTTTTTTTTTTTTCAAAAGATTCCTCTCTTTTGTGATTTTAAATGCAAACCTTGCTCTTGTGTTTCAGTCTCCTTAATGGTTGTGCAAAGCCTGATCCTTCAGACACAGACACACACACACCTACTAATGTAAAGAGAGGCTGCTCATAAGTCTCCTGGTAACTCAAGGGAGTGAGCCTCCCCTAACATGCTAGGGACAGAGGAAACATTCACATATGGCTACAGGGATAATCCTGGTGGCATCCTTTCCCCACCCCGAAGTTCCTGCTGCCGGCACTTGTGTGCCTTGAGGGTAGCCTTTGCTCTACCTTGCAGTGTGGAGATAGTGGAAAAGCCAACACAATGCTATATTCTCATTTTCACCGTTGGTGCTTTAAACACGACCAGGGGCAGACACAATCAGAAATATTCAAGCTTTCTGCCTCTAGTTTACCCTCGAATAACTTGTCCTTAGGTGGGTAGATCTGGCATCAGTGTCTGCTGGCCCATGTGACTGAGCACAGAAAGAAAACAAAAGAGATGGAAAAGTCCCAGCCAATTTTGATTGGAACAGAGACTATTATAAATGTCGTTGATAAGCGTTAACAGCACGACAAAAAGATAAATGGCAGGACAGAGCCGGGGAAGGTGATTTACAGGAAACCTGTAAGATGTACTAAAATTCTTTAGATAAAAGGCATTAGGTGCTCTGGTTGGACTCTGTGCACACATGTGCATACACACCCTTGCACACGCCCACATGTATGCACACACAGAGGTAGCAGGTCCTTGTCGGGGGTCTTCACCTATCATTCTCTACATTATTCTGGGATATGTCCTCCCACTGAACCTGCAGTTTCAGCTAGACTGGCCAGTCTGTGAGCCCGGGGATCTGCCCTTCTCTACCAGCATCCGAGTGCTGGGGTTACAGATGCACACCAGCACACCTGGCTGCGTTATAAGGTGCTGGGGATCCGAATCCCGTTTCCTGCATGTGTGGCAAATGCTTTCCCCACAGATCTACTTCTTTAGCTTGGTTCTTATGGCTTTGAAAAGAACTTTATATATTAAAAAACAATGAATGCATGGCTTTTATATTTAGAAGTCACCATTTCCTTCTGACTGGTTTCAATGAATCTGAAAGGCAGATGGTTTACATTGCAATTGTCTTATTACCAGGGCTGAAATTCTCCAGTAATAATAAATGGCCACCACCACTCACTAAATACTTTTTATTGAGAACTTTGTGTGCAATTTGTCATCTGGCTGATAGAAAGTCTTGTGGGTATGTCTGATGCTATGCTTGGTTTAATACACTAGGAATCAGAGCTGGAGAAATGAAATTACGGCTAGTAAGTCACAGTGCCAAGATAAGAACGGGCTTTGAGTCTGGACTCTCAAGCTCTTGCTATTAATAATACACATATATCCCATGTGATCTTATATGCTAATTTTTAAAAATCTTCAAATTCTAGTTCATTTTATATTTTAGTAATTTCTTCTACCTTACACATGTCTGCTTTTCATTTAGTGTTAACAAAAACTAGTTTGGGTCTGAGGTGACCCTTCCCTTTGTAACTCAGCTACCCTTACTGGGGCCTGTGAAGGTCAGAAGAGGGGACTGGATCTCCTGGAATTGGAGTTATGGCCTGTTGTGAGACTCTAGGTAGGCGCTGGTGCTCTGGAAGAACAGCCATGGTCTTAATTGCTGAGTCATCTCTGCAGCTCCTACCCATATTTTTTGTGAGCCATGATGTAGTTGCTGGGAACTGAACTCAGGACCTCTGGAAGAGCAGCTGGTGCTCTTAACCACTGAGCCATCTCTCCAGCCCAACACATACTTTTTATATGTGGACCTACATGGTCATGTGCTTTTGTCAGGATAGAACAAATATAGTTTACATATATTTAGGTTATATATTCTGACATATGTAAACTATATATTTTGTCAGAACATATAACCCAAATATACGTAAACTATATGAGTTCGTATATGCTGGTTGCGTGTGTAGGGCAAGTGTCATGGTGAAGATCATCAGGATGTTAATTATAACACTTGTCAGTAACAACAAGCTCTCAGCCTCTCTTCTCTGGCGATGATCAAGTTGTAAAATTTGGAAAACACTGAGCAAGTCCAATAAAAATTTAGTAGCAGTGACAGCTTTACTTCTGGATCTAACGCAAACAATAAATTGTGATTTCACTTCTGAAGAAGTAATCTAATAAAAGTGATAAAAATCCACATCAGGAACGGAATTCTAGTTATAGAAAAAAATTATTACATGTGATGAGAGCCCCAAATGAATTTGTTTGGATTTGCATAACGACCTTTCCAATGTGTGGGACACCACTTTCTCCTACAGTCAGGGCAGGTTTCCCTAAGTGGTGAGCTGATTAGCTGTGTCCAGTCAGAGTCTGGACCCAGTTCTAGGAACGGAGCCAAGGATAATAAACAAGACTGTGGAGGTAGGTGGTGGAATACCTTTAACACACTGCATTATCATTTTGATGGAAAATAATCAAGATGAAAAACCCCAGAGCCTGTGACATTATAGATCCTGGCCTCATTCGGGAAAGGCAAATGGCTCTCATTTCTGTTTGCTGGAGTCTCAGCTTTGAGCTACTGAGAAGGCAGTGTACCGGCGTTTCACACACAGAGACAAACTCTGTCTGCCATGGCTGGGTGCCATCCTCTTGCTCTAGCTTGACCTGTATGTTCTTTTTTAGGGCACCCTCCTTCTTGGTGGTTACAATAGCCTATTCAACACATTACAGTTGTCCAATGGAGAATGTGCGCAAACCTGCTGATCAAAAGTCACACCCTAATGTCTGCTGTCACGTCAGTCTCCTGGGTTAAGCAGTGAAGGGCTTCTCCAGGAAAGGGGCACTTAGGGGCGTCTCTTTGTGGAGAAAGAGGTGTGGGTGTGAATGCAAATTGTCAACAGAAATGCTGGGGTGCTTAAGAAATAGTCACTGTCCAGCTTGGAGTAAGGATGGAGGGGAAGGCAGAGGCACGTCCCTTCTGTGTGCAAATGTGTGTGATGGAGTGAAGAGGGAAAGGTAAGAGAGACCAGGACCCTTGACCCCAGACTCAACATTAACAGAAGGATCAAGGTCTGCAGCCCCCTGCCCTGGACTGGCCTCCTGTATTTGAATACTTGATCCTAGCTGGTAGGGCTTTTGAGAGGCTGTGGAATCTTTAGGAGGCCTGGCTGGAGAAGTAGGTGACTGGCGGTAGTGATGGGCTAGAGCCTGGACCTGGTTTCGCAGCGATCTGAGATGAGGAGTCCCAGTTCCATGTTCCTGCCATCAGAGTCGCCGTTTTCATCAAGATGATCTACATCTCATCAAATCATGAACCACTGCCTTTGCCATGCATTCTGTGGCAGGGATGGCAAAGCCCGCACAGGTAACATGGTGGAAGCTTACAAGAGTGATATTTAAACTATTTTCGTCTTGTGGCTTTGCAAGGCTGTGTCTCTCTTTTCCATTATGAGGATCTCCTCCATAGCCTGACTTTCTATGACTCCTACCTTGAGAGAGTCTCTTAGAAACTTAAAAGTTTAGGTCCTACAGGACTCTCTTTCCTCCAGAGGAGCAGGCCCTGATACACGGAAGCCCTGTCCTTTTCCAGGCCTGCCCCTGTAGCGTTATAACTAGAAGCATCACTAGTCTGGGTCCACAGTTCCTTCTCCCTAAGACCTCAAGGACTGACACAATTCTCACAGTTTCTTGTCAGATCCACCGGTCCCAAGGAAATGGGAAGGCGGCAGCCACATGTGTAGGTACCATACATGTTGGATACCGACATGTTGGCTGCCTGGGGTAGTTCAAAGTCGGTGCACATCTGGGAGAAATAGTAAGGGGGCTGACTCGTGGGTCACCGGACCTCTGTCTTTGCTTTACCTTGTTGATGCTAGATTTATATCTCTTCCTCATGACGTGTTTATATCTCTTTCAATTCTGACTATCTGGAGTTTTTGTATTTTGGGCCAACAACTCCTCCTTTCAGATTAACAAGTATATAGAAGGAAGTCCTTACATATCCAACAGCTGAGCCATTCAAGGCAGCATCTAGGAAACACAAACCAACCTGGCACAGGTACCACTCAGGTCCAAGGCTTGAAACCTGCCTTGCCTAAAACACTGAATTGACACATCACTGCTCTCAGTCAGGACTAATACTGGGTAAGCCTAATGGGCCACACATGGATCTTTCAACTCTGAGTTTGCTTTTTCCTCTTTATTCCTATTTTAACCCTTCCAGGGAGAAGTCATACAGCAGAGGGGGCTTCTGTGATGTAACTTCGGGAAGGCGCAGAGGACCCTGAAGTACTTGAGCGAGCAGAAGTCATGTTAGTAGGAGTAATCTCCCATTTTCCAGGTAGTTTGCGGATTAGGAGACTGAATCTTGGGGGGCAGATGAGAGAAGAAAGGAGACCGGGGAGGGAGTATAACAGCCGGAATGGAGAAGGGAATGAGAGAGGTGCCGATAGAGCAGAATTAGGGGGATTGTCAGAGGGTGGCCATACAGCGACATGAGGAGTCCTGAGGGCAGAATCCAGGGACACTGCTGCCCCATGGGTCTGGAGGGAACGGCATAAATATTGGTACCTTCAGACAGAAAATGGCAGTATTCTTCAGGATTTCATATTTTGACTAGAAAAAACAGTCTCTCACTGGCTTGGAACTCATCAAGTGTGCTAAGATGGCTTCCCAGCCTGCCCTGCAGATACAGCGCTGAGATTACAAGGACATGCTTTATATTTATTTATTTTCTTACATGGATTCTGGGAATTTAACTCCTAGTGCTTTCAAGGTAAACGCATTACCAGCAGAGCTGTCTCCCTGAGGCCCTATTTTTTTTTATTGTTTTTGAGTAATCTCCATATTGTTTTTTTTTATAACAGATATACTAATTTACATGAAATTTAGAAATAAGACCTAGAGATTTGTGATCTAGTAGAGATAACTATTCTCGGATGATAGGAGAAAATTGACCCCAAAGGGATTTCTAACTGGCAAGATGGTAGATTCTGGAGGTTGAGACTTTGACGACCAAATCTATATAGTTACAATTTAACTGGTATTATCTTTGCCTAGAAAAATAGCTTCCAAGCTGCTAACTCTCAACTTTTAAACATGCCCACATGCACGCATGCATGCATACAAAGAAACACATAAACTCACACCTTAAATTCCTTCCAACTTGATGTGGTGTTTCTGACCAGATGACTTTTGCTTTTTTTTTTTTTTTTTTTGATTTTTGAAACAGGGTCTCTCCACATCACCCTGGCTGTCCTGGAACTCACTGTGTAGAACAGGTTGTCCTGGAACCTACTTTGTAGACCAGGCTAGCCTCAAACTCACTGAGATCTGTCTCTATCTCAAGTGCTGGAATTAAAGGCATGCACCAGCCTGCTGCTCCTGCCCCCTTTAGACTTTGAGCAACTAGGCCTTTAAAAAACTCATGTAGGTATAAACAAACAGAAATCAATAGTCAGATAAAAGCGAACCACAGAAGACTAACTACACGTGAGACACATTAGACTGCAGGTGTGAGTAGCAATCCTTTCCTCTTGTACTATTAAAAGCAAATGGATGACATAATTTCTACTATTCAATCTTAAGACAACTTTCAAAACCAGAGCAGTTCCATAGAACATGTCCTTGCAGAGACAAAGGCTACCGCAACGCCCTAGAGAGAAGGCGCTATGCTTCAAAAGGCAGAGAGCTCAACAAAGCACTTTCACGATGACTTCTACAGCGTATTCATACCTGAGCCTCTTTTTAATCTTCTTCTGGCCAGTTTGATTTGATCCTGTAGAATCTGTACCCAGTCTCTTGGGCCAGGAAGTTTATCCACATGGTTCGCAGTACAGTACTTCTCTGTAAAGACTGAAAAAAAACATGAGATTGTACTACATACCTTAACAACAACAAACGGATGCAGAACAAAGCAGGAAGGTGGCCCACGGAGAAAACACGTCCATGTCTCTTGTTGTTCCTTTTCTAGTGCTGGGAATCTAACCTAGGAACACGCACATGGCAAGCATGCGCTCAACCACAAGCCTCCTCTCAGTCCTGAAGTAAACTTCTAAGGATGACAGCCCCATGGCATATCTGCAGCGGCACTGTGCTCTTTGGGTAAAGGTGGCAAGCAGCTGAGCGCTGGCTACAAATGACGGCTTGTGCTTCAACATGAAACTGGCTGGACACACTGAGCAGGCTGTGGGGAAACCGCTCTCTGTGTGTGCTTGTGTCTGATGGGTAGAAAGGAAAATGCTTCATACGGCTCTGCCAGGTCCATTTATAACAGAATCGAGCAAATGTGTTAAATGACTTCGTCTGTGTTGTCAATTCATAATCAAATGCGACATTACAGAGATGTTCTCACTCTGATCCTTAAGAACTCAGCACTTGCCAGGGGGTGGCGCACGCCTTTAATCCCAGCACTTGGGAGGCAGAGGCAGGCGGGAGGATCTCTGAGTTTGAGGCTAGCCTGGTCTACAAGAGCTAGTTACAGGACAAGCTCCAAAGCTACAGAGAAACCCTGTCTTGAAAAAAATTGAAAAAGAAAGAAAGAAAGAAAGAAAGAAAGAAAGAAAGAAGGAAGGAAGGAAGGAAGGAAGGAAGGAAGGAAAGAAAGAAAGAAAGAAAGAACTCAGCATTCAATGTAAATAATTCTGCTGTGCATCTGACACTGTAAGACTCAGTCTAGGTAAGAATCAACACCCTGCACACTGCAGCAGATGTGAGCAAAGACCCTACTAAGTGCTAACATACAATAGAGAGTCACAGCACAGGACAAAAGAGAGGCAGGACATGGGGTCCAGGAAACACCACACGTGAGGTGTGGAGTTCACATTTCTGCCTGGCACTGTTCCTGAGCCCCAGTCCACCCCTGCCTTTTCACTGGCTGCCTGTGAGGTCAGTAATCCGTCCCAGCACACTGCCTTTGTGATATTTAAAATGTTGCTAATTTCAGTGTGCTAAAGGTCTCTTTCAAAGAGAAAAGACACAGTAAAATATTGACAGATTTAACTATACAAAATTGAAATTCCCATTCAATGAAAAACAAACATTTTAAAAGAGCCACAAAACCTGGCCACATTATATATGCCTGAGAATGTTCAATATCTTGAAAGACTACACTCAAATAAAAGAGCAAGTTCAATAGTCCCGTAGATCAATAGTGTATTTGAAGTATAAAATACTAGGGAAAACGTTTAACTAATATGAAAATCAAAAAAACTGAAAAGTTCACATTGTATACCTATCCTGAGTTAGAAAAACAAGGTCAAGAAGGCTGTATTTGATAGTAGCAAAATTGTGGTGACCTGGCCCAGTCAAACTTTACTATTCGTATAAAACTGGGAATTTTTTCCTTGGGAAATAAGAATAAAACATAATGAGATTCATAAAATGGTTACACTCCTGATCAGTAATGTTACTTCTAAAATCAAGTCCTAAGGAAATAGCAGAAAGAGGGAAAAACCCTGTGTGTGGACTCAGATGCAAGCAGTCCGGTTGAGCAGGAAAGATGACTGTCATGGGTGGGTCTACAGGCCACGGGGAGAGGGATTCCCTTTAGGAAACTAATACTTGTCCCAGTTAACCAAGCGTCCAGGGCAGGCGGCTGACACCTGTGGCAAAACAGATGATACAGTCGCCACAGAAAGGAAGGAGAGGTAAAGGCGAAACATCACAGACGTTGGGTGAACGTTTGTGTAGCACCCACATGATGTGGCCGGCAGAAGGCTAGGTATAGGGAAAAAGGCTGGGACACTGCTGCCTCTGAGTCTGTAGGGATCCGTTCCCTGAGATAACCTCATGAATGATGCATCACCTATGCTATCATCACACACTTCAAATCAATTTAGATTTACTCGATGATGATAATACAATGTCAATACTAAGTAAGTTGTATTGTTGTGTTATTTAGGGATAACCACAAGAAAAAGTCTACACAGCTCTCTCTGAAAACCAGGCTGGCCTTGAACTCAGAGATCCATCTTTCTCTCCCTCCCCAGGGCTGGGATTAAAGGCGTGCACCACCACTGCCTGGCAAAAGCCTACATGTTTAAAGCATGTACTTTACCACTGGGCTATGCTGCCAACATCAAAGGTGGTGTGTATGTGTGTGTGTGTGTGTGTGTATGACATGTTGGGTTTTTTTTTCCCTTGCATATGTTCAATCCCCGATTGTTTAAATCTGTGAATGCTGAACTCACTGAACACGAAGAGCCACTGAATATGAGCAGAAAAACTGCTAAGAAGAGAGAACATGCAGAAGGGAGGGCACCTGGCTGAGCACAGTGGTAGAGAACGCAGGGCCTGGGGACAGATGATGGAGGCAGAGAAGCCCACACAGAAGGCCAGACGACTGCAAAGCTAAGGGGCTCAGGAAGAACAGCCAAGTGGCTCCAGAGCATTAGGGAGCCAGTGGCTGGGCAAGTGTCTGCTGAGAGCCATGGAGGGAGTAGCCACCAACACCTGGGCTCAAAGGGTCGGGGAGGAAAGGAAGGAGGTACGATGTTGTAGGCTGCATGAGCAGGCAGCATGGTAGGTGGAAACAGGACGTGGGACAGAGGGGACGATTCAAGTAGTCATCTCGGAGGAACCAGGGGTGATGGAATAGAGAACTGAGGCAGAGGGGCCACCTTCAAACAAGATGGAAAACCAGAGGAAGAGATGTGTTGTTAAGAGGCGGCTCCAGATGCAAGGCTCTAGGCTCCAGAGACTCCGCGAGTTCAGTGCTGAGGTGCCATGGAGAGGAGAGTGTGGGGAGGTTTGGAATTGTTGACAACTGAGGACAAGCGGTAAGGTGCTAAGCAGCAAATGGGGCACAGTCTACTGGGGGTATCAGGTTGAAGGGATGGCCTGGGGTTAAGATTAGGGGAACAGTTTCAGCAGCAGAACGGGGACTTAAAGCACTTGAAGATGTTAGGAAAATGACACCAGAGAGGGGGGCTGACAGACAGACTCTGGGATGCTGGGGTATAAAACAGCAGAACAGTGTGAAAGGATGCTAGGGTATGTCAAGTGAGGTGGGCTAGCAAGCAGCAGAGGAAGGCAGGACTGCTGAGGTCCTGACACCATGTGGCCAGGGATCAGGTAGATTTTCATGTGCACAGGGGAGCGAGTCACACCGGGCAACAGCAAGTTATTGAATGGAGATGTACAGATCTCCTAAGAGTCTCAATGGAAAGATCTATGGCAGTCTTACATGAGTGGGGAGTCAGGAAGCAGAATCAAGGAGCAGGGCAGCATGAATCAGGAGGCCTGCTGTAGGTTCTGTAGGGCAAAGGAGAGCAGCCGCAGCGGAGGAAACAGGTCACATTCCGAGGGCTTCTCAACTTCCTGCACCAGGTCCTTCATTTCTTTCTTTCTTTCTTTCTTTCTTTCTTTCTTTCTTTCTTTCTTTCTTTCTTTCTTTCTTTCTTTCTTTCTTTCTTTCTTTCTTTCCTTTCTCTCTCTCTCTCTCTCTCTCTCTCTCTCTCTCCCTCCCTCCCTCCCTCCCTCCCTCCCTCCCTCCCTCCCTCCCTCCCTCCTTCTCCCTCCCTCCTTCCCTTCCTTCCTGGTTTTCGAGACAGGGTTTCTCTTGCAGTTTTGGAGCCTGTCCTGGTGCACTAGCTCTTGTATACCAGACTGGTCTCGAACTCACAGGGATCCACCTGCCTCTGCTTCCCAAGTGCTGGGATTAAAGGCGTGCGCCACCACCACCTGGCCAGGTCCTACATTTCTTTGTCTCCCTCAGAGCACCCAGTACAGTGAAGAAACTCAAGAAACATGTGGTGAACAAATCATTGGAGTTTCTAGTCTAGTTTCTAATGTTAGCAAACAACAGGAGCTCTAAAATACAGACTAATTAGAAAATGGCCTATCTGAATGAGCAGGAAGTCTTAATCAGTCAAACATTTAAATAAAAAAGATTTTATCACACCAAATGCTCACAATAACATTTACTGACTGCAAACCGTCAAAAGGTGTTTGAAGTTTGTTTTAATAAAGAAAATTTAAAGAACAATGTATTTGTATCTAGCGTGCTATTCACTTATATGAAAAAACATACTACAAAAATGACTGAATAGACTCTTTTTTTTTTTATGAAGACCTGTCTTTATTGTCCTCTGAAGCATGTCATACAGAATTCTGCACTCTTTCTCTACAGTGAAATGTCTCTACAGTCCTAATGCTGGACCCTTGTCATACAGTTCCCATGTATGAGACCCCCACACCATAAAACTACTTCATTGCTACTTCAAAACTATAATTTTCCTACTGTTATGAATCATAATGTAAATATTTGTGTTTTCTTTTTATTTATTTATTTATTAAAGATTTCTGCCTCCTCCCCACCACCTCCCATTTCCTTCCCCCAATCAAGTCCCCCTCCCTCATCAGCCCTAAGAGCAATCAGGGTTCCCTGTCCTGTGGGAAGTCCAAAGACCATCCACCTCCATCCCGGTCTAGTAAGAGGAGTATCCAAACTGCCTAGGCTCCCACAAAGCCAGTACGTGCAGTAGGATCATTGCCATTGTTCTTGAGTTCTCAGTAGTCCTCATTGTCCACTATACAACAAAAGTATATGCTCAACTATGTTCATAGCAGCATTGTTTGTAATATCCAGAACCTGGAAACAACCTAGATGCCCTTCAATGGAAGAATGGATGAAGAAAGTATGGAATATATACATATTAGAGTACTACTCAGCAGTAAAAAAAAAATGACTTCTTGAATTTTGCATGCAAATGGACAGAAATAAAAAACACTATCCTGAGTGAGGTAAGCCAGACCCAAAAAGAGGAACATGGGATGTACTCACTCATATTTGGTTTCTAGCCATAAATAAAGGACATTGAGCCTAGAATTCGTGATCCTAGAGAAGCTAAATAAGGTGAACCCAAAGAAAAACATATAGGCATCCTCCTGAACAGTAACCTTCATCAGGCGATGAAAGGAGACAGATTCAAAGACCCACATTGGAGCACCGGACTGAAATCTCAAGGTCCAAATCAGGAGCAGAAGGAGAGAGAGCACGAGCAAGGAACTCAGGACCGCGAGGGGGGCACCCACATACTGAGACAATGGGGATGTTCTATCGGGAACTCACCAAGGCCAGCTGGCCTGGGTCAGAAAAAGCATGGGATAAAACCGGACTCGCTGAACATAGCGGACAATGAGGACTACTGAATAGACTCTTATGAGATAAACATCTTTCCACTTATAATGCTATGTATACAATTAATTTCCATAGCAACCTCTTTTCTTAGATTGTGAAATGCTTGTGCTCAAATTATCACACATTAGCAAGTTGTAGTTCCAAAATAACTAAGTAGTCCCAGGCTATGCCAATGCCCAAGCGGCTCCATGTGTGCCAGCAGTGGCGTTTAGAAGAACCACAGGGAGGGCTGAAGAGTGCTCACTCTCACGCCGTGAGGGGCTGCAGTTCAGACCTTTACAATCCACCCTTGAGCACAGCATCCCTTCAGTTGCTTCAAAAGGCAGCAGCTTCTGCTTATATTTTTTCTTCTTTCAGTTAAAACTTTTCTGCTTTTAATAGAAAAAAAAATCACCATCCCCTGGGCCCGTGACTAAGACCTTTGAAGGCACAGCACAGGCTTCTCAAAAAAATGCCTACACAAACAAATACTTCCACCAGGCACATTATTGACATTTTGATTCATGGATTACATCCAAACTTCAAAGGGACTTTTAACTAGAATTTACCTATTGAAGATGAAATTCTATTCTCTCCATTACAATCGCAGACGAGACCTTAGAACAAGGCCGAAAGATGCCATTGCACTGATGTGAAAACAGCTGATATGCTGTGTGAACAGAGGTATGGAGTAAGCAGAATATATTTTGCTATCAGAATCCATAGCTAAAGGTCAAGCTATTATCCCGGTAACAGTTCCATTAGGAGTAATGATGTGAAAAGTGGCATTGCATTAATGCACTGGGTTTCCCACTACGTTAATAGTGGGTCATTAAGAATCATAGTAGGATAATTTGCATTCATCCTCAGAATGCAATAGGTTCTAAAATGAAATTTCCCTCCTTCCTATTTTAATGCATCGGGGAGACAGGAGGGCTAATTTTAAACGAGCCCAAATAATCCGAACAAGTGGAATGAGACCAACGATTAAACTAAATAAAAGAGTTTAAGCATCTACTTTGCTTAATATAATTTGAGGTCCCAAGGCACAGAGAGTATGTTAAGTCACCAGGGGAATGACAAATGCTTGAGTAGATCTGTACATGAATAATGACTTTTCCAGATGCTTGCATTCATTTGAACCATGCCCTTTAATTGTTTATAAATAATGAATAAGCTTGCAGTGGCTGAGCAGTCCTTCCCCAGGAATGCAGCTTTTAATATAATCGTCAGTGAGCTCGGTACTTGGTACAATGAGCGTGTCTGACACACCAACAGGGCAGACTGGCCATGCCCCCCAAACCAGGTTCAAGGGGCTTCTTTCCTGGATCTTTTCTGTACTGGAAGAACAGAGCATGGTCTTTTAAAGGACACCACTGTGCCATGCAGACACCCTAAGGAGTGGGGATTTGTAGAGATTCAATCTCTTGGTGGTTTATTTAAGAATCCTAGCCAGCAATGACAACACACTTTCAGCTACAATTGGTTTATTTAAGAATCCTAACCAGCAATGACAACACACTTTCAGCTACAATGACTCAGTTATAACTCAAGTGGGAACTAAGGTTTGCATGGAGGAGATGTGGAAAGTGGGTCTTCATTAGATGTCAAATTCCCTAAGCCTTTGAGGGGCTAGGGACCACAGCCTTTGTAGTAGGATCCCAACTGGGGACCACTTGTAGAGAAGGGTGTTCAAAAGCAGAGTGACTCTTGGGCATTGATGTTAAAGACCCCTATATCCTTCTCACATCCTCTCTGTTCTCTTAAAGCTATTACTTTAGCATCCCACGTGCTAAGCAGTTTATGTAGCTCATTTACTCTTCACAATAGCCAGTAGGGCGGGTATCGTGATCTTAATTACAGATGACAAGATCCAAGTGTGGGCAAGTTAAACGACTGATTAGAGATGGCACAGCCAGAAAGGATTGTTCCCCATAGAAATTATTGGGTTTTTAATCTTTGATTTTGTAGGTGAGTATAGAGGTACTGTAAGAGAAAAATGGTCAAATCCTAAACAGGAATAGAGCAATGATTAAGTAATATTTCCATGTTGAAGATGAATGTTGATGTTATTTTCAACCACACAAGACGGAAGTGTGGTGACATCTGGGGAGAAAACTGGCAGACCTCCTGTGCCTATGCCCTGTAATCCCCAGACCAACGAGACCAGCTGAGTAAATGAGAATACGCACACAGGGAACTGTCCTGTAGGGGGCAGATGTATCGAGTTTTGAACTCTGAGACCTGATGATGTGCTGAAATGTCCAGGAAAGCAAAAGCCCAACACTATCTCAGAGGGTGAGAGCTGGACCCTCACAATAGTGGTTAGGGCTAATGAAATCATGGCATGCAGAGCTGAAAAGCCCTGCTATATCAGATATAAAACCAGAGCTGGGGTGGGGATAGGGGAGGCAAGAGGAAGAACCCAGCTGACAAAGAGAGAAAAGAAGAAAAGAGATGTGCAGAGAGAAGCGAAGTTATGCAGGGAATACAGGACATAAGATGCAAGCTTGCAGGCCAGGCCTAGGTGGCTTGTCCCCAAGGGTACCTGAGTAATACCCACTCCAAACCAAGTGCCTCCGTGAAGACTGTTTCCCATAGGCTGGAGGAAAGCCCAGGTCTTCATGTGCCACCAATTACGTCAGAGCACATACTCTAATGCCACCAGACCGCCAGATGCCCCAACTATCTTACTCATCACTGGTCTCTGTGCAATCACACAGTTTAGAAGCACAGCATGAGACACGAAGTCACTAAAAAGCTTTTGAGATGTGACAGCTTTAGCTACAGTTTCTCTCACCTGTTTGTTACTTGTTAAGGCCATTAAAAAGTGAATGATGCTGTCTGACCCTGTGCACAAACAGGGTGATGCTTTTTATCTTGCATCTTGACACCATGTGGCCTTATATAAAAATAACAAGGGCTCATTCAGGAAATAATTATCCAATACCCACAATGTACCAGGATATACTGGGTGCTAATGAGTAAGTGGCCTCTTGTTCTCAAAGGGTCTGCAGTGAAGTGGAAGATTAAGGCAGATAAGAGGTCAAGAACAGTAGAGGCTGGGCATGGTGGTGCATGTCTAATCCTAGCACTCTAAGAGTTAGACAGAGGGAGGGAAAGTTCAAAGCCAGGCTGAACTACAGAGTGAGACTCAGTGTCCAACAACAAGCGAAATAACACAGCAGAGATCAAACTAATACAACAAAACCTACACAAGATCAGAGAGAAGGGGGCATCTTACCATGCTCAGGCTGTAGGGTAAGCATCTGGGGAAAGCTTTTGTATGAAGTGATGGCTAAGCTTTTCCTTAGGGGAAAAGTAGATGCTCAAGAAAGACAAAAGCAGTCGATGCAGAGACGAATAACCGATCATAGTGTAACAGTAAGTGACAGCTGAGTGCTTGGCCCGAGATGGGACATATATATCCAACCCCGCAAGGCTCAAGGAGAACCACAGGAAAGATAAAAAGGACATAAAAGCTGGGGCATGAGAAGTGCTAGGAAATGCTGTCCTTTGGACATGACATGACCAGTCCACTTGTGGGCCCACAACAGCTTTGGCTACCGTTAAGATCTAGACAGTAAACATTCCATCATGGATGTGGGGAAAGGCTTGGGAGGCCCCACCCCTAGCTGAGGGTGGCTGATGGAGCCGCGTAGGTTGCCAAAGCTCCAGTAGATGACCCGATACCCATGAGCATGCAGGCACCGTGTGGGATAGGGTGGGGGTGGGATGAAGGTAGGAGAGGGGATTTGGGTTGGACATTATCAAGATACATTATATACATGTATGAAATTGACAAAGAATAAAACAAATGTTTGGAAAAGTTTGGATGGGTGGACAGATGGATGGATGGATGGATGGATGGATGGATGGATGGATGGACAGATGAATAGATGGATGGGTGGATGGATAGATAGATGGATGGATGGATGGATGGATGGATGGATATTTCAGACACTGGGAACGTTATGCACAGAGGTGAAGACACACCCTTAAGTTCTCCCAGGTGGCTGCAGTCTCAATAACCATGGAAACTCAGGTTTCACACTGATGAGGGAGAAGAAAACGAGGTCCTGGGAGCAAGAGCAAGAACCCAACCTTTGCATGAAGCTGTGAAGACAGTAGTGATCGACCAACAACACAGCATGGGAAGTAAAAGGTGAGCTCCAGCTAGCCTTTGAAGAAAGAATCTTCTTTTGTGAATTTTAAATGCTTGGATTGCACCTTGAAGAAGTCTGGGGTTTGAGGTTATACTGACATTATGGATGTGTATAAGCATGGCTGTTGGTATCCCTGGGTCCAGACAAAAGGAAGAGAAGGGAAGAGAAGAGTCACTTTGAAAAGAACTTTTGCAATCCGTGTCACGGAGAAAGGGGAGAGGGGGAGGGGAAGCACCCACTACACATAAATTATTCTTAAACAATGAAGCATACAGGAAACACTTTGGCTGAAGCCAGATGCAAGAAATCAGAATTAGACTCCCACTAACTTAAGACAAGGAATAGTAAGGAAATTTGTTTAAGATGTTGAAGAAAGGACTTTATTCACCAAGAAAAGAGCAAGGCCTGGCCAGTGAAGTGGCTCAGAGAGTAAAGGAGCTTGCTGACAGGTCTGATAACCTGAGTTAGACTCCTTATGGTAGAAAGAGAGTCCCTGACTTCTGTATGTTGTCCTCTGATCTGCACACATGCATTGGTTTTATACACACACACACACACACACAGAGAGAGAGAGAGAGAGAGAGAGAGAGAGAGAGAGAGAGAGAGAGAGACGGGGGGGCAATTATGAAAATAATAAAATATAACTTAAATTAAAATTTAAAAAGGTAGTTAAAATTAAAAAAGATTTCAGAATGGGGCCAACAAGATGGATCAGTCAGTTAAAGGACTTGCTGTACAAGCCTGATGACCTGAGTCTGTTCTCTGGAACAAAAGAGAATCAACTTCACAAACTGTCCTCTGTCTCTGTCTCTCTCTCACACACTTTCTCTCTCTAATAAATAAATATAAACTTAAAAAAAATCAAAGATTAGGTTAATCAAAAAATTAATATTACTGAGACAGCACAGAGCAGGCAAGCGCTGATTGTAACACAGCATTGAAGAGATAGACAACAGACAAATTAAGATACAGAAAAGAACAAAAAGGTCCAACAAAACCAGATGATTCAGAAGGAGGGAAATGAGAGAACAAAGGAAAGAAAAAATAAATTAAAACATCCATATTTGATGAATCATAAACTCTGGGTTTCAAGACACATAACTACCAAGCAGATTAATAATAAAAACAAATATATACCTGTACCTGGAGTAAAGAAACTAAACAACATCAACAACAGGGACACCTTAAAAGCAGCTAGATTGGACAGAAACTGTCTACAAAAAAGTCACAGACAGGCTGAGAGCAGACTCCCAGCAACTGATCCTAGAAGATACTGAAACACCTTCTAGTCACTTTGAGAAAAGTCATCCTTCATCTAAAAGAAAGCTAACTGGAACACTGATTGATAGTGAGGACGAAATAGATTCTCAGAACAAAGACAGAAGAAAAGTACGTGTAAATTCTGTGCAAAGAGCACTCATATCCCAATATAGCCTTAAACCCACCGTGTGGTCAAGGATGACAGCAGACCTACACTCCTCTTCTCCCTCCTCAAGTGCTGAGGTTCCAAGCATGCACCGTTACGTGCAGTTTTGTTTGGCAATAGAGATCAACCCCAGCATGTGTGCACACTATGCAAGCACTGTACTAACTGAGATACATGTGAACACACACATGGACATACACACACACATACACACAAACATCTAAAAAAATCTCTAAAAGCTTACTTGGGGAAAAATAAGAGAATGCTATTAGATTGTATGAGCAAAGGAGATTTTTCAAAAGTGGTCATTAGGAAACATAAAGCATAAAGAAAAAGAAACCTGGCTGTCGATCCCAAATTCTATATGACAAAGGGTAGCATGCGCAGTGCTTTCACAAGCTGGAAGATGAGTGGCAGTGTTTGCAACACAGGTGGCTTACAAAAGAACTCAGATAAGACAGTGAGAGAACAGTGACTTGATAGAACAGGAAAACCACAGACATTCACAGGAGAAAAAGCAGCAATGAGAAAGTGGAATGCTGCTCCACGCCTTAGGGATCAGGGACTCTCCCTCTCAAGTGTCAGCTGAACTTTGGATGGCAGGTGAAAATTAAAGTCTGGCAACACTAGATATTGGTAAAAGCGAGGGCAAGCAGGATTTCTTATACACTGCTTGTGAGAGCCATTTGATAATGCCCAATGAGGCTGGCAACCTTGTTCCCTGTTAGCCATTCCACTACCCAGTGTGTCCCTTAGGAAAACTCAGCTATAAATTCCAGGAGACAAAAGATGACCAAGGACATTGCAGGGGAGGAGAGCGGGAGACAACCTCACAGTCTCAAAGACTGTAGAAAGGAAGGGCTTCTTGTGCTGTGGCTGAAGTTGAAATGAACAATCTAAAGTAACATTATTATTCTATATTATATATTGTGACAATATTGTGAACATATAATTTTAAAAACAGGACTTATGAAATAAAACTTAGTGGCAAAAGTATGCATCTGTTTCCATCAGTTTGTTAAGAATAGTAAATACCATGTGTGGATACATTGTTACATAGTAAAATTAAAAAGGGAATGAAAAAGATACTCATGAACTTCAAGTTACTTTGAAACAGTAAAGAAAAAGAATGAAAGATACAGCAGCATTCTGATTCTTAAAATGTAAAGAGAGGCTCTACAGTAAAGTTAACATCCGTTCCACACCTGGGAGGTAAGGCAGGGAGAAACACCAACTTTGGCAAATGCCTTCTCTACGCTCAAGGTGAAGACTTAATTAGTCCTACCTCACAGTCTCAATACTGTGCTAGTGGAGACAAATGCCACACTCCAGACAATCAATATGTCTCCTAGGATTTGCCATAGAAAAGTTAATTTGACCACCCCGTAGTCACACACCTCATACACACTGGTCTGGAGGGAGCACCGAAAGCTATCCTTAAGAGGGAGCTAGGAGGCGGCTTGGCCTCTCTCTAAAGGGACTACCAGGAGATACAGTGTCGATCTTGCCCTTCAGAGCTCTGGCGTTCCCAGATAAGGCCTCCCAGAGTTCCTGGGTCAGAGGGGTTTTCCCCCAGGAACAATGTCTCTTGTTCATCTAGACTGCAAACTCAACAAGGGTAGAACTCATGTCTCTCATTCACTGTTGACACCCACGAGGCAAACATGGACATACCACTCATCAAGACTATGTATGAAAACCTTGACTCTGGTGTATTACTTATCCTGAAAGTAGTAAAAGAGGGGTTTCCTTTTATTAATTTTCACTTTTATATCTGTACTGTGGGCTTTGTGTCTGTGCTCATGTGTGTGCAGGTGTAGGTGCCTGTGTGCAACCACACACAGGCCAGTGGAGGACAGCAGGTACCCTGCTCGATTGCTCTCAGCCTTATTCCTTATTTAAATAAAGGAGTTGAACCTGGGGCTAGGCTGGTGGCCAGCAAGCTCCAGCCATTCACTTGACTCTGCCTCCTACAGCGATAGGGCTATGGCACACGTAGCCATGCTCAGCTTTTTATGCAGGTGCTAGAATAAAAACTCAAGTCCTCATGCTTGAGCAGTAAGTGCTCTTACCTGCTAAGTCACTAAGCCACCTCCCAGCCATAAGGAAGGATTTCTTTCCTAAATGCCATAGGTCTCAAATCACAGTGTCCAGAAGCTCATTTCAGATTTGATTTGGTAGCAATGATTTAGTATACTTCACACACTAACTAAAATTAAGGCTTTACTGAGACTCAGCATTGTAAGCAATCATGAATTTAATGATAAAAGAGTGTTCTCTGCATTATATATTTGAGATTGCTGCAGGAACTAGTCATGTAGTGAGCTGTACAAGGTCAGCAGGTAAGTATGGTAAAGTTGGTCCCAAAGACCACCTACCACTCAGAGCTGACTGCTACTATATGGGGCTATTATTTAAGTTGGTGGCCAGTATGAAGAGTCTTAGACATGTATAACATTGATCCCCAGCCATGTTGAGTTAATTCTATAGGCTTACTACTGAGAATTGAACAAAAACCTCTGAACCATAGAATTACTGACTTGGAGACTTTAAAGACCAGTCAGGGCACACTCTTTCATAGAAAAGGTAATGTTTCTGAAGCTTAAATGGAATTCAGGAACAAACCTGCATGCTTATAATGCCCCTTTCATTACCCCCAACCTGGTGGGAAATGTGAGGTTTAGACAACATTGTTTCATCACAGTGATTCTCAAAGACCTGACCAACAGAGTCTGGAGGAAACAACATATCCTTTGCCTGCCTCTGCTCTGTTTTGCTACTGTGGCATCTCTGTCTGGAAGGAAGGGTTGAAAAGTGCCCACAGTGAGCTCTCAAATTAAACAAAGTTAATTTAAATTTATATCCAGTTAAGAAAGCCCACAGCAGAGCTCATTTATAACTCAATGATTGGGAAATATGATTAACACTTTCTGTTGGCAGGCTGTGATACAACATACCTTTGTTTAATACATCTGGTAGAATTCAAGGGAATAATATTTGCAAAATATTAATACCTAGAATAACAACAAGCTTTGATGTAATGGTAATTTACTGTTTAATCCATTTTTTTTAGCAAAGAAAATGTTTCAAAATGACATATTTATAGGAACTCTACTTGAAAAGCACCTTGGAAATCTTTAGTATAACTCATTTATTTTATAGACCAGGAAGTTACATATCAAGTACAACAAAAACTTGAAGATTGAGAATCATCAAAAAGGCAGGCAAGCGGCATAAAATGGGATGCATCCCACCATCTCTTTCTGCCCGAGCTCTGCACCATGGAACTCGCCTATGCTTGTCTGCTCTTGAGACAAATGTCTGGATGAGAATGTAATGAGTTTTTCCTAATTCTTAAAGCTTGTGTTTCTGGGTAAATGAACTTACGAAGTCAGTCCATGGTTACAGAGTTTATATCATAGCTAGTAAGTCTGGAGAAGGCACCCGCAACTGCCAGTATGACCCAGTAAGAAATCTGATCACCATTTGGTTCTCACAGCCATCGGAATGCAAATGTGGGCTGCGGGGGGGGGGGGGGTACAACTGAGCACTTGCTGCTCTTGCAGAGGACCCGGGTTAGCGTCTCTTTACCCACACAGCAGCTTACAACTGTCCATAACTCCATTTCTAGTGGATCCAATGACCCTTCTGACCGCCAGGGCACCAGGCACACATGTGGTATACATATACACATGCCAATAACACACACACACTCTCTCTCTCTCTTTGCAGTAGAGGTGACCGGGCTGGAAGAATAAAACACTGTTCCCTCGGGACAGACGAATGTGCACACACATCAGCACCCCATCTCTGCACAGTGGATGTTAAAGCAAAGATGCTGGGTCTCATTGGTGGGATTTTTTTTCCTTTTTGTTTTTTTTTTCTAATTGAGATTGGCTTTAGGAAAATTTTGGGTTCATATTTTGAGCCTTACAATCAAGTTCCCACCCTTTTCCATCTGAGGCACTGGTTTGCTATGATGACGAGTGCTAAGGGAAACACACGGCTGGATATGTATAACGACATAATAAGAGGTTCTGCCATAGAAAAGACAGGAAGTAACAAGTTAAACCTGACTATGGATTCCACTATTGGCTTTACTCAAACTTAAACCCTGCAGTAAATTTACTGTATTTTACCTTTTCAAGATGACTTTTGCAGTGAAAATGAGAAGAACAGACTCCCTCTTGCATATGATGAAGCTCGTTCTTCGCTCTCAGAGAGTAACACGTGTTTTCAGAGCCCTTACTGCAAACAAATTTGGTTTTGTATTTGGATCACCTTGATGTTTTTATCAATAAGATTTACAACATACTTGATCAACATACATCATTTGATCTGTTGCTGTTATTTCTTTTAGCCTCTACACTTATCTTCCACCTATTCTCTCAGAACAAAGGCTATCAACTGAGCCACCTCTCCAGCCTGTGTTTAAAAACTACTCTTTGGGCTGGACAGATGGCTCAGAGGTTAAGGGCACTGGCTGCTCTTCCAAAGGTCCTGAGTTCAATTCCCAGCAGCCACATGGTGGCTCACAACCACCTGCAATGGGGTCTGGTGCCCTCTTCTGGCCTGCAGGCATACACACTGACAGAATATTGTATACATAATAAATAAATAAATAAATATTTTTAAAAAACCTACTCTTTGAGTGAAGATAAATTGACAGCTTGGTTCTTTCCTTCCTTTCTGAGTTTACTGGGCATTTGCTATACAAGTGGCATAGTTTCAAGCATCAAAGAATTTTAAAAGTAATATAAAACATACTCTCTGCACATAGGAACTTACAGTCTTATTGGGAAGATTATAAGCCAAACATTAAAAGGATGGCCACAGGTCCTCATTTATCTGTTTTCCCACTGAAATTATAACAGCACAGATTTCATTCCTAAACTCCTCCAATGTAGGCCATCTTCCACACAAACCAAGGGTTAAGACCTACGGTTGCCCCACGTAAAGGCAATGACTACTGTGAGGATCTAGAGAAAGAAGCAAACAGCGGAGACGGGCATCTCGGGAAAGTCTCACCGGTGACATGATGATGGAGGGGTCTGGCCAGGAACAATGGATCTGTCCAGAAAGAACTGAGAGACCCTTAGAGAGTAAAAGTCCAAGAGTGCACAGTGTCTGTGGGCTGGTGCCCGAGCTCAGGTGGCTCTCTCTGTAGGAAGTACTGGGAAATACCGTTACAAGACGAGAGAAATCAAGTTTTGGGCAGGCTAGAAAAGACGACAGACTGGACTGGACTTGATTTAGTCAGTAAATGAAAGCTAAGTACGGAAAAATGACACCACAAAATTTGCTTTTACAAGTATTCCTTGACTGTTAGTATGCAGTATAAAAGAGAGTAAGGGCATATGCTGAGATTTTGAGGGGGACGTTTGAGAACACAGTGATGCACAGAGAGAGGGGGCCAGCAAAACTGAAAAATAAAAGTGAATATGAGTCGATGGACAAAAAGAGAGAGCAGGGCTGGGTTGGGAAGCAGGATAAGCTGCAAACAGACAGAGGCACTAAACGTGATTCTGAGTTCTCAACCCTGCAGGGGAGAACGTGTCAGTGCGTGGCTGAAGCCAATGCTACAACTAGAGGACTTGGGCCACACTGAAGAGGATGGCTATGTCAGAGGTTGAGGCAGGCCCTAAACACTATGGTTAGGTCACAATGTCCTGTGTGTCTTGTGCTGGGCTGTCAGCTGGCTAACTTGCCTCTGTCCACAGGTCTCACTGGGGTGTGGTCCTATTTAAGATGTACCTAACTAAACTAATTCAACATGGGACATTAGTGTAAGAACAGGGCCCGCTTGTTCGTCGAAGGCCGCCCAGAACCAAAATAACCACACAGAAACTATATTAATTAAAATACTGCTTGGCCCATTAGCTCTAGCATCTTATTGGCTAACCCTTATATTAATTTAACCCATTTCTATTAATCTGAATATCCCCACGAGGTCGTGGCCTACCAGCAAAGTTTCAGCACATCTATCTCCTGCAGCTCCATGGTGGCTCCCTGACTTTGCCTTCTTTATCCCAGCATTCAGCCTAGCTTTCCCTGCCTATCTAAGCTCTGCCCTATCAATAGGCCAAGGCAGTTTCCTTATTCATTAATCAATAAAAGCAAACACATAGACAGAA
This sequence comes from Chionomys nivalis, assembly GCF_950005125.1. NCBI lineage: Eukaryota > Metazoa > Chordata > Mammalia > Rodentia > Cricetidae > Chionomys > Chionomys nivalis. The sequence continues at coordinate 20,514,462 of NC_080098.1, read as the reverse complement.
GGGTCTCCCATATCACATTAGGCTACAGAAGGACAGGGGAGGGAGGCACTTAAATATTGGATTTGCTCCCATTCAAGGAATGGGTAGATAGGAAGCTGTTAAGACTGAGTATGAAAAGGTTTCTGAGAACTACTATGAGCGAAGGCAGAGCAGCATGCAAGCATGCAGCATGTTCCAGCAAGCACAGTCTGGAAGCTGTGTTTGCAGAAAACCGTAGGGAGCGGTGGTGAGATGCGACACCCAGAGTCATTGCAAAAGGAAGCAGCCTTCTCTTCTACAGTGGCATTTAGCAAGATGGACACAGCCAAGCTTCCTCTTACAGAAAGATGTGTTTTAGGGGCGGCCCCCAAGTCAATGACAATTTTGGTTCCATTTTAAATAATTGTATTTTAAAAGGTTTTCTTATTCAAAGCTTACATATAACTGTAGTTTTTCTGTGGATTTACCATTAGTCTGTAGTGCTATAAAGACAACACATGTCCCATGATCATTTCTATAGAGACTTTTAGGACAGAAAAATTAGCAAATACCAATTTTCTAATGGATATATTTTTGATGCATATATTGTATGACCCTGTCAACACTAGCTTCTTATGGAACTGAAAATGTTGTCTTTTTTTTTTTGGCAGGTCCCAGAAAAAGCTACAAGGAATGTGACTGACCAATTCAGGACTTACTATACAATTCTGCTGGCAACATCTCAGATACGCAGACAATTCAGCAAGCTGAGAAGAAGGTTGGCTGTGTGGGGGATACCTGCTGTTCAGTGTGTGGGACCAAAGATAACCCATATGGTATCCCTATGCAGATAAGAAAAGCGTCCTTCTTCAAAACACTGCTCTCACTTGCTGGGAAGCCTTCATGATAAATACATAGACTGGCAATGCCAACAAGACCAACAGTGCCTATCATGCTATGAAATGCAGCCACGTCTCAGTGACCCTGTTTAGTTGACAGAAACTTCTCTTGACAGGAGGTTGTCTCTGTGAACCTAACAGTACTGTTAAAATGCAAGCTTGGTAAGAATTCAGCAACTGGGAATTACAATTGAGATTTTTGGATATTAACCCCAAAATGGTTTCTACCCCTGCATGAAAGGCTGAAGAAAAATCAAGAAATGCTACCAGCTTGTTAAGTTGCTCCACATCCCCAGTTGCTCCGTACATGGGAAACAGATGGACCAATAGTTCTAAGGAAGATGAGAGTCCCTTTGGGCTTACAGAAGACCGGTTGATGTGGGATTCCCCTCTGTATGCGATGAATATGTTTTATTACCATTAGTTAATAAAGAAGCTACTTTGGCCTATAACAGGGCAGAATTTAGCTAGAATTCTAAACTAAACTGAATACAGGGAGAAAGAAGGCAGAGTCAGGCAGACACCATGTAGCCACCCAAGAAGAAAGACGTGATTTAAAAAACCATGAGCCTCATAGTAAAATAGAAAATAACAGAAATGGGTTGAGATGTTAGAGTTAGTTAATAAGAAGCCTGAGCTAATAGGCTAAAATGTATGTAATTACTGTTAAGTCTCAGAGTGCTTACTTCATGAGCAGCTACAGGAGCTAGTGAGAAGGACCAGGGAGGTGGAGAGAAACCTGTCCAGGGGATGAGCAGAATGGAGAGTATTGTAGCTACGGCCAGGGATGGAGCAGGACACACCCTGAGACTCACTGCGGCCCCAGTCTCACGGAACCTATTCACTAGGCATGAGATGGTGCCTGAGTAACTTTAAGCTGCAAAATTCAAAAGGCCCACTCAACGAAAACTTTTGTGGGTAAACTATGTCTGAGTTCATCCCATTGGTCTTATGTTTCTGAAGCTAAATAATTTACAGTAAACTGATTTCTGAGGACTCTAGTTCAATAACTAGAATAAGCATTAACTAGTTCTGGAGGCAAAAGGCTTTCATTTCATGTTATTGAATTTAAGCTTTATTAAACACACTCCATAGCTAACTTTGCCCAATTTCTTTGCATTTGAAAGGTTGCTCACCACTCAAGGTCTGTTTTAGAGTCACCTACTTGGTGAGGTCACCTAGTGAGGTTTGTGCCCTTTGTGCTTCCTCCCCTTTGGGCAATGGGCATGTGGCATTTACTTCATTCTGGCTTGGAGTACGGGTCCATGCTATTGGTTATTGCTGACCTGTCTACAGCTCTACCAAATGCAATGCTCCCTACGGTCAGGCGCTAGGATCTTACTCATCTTTAAGTCGCCCCTCCTGGCTCACAGAGCTTAGTATTAAAGGCTTGTATTTTAAAGGAATTCTCATGCATGTGGATGGTGTCATAAGGTTTATGAAAGCTTCTCTCATAACTTCTACAAAGTGTGAACAGCAACAGAATCTACCACTCTGCTTGGTGAAGAAGATGGCAGAACAAGTGCTTCACATGTAATCAAGGGAACTCGGTCACCAGACTGCCAAGGATGAAGACTGTAATGTTCAGACCAGGAAGACTACTAATGTATGTATTCACTGATTCCTTCATCTGATCTGGAGTGCTTTCCTTTCTTCCTGGTGAAGCAATGAAGCTGACGACAGTGTTGTTTAGTCCACTCCTGGAGAGTCACTTCAAGTGTGTTGAAGCCAGGGCCTTTGTATAATACAGGATTTAAAAAATCCTCTTTAAGCCACAGTACTAGGCAGACAGAAGCATCCAGATCTCTGTAAACTGGAGACCTGCCTGGTCTACATAGGTAGTGCCAGGCCAGTCAGGGCTATAGCATAAAACTTTGTCTCAAACAAAACAAAACAACAAAAAAGAGAATCCTTGAGCTTAGAGAAGGAAGAAGTAGTGCTGTGAACATAACGTTATCATTTACTCCAGACGGGAAAGAAAGCTTCAGGAAACTGGGCATCCTAAAAGACAGCTGAGGAACTATGTTTCTTGGGATATGTGCTGCTGACATCTAAAATGACTATCAGAATCCTGACCATGGGTGTAGCTGCTCCAGGGGAGGTTGGTGTGCTGTAAACAACCAGAATCAGAATCCCCTTGGTCACCTGCTCAAAATCAAGACCTGGGGATGTCCCACATCTGCTGAATTGATCGTAAAGAACGAGCCCCAGGACCTAGATTTTTAGCCAGCCCCCTAGAAGATGTTGATGCACATCAAAATATGACAACCACTCTGAAAGGAACTGGAAATTTAGGGCTGCCCATGCAGGACTGCTGGGGTTCAGTATGACCCATTTGTCACTGAGTCTCATAAAAGGAAAATACAAAAATTAGTGAAGGCTGCAGATGAAGCTTCGGGGTAGAATGCTTGCCTAGTATGCATGAAACCACAAAGTTCCAGTTTTAAAGCCCAGTAACAACCAAATCTCACCAAAATAAAACCAGCCAAACCAAAAAAAATGCAGGAAAACATCTCAATGATTCAGACAAGAGCCAAACTTCTAATGTGATATTGTGGCTGCTATATAGTTATATCTTTTTTTATGCAGATTTGTATATAAAAACACAAACAGGCAAATTAGCAGCTGGTCACTCATCTTCCAAAAGGATTCTTGAAGCAAAGCATTCATTAACTGGCTCTTGTTGCCTAACATCTAATCAAGAATTTAATTTATATACAACTTGGGGAGATAAGCTCTATGCAGTATTTGCTTTCAAGCTTTTGTTAAATTTAGTCCTATGCACTGGCAAGTATTAGAAGTGTTTCTTTTACTAGAGAAGGGAACAACCTTCTGTTTTCTTTCCTAGCATCAGAGAATTCGTTCTCAATATTTTCAGGAACAGGCCTGCCCTGGAATCCAGGAAATAAATGGAAGGAGCGCTATTGTCTAACTAGAAATTCACTTTGAATATGCTTTGCATCAGTAATACTTGACGGATTCTCTTAAAACACCACTAGAGGTTTTACAAAGAATTTAAAATGCTAAATTTTAAGAGATAATTGTAAGGATGAGATACTTGATTTCCAAATATTTCTCTATGAAGAACATAAACTAGAAAAGGACTATGGAATGAGAGCAGACACTCTGGTGTGGAAGGTTAAGTTTACTTAAAAGTATTATAGTCTCTGTCCTCTTGTACAAAGAGAAATCATCACCCTAGGAATATGCGAATTTGCTGTGGAGTAATCCTTTTGTACACTGTGAAGAATTTCCAGTTGGACTGGTTTAATAAAAAGTTGATTGGCCAGTAATTAGGCAGGAATTACTGGCAGGACAACCAAACTAGGAGAATGATGGGAAAAAGAAGGGAAGAGTCAGAGGAGTCACTAGCCAGATGCAGAGGGAGCAGGAAATGAACGTGCCATACTAATAAAGGTACCACCATGTGACAGAGCATAATCATTTGTACGAGCTAGTTAGTAATAAGCCTGAGCTATGGACCGGGCACCTGTAATCGATATTAAGCCTCTGAGTGGTAATTTGAGAGTGGCAGTGGGATAAGAAAACTCCGCCCACACAAACTGAAGCCAGTATTTTATGGAGTTCTGAGAACAAAGGAAAGTTACCATCAAAAAATTAAGAATAAATCAGATACAAACTCCATGTCCATACTAATTCAAGTCTTTTGAGGTCAAATATAATAACAAATAATAAATTTGAAAACAGTATATTAGCTAGAGAAATATGACAAAGTTAAGAGAATTGTATCCAGTCTATACTCCAAAAGTTTTTTTTAAATTAATTTCACCATAAAGTGAATTATTTGCAGAAACTGTGGAAAATAAAAGAGCCTATTGAATAACAGATTGAACTGCATGTGTCTAGAGTCATGGACTAAAGTGGAGTTTAGATGGTCATTTCTGAAAAGCATGTGACACAGTGGCACTAAAGATTTGGGGCATTTAACTTTGAACTGTTTGGAATACCACTATCTATAAGCTATCCCTCCATAGTTCTAAGTCCTTGAGGCTCTCTAGACAGACCAGGGCTGCTCTCTCAGGAGAATGGCCAGGGTTGTTGAAGGGGGTAGTGTGATGGGCACCAACGTCTCTTCCATTTGACATACATAAGTGATATCAATTGAATGCAAGGAGATTCAAAACTCCAGCCCAGTTACCTAGCAAAAACTTTCTTACCTGATTACTATTAATTAAAAGTCAAAACTAGGGTTCTAAAAATTGCTTTGTTGTAACTGTTTCTGAAGATCATCTAGACAATCAGCGCCACATGCCTGGTCTGCTGAGCACATCACAGAAAAAACTAAGGGGGGGGTGTCAATGACACCTTTGCAGGGACATTCTGCTGTGAGCAAGAGGATGGAGTGCTAGGTTTTGGTTACACAATCAAAATGATTCCCATCTAAGCTTCTCGGCTTTATCCAGCACTGCCCCTAAGCCTCTAGCTAATGAGATAAGTTGTTTCCTGCAGCTCAAAATATAAAGTGTAGTTTTTATTCATTTGTTTTGTTTTGTTTATCATTCTGGGGATCAAACCCAGCGTGTCACATATGCTGAACAAGAGCTCTACCTTCCTAGCCCTCAGGTGAGTTTTTCCTAATTAAGGATCCTTTCATTAGTTCATACCCTAGTTCACACTTATCCATTAACTTTTAAAAGACTATCATTAAGTATAAGTCCCTATTAACACATAAAATTATGTAAAAAGTACCATCTCTACAGAGAGGCTTATGTTTTACTTTTGAGATATTGTCATGGGGAGAATTATCACACAAAAAGCTTTGTTAATCATCCCCTAATAACCTCATTTCCCCCGTGCATTTTAAAAAAATGAACAACAGTCAAAGCTAGTTTATTTAAAAAAATAAGTATCACCTTGTATAATTCCTCTCAGAGCCTGGATTTCTTTTATGAAGGGTGCATAATACCAACTGTGAAACCAGATAGACACACAAGCAAAAAAACAAAGCTATAAATCAATCTCACTGACGAACAGAGATGAAAATAAAATCAATAAAATACCTGCAAACTGGAGCTGGAGAGAAAGCTCGGCAGTCAAGAGCTCTTCCTGCCTCCCAGCACCAGCTGAAACTCCAGTTCCAGGGGTCCTGAGGCCCTCTCCTGGCTTTCACAAGCACTGCACACATGTGGTGCATATATATACACTCACACAGGCAAGACACTCAGAAGAAAATAAATCTAACTTTAAAAAACACTTGTGTGGTAGTTCGAATGTAATTGGCCCCCATAAGCTCACAGGGAGTGGCACTATTAGGTGGTCTTGTTGGAGAAGCGTGTCACTGTGGGAATGCGCTTTGGGGTCTCATCTATGTTCAAGACATGCCCATGTTTCTGTTTACCTCCTGTTGCCTGCAGGATCAAGATGTAACTCCTCCTCCGCTCTCAGCTCCTTCTGAACCAGCACCATGTCTGCCACCATGTCCCCCCATGATGATAATGGACTACACCTGTGAAACTGTAAGACACCCAATTAAATATTTTTCTTCATAAGAGTTGTTGAGGTCCATGGTGTCTATTCACAGCAAGAGAAACCCTACCCAAGACAGAAGTTGGTACCAGGGACTGGAGTATTGCTGATAGGCCTGGCCATGTTTTCCTTTGAAGAAATATGGACTTTTGGATTGTGGATTAGAAAAGCAGTTTAATGCTTTAAGGGCTGCTTAGTGGGTTATACTAGTAGGAGCATGGGAGACAATTATGTTGAGTGTGATCTGATGAACTGTGGGGCCTGAGTGAAGGGGTTCCAGAGAAGAATATTAGTATGTGGCCTACAGATCATTCTTATGATAGTTTGGTAAGAAAAAAAAAATGTGGCTACTTTTTGTCCTTGTCCAAAGAGTCTGCCTGAGGCTAAAGCAAAGAGTTTTTGGATTAATTCTATCGGCAGAGGAACTCTCAAACAGTCTAGTACAGACTGTCATGTGGATATTAGTGGTAACAATTACAAAAAGTAAGTTTTGAGGAAAAAAGGAGCACTAGAAAGTGGAATGGAACTAAGTTCTGTGTTCAAGGAGATCAAGAGATTAGGAAGTGGAAGAAAGGGAGTAGTGACCTCAGGGCAAGATCCTAAGATTCCAATTTGTGGAAAGAAACTAAAGAAAAGTTTAGAGCCAGGTGTGGTGGGACACACATTTAATCCCTGCACTGGGAAGGCAGAGGCTGGCAGATCTCTGGGTCTGAGGCCAGCCTGGTCTACAGTTTCATGACGGCCAAGCTTAGGCAGTGAAGGAAAGCACTGAAAACAGAAAGTCAGTGAAGATGTGATTAAAGAGGGGCTGTGTTCAACCCTAGCAAGCAGCAGAACTTGGCAGTTTTGGCCACATGGTTCTGGAATTAAGGGTAGAAGAAAGGGGCTATGGGATTTGCCTCCACAACTAAGGAACGCCTCTGAGGCCAGGCATGTGTCAGGGGTGTCCCTGAGCAGAGGCTTAGAGGTCATTTCCTAAAGCTGTGAAGTTGAATCCTGGATTACCTTGGAGACCCCAAGATGCTGAAAATATCAGAGCTGTGGGATACCCGCCGAGGAGAGCTGCTAACATGGCATGGAACCAGCCCAAGAGAAAGAAGTTAGGTTGCAGTCAACAAAGCTGAAATGAGTTGGAGCTCGGAGGAGCACTTTGACATCAGACAGGGAGGTGAGAAGTTTTGAGTTTGCCCAGCTGGTTTTCAGTCCTGCTTTGGTCCAGTATTTCCTCACTATGCTCCCTTCCCCACATTTCGGAATGGTAATGTATTTTCTTTGACACTGTATGTTGGAAGTATGTGATATGTTTTTTGATTTTATAGGGGATTAAAGTTAAGAAATTACATGAATCTCAGAAGAGACTTTGAACTTTGGATTTTTAAACATTGTTGAGGCTGTGATAGACTATAGGGACTTCTGAAGTTGGACTGAACGCATTATGATACTGTTACAAGCTTACGGGGGCCAGGGAGTAGAATGTGGTAGTCTGAATGTAACTGACCCCCATAAAGCTTGTAGGAAGTGGTACTAGTAGGAGGTGTGGTTTTGTTGACGTAGCAATGACGTTGTTGGAGAAAGTCTGTCACTGTGGGGATGGGCTTTGAGGTCTCGCATATTCTCAAGATACTGCCCAGTGTCTCAGACCACTTCCCTGTTGCCTGTAAGATGTAGGTCTCTCAGTTCCTTCTCCAGCACCATGCCTGTCTGCATGCTACCATGTCCCACCGTGATAATAATGGACTGAACCTCTGAAACTGTCCCCATTAAATGTCTTTCTTTATAAGAGTTGTTGTGGTCATGGTGTCTCTTTACAACAATAAAAACCTTAACTAAGACAAATTGCAAAGTGAATCTAAGAACACATAAAAAAGATCATCTACCATGATTAAGTTGGCTTCATCCCAGAGATGCAAGGATGGCTCAACCTATGTAAATCAATATATGTAATTCCCACAACATTTCTGTTTCTACTGATAGGCATTTTACAGATTGTTGTCATTTTAAAATGGGTATTTTAATTAATCTAATCACTTTTGCTACTTCACTGCTATATAAATATAAAATTAACCATTTATCTCTTCCAAGTTTATAGGACTTTTCAAAATAATATATAGCTGATTCACAATCTCATAAGGGAAATATTAAGGAATAATGCATACTAAGTGTACATAAAAATCATTCTCAAATATGCGGCAGACAGCGACAACAGCAATCCAAATAGTTTCGGGACTGCTGTGTAAGAAGAAAGCAGAAAGCATTTCTCCAGATAGCTCAGTCTCAAAGATCCTAGTGAGGCGCACGTTTCTCTATCTCTACTGACAGTAAGAAAAACTAGAAATAGTTATCCTGTAGGCCCTTCAATAACATCTACTTCCAAAAATCATTTGTAACAAATATACTAAAACCATTTAGAGAAAAACATGGCAAAGAAAGATGTATAGGGGTGCTTAAGAGATCTATATTAAAATTTACAATCAATTTTGGTTTCCACTTTCTTACTTTCACTGGCAATTCATTAGTAATTTATTAGATAAATTTATTAGACATTTGCAAGTATATTTTGATGCGTTCATTCCAAGCTGGTTATGAGAAGGCAGAAAAATACTTAGCACCAAACCTATTACGCTAATGAACTCAAGCACAAGTCAAGATGAAAAGCAAAAGCCTGTCTACTCCCTCACTTCCGTATTTACGGAAGCCAAGAGTGCAGAGGAAGGAACCGCTGCCTCTATCACATTCAAAGTCAACGACTGAGTCTATAAAATAAGCGGATACAGGCAGGTAGAGAGGACAGGTGTGCACAGAAGGAAGAGCAAATACCCCCACCCAGTGGGACCCGGAAGCTTCTACCCATTCTTCGTAGGAGAGAAGATGACTTGGGGGTGAGCTCAGCGGGCTGAAAGAACAAGTGCTAGCGTGTTACTGTTCAGGTGTAAAGTCACTCTCTGGTCCTCTTCTATGACCTGACGTAAAACTAGGATGGAATGACGTGGACATGGTGACAATGACTTCTCTTGGCAGCCTGTCTTAAGGCACCTGAGGGAAGCTGCGGCAAAGCTGCTCGGGTGCTGTGGTTCAACTGCCCTTAGCTGGAGTCACCGGAAGATCAGGGCATTCGGCAGAGGTTTGCCCTGAGTCCCTAAGAGAGACACAGGCGATACGGACACTGAAGACAAAGCTTGTTTCTATGGACCTTATAAGAAATCAGGAAATAAGGAAATAAAATGTCTTACAAAGCAAGCAGATGCCACTTTCACAGCCTAACAAAGACTACAGGAAGACACGGGGTAGTCTCTGAAGTGAGAAGGAAGCTTTCCAGTTTTCTGAAAGTTATTATGAATCCGATTTTTATCAGGATAAGTTATTTTTTTTAATTAGGAAAAGAAGTCAGAATATGTCTATAATTAGATAGGCATTTTGTCACAGCAACAGAACAAAGTCAGAACACAGTTTTAAATAATAAAAGTAGTATATGGGAATTTTGAGCTATTTGATTAAAATAATTTGCTTATTTTGTACTAGGAGTAGGGGCTTTATTGCCATATTTAGTTAAATGTAGAGCTTGGAAAAATTAAGGCATACCTTCTTTTAGCATTTGTAGTGTATTTTGAAATTCTTGTCTGATGTCTGGTCTACTTTGTAACAGATTCTTAAAGCCTTGTCTGATGTATCAGTCTACCTGTAATGATGTACTTCATTACCATCTATTATTAAGCTGGCTCTTCTAATGTCACTAACATGAAATGTGGTCACTTGCAGTTCCCCAATTTCAAAGTGCCTTTATAATGTTAATCTGCTGTTCCGGAAAAAAAAAAAAAAAAGACAGAAAAATCAAACCAATTCCTACATGTATTCCAGAAATGCATCCTTGACCCTCATGTTTGAGAGGCCCCAGCCCCTTCTCTACTGCCAGTGAGTTCTAGTTACATCACTGATTTGTTTCCAAATTCTACAATCTTGTTTACAGTGTCACTGCAGGCTGAATCATTCTTTTCATAAGTGGCAGAGACTAGAATGCTCTGTGGCACTTTTTATTCAATAGAACTCAACTGTCACTTTAAGGGAAAGAAATTTTGACAGACTATGAGAAGTTCCTGTTAATGAAGGTGGTGGCCTTCTGGCCATGAACATAGGGTGTCTGGGACTTGCTAGCTCTATTTAAAAATTGGATTATTTTGTAAAGTTAATTGTGAATTTCCAAGTATCACTTAAACATTATTGAATTCATTTACTCATTCTGCAAGATAATGACCAAATGAGGCAGGGAAAGCTCTAAGTCCGTCTCATTCACGATCATGGCAAAGCAGAGCCGAGTCAGTGAAGAATATTCGGATATCAATACTCTTCCTAAAGACTTCTCTTCCAAAAGTAACAGTCATCAGAGGTCTGAACACACATACTGAATAGTGAAGAGCTAGGTGTAAGATACGGAAGTGGCCAAGGACGAAGACCTACATATCCATATGTCTCCTAAACCAGGGTAGAATACAGACACATGTTCAAAGGCAGGAAAGCGGAAGGACCACAACTGGCAACCATGTGACAAACAGAACTGCACATCACAAAACTAAAGGAGCTAAGCCGGCAAGGAATGTGTGGGGAGGGACAGCAAGTGACTTTATATTTAAAATACCTCCAAATGCAATGTCCTGATAACAGTTTCTGAACTTTCCAAGAAACGTACTCCTTTATTTATAAAACCAATGCCACAGTTTTATTTACACTTAACATTTTAATTTTATCCAGGCAGTGATGGTGCATGCCTTTAATCCCAGCACTCAGAGGCAGAGGGAGGCGGATCTCTGTGAATTCGAGGCCAGCCTGATCTACAGAGTGAGATTCAAGACAGTCGGAGATACACAGAGAAACCCTGTCTAGAAGAAAAAAAAATTAAGTTTAAATTTTGCCAAAAATCATATTTTAATGAAGTTCTTGGAAATTATTAGAAAAAATACTTTCACTTCCCATGTCTTTCTGGCTCTGCAGCAGATAAAATTGGCTCTTAAGTTATGAGTTCAGCAATTACTATTACCATGAGTAGTATTCTAGTCGTATCTGGGGTAGGAACTTACAGAGCTTACACACAAGAGTCACACCCATGTGTGTTAACAGCAAATCAAATTAACCTCTAGTCAGCTCAGCATCATTTTACCCGTGCCTCAATGGACTGAAGGCAAAATTCAATAAAGCACCCATAAAATGAAATGACGCAGACCAACCTTTTATTGCACCCACAATGTTTTGGTCTAGTCCTTTCCGGTTGTCATTGAGTCCTCTTTTCCTCTTCCCATTGGGTAAGGAGTTAGCCAAAGTCTTGTCATCAAAAAACGCACACACCAGTTTTCTAAACAGAAGGCTTCCTGAGCGAGTGTAGTTTGACAATATAGAGTCCAGCTGAGATTTAGGCATAAACACATCGAAGCCTTCAGCAAGTTGCACTTCTGGCTACCAAAAGAAGAGAAATATTTCATCAAAAGTGAGACGTGAAACATTTTACTTTGGGCACAAGTACGGCAAGAACACCAGTGGCTGCTACATGTCTGTATCTGGTAAATTATACAGTCTCAGTTATGTGTGCTGAATTACAATTTATAAAATCAATGATCACTTATAATTTACAAAATGGGGTGCTGCAATTCCAATAGTAAGTCTTATCCAAGTACACACTGAAAACACGTCTCTAGTCATACAAACATTTCAAGAGGCTGGATAACACACAGTAATACAGTTCTTTAACTAAGGAGACGTGAATCACCTATATGCAAATCCTGCATTTTGCAAATGAAGAAACCAAGACCTAAAGAGACTGTACCAAAAATGACTTCAAAATAATTCAAATGCCAAATAATTTCTTTTACTTAAGGGGACAAATACAGGACCACCCCTACAGGTCCTCTGCTCCTTCTATTAGCTATAAATTTCATTTTACCACAATGAAAACTTACATAAAGTGATACGTAACCCGAGACTGCTTTTTCGTTTCCTGGCCACTCTGACTTGAATATTCACACAGAAGTTACAATAATTAAAACACTGGCCTATTAGCTCAGGTTTCTTATTAACTAACTCTTACATCTTAAGTTAACCCATTTGTATTCTTTTATATTTTACCATGAGGCTCATGGTTTGTTACCTCTTGCTTCCTGAGCTGCTACATGGCATCTCCTTGACTACGCCCACCCTCTCTCTATATCCCTTCCAGCCTGGCTATATTCTGCCCTGCCATAGGCCAAAGCAGTTTATTCGTTAACCAATAAAAACAACACATATACAGAAGGACATCCCACATCAGTGATAATGCAAAATAAAAACGGCAGCTGGTTCCAGAGTTTCAATCTATCCCCACACTTACTTGAGGGAGCAATGTCCCAGCACACGTTGGAAAACTGCTGCATGGGCTTCAGTGCTTATCAAGAACTTCTGAAGTCCTACAGGATGCCTTCAGAGAACATCCTGGATATCTGCAACCTGCCTTTTCACCTTGCACTTCTGCTCATAGCAGTTCCTTTTCAGAGCTTTTCCTAGCTCTGTTCTGCCCACAGGGGCAGCCATGCACTGTTATTGCTTCTTGTTTAACATGAGCACATGTTAGTATTTATTATATTATGCTTTATATCTGTGGTGTCTAGTACATGGTAGGCACTTAGTAAACTTTGAAATTTCATTAACCATAATCTAAATTATTTTAACATTTACATTATATCTATGTAATTTCAATATGAAAACTGCACTTGGTAGATCTAAACAAAATGAATGTACCCAAGTTGTATATACAATCACAGCTCATCCCTAACTGTCATATTTGCAATTCTGAAGAGCAGTCCCCTTAGACGTGAGGATTTGGGGTCAGTTTCTCTCCTGACAAACTGAAGTTACTCTTTTTGCTTGTCCTACTGTGTTCCAATGTTCCACACATTACAGAATGAGGAGTGTTCAGAACACGGCCTATATCATTCAGACAACTAAGGAAGGTGCTTGGGCGTCGGCCCTTGTAAAAGAAATTCTGGACTGAATTATCCAGAAAGTTATCTCATTCTTCTGCTCCACTTTGCCATTTAATGTTTGGTTTCTGAATGCCTGGTAAATATCACCGCAAGAACAGTGCTGTCAGATTTCCCCTTGACTTTTGCGTCTTGCTGCTTACTGGTCAAAGGTCTAGAGGAGCTTGACAGGAGCAAGAGGCTGAATACCTTATTCCTGCAACAGGACGGGCACACACATAGCAAGCACTCAGCAAACACTTGTCAAGTGATCCAATGTGGAATTGTTAGGATGGAGAGACTTTTACCATCAAAAGGCTTTTATTCAGAATTAAAATTTTATTTTGTATATCCTATGAACTTTAATTCTAAATGAGCTAACCTCAGAGTTTTAATAGAATTCCAGAATCATGTAGATTGCATTGCACACACACCCCTTCCAAGTGTCCAGGATCATGTAGAATACACTGCACACACCCCTTCCAAGTGCATCCTGCAGCTATTTGACCACCTTGCGTGAACAGGAGTTCTTCAGCTGTGAGAGACGAGAGGGAAAGGCCTGAAACTTATTAATGTAACTCTGGGTTACCACTAATCTGGTGCTTAAAATTCAAGTCACCTGACTTCTGAGACTCAGAATTTCCTCTGGAGGACTGGGACCCTAGCTTCAGAAACACTGACCTGAATCAAACACCAGTCAGAACAGGTACTCCCTTCTAAGACATGCAGAATATGTCTATGAAATGTGTTTGATTTAGTTGGGATGCACAGTTCTTAACATTCACTGTGCCAAGAATCCAGTTGGCATCCAACAGATGTGTACGAGAATAAACAAAATGCTACATAGGAATTCAGTAAAGTTACTAGGTCAGAGTTTGCTATTCCCACTATAGAGGAAGTGATCTACAAGCTTCATGCTGTGACTAGGCTCACACCAGTGTCTTAGAATGATTGTGCTGGCTCCTGGAGGAGAAGACTTGGAGAAAACTGAGCACCTGGTTCAGAACCTTCTTCCTAAGACCCTTCTGTGGGAAAGGATCAAGGTTGGCTCTGCAGCTGAGAGTCAGGTAAACACATCACACACACTGCATGGTAAGAAGAGCCCAAGAGGTTCTGAGCGAAGGCAGGACGGGCTCCTGGAGCTGTGGAGGAAAAGGGGATGCCAGAGGCTGAGAAAGGAGGGGAGAGTACTTTAATAGGGCCTGGAAGACAAGATTTAGTAGGCGGCAATATAGTTATTATTTGTGGCACCTTCTATGATGCCTAAAAGCAGATTATCTGGAGGTTTCTGTGGAGGCAAGACTTCTGTGCCATTGCAATCCTATGGTGTGTGACTGCAGAGGGGCCATCGAGGAAAAAAACTGCCATTGCTTTCTGTTCTCCCACTGCCAGGCCAACACTGTTGTTTTGAGCTGATCTTTCCAATCCAAGGAACAGGAACTCATCCACTTGCAAGTAAGGACCTTATGGAGGAGTAAGCAGTCTGGTTAACTGCTACAGACAGCCCCATAAGGGCAAGGGTGGCTGAGCTAGCTCCTCCCTGCTCTTCCCTGCCTCCCCTCAGACTTCTTAGCAGGTAACAACAGAACACTAACACATGTTTAACGTTGCCACAAAGCACCAATTCCTTTACAGAAAAAAGAAAGGGAGACTAGCTTAATGCTGCAAAACATGAAGAAAACATGACACTAATTATCTTGTTTTCACTATGAAACTTTGCTATTTATTCTACTTTATAAGCATAATCATAGTACATTATTACCATGTAATAAACCACAACTCTGCGTATATATTTAAAAGCAGGTTAAAACACTTTCTGTAGCTGTAGAATCATTATCCGTTTTTGTTTATTGGCTTCGGTTTAAATGAGATCTATTTCCTGATAATAGTTATAAAAACACTGTTCTAAATAAGCATCATTAAAAAACTCTAGACTTTCCTTGACAGATTTATTATTTGATGCTCAGGCCAAGACAGATAGCTAATATACTAATTTGCAGAGTCTAGTGTTATAGAAATAAGATCATGTTTAAATGATGACATCCAAATTATGGGCACCACTTACAATGTTTACAGAAATTATTTTTAGGGTTCACTACGAATTCCTACTATGCAGTGTTTTACTTACTTTACATGCCTCCGCCACCGAGTTCAATATATCAGTATTGGAAATTCCTTATCCAACACAATTTCATCTTACACTGGAGATGTTCTGGAAGCAGAAACAGCTCCGTCCTAACGGCTCTTGAAAATGCCCCTGGACTAAGGGCAGCTACATTGACTATGCTGTTTCTCTGCATTTCTGGTGTGGTGCTCCTTTTGGTTAGATTTAGTTGGGGTTAAGATCTAGTTTAGGTGATAGGTTTTCCAGCCAGGTAACTGGAAAGGTACCTCCCCTGTCACTGCCACCCACAAGTCCCTGTGAGCATATCATAAGATAGTTAAAGAGAGCATATAAGTGAATCACTTAGAATATATTGGATACAGGCTATTTTCTATGAGATATGAATAGTACAAAAATTATAGTAAGACATTTAACAAGTTACATATGGTCATTGGTTAAGAGGAAAAAGAAGTGCACAGATGCTTATGTTGGGTATTAGCTCCAGATTTTCAACTGTAAATTAATAAATGGTACACAAAGATTTTCAAGTTCTATGTTGTGCAAGGCCCACATCTACAGGCACACACACTGTGTGAAGGGTTATGTAAGGTGCGGACCAGGCAGTCAGGCCAGCTGGGAAGTCTCTGAATGGCTCAGGATGGAACCTTAAAGAAAACTACAAAAGAAGAGGTAAATTCTGCTGAGGATGTAACACAGGATTGACAATGACGCTTAAGAGCAGTTAGTTTGTCTGTTCGTAATACATAATGAACCTTTGTCCTATTTATTTAGCAGTGTATTTGATGCATTTCTAAAAAAATGAATTTCAGCATATGAAAGAAAAAAGTTAAAACAAAACGCCTAACATTTGTTTTTATTTTGTTCATAACTGTTACATTTTTTTAAAAGAAAAATTAACATGCTATCCCACAAATCAAGTCTGTTCTGGGTAGACTTACTACTACCATTTAAAAAATGCTACCTCAAAGCCCCTTGACCAATGAAGAGCTGAGACTGGGGTCAGGTCTGCTGTGGTTGGCTCAGCAAGTGTGTCTGCTACTGTTAAGCAGTCTAGCGCGGATGTGGCCTAAGGTGTGGCTAGTGCAGATTCCCCAGTGTTAATGGAACAGAACTCACTGGCTGTTCTCCATCAACGACCAATACTGCAAGAGAGATATTAAAAAGTGCTTAGCCAAATTCCTATAAAAAAGCAAGTGCAATAATCACAGCAGACATTTTACATTTAATACTGACTAGGATGAAAAGAAATCATTAACGTTCTAATTCTCTTAAGTTTCTTTGATAGAATTCTGGTAGAATTAAGAATTTTAGAAAAGATAATACAATTTGGTTTCTTCATGCATTTGCATAATGAGAGTTTCTAGCCTTTCAGAGACGTGCTGAGCCTTTCCTTCTCAGGCAATAAATTCACGATTCTGAACATTAAGTTCTGATTTATGTTAAAGATGATTGAACTAAATGGACAATATGTAAGATTTTAACAGCACAGTGTCGTTTCTTCTCCCCCAACGCCACTGAAATTGCTCCTCTGAGAAGAGGTCATGTTGAAACTCTTGTCTTTGACCTTCCAGGTAGACAAGTCCCACTTCCCAGTTTTCAGGAGGCTACGATACTGCAAGGGCTGCTTGTGATTTCTCCCTCTGATCCTTAAAAAGCAAAGACTATTATGTTCTCTTTAAGCACCCTGTAAATGGTGATATAATTGATATTTGTTTGTTACTTACTATATCCTAGGCCCTAGGGCAGTGAGTGGTTCTCAACCTTCATAAGGCTGCGACCCTTTAATCAGTTCCTCATGGGGTGAGCCACCCACCACAAAATTATTTCATTGCTACTCCACAACTATAATTTTGTGACTGTTATGAATTGTAATGTAAATATCTGATAGGCAGGATATCTGATGTGTGACCCCTGCGAAAGGGCTGTGCGACAGCCGGGTCAACAACCTTGAGTACAACTGTCCTAGAACAACAAAGAATACATCAATTTTCTAAATTTTCTTCTTCTATGAAGTGGCTACCATCATTATTCCAAGGCTCGGGGAAACTGAGTAACTTGTTAAAAGACCATCCAACTACCATGATGAGGCAAGGATTTGAGCCCAGGTAGCCTGCCTTAGAAACTCAGACTCTCACACACATATGCTTTTGTGTCAATGAGGAAATGGAATAATGATTTCCCTTAATTGATCCCAGCAGAACATTCTATCTAGTGAGATAATATGGTATCAAGAAAGCACTCTGAATTAAGGAGCTATTTTTGTTGAAGGCACCAATGCACTTAAAATTATTTAAGAAGCATACAAAATCAGGATTGACCAAATTATCTTAAACTGATGAATATTCATCATTTGTCTTCTGTTAACTTAGAATTTTTGCAATCTAGAGTTACTGGAGAGTATTTACTATTTATTTA
This sequence comes from Chionomys nivalis, assembly GCF_950005125.1. Taxonomy (NCBI): domain Eukaryota; kingdom Metazoa; phylum Chordata; class Mammalia; order Rodentia; family Cricetidae; genus Chionomys; species Chionomys nivalis. The sequence continues at coordinate 20,496,601 of NC_080098.1, read as the reverse complement.
CTTTCATGTGGGAGGTTTATTGTGGGGAGGTGCAGAGGCGGTCTCTGGGCAAGAGCAGGAGCAGAAGGAGGGAGAAAGCTGGAGAGTATTTATAATAACTCCATCAAATAAAAACATTTTCTATATGTTTAAAATTTATGAAATCGTTTTAAAGCTTGCCTTAGTGGTTCAGTAAAGCAAAGCAGACAAAACAAAACAGAAGTCAGCATCAACAGAAAGAATGCTAAGGTGGTTCAGGTATACCTGCCCTAAGAGACAACACATCAACAGACCCAGCATTGAAAAGCAACAGCTATAAGAAACGAGCAACTGTTTGTCTCGGTACTAATAGTGCATTGTGCTGTGAATTCAGGAAAAAAGAATTAGATAATGTATTTGAACCTCAGAATTGGTTTTGGGCTTTGCCTCTGTGTAATTTAGGTCTGAATTCTATTTAAGTGCTAATTTTAAAAGGGTCAAATAACCACGCCGCACACGTGAAGCTCCCACCCTTGGCTGTTTCCTCCTCCAGAGCGTTATTTGTTCATGTGCATCTGATCATTTACAGACAGCTAAATTTACTTAACTGTATTTACATTTGTTCCTCCAAAGGTACTTAGGTAGGAACAGTAAGGTTAAAAAAAGAACCATTATTTATTGAGTGCTTAAAATGTGCCAGGCACTGTTCTAAGTGCTTTACATAGAAGGCTTCATTAATTCTTCCAGGAGGCCAACTCTGTGAGGAAAGCATCATTATCCCCACTATAGGGAGGAGGATGAGTGAGGACCAGGGTTCACTTGCTCAGGGTCACACAGCTGAGACCCTAAGTCAGCAGCCTGCTCATTAACCACTTACTTTCCCCTAAGAAAGTGCCAAGTAAACAGAATTTTAAAAAACTCAGTCTAACCACTTGGTTCTCTTTCATATAATAATCAGTCATAGAGTTACGAGTGCTTGCAATGTCCAGGAAATGTGCTTAAGGGCTGGAGAGATGGCTCGGTGGTTAAGAAGAACACTGGATGCTTTTCCAGAGGACTGGGGCTCAACAAGGAGGTTCACAACCATCTGTAACTCCAATTCAGGGAGCCCAACAGTTTCTTCTGGCCTCCATGGGCACCAGGCACGTACAGGGTGCACACAGATAAACAAAGTCAAAATACTCATTAAAAAATTAAAAATCGAAAGAAGGAAGTATTTGAATGGGCACCCAAAGCCTTTTCCACAGTGAACAAGGGGAGAGGACACCTGGAGTGGAGCCTTAGTTTGACCTCTGACCTGCCCTCTTGCGCAGGTTCCCTTACAGAAGATAACAGTAAGTAAGAAGCCCTCCAAGAGTAAGGACTAAATGGGATGACTTATTTCACACAGGATGTCACAGGAGTATTATTACTCACAACACAGGACCTGCTCTTGAGGATCTGGGGAAAGACATAAAATCATGAAAATAATGAAGAAAAACAACAACGACAACACAGAAGCTTCCGTAAAGAATTTCTCAAATTGGACTGGAGCCCTGACATGTTTGAGGCAGAAACAAGAGCAAGTAAATGGCAGTTATACTGGGGAGTGGGCTCTCACTGAAGCCAAAATCTGGACCCCAACGTTTTTTAAGTTTATTTTGTACAAGGTGTTTCATGCATGAGTAAATATTTCATCATCTGTAGATTAAGTAACTTGCATTTATTAAGTACCTTTTACATGCAAGGCATTGCAATAGGATTTTCCCGTATATGACATATCATTAAATGCACTGATATTTCAGAGGGTCTTGTTTGGAACTTCGTGCAGTCTTGGATTTGAGAAGGGACAGTCATCACTCAGAAGACGTGAGTCCCTAGTGATCCACGACCCACACGGACTCTTACATCTGGGTTCTGCTATGAGTACACAAAGTCAGATACAGGACAAGTAAATGTGAAAAGAGTAACTTATTACACTGCAAATCTTCAAAAGTAATTCAGTTTCTTTTAAATCTAGCAATTAGCAGAGGTGTGATGCTTAGTGCTAATCTTTCTCCTGTGCTACAGGGTCTAGATATTCGAGAATACTGAACTGTCTTTCCCTTCCTACCCAGAACAGAAAGCCAGCTTTGTGCTTGTTCTTCCTACATTGGGTAAAGCTGCTGATAAAACAGCCCCCTCCCCCACTTCCCAAGACAAAGATCAGGGGTTTGCTTTTGCCTTCAGCAACCAAGTCTTTCTGCCATGGCCCTCACTTCACTTTCAGGCTTATTACTCCTGCCTGGCTAACTAACTATAGGGATCTTCTTCCTGTTTGCCCAGACTCTAGCCCAGTGGTTCTGAACCTTCCTAATCTACGACCCTTCAATACAGTTCAGTGTGCTGTGGTCACCCCAACCATAAAATTATTTTTGTTGCTACTTCATAACTGTAATTTTGCTACTGTTATGAATCATAACGCAAATATCTGTGTTTTCTGATAGTCTTAGTTGACCCCTGTGGAAGGGTCGTTCAACCTCCCAAGGGGTCATGAGCCACAAGCTGAGAATCACTGCTCTAGTATCTCCTTTCTTCAGCTGTCTGCCATCCATAATGTGACTCCAGCCACCCCGCTCCAATGGGCCAATGGGCGGACGGTTGCTCTACATGGAACTCGCACTGGCTTCCTACTGCCCCCAAGGGGAAATGGAAGGTACTTCATGTGCTACATCAAGGTTTCGCTCCTGGAAGCATTCTACTTTTCCAGTCATCCAGAAACAAGGGACTAAATGCCCTCTGCCATGACTTTGGCCTTGGTCCTCTGAACACTGAGGACTTTTCTGAGACCATTTCAAATAAATTCCTATCTTCTTATATTTTTTCCAACTTGTTTTTTAGAATAATTGCTATAAAAATTAGAAGATTTATTTTCTCTATACTTCTATTAAAAACTTTATAGTCTCATAGCTAAAAAATAGTAAAAGATTAGGAAGGGACATGTGTTGGTTACTTTAGCACATAGCGTCCATTTGAGGGTTTGCTTGGGGGGGATTCCAGCCCCCACCACTCATCCCAGGAACTGCGCAGGCCAGCCTCATGAATGCCTGTGAGCACGCTCCATGGACAGCATTTTCGCAGCCAGTACTGGGACTCACTGCCAAGTTCTCCTGGTGCAGGTTCAGTTTCCACTGGAGAGATCAATCAAATGGTGCTATCAGATGGGTCCTGTGGGGATGACATCCTCATAGCTACCCGCTTAGTTTCAGAATCCCGCTACCGTCCAAAGACAATTAGTACCTGAGTTTTCATGAACAGTGCTACATGTGCTTAATCAAATTTAGTAGCTCTTGTTACTAAAAATGGCTAGGAATAAAATGTAAATTGTGTTTATGTATTATGTAAAAAATACTCATGTTGGGAAAAATAATAAATACTCTATTATATTTTGTAAATACACACAGGGTCTTTACCAGACCTCCATTTATAGCTAAAATACACTTGGAACCTAACAATAACAAAAAGGGAGAGTTCTGTTTTCAATGGCACTAGACACATCTACATAGGAGATGGCCCCGTCTCAATTACTGCTCTTACTATATCAATGCCTATCAGGAAAAAAATTTAAGGGAAATATGAGAGCGTGTCAAAAACAGCTTCACTGTAATTTGTGGAATAATATTCCTGTTTTTAAATATGTGATTTACCAGGACATGAATCAGGCCTTAGCAGCAGTGATGACATGATACCATCAAATGAGGGAACTGGCCCCATACAGAACCTCATTACCACAAAGGATTTTGTAAATTAAATATTAATTTAGAAGAGCTTAATGGTTGTAGCATATACTTTTGAAGAAAACAAAATGCCTCTTTTAACACTGAGAATTGCATGGAAGTGCTATGGATTTTCTAATATGAAAACATAGCGAGATAATTATTTTCATTGCATCTCTTCATTAAAGACCCAAATGTGGATCTATGGTAGCAAACTGTCTTCCTATAATTCAAATAGACTACTTTTAAAAAAATTAGCAATTTATTTCTTAGTTAAAGTTTAGAAGGCAAGGCCAAATTCCAATCCTATAGGACTCTGTGGGAGGTCTCAGCAGGAGCCTCATCCTATGCAATCTGCTAATAATGAATCACTTTTTCTTGTTTAAGAACTCTGCCAACAAGTTGGGGTTCTCAACATAAATGTACTTTAGATAAAGACATTGTAAGTAGAGACTGCAGCTGCAAATTCAGCACATTATGACATAAATTCGTTTATGGTCCTATGAATATAAAACAGCAAGTCAGACGGATAGCTGAGATGCAATCTACCGTCCTAGACCGCAACAACACTGTAGCTGTGATATTAAAATAGCAAACCTCTGCAGAGCGTTAACCTGTCATTACACGGGGTAAATGGCACGACACCACCACCTAATTAGCGGTGTGGCTTGCATCTATGAAACAGAATTAGCACCACTGCTCCTTTTTATTCTTAGTTTGTGTTTCCTTTTGGTATGACCTTATCTATGTGCTTCTGTGTTCATTTATGCCCATCCACAAAGGATTTAATTATGTTCTTTTCGTTTTCCACACTGAGGAAATTGAAAACTGCCACGTGGAAATTAAAAATCTTAAAGAAATTAGCGAGCAGATTATTTACAGCACGGCCTTCTTTCAGAGATAACGGACAGAATGCCTCTGAGTAAGGGAGGACATCTACACTTCTCAGAGGAGGACGGCCCGGGCAAGGGGCTTCGGACTAGTCTTCTCTCCTCTTCCCTTCTGCATAACCCCAAGTGTCTCTACCTGTTTGGGGCAGAACTAGCGAGATGGAAGGTGTCTTAATACTATAAGCTTCCTGAGACTTCTATCAACTAGGTCAGCAGCCAGAAAATATATCAACTTACATCTGAGGAAGGCGATTCGAGAACAATGCCAAATCCCAGGACGTGGCTCTCCTCTCTGGAGGTGTGCTCTGTGGCTTGGAGACCAGATGGCCTTGTGGCCACGGCTGCTGGCTTCTTCTCAGCTTCCAATGGACCGGGCTTTGGTTTCACACTCACAGGTTCCACGGTCTTTGGGAGCACTTTTTTCTTCTTATTTCTCTTGCGTGAGACAGCGGTTCGCTGGGAGCACATAAGGGAAATTGGGGGTTGTTGTCTGTTTTGTGTTCCAACTGTGGACAATAAACACAAATATGGTACAGGCACTGTGTCTGAGGCAAACCTACCCGGCTCTGTCTCTGTGACTTACAAACGGACAGGGAAGGGAGGCTCCCTCAGGGTGAAGCACGGATAGACAGATCTCACTCTGCACCGCTGGGCTGCAGAGGCAGCGAGGGACACCTTACAGTCCTAACAGCAGAGCTCTGAACACTGTGAACCATCAGACCATTACAGCATCCTGGCTTCGATGGAAGGAAAGGGTTAGGAGCGATGGGAAAATATGGCTTCAGGAATCATGGTTGACATGTTGGAATAAGAACTCCAGAACTTAAATTTAGGTATGGATCCTCATGCTCTCTGGTAAGCTCATTCCAGCAAAACCTCTGATGTCTCTGGGAGTTCAGCTGAACAGTTACAGTCTACAAGGGTTGAAATGATGATCATTTGGGTAAGACTGGTTGAAAGAAACAGTGTGGAAGGAATCTATCTAGAACAGGGCTGGGTAAGCACATGGGAAAGTAGTGTTAGTCACTTAATCCTGCCAGGTCTTTCTTTCCTCATCAAGTATCCTCTGCATGTTAACTATCTCCAGTGCACTGTGTTAAACAGAAAGTAGGAAAGACATAGTTGTGAGAGAGTCAAGTACATTAACAAACCTACAAACAGTACAATGACAAGTGTTCACAATCAACACATACTTCAGGAATCCGAGACAGCAAGTTTACTTTTCACAGGGATACTCTGAGAAGGAGAATTTATCAACCACTCTGATGGAAAGTAAAATAGGAAAATACAGCTTCAATTTGTATCAAATCTTCCTCTATCAACATGGTTTCCTAAGTAAAACTATAGGAGTGCCTGCTGTTTTTCTTTTGAACAGAAAGAAACATATAAACATAAGCCACATGAAAAACCAGGCCTTTAAATGGGCAGCAACACAGCTTACTTCCTTTTACTTATTTCCTATAAGTCTGGAAATCAAGAATATTTATACCGATCCAGATATCTTTATCTTTGTATTAGAAGGTAATTTCCAAGTTTAGGGAGCAACGAGCTGGACAGTGGCCTTGTTTAGCTATGCATATGATGATTAGTGACAGTGGTTCTAGATCTCAACTACACACTAGAATTAGTGTGGCACTTTTAAAAGTACTTCCAGGCCTTAAGAATCTGTCCTGGACTCGGTGGGTCAGAATGTCCAGCGGTGGGGCCAGGGTGTCAATATCACTGCAAGGATTCTCCAGAGATTTCAGCATGCAGAAGACTGCATTTTCACTCCAGGTTAGTCTGTCTTGTCCCAGGGTCAAATGGCCTCCAGGCACCTTGAGAAGGAGCAGCTAGGCTGCAGCCCCCAGGCCCAAGCTCTTTCTAAGCTCAGTCACTGAAATGCTTTTGTTGTTCAGACAGGGTTACTGAGTCTTGCTTCTCTTGCAAGTCTTGGAAGAGCCCAGTCTTCCTGCACTCAGATCTTAACTGCTTGATCTAAGTCCTCATCTTCCTGTAAAATAAAGGTGAAGCTTTCAAAATAGAATTTAAATCTAAGTCTCATGGGCAATAAACCTTAAGTAAATCTGCCCGCACAACATGAATTTTTAAGTTTAAGAAAATTAAATGAGAGTCATTTATCCAGTTTATCCTTTTTGTTCTCTACAGCTCTGGAATCATTTGCCTCGCTAATCTGCAAAGGTTCAGAAGAGAAAACATGGTGACAAAATGGCATTTACTTAATAGATTCTAAAAAGGCTCCAGCCAAGGATTTACAGGGGTGCAATTTGTAGTTTGCCATTTCAGTAGTAAGGAGCTTAAGTAACAAAATAAATCATTATAATTTCGTATGCATATTTTCTTAAGGACTAACAAATTCCCTCTCTGTGCACAGCATCTACAGAACAGAGTAACCTTTCTTTCTGAGGCTCTTACGTAGAACACGGCAGCCTCTGCCAGGCTGGTAAGAACCCAGAGTATCAGGTGGAACGCAGTGAGTCAAGTGCTTATTGACTTGATAAAATGCTTATTTCTGCCTTGGGATAAGACCCAATTTGGTCCTTAAAAATATGTTTCCCAGAAATCCCTTTGGCTTCTCTAGAAATGTGATTGTGGGTGACTGACATGTCTAAGTACTGACCACATCACGGAATGTGAGCATTTTCCTAGAATGCACCGGCTGGTACCAAGTCATTTTCTGAGCGATGACGTCATGAGCAGGATGGTGAGGAGAGTCAGAAGCGCTGTGACCACAGGGCTGGGCTGCTCCCCTGCTTTCCCACAGTAGCATCAACCAGCAGTGTCCCCGTCAAGAGGGATTTGTTATCTTTTACATATGTAACAAAAGAAAACTTCTAATTTCCTTACTAATTGTGAAGACTGGAAAATAAGGCACTACACCTTGACTTCCAAACTTCTACAAAGTGCCGGGGGGTCTTTAAGAGAATACTGAGTTGTGCATCCTACCTTACAAAATCTCATTTACTGTTGCTATGTCCTTCACATTTAAAAACAACCTCATGAGTGAATTAGATATTAATAGTCCACTCACAAGTGAGAACGGAGGGGCCCAGAAGTAGTCCAGCTAGTGAGTGAAAAACCGGGAGCTCAATCTCCAACTATACATGCCCTGTTTTACTGTTAACCTTGCCCAATGACAGAGAGAACAGAGTCACGTGAGGGAAGCAGACAGATACGAGGTTTGTCTGATCATCGGCATCCTGACGCGAGCCGAGAGTGATGAGCAGGGCCTGGGCTCACCACTCTCCATTTGCTCACGTCCTTGAGCATCTTCAACAGTGAAGCTTGTATTTCCTGAAGGGCTCTCTCACGTAAGATATTCCAAAATTTAATTAACTGGCATTTGTGAAGTACCAGGAGATCATGGGATGAAGTGTGCTGAGTTCATGTGCATAAGCCTCACAGCAGTATTAGGGGCAATAACAAAATTTGTTTGATTTGCTAAAAAAATAAAATAAGACAAAAAACACAGGTTGTTGAAAAGTCGAGAAAATGAATACTTGAAAAGCACAGCAAGACAGCGGGGTGGGAAGGAGTGTGAGACAAAAGGACAACGCACACAACCGAAGATGTCAGATACACAGTCACAATCAAAGGACGCATTTGGAGGGCTGATTTTTTGTACCTGCTTGAAACTGCATTAATTTCCTCATGGTCTTGAGTTCTTGGAGAATGGCCTGCAATGTTGACTGGCAGTTACAAGTACAACAGTTAGATCCAGCTGATGAATTCACCCCTGGAAGTTCTCCTAAGCATGAAAGAAAAGAATGATATACTCCCAAAGCATGCAAAAAATAATTATAAAGAAAACGAAAAAAAAAAAAGTACCTTGACAGCATTTTGAAGTATGCACAATTATCATCAAACTGTGCCAGAAGAAAATGTACCCAGTAATTTTCACGTCCTGAATTTGGGGGTCTGACTTTATCTAATTATCCAAACTTCTGTTTGTAAGGTGCATGCTGTGTCCCAGGTAGCCAGGTCTGTGTGAACGCAGGCACACAGTGCACTGCCAAGGCAGGCCTGTCTACTGTGAGGCCGGGTCATCTTGGATAACAAGACTCTGACAAGTCATGATAAATACTCATGCTACTTTCGCTTATATTTTTGGTTGTGAGCCTAGCCTTCAGTGGCTGAGCCACCTCTCCAGCCCTCACACTACTTTCTCAAACAGCAGTCACGGAACCAGAGTCCCAGCTCTGCATCAGTCTTAGAAAACCACCACTAGAATGCAAGCTACAAAGTTCATATTAAGAACCAAACCAGGGGCTGGAGAAATGGCTCAGAGGTTAAGAGCATTGCCTGCTCTTCCAAAGGTCCTGAGTTCAATTCCCAGCAACCACATGGTGGCTCACAACCATCTGTAATGGGGTCTGGTGCCCTCTTCTGGCCTGCAGGCATACACACAGACAGAATATTGTATACATAATAAATAAATAAATAAATAAATAAATAAGAACCAAACCAGCCTAACAAAGACTAGTTTTACTGGTAAGCATGCTATTTCAACAAGGAAGAGCTGTGGATACACATGGACTTCTGCAGTACTCTCTGGCTGGGGTGGGGAGAAGCAGGAGGCAGGGTGGGAGGGGCAGCACTTGACCTGAAGGTTCAGAGGTATCTATAGGTTGCTTTTCTTCACTTTGCTTCTTATCATCCCCCATCCCCAGTCTCCTTTTTTCTTAACAGAGCGACTCTCCTGTTTCCCCTATACATGCACAAGTATTTCCCCATCATCCATGAACTAAAACAGCACATTTGGAAAAGAAACTTTGGCAGCTGGACCTCTCCAGCTCCAGGTTAGCTGCCATGAACAAGGGCAGTCTAAGAGGCAGCTACGTCTTAAGTTCCTGACAGGCAGGTGAGTTGAAGTTCTGCGGTGAGTTGTTCCAATGATGTCTTTTATCATATATTGAATATAATCTAACTCCTAATAATTATTACTTGAGATACTGAAGTTTACCACAGCAAAACCACAGAAGAACGAGGTTACTTCTGGAGCAGCGCCAAGGATTAGCATTCAAATGGTAGCAAAGAGAGGCGACTCAGCTTTAGAATTGCCAGCTACCCCAAAGAAACACACGGCTGGCACAGCTGTATCCTAGGGATCCTTGGGCAGCTCTGAGAGGTGTGCAGGGCATAGCCTCAAGTGAAGCTGAAGATCCCACTTCACTTTTAACTCCCCACAACGGTAACAGGAGGTAGCTAAAAACGCACATTGGTTTAAATTTCTCCTGACTGCAAATGACATCATGAATAGTCTATAGTGTTTGTGTACCTAAGTTATAGGTTGTTGTTTTCTTTTTTTAATAAGAAGTGTATGTATTTTGGTAGCAAATAATAATGGTAAATAATAAATGATATTATCTACCTATTTTATACACTGATGACATATCCAACTTTCCCATAATTTTTTCACTATTTCTAGACTGTGAAGTCCATCTGAGAGTGTGCACAAACTGTTGCAAATCTCCACAAAACAGCTTCCTATAGGCAGATGTGCATAATTCTAACATACTTTACTCAAGAGTTAACTGTATATTTTATATGTCTATGTGTGCACGGTGTGCGTGTGTGAGTATACATGTCTATACACATACATATAACTAAATCATATGCGCATGCATGTGGATGTATGGAGGGCACAGATTGGTATCAGTTGTCTTCCTTGAACTCTCTCCACCAGTTTTTGAGACAGGGTCTCTCAATGAACTTGGAGCACACTGATCTGCTTAGACTGATTGACCAATATGTTCTTTCTGACTTTACCATGCTAGTGTGGGATTACAGAAGCTGCACCTGGATTTTATGTGGGTTCTGGGGATTTGAACTCAGGTCTCTACACTATGTAACAGACACTTTAACAACTTGAGCTCTCTCTTCAGCCCCTTGTATAATATATTTTTACTGAAATGGTGCAAGCAAGAGACAAAAATGATCTATTTTGACTATGATTTGGAGGAATTTTTGTAGCTTTTAATATTAGTAACAGTTTCTAAAATAAACCCAACATTCTTGTATATTGGCGAGTAGAATATATTACCCTAAAATCACTGCCATGGAAGGGTCACATTTACTCTACACCCACATGGTCCCTTTTTCTCTTACTGGTAGTAGAGTTAAGAGGGTGCTATGGAATATTCCTAGGCACTAATCTAAGCACTATCTTTATGATTTTTTTTAGAGGGCAAAACTAGCCCTTCTCAGCTCATTATAAATCATTTTCCAATTTTAAAGAGAACAGACTTTTCATTTTTATGGAGGAGCCTTTAAAGAGCACCGTCCTCTAGCCTGGAAGCCTGCCAGCACGTGAACTGGATACTTGCCTATGGAACACTGAGGAGAGAAGATACCCTACATCTCTAGGGCCCCTTACTGTCTGATCAGTGTCTCAGATGGCTTCTCAGTCCCCTGAGCTGGTTACTGTCAATTGTGTTTAAGAAAAAAAATAATCAAAACTTTTTCTTTTTACCAAAAGATATCATAAAATGAACATGAAGGAAGAAAATCCTGAACTTTTCAAGGAAGCTGAAATGCCTTATTTTTCCTTTGTTCTTTGTGTAAACTATAGATCTGCACATGCATACATAATTTATAAACCAAGAAATATCCAATGTCACTGGATGGGAAATTAATATTACCAAGAAAAGCATCAATTGTTTTCTTAAGCTTTGAAAAAATTTGGAACTCTCCACTTAACAGTCAGGGATTTTAAAGAAATCTAACTTTAAAGCAGTGGTTCTCACCCTTCCTAATGCTGCAACCCTTTAATACAGTTCCTCATGCTGACCCCAACCATAAAATTATTTTGTTGCTACTTTATAACTGTAATTTTGCTACTGTTATGAATCATAATGTAAGTATCATATGTTTTCCAATGGTCTTAGGTGCCCCTGTGAAAGGGTCATCGACCTCCCCCACAGGGGTCCCGACCCACAGGCTGGGAAACACTATTTAAAGGCATACTTCTCAGCATGAGTTCCAGCACTGGAGTGCAGGTAAGGGAAAGGGCTTCTACAAGAGAAAAAGCTGTGAGGTGCTCTCTAAGTAGAACTCTCCTGACGATGAAGTGAAGTGAAGGGTAAGCAGGAGCATGCGTTACTAACACAAAACAAGACCAGGAAGCTAATGGCAGCTGCTGCCGCTTTAATGTCCAGGCTCTGGTGACCACAACGTCTGTGTACTGGTGGATAAGAATTCTTACTTCATTAAAACTCTACTAGGAGCCTGCTTTTATTTAGCGCAGACCCACTGATTTTCCTGTCAAGTCTGGAGTTTTTATACACTCGAGATTTTCTCTTATGCCTTCCCCTTCTGCCTTCTAAAATAACCCAGCACAGGAGTGGAGCCGCTGTTGAGTAGAAGACTATTTGCCTAGCCCTGTGAGATCCTGTCTGAGGTCCTTAGTCCCATACATAAGAACTGAAAAGAACCCAGTGCGGTGGGTGACTAAGGAAGATTTTCATAAACTGATCTCAAAACAAGTCAATACTCAGGACTAAAACAAGCCAGGATACCTGCCACAAGGATACTCTGAACGTTGGACAATCGTACCATTAGAACTTGCAGAGGTGTGGGGCTGACTCTGGAAGGTTCTAGAACGTGTACCATACTGCCCTGAGAACTGCCCGCTTTGGGCTGGTAGTTCATTCCATGCCCCACGTGAAGCAGGATGGAGGCCCTGTGCGGCCTCGGCAGAGGAGTTCAAACGCTGAGGCCAGACTAACTCCAAATCCTGGGGCTCTTCTTTTAGTTTTTCTCCTTCTTTGCCAACACGCTGATATATCCTCCCAGTGCTGTCATTCAGTAATCTTCTCATCCCTGTAATTTGTTTTTTAATTTCCATGTTTTCATCTCCTAATGGAAACAGGGTCAAAGTTAGCACTGTAACTTAACAAAAGAAAACACACCACAAATATCCCACTGCCACAGCCTTGCAAAGCAAACAGTACTTCTCTGGAAATGGGAAAGAATACTGATTCCATACTCTTAAATAATTCACAACGTGTAAGGGAAGGAAAACTGGCTATGGCCTAAAGACAGTTTCCTGGCCCGGTTCTCTCTGGGAAAAAAGCTTTCTTTAGAGTATGATCAGAAACCAACTTTCAATTTCCTCTTTGGAAGTATTTTATGAGTAAGGGTTCATAAGAAAAAAAGCCAAAAGAGAAGACAAAGATGAGGCCAGTAGGTTAGCCATCTGCTCAACCACAGCCATCTGTGGGTAACTGAAATTGACGGCAGGTAGGTAACCAGCAATTTCTCTGCCCCCTTATCTGCCAGCCTCAGTGAGCAGAGGCCAGAACAAAGAGGGCTGGAAGCAAAGCAGGTATTTATTCTCCAGGATGGCACACTGTGGGCGGCAACATTGCCTTCTTAGGAGGTAATGGGAGACAAAAATACTGAGGCCCAGCCCAGCAAGCAGGGAGGCCGTTTCCAGCGTCCTGGGTGAGGCTGGTGACTGGACTCCCAGTTCCAGATACTGGTTGTATGAGCAGCCCCTCTGCTCTGCTGTCTGCTAGAAACCAAATTCACCGTGCTGGACTCTCCAACCCCAATCCATTGCACATTCTCTGCAGTGCCAACTTGGAACTTTGTGCAAAAGTAACCACTGTTTCTAAACTTCATGTCACTTACACTGACTTTTTTTGTGATGATGAAAATATGTGTATGTTCTCAAATCTTAACTACTTCCAAGATTACAGTTCAGGAACATATATATGCATTATTGTGCAACCAGTCTCCAGATCTGTTTTTTGTTTTGTTTTTTGAATTTCAATTTCTTTATTAAGATTCTTTACCCCTTAGGGAATATTTATTTTTTTTTTTAAACCAAGGCACTCCAGCTGGGTGTGGTGGTGCACCCCTTATACCAGCATTCCAAAGGCAGAGGTGTGCAGATCTGTGAGTTGGAGGCCATCCTGGTCTACATAGCCAGTTCCAGCCCAGCCAGAGTTACATTAGACCCTCCCCCTCCACCCTAAACAAAACAAAACAAAACAAAAAGTTAAGCTATCTCTATGCTGTACTTTAAAAATATATACTAATAAACATAATTACAAAATTGTACAGATATTGCAGGCTACTCCAGACACATGACACTGTCTTCTCTTCTTTCCTATGGTGCTGAAGGAAAGCCCAGGGCCTGCTCCACGCTGGATGTGTGCTCACCACCATCTTACCTCCCCGGCCGTATGTGATCTTAAACTATGCAGTGATAAGCATCATCTCAGAGATGAAGTGTGCTTTTTTCCAACCTAAGCATTGAAAACCTTATTCCATAATACATATACATGGCCATGTGGTCACCCTAATAAATGCTTAAAGTTTAAAATTTGAGAAGAAAAAGACAGAAGAAACTATTAGGAACAGTGTAGCATTATAAATAAACACATAATGATGTCCTAGTGCACTTGGCATCATATAAATCACATTGTTCAGGTAGAACCTGGTAGTTTCACAAAAAAGATGCATACTCTGGTAGTATCTAGCTAGATATTCAGTTCATTAATGTATTTTATTACCAAGTATTGTGTGAGGAAATTTTGAAATAAGTAACTTCAAAATTCAGGGGGTGGAATCTGGGAATCAATTCATGCTAAAAATGTGCTCTACTGCTGAGCAGCATCCTAGCCCCTCCAATATTAAAATGATAATAAAAATATTAATTCTACCTTTCATATTGAACATAATGCAGGAAAAACACATTCCTAAATTTATAATATTATGCGCTAACACATGATTGAGAGGAGAACTATCTTAATTGATTATACGTTTTTTTTTCTTTTTCAAACATCAGCAAAGTTATAACACAGAAACAATAAATCACATTCAGATTTTATGAGAATGAATGACCAAGCACGATTTAAATAATGCAGAGACAACAAAATTTACACCGTTCTCACTGTGTCTGGAGCAGGGTGTGTCTGGAAGAGCTCCCAGAGGAATTCTGGAAACAGCCTACTGGTAAATGGAGTGTGAATCTTAGCCACCTAAGAGCACACACTCAGCAGGAGGAAGCATCTTTCCCATGTATCCACTCTTGGCCCTTTGCTGGGACTGGCCGTGAAGTACGGAAAGCTGTGTGCAGGCTGGTCTTGACTGGCACAAGTTTCCTTCTGCCTTACTCACTGTGGCCCCTGGAAAGGAGGCCAGGCTAACAGGCTCTTGACCCGGTGCCAGGTCACCTCTCTGCACTAACACTGTACATAACAGGAAGAGAGATGCTTCTTGACCAAGGTCCGCCTGTGTCTGAAGGACAGATTTTTATGATGAAGTGCTACCATGGGAAAGGGGGTGGGGACTCAGAAGAACTCTGGAACAATCTAAGGGCAAAGATGCTTTGTCATTACTTAGTTTCACAGTTTCAGAACTTGAGCCTGTACAGATTAAGACTGAAAATACAACTGGAGTTTTGCATAGGAACAAAATACAACCTTGGCTATGTAGATGCCCAGAATCCTAAGCAGCCCACGGTAAAGAAAGAAAGACGGTGGTAAGCACACAGAAGAACCTGGTGGTGGCAGCCCCTACAAAGGTCACAACATCTTCTAAAGGAAGGGCAAACCGAGCAGAATAAGCTGGACCGGAGGGGAATGGTGAGAGCAGTGGAGCTGTGAAGAACCGGCTCAAGGGCTATCGACTGCAGGGCACTGTAAAGGACAGGATACAGAAAACTGCACATACCACAGAACTCTCTTCTGAAACAAGCTGAGAGACCAGAGGGAGGATTGGAAAAGAACTGGTTGAGGGAAGTGTCTTTGAAGAAGCAGGATGAGCTCCTTGGTGGACAACTCGGCATTCAGGGATGAACTCTGTCTACTTCTTGTCTGGAGACTCCCTGCATCTAGAAAAGCGAGGAGAAGCTGAGTCTGTTGCCTCTGACAGTGTTCCCAGGGTGAAGGAAACCCTGGACCCCTGAACGGGCAGTTCTGGCAGAGAGAGGCAAAGAGTTTTGACTGTCCATTAGGGCAGACGGGGCAGAAAGTCAGAAATGAGACCTGATGACTGAAGTAGGCGCCATAAAAAGCTGAGTCAACTTACAGAAAGTGGGGGCAGATGGGCCAAGACACGTGTGCCCAGACAACGCATGTTAGCCGGTAAAATGGGTGGATTAGGGTGGTCTTCTGAAGAGCTAGGTTCACTTCTCAACTGCACTGACTTGCCACTGACTATAAACAAGTTATTTGAGTTTCTGGAATCATAAAGGTTTGACTCAGGGCTGAGCTACGATAACCTAAGGGGTAATAGTCCAGAAAGTGTTCAGGCAGTTCATAGTTTTCAAGATGTTAATAACACCTAATACTCTGAAGGTGACTGCATCTTCAGATAAAGATAACATATCATAGGAGATTCCAAGTGCTGTGATTAAAAAATATGGTAGAAAGTATGTAAGAGGCCGAGATGAAGATTCTTCATCTTTCTGGGTCTGAAGTGCCAGTGTCTTTTCTGTGCACAGGTCTCAGGAAACAGTCTTAAGAACAAGGTATGGTTTAGAGAAACAAGAGTCTCTAAGGAAACCTGTGAACTCCTGATGTCTTTCCAAGACCACATATATCTTCACTTATATTCAGCTTCAAGAGACTAATCTACTTAGGAAAGACAAACAAAAGAAATCACATTCTAGTTGATCTGTGCCATGCGGCTGTCTTGTTCCTTTCTAGAGTATATAGTAACTGGAGCTCATGAGACAGCTCAGTCAGAAAAGCACTTGCTGTGCAAGTCTGAGGACCTGAGTTCAAATCCCCAGGACCCATACAGAAGCTGAGCATGGCAGTATGCGCCTGTAACTCCAGTGCTGGAGTTGGGAGGGGGAGACAGGTGGGTCCTAGAACTTACTAGTGAGCCAGTCTAGCTGAATCAGTAGGCCCGAGCTTCAGTAAGAATGATTCTGTCTGAACAAAATAAGACGGAGAATAACTGAAGGAGACAAGGTCCAGAAACTACTATAGGCTGAATTCTACTCTTCAATGTCGAGACTCTATTAGATCACTTTCCTTCACATAAAACATTCATGTGATGCATGGTGTGAGAAGGAAGAGGCCAACACAGCAGCCTCCACAGAGAAGCTCTCTCATTCGATCAGGTTATACCTGACAGGACATAATTATTCAGTCTGGGTACAAGAAAAAGATAGTATGTCACCTCCATGAGTCGCCATGCATGTGCACTCAGATCGCCAAGTGCTGGTATACAGTAAACAGTCTCTAGGTCTTTCTTAAGAAATTGAAGGAACGGAATTATAAGACAGAAAGAGGCCTAGCGGAAGCAGATGCCAACACAGAGGGAGTAAACAGGTAACATATCAATAGGACAGAGTGAAAAGGCACTTGACTAAATTATTCAACAGACATTTATCAGGGCCTCTGAGATACAAAGAACACCAGGCGCAAACTGAAAGACATTCCCCTCCAAACTTCTCAACATCTTCCCCCAAATCCTTTGGTATTGATTTGTTGCTCTGAAAAATGTACCCAGTTCTTCCAGGCCCAGTGACCCCTTCTCTTCAGTGTCCCAGAACTTCAGTTAGCAAACTGCCTGACTATTGGCAGAGCACATTTTCAGTTTCCTTCCTGAGCTAGGACACGATTCTTCCACAAAGATGCTGCTTTCCTTACAGCCCCCTGGATTAATTCATTCTCTTCATGCGGGGAGGGTGAAATGGCTTTCCACTGGTTCCCGACACTGCCCAATTCCAGCCTCAGAAAGATGCCCACAGAGACACGCCACCATCCACTCTTGGTTCAGAGCAGCTCTGTGTGCCAGAAGCTTCATAGTTCTAAAGATATGGCAGGTGAGGAAAGGCACAGTAAGGCCACCATCACACCAATGGCCTTGCATGCCAGGTCGAGGGAGAATTTTACTCTGAAGACAATGAGTTACTGTACTAGGTGACTTAAATTCACTATCTTTTTAGTAGAAAGATAAGAAATGATCAGATAAGTCCTTCAGAAAAACAATCTGGGAAGGTGATGGTGAAATTCATGTGTGGAGGGAAATCCAGGTGAGTATTGCTAAAGATTACACAGGGATGAGTTTTTGACACCATTAGGCATGGGAAAGGGAAAGAAGACATTAAAAGAGTTTAATCAAAAGGACTTAGTGATTAGCTCCTGGGAGAATGAGGCAGAAGAATGTCAAAGAGAGATCCATGACAGATAACTCTAAGATTTCTAGCTCATGTACCCGAATGGGTATTAACAGCAGCCAGAGAATTACAAAAAGAAGGCTACAAAGATGTGAGAATATACCGAGCCTTGGGTACTTTTTTATTCAGGCTGGGAACTGAAGCCCCAGCCCTACCTAGTGCTTGCTGTATCTCTGAGCTATATCACAGCCCAAAGAACCTTGTTTTGATAAAGTCAGATAAGTAGGTACTTGGAAATGTCGCCATGTAAACTTGACCAAGGCTGCCCTCTCTGGACAGACTATTCCTGAGGACCACTAACAATTCCAGGGATTGCTGGACACCGTACAGAGAACTGGATCTTCTCTGAATGTATAACGGGATGCAGACAGCTCAAAGTACTCATTTAAACATTAATGGAGGTATGAGTACACTTGTTTCTAAGCTGGGAGGTAAGTGAAACCCAGTCCTTCTGAATCCTCCAGGCAGTGAACAAACTCCACTCCTCCCCCTTACAGTATGAAACATAGCAGTCACTTGCCTAGCAGAACAAAAGGATAGACTCAGGGAAGCTGGAATGTTCACTGTTGGTTAGCTTTTTACTACACGATTGTGTCCAGTTTTGTCTTAAAGAGGCTGAAATAATGAAAAATCCAACGATTAAAAGAAGCAGAAAAGGGCTGGAGAGATGGCTCAGAGGTTAAGAACATTGCCTGCTCTTCCAAAGGTCCTGAGTTCAATTCCCAGCAACCACATGGTGGCTCACAACCATCTGTAATGAGGTCTGGTGCCCTCTTCTGGCCTTCAGGCATGCACACAGACAGAATATTGTATACATAATAAATAAATAAATAAATAAATAAATAATATCTATTTTAAAAAAAAAAAAGCAGAAAAGAGGTTAAAGAAGTTGTGCCATTTTATTAAGAAATAATAGTGAATAATTCAATATCTTCAAATACACTAAGGGTATTATGAATAGGACCCTGTTCTTTATCAATAAGGGAAAAAGCAGCTGAAGAAGTAGCTGACAGGCTGGAGGGCAGGCAGGGCTGGTCCTAAAGGGCTGGCTGGTCTCAGAGTGAGATGACAGTGAGAACCCTTTCCAGTTGGGGATGCTGAAAACATTCTGGAACCAGACAGTGACGATGGCTGCACAACACCGAGGGTACTTCTGAAAAGCATGCTCACAACCCTCATGTTCTTCAGGTAACGGCATGCTAAAGTAAATACAAAAAGGTTGATCTTGGCAGTGGGAAGCATATGCCGACCAAGACAATACAAACGACCTAAAACATGTCCTCTCAGACACCTGTGCAGGCTGGTGTGGGGCCGTGTCTTAGGGAGACTAAGCTAACTGCTGTCAGATGCTAGCAGAGAGGGAGACAGGCTCCTCACGTCTATAGCGTCGGTCTCACCACGGATCTCAGCCTGTGAAGTAGAAGAAAAGGAATTTGAAGCAGGCTCTGCTCTGAGAGGACTTGAGATTAGCACCTCATTCCAGACTCATTAACTCCAGAGACTCTCAAGGCTCCCAGCAGGTACCCCTCAGCGGGGGTGGGGCGTGCTTACCAGGAACGTGCAAGACCAGGATTCCAATCAGCAAAACATGACCTGAGAAGGGACAGTTGGCAGAAGAGAGCAACGGTTTTCTAAGTGAACCCTTTTGTAAACTACAATCTTTAGCGAAACCCCAATAAATAAAGAACAGCAAGCTCTGCTGAAGAGGCTGTGCCAGGTCCCAGCTTCCTGTAAGGCCTTGGAGGGCATTCAAGAACTCCAAGGGCTCCACACAGCATAGTCTGGATGCCATGGAACAGGAAAGAGGCAAAAAAGGGGCCACAGATTATTAAGGTAGTGAGTCAGGCACTCTGGTAAGGACGTCTAGACAGTAAATACGGTCTCACGTTCGAGGACTCTGCTAAGCTGGAAACTAGACAAGTGACAAAATATAATTCATGAGAGGAATAAATGACTTGATAAATATTTTAATTTTTATGTCCCTGATGATTAATGTAATGAAAATTATTGTGAAATTCATTATCCTTTAATTTGGCAAATATTAAAGATTCATTAAGCCCATTTTTGAATAGCGGAATACCTATCTTCATATTTTCCTGGTAGGTGTATAATTTGGTAAAACAAAACAAAATACCTTTTTGGAGTGAAATTTGGCAAGCCCCCTTGTAGGAATTAATCCTGCAGAAACAGTTCAACAACCATCTATAACACAGTGCAAGTACATTCACTGAAGTAATAAATACTGGGGACAACCCAAGTTATTGATGGAGCATTTACAGAACTTCATAACAGGTAAGTAGGGAGTGAAACAGACCATTGCGTAAGAATTTGAAAGTATGTATAAACTCCATGAAGGCTATGTTCATCACAACCACATTCTTACTGGATAACCAGGACCTACAACTGCCTGGCTGGTTTAAGGTAGGTAATAATTATGAGTGAAACAAATGCAGATTTAGTTAAGCGAAAAAAAAATCGCAAAACATGATATGATGTGATTCCATTTTCTCTCCTGGTAATGCACACGCATTTACAGACACGTATTTCCACAAACATTTTTATTAACACTGAGGGTGCAATGGGCAATTGGATCCTTTATGTTTTACCCCCATTTCCAGCTTGACAAACTTTAACTTTCAAAAGAATGTTCAAATATGCATTACTTTTTTTTGAAGAAAAATTACACACACACACACACACACACACACCCTTGGTACTTTTGGTATAAGGCAACCAGTATGTAGACTAGCTCTGGGAATGAAAACATGACAATGGAGTTAGGCAGAAAAGGCTGACGTGGCTAGGGAGCACAGCAAAGGGAGCTGGGAAAGAACGGTTCTGGGGAGTGCCGTAGTTTGGGTGGAATATGTGCTTGAGATCACCTTCCACTGAAATCCCACAAAAATTGTGTGATTTCTTTGGAGCACCAGACAGAAATCTCAAGGTCCAAATCAGGAGCAGAAGGAGAGAGAGCACGAGCAAGGAACTCAGGACCACGAGGGGTGCACCCACACACTGAGACAATGGGGATGATCTATCGGGAACTCACCAAGGTCAGCTGGCCTGGGTCTGAAAAAGCATGGGATAAAACCGGACTCGCT
This sequence comes from Chionomys nivalis, assembly GCF_950005125.1. Lineage (NCBI taxonomy): Eukaryota > Metazoa > Chordata > Mammalia > Rodentia > Cricetidae > Chionomys > Chionomys nivalis. The sequence goes on along the minus strand of NC_080098.1, from coordinate 20,475,774 downwards.
GAACATAGCAGACAATGAGGACTACTGAGAACTCAAGAACCATGGCAATGGGTTTTTGATCCTACTGCACATACTGGCTTTGTGGGAGCCTAGGCAGTTTGGATGCTCACCTTACTAGACCTGGACGGAGGTGGGTGGTTCTTGGACTTCCCACAGGGCAGGGAACACTGATTGCTCTTAGGGCTGACGAGGGAGGGGGACTTCATTGGGGGAGGGGGAGGGAAATGGGAGGCGGTGGTGGGGAGGAGGCAGAAATCTTTAATAAATTAATTAATTAATTAAAAAAAATTGTGTGATTTATAAAGGAATTTATATGCATATAGGGGAAATAATGCTTAAGCTACTTTCTATATAACTTTTACTATGTCCTAGGACAGGAGTTCTCAACCTGTGGTCACAACTCCTTTGGGGGTTTCCTATCAGATATCCTGCATATCAAATATTACGATCCATAACAGTAGCATAATTAGTTATGGAGTTGCAATGAGAATGATTTTATGGCTGGGAGCCACCACAACAAGAGGAACTGTATTAAAGGGCCACAGAACTAGGAAGGTTGAAAACCACTGTCCTAGGCCCTCTAGCAAGTATGATCTTCAGGAGTGTCCAAGATCCTGGCGTTACAACATAATATTACCATCTAGAATGTGCTGGAGAGCATTCATGGCTACCCTGAGATATACAGTGACAGCAGAACCAGGCACACCTGCTCAGCCGAGAATAAGCTGAGAGTTTCCAACTCTGGTATCTGACTTTCCTCGGGAGAAGCTAGCGGATGCGTTAGAGAACTGAGCTGGATGGAGCCGGGGTCGAGGTCCATGTGCTTCACTCAAGTAGACAGTGAGAGGCAGAGGGCTTCTCTGTCGAGGTCATGCTGTGTGGTATCCGGGAAGTTTCTGTCACATAATCTGGATGCAGTTTAGCACCTTGACCACTTTTATGTCAGCATACATGGTGGTAGCAATGGACTCCTTAGAGGAGCATCTTTATGAGTCTGATTGGCTGTGCTACTCCAGACTAAGAACAGTGAGGCTCATACATTTCCTTTTAAATTAGAAACTTGATTCATATAAACCTGTTAGTTTTATGAAAGACAAATGTTTTATTGTTAAAAGCAGAATGAATCTGAATGTATTTATGTTAGTTATTCTATGACCTGTATAGAAAAACACTGATAATACAATAGGACAAAAAAATAACAAGATTGTCTCCAATTCACAGCACTGCAAAGGCAAAACACACCAAAAACAACAATAAACTCACACACAGAAGCAAAATGAGATGCTTCTGAATACCTATAGTAATGTAAATAAAAACCTTGCCTTCAGTCAGTGAGATGAAATATTCATAACTTACTGTTTGGAAAGAGACAGTCTTTTCAATATAATTTGAAATGCTGATCCTCTAATCTACTGTACAGAACTCTTCTGACAAAGCTCTAATACACAGTGCAAATCTGTGTTTCCCAAGATGTTAATTTCCATATCAACATCATGGATCAGCTAAATGTGAACATGACTGAATATTGGCTGAATTACATTTCTTCAGTAATTAAAAAAATTAAAATATTGCAAGTTAAATACACATGCTGTTACACAGTTTTGTTTTCAATGTAAATAATAGAGATGATGATGAGAACAGGTCACACGTGCAGCCTTTTCCTTTAAAGATCTCATGAATTCGGGTAACCTTGCAGCCAGAGGCACCTAGAGTGGCAGCCTATGAGTGAGACTAGTGGAAGTTCCTAGAGTTAAGCAATGGCAGCTTAAGTGAGTAGCTTCCCAACTTTATGACAGGGTTCAAGTAAGAAACATTTCCATGACAACCTAGAACATGGACAGCATGCACACAAACGTGATGACAGTTTCATGAATTTCACTAATTCGTTATGCTTGCATGCAATGCACTCTGACATTTTCTATTTATTTTTTTGTTTGTTTATAACTAGCTGCTGCTGCTAGTTACTGTTCTCAGTGCTAACGATAATCCACTAAATTGATATCACAACCCATTTCTTTGTCAAAACCACTGGTATGCAAAGCACTGCCTTTGATGCCTTAGTTTTTCAGGGCACCTGTCCAGGTGTCTTCCTGCCCTCCACATTCTTTCTGGAGTGAGTGATTCTCTCTGGTCTCCAATAACCATGTGTATACAGAACTCCAGTGCACATTTCACTTCAGGGTCCCAGACCCATTTATTCAATTGTGTATTAGACAACCTCTCTTAGACATTGCAAAATCAATCTTAATATCATAGCTCCAGCTTTATTTTGCTATGACTGAGCCTATCTCCAAGTCTTAGCAAACTTAGCTGTTGTAGCCAGAAACCGGGGAACTATTCCTCTTCTCTTGTCCTCCTCCAGCCACTGAATCATTAAGCTCCGTTTCTTGTCATTTCTCAGTTACTTTAGGATGCTTCCCCGTCACTACTACAACTTCATTCCTATTATTACTCGAGGCTTCTACCCAAAAGCCTCCGCGCCACCCTTCTCCAGTTATTCCACCCTGACTTTAGTGGGCTCTTTCAAAAATGCAAATCTAATTATTCCATGTACTCCTATGAAATGCCAAAACCATTAGAATGAAGTCCCAGCTCCTCAACATGGCTCACTGGCTTCCCTGTCTGACCTCCTTGCTCCTTTCTGGAGTCTTGGTTCCTGCCACCTCTCTCCTGATATCTACGGAAGTGGCATTCAGTCTGCAGACTTGGTTCTTGCCACCTCTCCCCAAGTGTCTACGGCAGTGGCATTCAGTCTACAGTCTTGGTTCCTGCCACCTGCCCCCCAATATCTCTGGCAGTGGCATTCAGGTCTGGCTGAACACTAGGATCACATAGGTAATGTCTGCCTCCCTTCAGAACAATTCAATCAGAATCTAATTAGTTAGTAACTGTCACACCCAGCCAGCAGGCCCACCACTTTATGTATAAAATGTAGGTCTTACAGCAGTTCTGAAGCTCCTCCATGTTTCTGTTCCTACGATGCCATGATCTCTCTGAACGCTCAGCCCCTCGGATATAATATAAGATAAAACATAACTAACACATCAGAGTAGAACAAAATAAACACACAGAAGGACAAGAGTACAAGGAAAGACACAAGAAACAAACACAGACGCAGAGACCCACTGGTTTGCACATGCTGGAATCACTTAAACAGCTAAACAGAAAGAAAAGGCCCTTTCTAAAAGGCCATGTTTCTGAGTACCCGGGGGTCTCTGCTGCTCCGAGTACCCACAGTGCCCTTACTTCCCTCATCTCAACCCAGTGGGTGAAACATCTCTTAGCCTGGCATTAGTGGCAGTTCAAAATAAATTATATTAACAGATATGTTAGGAAGATTCAGTTAAGGAAAGCTTTTAAAAACTGATCTATAAGAAGTAAACTGCCAGGGGCTGGACAGATGGCTCAGCGGTTAAGAATTAACACTGACTGCTCTTCCAGAGGACCCAGGTTCAATTCCCAGCACTCACACGGTAGCTCACAACTGTCTGTAATTCCAGTTCTAGGGGACCCAACACCCAGGGCAAAATATCAATGCACAGAAAATAGATAAAAAAATTTTTTTTTAAATTGAAAAAAAAAAGAAGTAAGCTGGCAAGTGTGTCATCTTCGAAAGAACGTCTCCTTCCTATCGAGCAAACACGGATGACAAGCAGGACCACCAGGTACCTCTGCCCAATCTTGTCTTACATATCCATCCAAGGTGGAAGATGTCAGAAAAAGATCTCTCTACTTGACAAATGAAGAATGGCCAAAGTAACCCAGGGAGAGTGGGGTCAAGAGAGGGCACACATGGCTGCTGTGTTCCAGCACCAGGCTCTTCCTTCCAGAGGAGCATTCTGTGGAGAAATCCTAAAGCTGTGTTCCGTGGCAGCAGCTCCCCAGCCACGGTTCATGCAGTGCATACTAAGGTGCCTATTAAAGTCTTGCTGTAATCGAAAAAATTATATATGTGCGATGAGAATGAGTTAGTGTTAATGGAAGAACCTTAAGTTCTGCCTCCTCTGACTTTGTACTTTTTAGTTGTATCTTAACCTTGCATTTTTGTGGGATTCTGTACATTTTATATGTAGGCGTGAAGTCATGTTTGAGATATAATTCCATTAACCACATACGCAACTTCATAGTCTATTATGTTGCATCCACTTTTTCTGTAAAAATAAATTGTTAAGGATATTATTCCTGGAACAGAATAAATTCTTGGAATTACTGAGTAACTTATGTACCGTACCACTGTTCCAAGAACACATTACTTATTTTATCATGACAAAGTAAAGTTATTAATCTTCTGGCTTCCACTTCAACAATGAGAAATGCTGTAAGATGCACAGACACCTGCATTCCATTTCAGTTCAACTTTATATCATCCATAAACATCTCTGTTTTGGACACCTCGTCCAAACAAATGCTCACAGCATACTCCGTGTAGCACTCGATTTTATGAAACCATAAAAGTTCCTTGCTGTTAATTACAGAGACAAATGTCTCATCACACATTTGGTTACCAGATAGCATAATTAGTTTTCTCCATTAACCTTTCAGATATAAAATTTGATTTCCAAGTAAAAAACATTATAAAACCCTTGGAACTCAAATAACACAGCATACTTGTGCATGCTTGGAAAAAAATGTAATACTCAGAGAACAATTTTATAGATTCTTATTTACAAGGATACTGATTGTCTGGAATAGGGAAGAAAATGTCTCAACTTTGCAATGATTTTAAGTACATTGTCAAGTACACATGTAATAAGCCGTCCTTTGTACAGAAAGGAGGCACAGTAACCTGACCATCAACAGAATGTGCCCTCCGTCTTTCTCTGTCCATCACAGTCTCTCATTTGTGAGACAGACAGACAGAGAAGGATAAGACAACAGCCAAACATCCAAGGCAAGAGTGCTCAGTCGGCTGATGGGAACGGGGTAGTGCTGTGCCCCACAACAAGGTTTCCACCAAGACAGCGCATATGAGCCGGTGGGCAACGAGACCGCATCAGACCAGAGCTGGAGCATCCTAGCTTTGTAACCAAGTCCTGTGACTGCCACACAGCGACAGACCTGCCTACTGCTGCACAACTGTAGGGTTTTCTTCTTTCTTATTTTTTTTCGGTTCAAAGCTAAATTGCGCACAAAAGACTAGTCCACACCATGGCCTGCTAAGGACTACACTGTAGGTCACATATGTAGGAGGCACATTTGACTGTTATAACATGTGGATAGGCTATACTGACATGTATGTGTATTTAGGCTGCCAACATGTTACGGATAGAATGAAGACCACCTGCACTACTGCAGGGGACATTCCTATGCAAGAAACTGTCTCTGCTCAATGTGTTGTCTCACGCAGATTAGCTGACAATTGGTAGGAAATTACAGTTAGCATGCTTCAATGTGGTACTCCTTCACTCAAGAATGGTTATTTATTTTTTTTTGTTTGGTTTTTCGAGACAGGGTTTCTCTGTGGCTTTGGAGCCTGTCCTGGAACTAGCTCTGTAGACCAGGCTGGTCTCGAACTCACAGAGATCCGCCTGCCTCTGCCTCCCGAGTGCTGGGATTAAAGGCGTGCGCCACCACCGCCCGGCCTCAAGAATGGTTATTAAAGCTGGTGGTGGTGGCATACGCCTTTAATCCCAGCAAAGGGAGGCAAAGGCAGACAAATCTTGATGAGTTTAAGGCTAGCCTGGTCTACAGAGCGAGTTCCAGGACAGTCAAGGCTACACAGACAAACCCTATCTTGAAAAACAAACAAACAAACCAACAACAATGGCTCATTAAGAGTCGTCCAGTACCAAATATTGCAATAGGAAAACAGTAAGCATTTAAAATCAGAAGTCTTGCCCTTAAAGAGACTTAAGATGAACCTGGAATGATCAATAAAGGAGGACCACACAGAGGGTGGAAGAGGTCACTCCAGACTGAGACCAGCAATGGATAGCTCAGGAATATGCACTGTAATATTTCAGGGGCACCTCCCCAAGTGGTGTGAGTATCTAAAGCCATGGAGGTAGATAGAAGGCAGCTAACACACAGGGTCACAAATGGCATCCTGTTTCAGAGAGACAGGACAAGAATGGGGGGCTCTTATTAACCTAGTGAAATAGGAAATATACACAATTAAAACTAAACATTCTATTGTTGGGGTTGACATATTTTACTTGTGAAATGAGAGGTCCAGTTAGTTACTAAATATATCACCAGGATAAGAACTTTTAAGAGGTCAAAGAGTTGAGTAACAAAGTTTTAAATTGGAGGTTTCACTTCAAGCCAAGTTTAAAATCAGACTCTTTTTTTTTTTTCCTTCATTCACCAAACAGCCATTGATGTTCTGGGCAGAGCTGACCCTTAGTCTACAATGTAGCAGGAGAGGTCCATGGATAAACTACTTATGTTTCTACTTTAATAGGAGTCTCAGGAATGTTGCAGGGCAGAGGCTGGAGAGTGTGTATAGAGGAAGCTTCAGGAATGGCAGAGAACCAGTGAGAGAGGAAGATGGGTGGCAAGGAACGGTGACAAGGTGCACGGCCTACAGTCTGAGGAAGCAGGCCCCTTGTAAGAGTGAAAAGTGGCTGGTCCTGCTGGGTGTAGGGCTGAGAATAAACGGGAAGGAGACACAGTTTGTGAGGGCGGCCGTGCCATGCAAAGGAGGGTGGGCCTTCACAAGAAGGCATTAAATGAAGGGCAATGTCAGGCAGGGTAGCAAGCCAAGGCGTGTGGGAGACTAGAAGAAAACTAAAGGTGTCTCCTGGATCAGCTACTCCATGGCTGGGCTGCTGGCATGCCCAGGCTGTCTCCCCGGTGCTGCTGCTGCTGCTGCTGCTGGATCCCTTTCTAGGTTGTTTTCTCTCCAATAATCTGTTACTTACAAGAATAACAGGTTTCCTGTATCAACGTCCTAGGTCTATTTTTAACTTTAAGATGCAAAATACAATGCTCCAGAATCTTTACTTTTCTTACAGAAGCTCATAATACTTTTTTTTTTTTTTTAGGCTAAGCATATTGCCATGGGAAGTGGGAAGGGAAACTATCAATGTGTCTTGGACTCTCCCCTTCAAGGACATTTTATAATGACTGATTCACAACCGGGGTAGGAGAAGTAAATGTGACATCTCCACTTCTCACCTAGACACCGAGTCTACACGAGAACTGCAACCTTCCTCAGGACAGACCCTGCCCCGTGTGGTCTCAAGTCTGGGTGCAGGTGATGTCAGTCTCACCTGTCCCTTGTAGGGCACCCCTGGGAAGGTGTGACTTGAGTAGCTGTGCTCATGGCCTGTCTTCCCCCAGAAAGGTAACGGATGACAGGCTTATTGTTGGGATTGTACAATGTACGGCTTTATTTTCTTTAAGTAAAAACCTGCTTAGTGTAGATTCTGAGAATTAGACCGAGTTAGACCCGGTATTAATGGGTAAGTATTGTCTAGGGCACTTTGCCTCTATAAAATGATTCCAGTGTCATGGCAAAGGTCAACACAAGCAGATCACATGGCCTTTCAATTTCAGTTTTCAATATGATACTGACTTTTACTTGCAAGCTTCTCTCCTGTTTGAACTTTTCTGGACTTTTAAAAGGAAGATATTACAAACTGTATCTCACAGACCACCAGAAAACCCAAATTTTAGCTAAAGCCTGCACCCACTCTTGAGGACCCACACAGGGCAGTGTCTGTCCTGAAGAAGGTTGCAGTTCTCGTGTAGACTCGGTGTCTTTCAACAACGGCTGTGTGGTGGTTTGAATGGTAATGGTCACCCATAAGCTCATATGTTTGGATGTTTGGTTCCCGATTGGTGGACTGTGTAGGAAGCATTAGGGCTGTGGCCTTGTTGGAGGAGGTGCCACTCTGGAGTTTTCAAGCCAGGAAGAGCTGACTGAGGGTCAGGATGTAAGCTCTCAGTTACCGCTCTAGTGCCATACCTGCTTGCCACTATGCTTCCCACCATGACGACCATGGACCAACCCTCTGAAACCATAACAAGTCCCCATTTAAGTACTTTCTCTTTTTGTTTGTTTGTTTTTCAAGACAGGGTTTCTCTGCGTAGACCAGAATAGCCTCGAATGTAGAGATCTGCCTGCCTATGCCTCCCAAGTGTTTAGATTAAAGGCGTGTGTCACCATCTCCCAGCTAAATATTTTCTTTTTTATGAGTTGCCTTGGTTATGGAGTTTATCACAGCAGCAGAGAGTAACTAAGACAGCCTGCTAGAATACAAGAACGTCTTCAAAGAGGTTCTGTGAAACACTGAAGTTTGGTTTATCAGCTAATGCAAAAGCTGCAACAGAGTAGTGCATTTTAAGATCATTCTTCTTCAGTATGATGTAGCAGTGTCTGAAACATCCACATATTAAATGAGAGTCCCAAGACTTCCCAGGTAAGCACCATTATAAACACAGCACTATACTGAGTGCTTCTGAGGATCCGAAGAGGAATCCAGGCCCGCTTGCCTCTAGGACTAGACAAGCGACATCAGGACAGACTAGGAGAGGTGGAAACAGACAAACAGTTTGATGTGACAACTGTCACAAACAGAACTGGGGAAGAGTCTGCCCGGTTTCTTCGATCACAATACAGCCAGGCACAAAAATAAAGATGAGGCAGTACATGGAAAGTACTGGGTTTTTCTGTTTGTTTATTTGTTTTGTTTTGTTTTGTCAAGACAGGGTTTCTCCGTGTGGCAGCGCTGACTGTCCTGGAACTCCCTTTGTAGACCAGACTAGCCTTGAACTCAAAGATCCACCTGCTCTGCCGCACGCCACTACTGCCAAGAAAGTACTGGGAAGGACTGACTGATGTTGATCTTCAGTAGTAAACCATTCAAAAGAAAAACACTTTGAATTTGGAAGGAGCTAGGGAAAAGGAATAATATGAATTAAGAGCACAGTGCCTTCCAGTTTGAAAAGATGTGACTTAGGACTCCATATGCTAAAGAAGAATCTGATGAAGTAGCTTGGCAGGCACTATTACTCCATCACAGGAGATAAAGAAACTTCCTCAAAAGCTTTATTCAAGATGCCATTAATTGTTTTAATTTTATTTTTAAAATGTGTGTGGGTGTTTTGCCTGCATGTATATCTGTGTACCACAGCAATGCAGCATCTGTGGGAGCCAGAAGAGGAGGTCAGATCCCTGGAACTGGAGTTACAGACGGCCATGAGAGTCGTGGGTGCTGGGTCCTCTACAAGAGCAGCCCATGCTCTTAAACCCTGAGCCATCTCTTCTGCCCCTCAAGGTGCCACTGACTGCTAACCAGAGATCGAACTGAAGTTTTCTGAACCTAGGTCTTTTTCTCTGCTGTACTATAAACTGAAAAGGCTTGTAGCCAAGGCAATATTGGAACTGAACTTTAAATACCAGCAGGACAGAGAGGATGTCGTTAGGAGCCTGGACAGGGGACAAGGCATGGTAGAGGAGAGTGGAGACTGCAGAAGCAGCCATGGTGATAAGGCAGAGACAAGAATTTAAGGAGTTTCAGGGGCTATGAGAAGAGGCCAGTTCGACATAGAACATTTTTTTCAGTGAGAGTAAGACAGAAGAGAAGAATGGAAAGGTAAGCTAGGAAGACAATGAGCAGGAAGATGAGGAGGATGGTGTTCTCTCCACGAAGCAGAAGCAGAAAGAATCTGGCCAGGCCACAGTCAAAGGCAGCTCGTGGGGGTGAGTAAACACTTCTACAGACCCACTTCTCTCATCTGCAAATGGAAACGTCTTCTCAGAAGCAGTGTGAGTTCAAACAGGAAAGCCTGGAAGTGCCGAGCACACAGGAGACAACAACCCTCTCTTCCTCAGTGGTACCTGAGCTCCTCCAACTCTTAGCAACAAATGACTTCATATTTTGGGGTGCCCATCTTCATCTGCAGAAGTCCCACTTGCTGGGGAGCAGGAATTTTGAGGCAGGGAGGTGCTGGTAGGACTGGACTATGGATGCTGAATGCTCAGTTATAAGAAACAAACTGGAGTCTACAGTCCCTGCAAAGAAGAGTTACTCTGTCAGAACAGCTCACATGAGCAGAATGGGGGAGTGAAGAAAGGAGTAGAGGCAAAAAAGACCTCAGAGCAGGTGTCAAGAGCCCCGATTTTTTTTCTTCTATTTTTTTTGGTTTTTCGAGACAGGGTTTCTCTGTGGCTTTGGAGTCTGTCCTGGGACTAGCTCTGTAGACCAGGCTGGTCTCGAACTCACAGAGATCCGCCTGCCTCTGCCTCCCGAGTGCTGGAATTAAAGGCCTGCGCCACCATCGCCCGGCTTAAGAGCCCCGATTTTAAATACGATCAACTGCTAACTATGTACAGCTTTGTGCAAGTCACTTTTATCTATGAGATAAGCCTCTCATTTGTAAAAAACAGGAGGAAGACCAAGGTCTATTTCCTAGTCCAGCAGTGGTAGTAATTACACGATTAGTGAAAGCAGTGAGATAAGACTAACTACAAATGCCCCCCAGCTCTAGGAAGCCAGCAGCAGCTTACGAATGACCAAGTCTGCATCCATAGCTACAATATAGCTAATATACACAGGTGACTTTCTAACAATGAAGCAGGTTGCAAGTGCTTCTTAAGTCTTTTGGGGAGCCTAGAGTATAATCACATTTTGCTACTGATTGCAATCTTAGGAAACATGGGGTTCCAGGTTTACTTAACAATGACCGCAGCATTCCAAGCTAGAGACGTAGGATTATGGAGCATGTGAGGTTCTCTGGGTCTCCGTCACCCTTCTTGGAGCAGCTCTGCTTTCCTTCTGTCAGCAGTACAAGCTGGGGGCCCCTGCAGGGGAGCGCATCTGAATAAGCATACCATGTGGTCAAGGGCAGGATTTGAGGAGAGACACACTGGTTTACACCCTAGTCCTCCCACTGAGTAACTCTGTAAACTCTCAGATTCTCCTAGGAATAGGAATGACAGTACTTTTATCAGGACAATGAATGGAATAACATATGAAGTTCTTAGCATTATATCGCATCTGGCTTTTGCTAAGTGGTACCTACATCTGCCATATTCCTAGCAGACAGAGATGCTCCCTCACTGTACTGTCAAGGAAGAGAAGCACTCATGTGAAAAAGGGGGCAGCTTCAGAGACTGAGAGGGAGAAGCAAAGCATTTTAGATTCCAAATGCTAGTATTTAAGGGTTCTGCCTTTTTCTGTTTTCTTGATTCCTCTGACACAACAGTTACATCCATTCTTGGCATGCTATATGATGAACCATCAAAGATTCTTTCCTTTTGGGGTGGCCCCAGGTAGTACTTTTTGAGGTGGGACCCAGGCTACTCAAGTGGCTATCCCAGGGAGGAGCACTTGGCTGTGGTCAAGGACTAAATTCCTAGCTTGAAGAGGTGTGTGGAATTCTTCTGTGTTCTCTGAGGGGGTAGCAGCAGTTCTCATTAAGAAAGAGATTATAAATTCAGAGATCTGGACACCAATCAACCAGCATCACTACTGAACCATGTACTTCATCTGCTGAAACCTAGGTTATTGAATGAAATATGAAAAAGAACAACAGAAACAGGGGTTGGCACAAATGTATTTAGAGCTCAAGAAATATTTACTAAATGAATGAAGTAATGGGACTTGAACACCTGAAAAAATATGCCTTAGATTTCCATACCACAAGAGTAAATGAAAATCTAAAGTATAAAAAGGGACTTCGCTTAATTTATGTATCACTGTTACAAAGAATAAATTGTCTCATTAAAAAGTGTCTTCTTGTGAGCAGAAGCCTCAATAATCCCTGACTTGGTTTGGCAGAGAGGAAGTTAGGTTCTGCCACTAGTGGCCTTCCTGTCACTCTGAGCTTTACTCCCATTATTGTGGGATGAACAACTGCCCTGATCATTCTCAGATAACAGAAAACACTCTCCAAACTAAAGCGCAACACTCACTTAAGGTCCAACCGTAAAGATGCCTTAATCTGCTTATCACTCTGTGCTGGCTGGCCAGTACCACCCTTCCCACCAGGAATCTTCTGCTTATGCAAATCTCTGTAGTTCAAGGTCTAGCTCCCCACCCTACCCTTCCACCTACCTCTAGCTCCTTTTCTCTGTTCCTTTCTAACTGTCATTTGATTACTTTTAGGGAAGAGAGAGACTGGCAGTGGAGTGTTTGCCCCAAGCCAAAAATGAGGATGGTGACGTGCTGTCAGGGGTAGATGAGAACATTCGTATGAAGAGCCTTGCACGCTCCACTCAAACATCCACTGTTGTGATGGCTGCATAGTGAACCTCATTGCTGCCAGAATGGTCTTATCCCTACATCCCCTAAAGGACATTAGTCCACAGAGCAGGGACAGGGGCCCTGATCCCACTCACATTCCAGGAAAGGGGCTCAGCTCACAGTATTTCCTCACAGAAATACTTGTTGAGTTGGTTAAATAAGTTGTTTTCCTCAAACAGTGCTCAAATCTTCACTGTAGTTTCAGAAAGTCAAAGTCCACAGGGTAAAGTTACTTCTTATAACCCTTAATCAAATCAAAAACACGTGAGTAATTCCCAAAGCACTCACACAGCCATCATTCTAGGGAGCTCCTTTACCACGTTGAACATATTACATTAGTTAGCTGCCTAATGAGAGACATATCTAAATCTTATAGATGTAGAGTGTTACAGAGAACGCACGTGTCCAAATACAGAAAGTCATATGTCAACTGGGAGCTGTGCACTAGTTCTCTCTACAGGTACACAGTTAGTTCTCAAGTACTTAAGTATCAGACTCTCCTAGATCCACACCCTAGGTGATATTGGGAACAGGTTACAGCAGTGTATGAGATAAGCCGTATAAATCTATGTTTCAAGAAGAGTAGCATAAACTGTAACCCAGTGAACAACAAAATCCTGAATTTCAGATGCTATCTGGAGCCTTTTCTTGCTCTAGAAATCATGTTTTCAAATCATCTGCACTTCTTAACTGACCTGGGGGGCCTTTGGGAACCATATCTGATCTTCCCCAGAAGAGGTACTTACTCATCTCTAAGCTCTTGCTGTCAAAGGCCTTCTACAAACCATCTTCAAGATGAGCCCCACTCCATGCCTGCTTCTTTAACAGTATTCTTTTAGCTTCAGTTCAGATAAGGAAGAAAGAACATTTGCCCTATCCAAGAGCTTGCATCTTACTGGATCTCACCCCACTCTTCATTGTTCTTCCAGCCACACAATTGGATTACTACCTAACATCACCACTATTCTTCAAGCCACTAACAGGAATGAGTTTACCGGAGGCCTTTGCCACGCAAGAACTAAATCCAGAACATGGTGTTCCACTTACATGAGAAATGTAAAATTTCTAGCAGAAGGCAAATTCATTTTCTCGAGTGGTCCTTAAAGGACTCATCTGACCCAGGTTAGTGCTCTGAAGAGAGCCCAAAAGGAGACACGTCTCTTTCTGGGCTACAGCGTCTCTCTTGATTTTGGTGTTCAGTGCTCATAACAGTCAACGGGTGGTGCTGGCCTTGGGAATATTCTGCCTTACTATGATGATCCTTATGGTAGGAACTGCTCATGTTCCCCGATTTCACCTTTCTACGTCTGACTTCTGCCTGGCCCTTTGCACCTCTGCTCCCTTTCTCTTCCTTAGACCAAAACAGAGAGAAAACACACTACACTTTCCAGACGTTAAAATGTTTCTGTCAGAAAAAAAAGTGCCAATCTGGGTCTACGCAGCAATTCAGCCACAGGTATACCCATCCCCAGTCACTGGGTAGTTCTGGTCCTTGCTGTCAAGCCCTCGCACGCTGGCTTCCTCACATTGTCTGCTTCCTAACTATGCAGCACCTGGCTCTCGACCTACTACTACCTGGGGTTGTAGAGTCCAGGAAGGGCAAAGTTGAAGCCAAATGTCACTGTTTACCCCATACTTTGCCTGGTTAGCACTTTGGGAGGAGCATCCTAGACATTTTGATTTGGGGCTCAAAGGCTGCAGGTACCAACTGACAGGCAAGAGTCTTCATGTATGTACTTTATGCCCACACCACACCTGGCAAACAGGCTCCGGCACTTGTCAGAAGGGTTGGAGGATGCTGCCTTTGTTCTGTCTGCCCCTGAGGTAGGCAAACCAGGAAGGATGGCACAGGTGAAAAGCCTCTTCTCTCTGACCACAGATGTCAGTGAGGACACAGCCAGGAAACAAAACACTGTTCGGTAGCAACTGGCACTATGAGGAGGTGGTTAGGCGGACAATCACACTTTTATCCTCCTTACGCTTTCTGACTAAAGATTTAATTTAATTTTGTCATGCCAGGATTAGCAACCAGGCCATAGAGGTGAAGGGACATTATAATAAGACAGCACATTAATCCTCTATCCCACCCAAGGCAGAAGCAAAACCAAACAAATAGCAGCTTCCTGGAAATTGAATTTCTGTTATCCAGATGTCAAAGATGTAATACCCCAATTACACAAACTCTTGCCAGTGAAGCATGCCAGCGAATATGCAATGGAAATGGGGTGAGCACGGGCGACAAAACTGCGCAGTCAGCATCTGGCTCTGTGACTGAGTGATAATTAGCACTGTGTGTAGACACTAATAAACATTTATGTCTGAAATTACAACTTTTAGCAATGTTAATAAGGGATATATTGGCAATCTATAAAATAAAAGGTCTTGAAAAGAATGTCATACGTTAAGCAGCGGCAGACATTTCCCGTTCTTACACCATCTCTCCCCCCTTACCCTGCCCCTGAAGCTGCAAATGACCATGCCACGCTGTTTTGCTGGGAAATTAATTGACATAGGAACCTACCTAAAAAAATGGGTTGTGTCTCTTTGGTCTCCCCATTAACATCGTGGCTGAATTCTGAGATCTTATACACCTCATGGTGATAATCTGGCACAAGAAAACAACCAAAAATTAGAATTCTAATGGCTTCAAGAAGTAAGAATAAGCAGTTAAAGACTCCCGTTCTCTATATGTATAATTTATAGGTACAATTTCAAAAACTCTCGCAGAGATTCAACGGGTTCTTCAATGGGAACCACTCAAACTTTGCTCACTGTGAAGTACACAAACTTGAAATATCACTCTGACTTTACACAACGGCTATGCGTGGCTAGAGTTTTCACGGTCAAGTTTGCCCTCAGATAGCAATTACCAGGTTTCTTTTCTTTGAGAGAGCAAATATATTTGTAAGAAAATGAACAATCTTGCCGAACCTCAGGTCAGGGGAGTTTCCCAAATGTATTTCCACAACCCATTTTCATGAGCATATCAATAGTAGTGCGCCTCTCTTGACTCAGGTTAGTCAAACAATCTCAGCTTAAAAGTAAGCACATTAAAAAAAAAGATACTAATGTGTTATTTCAAAAAAAAGTACACTTTGAGAAGCAAGATTCTTCCCTTTCACATAAATGAATCTTTTGCATTCAACCACTGCTCTTTATTGAACATGCAATAGTTTATCTTGCAAAAAAAAAAAAATTGAAAAGCACCTGCACAGCAGAATTAGACGTCATTAAAAAGAAAGAAGAAAATGAAAAAAGGAAGAACTATGTCCATCCAATTTTCAAATACATCTTAGGACCTCCTGTGGAAGCTACAGCACTTTGGCGATGAAGTTCTTTACAAAGCAGGACCACTTGGGTGTGAAAATAGATGTCTCTTTTCATCAACAATCCAAGCTTTGGGTGGGTTTGTTTGTTGTTTGCCTTAGATGGCACGGGACAATATGGCAAAACTACCCTCTCTTTTAAGATCGAGTAAGTAGTAAGTCGCCTGAGTTCATAAATAAGAAAGCAGCCTCCAGTCCTGAATGGAGCCGCATTGATTGTATCAAACCCGCCAAAGATTTACAAAGTACAAAAAACCGGAGTAATCAACGGCCTTGTTGGGGGGGGGGTACCAAGAAAGAGGAGCCAAATATTTTGAATACACACACTAATTTCAGGCCTCGATCATTAAACAGCACAAAACTAAATTAGGGGAAACACAGATGAGCAGATCCTCAAAATGTCTATAATTAAACCATTTCCAGACTGACGAAAAGTGGGTTCTACAGAGTCCTCCTTTCAGCTTAGCTGAGTCTGGAAAACTTGCCGGCTTGAAATCACCCTCCAATGTCCATCTGCTTGCACGTGACTTCTGCAGGCCCTTGGAATAATCACGTGCCTCTCTACTCTGATGCCAATGCTAGATAAAAACCACCCAGGGAAAGTGGACAGGTTCAGTGATTTGGCTTTGACCTCCAAGATACCTACAGAGGGTGGGTTGAAACTAAGTATCAGGACCTGTGCCATTACCGTGGGGACCGGGGTCACCCCTTTCATACATTGAGGCAACACACGACATTTTGACAGGTGTATTCCTTATCTTGGAGTTGCCATTATTTATTTTTTTTTAAAAGACTCAAATCAGGAAGAAGGTTAGAGTAAGTAACAGAACCCGGTGGAGACACTCTTCAACTTTCTCTTCCCTAGACAAAATAAAAGCATAAAGAGTGTGCTGTACACCTGTTCGTCGGCAGGACCTAGCTGGATTTTTTCTTTCTTTCTTTCTTGTAATGACACTTGTCTGACTGGTGTACTATCTAGTCTTAAAACACCTAGAAAAGATGCTGTATGACAACGATTTCTGTTTTGAGCTTGGATCCCTAATGAGTTGATTCTTCTTAAAAAGAACAATGATCATCTTTCTCTCCCCCTCCTTCCCTTTGCGGGGTGGGTGGGAAAAAAAGGAAAACAAAAACAAATCCCGGTATAAGCTCGGCCTGCTGGCCAGGCAAACCGTCAGCCACCCCAACCCAGCGGCGGCGGCACCCCCGAGCGGGCTCGGCTCCCCGGTGTCATTGTTTGCTAATTTCCTGATGTGCCCTCCGATTTGTTTACCTACAATAACACCCCATGGGTCCCCTCAGGCACAACTTTCCCCGCGGCGGGGCGTGTGCGGCCCGCCGGGCCCCGGGTTCGGGCGGCGACGAGGGGGTCGTGGCGGGCGCGCCCCCGGCGTGAAGCCCGCGGGCGGCCGGGGCGCGCGGGGCCGAGAGCGCGGAGAGCGCGGCGCCGGCTTCCCGCCGCTGTCCCCGGGCCGGCCGCTTACCTCGGCTCACCAGTTTGAAGCTCTGGGATTTCCTGCTTCTTTTCCTCTCGGAGAACTCCATGGTGCGGGCAAGGTGGCGGCGCGGCAGGAGACTGAGGCGGCGGCTGAGGCGGGCTCGTGTCACCGCCGCGGAGCCGCCGGGACCAAGGTCCGCGTCTCGATCGGCGGGGGAGGCCGAGGGACGGGAGGAACCACCGCGAGCCCGGCCGGGGGCAGCGGGCGCGGGCTCCGGGGCGAAGTTGTCCCCTCGCGCGGCGCCGCCTTCCCGGTGTCTTAGGCGCCCCCTCGGTTCCCCCTCATGCCGCCTGGCTCTTTCCCGAACGCCGCCCGCCGCAGCCCAACTTTCCGCCGGGAGCGGGGCCGGGCGGGGGCGCGGAGCTGCGGGGTGCTCGCCGCGGCCCGCCTGGGCTCAGCCTGCGGACGCTGCCCGGGGGACGCGGCGAGCCGAAGGAGGGCGGCGGCGGCGGTTGCGGAGCGGCGGCCGGGGCGCTGACCGCCCCCGCGGGAGGAGGGGCCGCGCTGGCGGAGGGGGCGGCGCCGCCGGGACCCCGGGGCCACCTGCTGGCGGAGCCCGGCCGCCGCCATCCCCCGGGGGCCGCCGCCACCGCTGGCCTCGGCCGCGCCGCGCCCCAACGAGGAACGGAGGCCGCGGCGCAGCGTCCGTGGCGGCCAGGGCCCACGGAGCTGCCCCCGGGTGGACACTGCTCTCTGCGGGGCCTCCCTCCGCCGCTCCGGGAGGCGAGCTTGCTTTTAGAAATAAGCCAGGGATCGCGGCTCCTCGGTGGCCAGCCCTCGCTCTGTCTGAGAGCCGGGCTGTGCCAGGGCCAGACACGGATTTTAGGCAACTTTTAGCAGGGGGTGAAGAACTTACCCATCCGTGTTCAGCAAGCGGGAAGAGATTTGAGAATGTGCTGCTGAGAAGACTATGGGAAAGAGTGAAGTTCAATTCTTTACCCCCCATCCTGGGGGCTGTAGGAGGAAGTTCTATGTAAGGGATCTGCTTGGAATGGGGTTTAGGGGAGGGGAGTGGAGTACCAGGGGTGAGGAATACAAGGGGGTGCAGGCTTTGAGGGAAACAGCGATCATAGCAGGTGCAGGGGACTCTGTCACTTGCCGCAGAAATACCAATGTAATTGACATTCACAGATGGCCGTTAGTAGTTTTATGTAATATTCTTAGAGAAGCTAAGAGTGCACTCACTGTAGGCGCCATTTCTTAAACATGTTTTAAGCGGGAATAGAAAAGATTTTTACATCACCTGGGAAAGGTAGTACGGGAACATGATCTGACATGCTGAAAAAGTACTGCCTGCAAATATACGGTTTCTAGACCAAAGTACAAAGGGGATAAAGGGATTGGCTGCCTCTCTAGCCCGGTAAGGTCAGGTTGCTCTAAAGAGTAGAGAGGAAAGGGGGGGGGGGCGTAGTCTTCATGAATGAGGTGAGTCTCTCTCGAAGGAGACAGCCGTTCAAAAGCCACTGATACAGCAGTGACATTAAGAGCAGCACAACTGCCAGGGAACGGTAATGTGGGAAACAACCAGTGCAGACATACCTGGGAGATAAAACCAAAGAACGGGTGATCAGCAGCCCAACTGGATGTGGAGACAGAGGTGTGGAGCGAAAGATGGGAAAATGGGTCGCACCTCGCTGGCCAGGTGTGGAGACCCAGGACTTCCATTCAGTTCAATAAAACAAATCCCTCTAAGAGATGCTTGCTTTTTCCCCTACATCCTTTGAGATTATAGAGGCTGAAACGTGTATGGGAGAAATAAAATTGTATTTGGTGAAGTTCTTAGATCCCTTTAGAATTCTAAGAGGTGGTAAAGATAATAATATAATAACGACTTAGCCAATTATATCACTTGGTTCTTTCCCCAGCCTCTCCCTTTAAATCAGGATTTAAAAAGCCTGAAGATGTACGGATGTTTTCAAAGTAAGAAAACATTCTATGCCTCATTCCAGGACCCATTCGGGTGTGTGTGTCTCTGTCTGTGTGTGTGTGTCTTCCCTTGTCAAATTTTATTCCAGTAGCCACAAGGCTGAGTACTATGCTGAGTATTGCTGAATATTACTCATTTCTTGGAGTATAAGATTTTATTGTGTTAAAAATCACTGAAGGTATCATCCCAGGAAGCAAATCCCTAAGGAAGATATCAACAAATTATCAACCTTAAGTACAGGTAGGAATGTGAACTCTACCTACTAAAGAGAATATTCTTTATAAAGTTAAGTCAATATTTTTCAGAGAATATCTAAAATAATAGTAACTATTTCTTGGCCCTTTTGACTGAACTCTCCAAAGATGGTCAATGTGTAAGGCACATGAAGCAGCTTGTCATATTAAAATTTAGAGAAAATCAACACATTTTTATTTACTTTCTACTTGGCACAAACCACTGTGGCTTTATCTAACAAATTTATAGATCTGCAGTTAATAGTAAGTAATACTAAACTGTGATTGCCTCGAGTGGGTAGGTATCTGTCATAGTCTGCTTCAGTTAACTTAATAAAATACCACAGATGGCTTGACTTAAACAAGAAATTTACTTTCATATTGCCAAGGGGTCCATGATCAGTATGTTCAAGTCTAAAAGTCTAACAAACTTTCTTGTCAGACTATCTTTGGAGAACCAGCCCGAAAATAATGACATGGAGACTTCCTGTTAATTATGAAAGCTCGGCCTATAGCTTAGGCTTATTCCTAACAAGCTCTTACTACTCAACCCATTTGTATTAACCTATATTCTGTCACGTGGCGTTACGGCTCTTTCATCTTGCACCTCCTGTTTCCTCTCCCTGTCTCCTGGCGTCTCCTCCGAGCCTGTATTCCTTCTTCTCTTCCTTTCTCTCCAGAAACCCCACCTCTACATCTTGCCTAGCTACTGGCCATGCAGCTTTCTATTACACCAATCACAGCAATACATCTTCCCACAGTGTATAAATATCCCACTCCAACAGAGTGTTTCTGGGGAGGGCACTGATTTCTTGCTGTGTGTTCTCAACGGGTAGACAGGTCTCTCTTTTATTTAAAAATATGTTTTAAATTTATCATTTTTGTGTGTATGTGTGTGCTTGGTGCCCACAGAGGTCAGAAGAGATCCCTAGATCACCCAGAAGCAGGGTTACAGATGGCTGTGAGCGTCCATGTGGGTGCTAGAAATCAAACTTTGGTCTTCAGCAAGAGCAACAAGTACTCTTCCTTGCTGAGCCAGTTCTCCAGCCCTCTCTTTCCTCTTAGGAGGCCACAAAGAATTAGAGTCCTGCCCTTTTGACTTCTTTTAACCTAAATTACTATCAACAAAAGGCCCCATTTCCATATCCAGTCATATTAGAGGTCGGAGCTTCAACATACGGATTCTGAGTGTCAGTCGTGTTGATTTTGTTTGAATATAGTGTCTGGGCTGAGGTGTCCTGGCAAACCCTTTGGATCTAGTAAGGTCATTGCTGTGCTTAGCACTTTTAGGTTCCCAGAAACTTTAGAACTACAGGTTTACATGTTCCTGGAGCTTGGGGAAGACTGTACAAATATTCCATGACATCATGCAGGCCAAACATCTTATTATATGACCATTCCAAAAACCAGTTGATTATAAAGATTGAGCATAGGGTTTAATCTTGGACAAAGACAGATAATTTGGTCAGATAACATTAATTAACCATAACATAAATTCTTAAAATTCTCTGAAAACTCTGTCCTAAGAAAAATAAATAGCATTATAAAAATTTCAATCTTTATTTAGAGTTCTCTTGTCCAAAAGATATATACCACAAGCCATATGTGTAATTTGGACTTTTTATTAACTACATTAAAGGACAATCAAGTTAAATTCGTTTCTTTAATACATTTTGCTTAACTGAAAACATTAAGCTGTTATTATTCTGACACGTAATCAGTAGAATATTCTTGAGATATTCTATATTCTTTTGTACAAAGTTGTGAAACTGGTATGTGAGGCATATTTAATACTTGGAGAACAAATTAATTCAAACTAAACTCCCAATGCTTGACAGCCTCAGGTCTTCGGTGGCTGCCATACTGGACAGGCTGTAATGAGAAGAACGGCAAGATTTGAACCGGCTGTGTATATAAAATAACTGCGTGATGGTTAACCTTTCAACTGTTACATCAGCCCTCAAACATAAAGAGATGCGTGAGACAGCATCATCAAGCTTGCGTTATTCGTATCGTTGGGTTCTCTGGAACTAAAGGAAGGTGTATAGTTCCAAAATAGGTTCTGGGAATCCTTAGCATTGATCTTCGCTTTCTGACAGTCACTCATCCCCAGGGTTACAGACAGAATAGATACCACCACTGTGCCCTGTCCTTCTTAGCTTACTCTTGGCCTCACTCAGTTCACATTCTAGTTTACTTTTAGTAATGGTAATTTAAAAGAATGGAGAAAGTATTTATAAGAGATTATATCAGTGAAATGGGATTGGGGAATTTTGTTTAAATGTGTTACCTGATGTTCACGTTCCTTTTGGAACTCAATATATTTATATAGGATGTAATTCTTAATCATTCTCTAAGTTTGGTGTATATTAATGTCCCAGTTTTGCAAATGAAGAAAATCTGTTTTCATAACATCATTTTTTCTTAATAGGATGATAGTCCAGTTTCCAAAATCTTAACAAGTGATGGCTAGTCTATCATTGACCCATTTCTTTAAAAGTAAGGTTTTCTGTTCTTCTTTTTTCTTTAAATCTAAGTATATAAAGAACACAAATCTCATGTGGACACTTCAGTTTATTTTACTAATATAAATATTCATGTACCCCACACCCTAATGAAGACATGGAACTTCTTAGACATACAAACAAGCTCCCCTGAGACCCTCCTCAGTACGTTCACCTCCACCCTAGGAAACCACAATTCTGACTTTTGCCGCCTTGTCTTGGATATGCCTACTGATGAACCTCATGTTTGTGAAGTCATGTGTTACATACTGCTTTGTTCTTGCTGCTTCTGCTTAACATGTCCCAGAGATTTATTCATCTTGTTGGCAGAGTTTCGTAGTTCATTTCCTTGCTTTGCTGTACATTGTTTTGTTAGAGGACTATAGCACTTTAGAAAACACTGTTGATGGATGTTATTCATTTTTGCCATGCATTTTGGTACATACAAACTTTAGCTTACGTTTGTATGAATAGAACTGCTGAACCATAGTAGGTACATATTTTTAGATTTAGTAAGTTGCAGTTCTTCTAAGTAGTTTTTTCAGTTTGTGTTTCCACTAAAAATGTATGAAAGTTCTAGTTAGGGCTGGAGAGATGGCTCAGCAGTTAAGAGCACTGCCTGTTCTTCCAAAGGCCCTGAGTTCCAATTCCCAGCAACTACATGGTGGCTCACAACCATCTGTAATGAGGTCTGATGCTCTCTTCTGGCCTGCAGGCAGACACACAGACAGAATATTGTATACATAATAAATAAATGTTAAAAAAAAAGAAAGTTCTAGTTATTCTGAATCTTTGCCAACACTTAGTATTATCAGGACTCTTTAGTTGCAGGGAGGTAGTAGTATATTGTCTTGATGCAATGTTAATTTACTTTCCCCAAGAATTAACCAGTGATGCTGAGCATAGTTTCATATGCTTATTGGTTATGCAGGCATCTGTGTGTGTGTGTGAGAGGGGGGGGGGAGTAAAGAGTTCTTTCTATACTCTGAATAAAAAATCTTGTAGAATCTTTGTATTACAAATGTCCTCACCAAAGTGGCTGGAGAGATGGTTCAGAGGTTAAGAGCCCTAGCTGCTCTTCTAGAGGACCTGAGTTAAATTCCCAGCAACCACATGGTGATTCACAAATGGCCTCACCAAATCTGTATCATATATTTTTATTCTTAATGGTCTTAACTTTGATGAAGATGAGTTTTTAAATCTTATGGCTTATTAAGGTATTATCTTCTACCACATAGACTTACCATTTAAGCTTTAATTTCTCAGTATATTGGTTTCCTGTGGCTACCATAACTTTGCATAACCTGGCAATAACTTTTTTTCTTTCAAATTTCCCAGAGGCTAGAAATCTAAAATCAGTACTACTAGACTGAAATCAAGGTTCATGCAAGGGTGAGCTTCCTTAAGAGTTTCCAGAGGAATATCTGTTTTTTCCCCTCCCAGCTTTTGGAGCCGCTGGCTTTCCTTGGGTTTTGGTAGGATGAACTCTGATCTCCCTGCCTCTGTCTTCACACCACTTTTTATGTAACTCTCCCTCTGCCAAGTTCCTAAAATATATTTTTTTAGTAAGTAAGAATTTTGTACGTGCATACAATTTATTTTCATCCTAAGCATCCCTAGCCTCTCCTGGATCCACCCACCCCCTTCCAACCGCATGTCCCATCCCAACTCTCTTTTTAGAAACCCATCAGATTCAGTTTGTGTTCCCCGTATACTTTTGCCTGTCTGTTATAAGGATCACATTTGGGTTACAACTCAGTAATCTCCGTTTACAGTATCACCAGCTTGGTTACGCCTGACCTTCCTTTCCTATGTAAGGCAACATACATTGGTTCTGAAGAGTGGGATGGGAAGATCCGTCGATGATCTGACTTTCCATCTTCCCAAGCTTGTTGTCTCTGGAACAAACTCTAAGGCAAAGGATTGATGGGACTCCCAGAATTCTCAACAGGACTTAGGCAACCTGCATATAACAGCTTTGTGGGATATTTTGATGTTTGTGGGCCCCGATTTTACTGTAGAGACAATCACTTATACCATATCAACGCCACAGACTTCTTTGCGATAAATTCTGCATGTAAAAGTAATTTGAAAAGTAAAAATGGAATAGTGGATAGTGTAAGTTCATGCCATATATGAGAAGCAGATGAAGTAATTTATCTACCACATTAGAGTTCTCATGTTTGTCATTGAACAAAAGCCGGAGTCTCACCACATTTCAGATGTTCAAATGGTAGTGAATGTCAATCTGAGTGTTATCCCAAATGCTAGAGGCCAGGCAACGTGCAAAATACTTTGGGGAGTATTTGCTGTTTATCAGACTACCTGGATTTGAAACTCAGATTTATTGTGCAATCATGGGCAGATAAGGGTCTAATGTGATATGATACCCTAACAGTACTATATCTTGGGAAAATTAATGTAAAGAGATTGACAACTCATAGATGACATTTAGTTACTAAGCAGGATACAACAAACAACAGCAAAAAAAAAAAAAAAAAAAAAGGCATGGTGACTGGGAGGTGGAGGCACAGAGATCCTGAGTTCAGAGGCAGCCTGGGTTTCTAGTGAGGCCCAGTCTGAAATAAATTAAAAATAAAACTGGATAAATAAAGTGGTATCTGGTTCCAATAGCAGATTTAAAACAAACAAACAAACAAACAAAAAACCATTGCTTTTTGGCTGAAGAAAAGTAGACAATAAAGGAACTAAGGAGTAGAAATAGGCCCCGTATCCCACTCCCACACTAGGATCTGTGTTTGTTTGCTTGTTTTGAAGAACACCCAGAGTGCTGGTAGCAAAAGACTTTGCTAGGTGTTACTGACAACTACCTGTAAGGACACAGTGGTCTGAGCCTATATTTGGAACTCTTCCAAGATGGCCCCTGAACTTAGAAGCCGAATAGTAGCAGAGTGTCTGTTTAAGAAGGATCTTCCTGAAGTGGTGGCCTTGCAAATATCTCTCTAGCGCCCTCTGTTGACAGAGCTAATTTAGAGCTGGAAGACCATTATTGGTTGGTAGTAAGTAACACATGCTCTTATTGCATAATCTCATCCGCTGGCTATTGGAGATAATAATTGTATTTCCCACACAGAATTAGTGTGTGAAGAATTAATAAATGCAACAGCTTAGTCTGCTGGCTGGCTTGTCTCTGTCTGCTCTTTCGTTTGGTTCCGAATACCGTATCCCAGCCTGATGTTACAAGCTTGCATAAAAGAAGAAGTGATAAACCCAGCCCATTTTGTGGAGCCTCATCTTTGGTACCTTTAATAAGATTCCTATTGATGTGCTTCCCAGTTTGTATTTTAAGAATTTATACCATCTTGCTGGGTGGTGATGGTGCATGCCTTTAATCCCAGCACTCAGAAGGCAGAGGCAGGCGGATCTCTGTGGATCTCTGTGAGTTCGAGGCCAGCCCGGTCTACAAGAGCTAGTTCTAAAACAGGCTCCAAAACTACAGAGAAACACTGTCTCGAGAAACAAAAAAACAAACAATCCCCACAGCCTTTATGAATATGATAGAAGTCATTAAAGAGGAAATTAATAAATCCCTTAACGAAATCCAGGAAAACACAAACAGAGGAAGAAAACAAATAAAACTGTTCAAGACCTGAAAATGGGAATACAATCAATAACGAAAACCAAACTGAGGGAATTCTGGAAATGAAAAAATTAGGAATTTGAACAGGAACTACAAAGACAAACTTCATCAACAGAATAGAAGAGATAGAAGAGAGAATCTCAGGTGTTGAAGATATGGAGAAGAAATGGATGCCTTGGTCAAAGAAAATGTTAAATCTTAAAAGCTACTGACACAAAACATCCAGGAAATCTGGGACACTCTGTAAAGATCAAACCTAAGATTAATAGGGGTAGAAAACAGAGAAGATTCCCAGCTCAAAGGCCCAGAAAATATCTGCAACAAAAAAGGAAGAAAGAAAAAAGAATTAACACCATCTCAAATACTACATTTCTAAATATAAGGAACTTCTTTTTGTAGTAATGGTATATACTTTTTAAATTCTCTAGCTATTTCTGGAGAAAATGTGTATTATATCTTTAAGCTTTATTTCTTATAGAGAAATAAGTATCGAATAAATGGATTTGTCCCTTGTAAATATTTATTGATTCCCTACTACTTTAGTTAGGGTCTCTATTGCTGTGATAAAACACCATCACCAAAAGCAACTTGGGAAGGAAAGGGTTTATTTTACCTTACATCTTGTAGTTCCTTGTGCAGGGAAGTCAAGGCAAGAACTCAAGGCAGGTACCTGGAGGCGGGAGCTGTTGCAGAAGCCATTGAGGGGTGCTGCTTGCTAGGTTGTTCCTCATGGCTTGCTCAGCCTGCTTTCTTACAGCATCCTGCACCACCAGCTCAGGATGGCACCACCCACAGTGAGCTGGGTCCTCCCACACCAATAATTTTAACCAAGAAAATTGGCACAGGCTTGCCCATGGGACAGTCTGATGGGAGCAGTTTCTCAGTTAAGATTCTCTCTCCCCAGATGATTCCAGCTTGTCACTAGTTGACATAGAACTAGCCAGCACACCTGCCTTGGGTGAGACAGTGTTCCAAAGCCTGTCTACAAAAGCGAATTAGAAAATTGAATGGACTTTTCATCCTCCAAGGCCTGAAATTTTAGACAATAGGCTGAATGAGATAGGGAATAAGTAAAATGGTTAAATGTAGGTTCAGTGATAAATATAGTGAGAAGAAAACATGAAAAATATTTTTGAAAAATGAAATTGGTAACAGAGACTTAAAACTTGATTCATCAATCCCACTAATTAGAAAGGCATGGTGTATACACCTTTAATTCCAGCACTCATGAGGATCACTGTAAATTCAGGACTAGTCTAGTCTATAGAGACTTGGTCTCAAACAAACAGGCATGAATGTGTGTGTGTGTGTTTACATTTTGGCAGTGTCTTTATTCTGCCATTCTGCATCAGTTATGGAAATCAGAAACTGTTCCCTTTGAACATCATTAAATTTGAATTTCTCTTGTAATGATAAAACCTTCCTTAATATTATGAGAAGTTTTTGGGTGCTCCAGCGGCTTCCACTCAGGGCATCTGTTTGCACATATATAGAGGGTGCTAACATCCTCTCCCAACTGGTAGCTCTATTCTCCCTTAACTGCTAGACCAGTGCTGATTGTATCTGAGGAGGTGCTAAACTCAATCTTCTTTACCTGTCTGCATTCCAACATCTCCGTAAATCTCTTCCAGGCCTCCATGTTAAACTTACTTTTAAAAGTTCTACTTGCGTGCAAACATTCTTAGGAGTGGCTGGCCGGTCTCCAGCCTTGAAATATAGTCTGAGACTAATCTCTTCCATTTAATTCCCCCACACCAGAGACTTCAGAACCAGGCCTGAAAACGACAGGAACCATAAATTTAAAAAGTGTTAGTTTGATACATATGAAATTATTGCCTTAATTTATTCACTACAGAATATCTTCACACATCGCTGTTTTCTGCAATTTATACCATATACTCTGTAGTTCCAGCTACTATGTATGAAGTGTGGTTAAATTATTCCCAAAAGAGAATATGAAAAGCCTTCTATGAGATGGTCTGGGGAAGAGGCTCTAACTAAGCATAGTGGCACAAAATTTAACTGAAAGAAATTGGAATCAACGTTTCAGGAAAACTATTAAGTATATAAGAAGTGCCTAATTGGAATAAACCCCTCCAAAAAAGATTACATTTAGAGTCTATTGGAAAGAGATTAGACAAAATTCTAGAAAAAAAAAATCTGTCAGGAATGTGCACTTGTACAGGTGGTCTAAAAATTGGGTAAGACAATCAAATAGACTTTCGTGCTTCGTATCTTCAATTTTCAGTCTTTGGTTAATCATATCAATGAAGGTTTCTCATAAAGACTAAGTGAATAGTTTTATAGAAAATCAAGTCATATTTTGTCAATGTGATTTCGTTTTGTTCTTTTCCTCAATAAGTACAATGTTTTGACAGGACTTTCTCTTTTTCTTATATGAATTTAATACTGGGGTAAGGGCCCCAAACTGCTAACTGTGGAGGCTGTTACACTTTCCCCTGATCTTGCAGGCCAATTTCATTCTAATGGTATCTTCATGAGACCTGTCAGGCATGGTACTCTCTGTGTTATTGTTTGATTTTGCTTTGTTTTTTTGAGACTAGCAGTGCAGGGGCTTGTTAGTGTTTTTTAAATGCTAGCAATTTGGAGGGTGTATTTATTAACTCACTTAATCTCTTAATCTTTAATTGTTGTTCTGGGTCTCGAGGCTTACAGGAAATACACAGAGCTGAGCTAAAAGGACGGTTGCCCACTGGGAGTAGGTACTTTGCAAGCTAACCAAAGAGAGGCTGGGGATGTGTCTCAGTGGTAGAGCCTAGCATGCGTGAGGCCGTGTGCTCCATTTCCAGCCCCACAATAAAATAAAGCGAGAAAGATCTGCTGTGTCTGTAATAGGCTGTCCCTTCTGAAACGCTAGAAATAAGGTGGGAGTGGCATCCACACAGGTCAGCCACGGAGGGTGCACAGGGACCGTGGCAGAGGAGGTTGCTGAGGAGGAGAGGTCAGGTAAGTATAGGTTAATTTCCTCTTTGTGAACTTGATGTCAGCAGGAGAGCATTCCTTTGAAGAGGAGAGCTGAAGATGTGAAAGAGTTATGGGGTTCTTCAGCGCGGTGATAAAGCAGGGCGAACTCATTTGCTCCCACTTGAGCCCTTGCTCCAAACCGTGGAGGCTGCTGCCTTTTCCATTGCCTTCCATATTCTGAGGGTCTCCCCCGCTCCTGCTCTGTCCTTAGGCAGGCTGCTTTTGCTAGCCCAGCTCTTACCATTGATTCACACTTCCACAGCATCCCATACATCCCCAGCGCAGCGCGTTGTAAGAGAAATGGGACAAGATTTGGATGAGCGACTGAGACTAGAGTTTCAGGCAAACGATCCGGTATTCAAGGTTTGCCTTAATGGAGTAAGCTCCTCACAAAAGACTTTCAAACATCCAGAGAAAGTCATTAGAAATGAACCGGGCAAAGTTCTAGGAAATTCTCCTGTAGGCACAGAATAAAATTTAACCACTCAGTACCTACCGTGGCTAAAGCGGTACGGAGCTGGTCTCTGCAGTGGGAGTTTCCCTTGTGACATCCTTGCCACGGACACCAGGGATGCCTCTTCATCTGCAGAACCACTTACAGTTGAATCCATGCTCAGAAACACTGATGAGATCTAAATCTTATGCAGTAATTTAGTTTTTAAAAACAGGGAAGCAACATTAATAGGAAATATGGCATGAATTTCGGTGGCGATTTTTCTGGTTTTGTAATTTGATTTTCTGAGAGTAATGATCTATATGAACATATACCTCCTGTAATCTTACTCATTTAATTTCTATTTATGGTTATAGAACAAGTAAAATAAAAATATATTCCATAATGGCATATAAAATGATGAGTCACATGAAGCAACCCTGTCATAGCTTCAATCTTTGAAACGAATTAAGGTAAGATCCTTTTTCTCTTTCATGAGAGTCATCAAGACTGAGAATTAAAAAGCAACAGCAGTTAACTCTGCTTTTCACCTCTGCCGCTACTTTCCTGTCCAGTCTCTACTAGTATTTTTCAACTTAAAAGAGTGTTCCCTTTATCTCTGGAGTCCTGCCCAACTCTCTTTGTTTTCCTGACTAGTGTATTTTCGATTCTATCTTTAATCTACATATTTTTTTTTCCAAATTTGGCAATGTAGATTTTCCTCCAATTTTTATTTTTAACAAGTGCTTTGCTTTGAAATTAAGCTTATTTGTACACATTTGCTGACAATTTTTTTTTTTTTTTTTTTGCATGGCTACAACCTCATATACTCTTTTAAGGACAAGTTCAGTTGGTCTCTGTACTGGACCAATAAAACATTTTCAGCTTATGTGTGCTCTCTCTTTCTCTCTCTCTCTCTCTCTCTCTCTCTCTCTCTCTCTCTCTCTCTGTGTGTGTGTATGTGGTTCTAGAGGAAGTCTATACTTAAGAATTAACATTCTTAAGATATGTGTGTGTGCGTGTGTGTGTTTCTAGAGGCAATCTATTTCTAACAATTTTCAACTGTCAGTCTAGAGGATCAAGAAAAGACAGCAAAATTGTGCCCTCATGAGGAAAGAATAGATTCTGTAGATGAAGCGAGGTAGGACATGTATGCATGGAGGACATGTATGTATGGAAGAGGTACAGAGGTGGTAGGGAGCACAACCATGGAGCAACAGGAAGGCTCCCACTGGGCTCTGTGACACACATGGGATGAGAAGTAAGGTTTTGCTGAGGGTTGTAGGATTTGTCCCCATTTGGCATTTGCTGTAATATCCCAAGGAGTTTTTGCTGTCATACTGATGTTTCTTCTGAGTGTGAGTTATGCTGAAATTGTTCTGTGTGCAGCTCACCTTTACGTGGTTGACGTGAAGCGGGGCTGGAGGAGAGCGGGGCAGTCAGGATCTATTAAATTCTGATCAGACAAATGTTAGGCTTTGAAGCTGTAAAGCTATTGTCTTTTGTATTTCATCATTATAACATTCCCTGTGCAGAATGAAAAGAATTAGTGTTGTAGTTCAGAACGGAGTATAATAAATGTTTCTTTATCCAGGGGTAGACTCACAGATCAGCAGTCCTCTGTGTTAGCGGGGAACAGGAATCGAATCCAGCAGCCAAGGGGCCGCATATGTTTTTACATTTGCATATATAGTACATTTGACCACACCCAAAGTGGGCCAGTATCTTAAAGGCTATTGGCTGAAGGAGTTCCCACAGCAATTTAGTTCCAATAGAAACATTCGAAAATAAATGGATATTATCTGTTTATATCCTTATGACATTATGGATCGTCTCTTTACCTCTTTTTTTCCTTTGTCTTCATATAGTTAAATATCTGTGTGGCATGATGTATGATAATGGGAAAAACAAACTTACATTTTTGTCTTGCAAAATAGAACTTAGACTTCAAATCTGGTGAGAAATTTTCCTTGTTCAAAGATGTTACCATGGATGCTAATTTTTTTAAGTCTGCATCATTGCATTGCATTGCCTTTGTACACTGCTTTGTTTGAAAACACAGGAATCTCTTTTTTAAAAAAAACTTTCTGTTAAATTACTTTGGCTATCCTCAGTAATGGCAACTCTTCATCCTTTAAGATACATTGACTTTTGAAATTAGTCAAGGATGATTTGGGGCATAGTTTGATATGTAATATATGTTCTTTTTTATAAGAACAAGAGAAGAAGATTAATAGGTTTTGTAGTTCATAAACTGAAACTAATTATAACAAGACATCCCAAATTATTTCTAGGTGGTGAATTTGTTGCGTTAAAGTATAGTCATCTCGGGGCTGGAGAGATGGCTCAGTGGTTAAGAGCATTGCCTGCTCTTCCAAAGGTCCTGAGTTCAATTCCCAGCAACCACATGGTGGCTCACAACCATTTGTAATGGGGTCTGGTGCCCTCTTCTGGCCTTCAGGCATACACACAGACAGAATATTGTATACATAATAAATAAATAAATATTTAAAAAAAATAAAAAAATAAAGTATAGTCATCTCTAAAAATCTTCCTAAATAATGACTTTCTTAGACTCTTACTTGTTTTCCCATTCATCGAATACTAACAAACATGTCTTTAGGACCTATCAAATGTTAGATACTATCCATGAGAGGGTCCACATGGAAAGATACAGAAGGACTTCCCACACCAGTCACCTTATATCTCTGTAGCATGACCACAGTCTCATCTAAGGTCTCCTCTGCTCTAAAGAGGAACATCCACGGCCACTTACTGAAGTATCCTTTGTTACCCTCATAGTATGCTATACAGCCTGTCCTATATATGCTAAACAGTCTGTCCACAAAAGGAACACTTGAACTCATCTGTGATAGAGGACTTATTCTTCAGTCATCTGGAATCAGAATTATGAATGGAAGTGAGACTCCTGGAAATGTCTAGATATGTTTTGAGAACCACCTCCTTGAGTGCTTCAGGCTGAGGATAGGTGATAGATTTGTAAATGATATTTTGATGCCTCTTTTTCCTCGGGGGTGGGGTGATCCCTACTTCCTCATATTCTTATCCTTTATATTTAGACGACACAAAGTAATTTCTGTCTTCCTGATAGATGGCTCTCCCTGCTCACATCTCCGATTGAGATGATGAGTTGTAACTTATAGACTAATTAGCACTTAGATGTAGGAATACAAGAATGCTCTTGCTATTAACTAACACTGAAAAGTTTGGGGCTAGAGGTGTGAATCAAGTGGAGCAACATAGTGATATTAGGAAATTTGGCTTCTGGTAAATGTGGGATAAATTAGTTGACCTAATGCTTCTAACGATAACAATGATAACATCTCAATTAAAATATAAAAAATAAACAATTAGACGACACCAGAAGGAAACTATAAGGAGCAAAGCCTATAAGTAAACACGCTCTTAAAAGATTCGTATTCCTAGGGAAATTCCCAGGAATCCACAAGGATGACCTCAGCAAATACCCTAAGCAGTAGAGGAAAGGGTACAAACTGGCCTTCCCTTGTAGTCAGACTGATAACTACACTAATTGTCATCATAGAACCTTCATCCAGCAACTGATGGAAGCAGATGCAGAAATCCACAGCTATCACTGGGCAGAGCTCCCAGTGTCCAGTCGAAAAGGGGGAGGAGTGATAATATGAGCAAAAGGGTCAAGACCATGATGGGTATACACACAGAAACAGCTGTCCTGAGCTTGTGGGAGCTCACTGACTCGAATGATATCAGGGGAACCTGCATAGGACCAAACTAGGCCCATTGAATGTGGGTGACAGTTGTGTGGCTGGGGCAGTCTGTGGGGCCACAGGCAGTAGGATCAAAATTTATCCCTATTGCTTCAACTGGCTTTTTGGAGCCCATTCTCTTTGGAGGGATACCTTGTTCAGCCTAGATATAGGGGTGATGGCCTTGGTCCTGCCTCAGAGTGATGTGCCAGACTTTGTTGCCTCACTATGGGAAGCCTTACCCTCTCTGAGGAGTGGATGGGAAGTGGGGTGGATGAGAGGTGGGGTAGGTGGGAGGAATGGGAGGAGGGGAGGGGGAGGAGTCTGGGATTGATTTATAAAATGAGAAAAGATTGTTTTTAAAATAAAAAAAAAAAGATTTGTGCTCCATCGATGTGGCTTCTGAGTTTTACTTTTTGACCACAGATACCTACTAGCGGCTCAGGGTGTGTCCTGGTCACGGTAGATTGCAGTGTCTGGGTGCAGTGTTGAGGACCAAGGGGCAGCTGGGAGGAAATGAACCCTAAAAGCAAGGGCAGATTAGGGGTAATGAGATTTAAATTACACATATAAACATTCACGTTTGTGTCTCCATTTGGAAGAAGCAACATCAGAAAAACTAAGAAAGTGAAAGATTTAATCAAAGATTTCAGCTACAGTTCAAAAATGGTGGGGTTGGGGGCGACCTCAGGAGTTTGAGTCCAACCTTGTTAAAGCTAGCCAATATGATGGATCCAAACTCTCTAATATGCCATTTATACAGTCTATAATAAAACATGGTCAACCATGGGAAGAAACAGCAAAATGACTCATGTAACAACTGCAACAAAATAGTGGACACCGAACCTTAGGTAACCCTTAGCAACAGAGACTTCAGTGGAAACAGTGAGGTTTCTTTTTTAAGTATATTGGAAAACAATATGTGGAAATCAGTTGAAGTGAAATAAAAGATCCAAATGTTAAATGAAAAATACTGTAACCAAAATGTAAAGCTTATTGATAATTGCTGATTGTAGAGCACATGAACATGATTTTAAAATAGATCAAGTGGGAATTATTTACATTCAAGAAAAGAGAAAAATTAGATATGGATAAATCCTCAGAAAATTGTAATATGTAACACAAAATACCAAGTATGTAATTGGACTGCTTGGAGGAGATAAATGAATGGGAAAAGAAAAATATTCAAATAATAGGTTTATATTCCCCCAAACAAACTTATAGGTCACAGGTTAATAAACGACAAAGAACAAATGCTAAGAAATGTCCTCTGAAGCGCACAGTGATATCTGAAGCAAAGCTAAGAAGGTGTGTGAGGCAGGGGATAGCATAATAAACACAATACACTACACACACACACAAAAAAAAAACCTATACAGATGACGATAGGATTCTCATCAACAGACTTGTGATTCACGCCCGGTAAAAATCCTCCAGCAGTGAAAAGCGCTGTTAGCTGAGAGCCTTCAGTTGTCAGTTCCTTCAGAGATGGCCTCAGCTGTGAAGAGCTACCTCATTCCAGCCATGCATCCTCCCGAGGTAACTGCCGTCAGTGATCAGTCAGTGTTGGGAAGACCTGACCGCTTGATCTGATACCCCTTGATCCAAAGGCCCATTCTTGTGCCGTATCTCCTCTGGGATCAGCTTTATAGAACAAGCATTATTAAAAAAATAAAACGATTCCCAATGACATTCTGCTATACTCATAGATAAGTACCTAGCTCCATCATCGTCAGAGAGGCTTTATCTGACAGCTGATGGGAGCACACAGAGAAAGACCCACAGCCAAACATTAGGCAGAAAAAGAGAAAGAGCCACAATTAGAGATCTCCCCTGGGTCCCTCCCCTTGGAGCTCTGTTACCCTGCGGAAAAGGAGGAGGAAGAATTGCAGCAGCCGGGGGTGTTGAGATCACCAGGAGACCACTGGTCCACAGAATCAACTAAACAGGACCATAGGGGCACAGACGGGGAAATCATGGAGCCTCACGTTTCTGCGCTAAGTCCTCCGCATATATGTTATGTTTGTTAGCTTAGTGTCTTTTGTGGGACTGATAACAGCGGGAGTGGGGGTGTCTCTGGCACTTCCGCCTGCTCTTGGAACCCTTTTCCTCCTACTGGGTTACCTCGCTCAGCCTTAATAAGAGGGTGTCTTATGGTTTTTATTGCTGTGAAGAGACACCATGACCACGGCAACTCTTACAAAGGAAACATTTAACTGTGGTGGCTTGCTTACAATTTCAGAGGTTCAGTCCATTATCATCATGGAGGGGAGCATGGCAGAGGGCAGGCAGATGTGGTGCTGGCTACATCTTGGCTTGCATGCAACAGGAAGTCGACTGAGACACTAGGCAGTATCCTGAGCATAGGAAACCTCAAAGTCCACCCTCCACAGTGACACACTTCCTCCAACAAGGCCATGCCCACTCCAACAAAGCCAAGCTCCTAATAGTGCCACTCCCTATGAGATTATGGGGACCAGTTCAAACCACTACAGAGGGTTTGTGCCTCATCATATTGTATCTTGTTATGCCATTAGGGGGGTTGATATCCCTGGAGGCCTGTTCTTTTCTGAAGGGAACAGGAAGAAGAAAGGATCTGAGAAGGAAGGGAAGCGGGCAGGAAACTGGGAGGAGTGGAGGGAAGGGAAACAGCAGTTGGGTTGTACCGTATGAGAGAAGAGTGAAAAGAAAGGAGAAAACTTATTTTCCTGTGACTATTCTTGGTTCCTTCTCCTTCCCACAATTTTACCTTCAAGGACACTTGTTTGTAAACACTGTGCTGGATGAACTTCCATCTCAGAGTCTGTCTTCCACAGGACCCAACTCATGACACAATTGCATGACATCTTTAGCTACTGTGATAAGTTTTAATGCCTAATTGTATGTGCAGCAAAATTATCTCTCATAAAAGAAAGTAAAATAGGTCTTTTCAGATGAACAAAAGCTGAGCACACGTGTCCCCAGCAGATCTGTACTTTTTGAAGTGTTAAATGGAATTCAAGAAGTTCAAGGGAAATTGCACTACAAGGTAACTTGGATCCAATGGAAGAATACAAAGCAAAAGAAGTAAATAGTGGGTAAATGTAAGACTATGTTTTTCCTTTTTAATATCTCGAAAAAAACAGTATTATATAACAACTCATAACTCTTTATTGTGGGTCTATAAAAAAGTTATAAATATGTAAGAAAGTTCATAAAATTTAGAGGGGATAATAAGGTGGATAAGAGTTCTGTGTTTTATGTGAACTAGTACAGTGTAAATTCATGGATAGCTATATGATATGTATTGAGATCCTTAAAGCAACAATTAAAAAAATAAGATGAAGTGATGGGGGAGATAGTTCAGTGAGTAAAGTGCTTGCTAATTTTGGATCCATATAAAATATTTGTAACTCCAGCACTGGGAGTAGAGACAGAAGTATCTCTGAGGCTTGCCGGCCAGCCAGTCAAGCCGATCAGTGAACTTGCAGTTCAGTAAGAGACCTTGTCTCAAAGAAAAAAAAATTGAGGAAAGCACCTGATATTGAACTCTGGCCTTTACACACACACACACACACACACACAAACACACACACACTTGCATATGTGTATATATCACATACTGTCACAAAATTTCATAAAACCATAAAGTACACTAAAAAGTCACTAAAGAATTAAATGCATAAATGTATTTAAAAAATACTTTAAAAATCCAAAATGAAGCAAGAAAGGAAGAAAGAAGGAACAGAATGAGTTGGGTAAATAAAAACAAATAGCAAAGTGTGTGCTCATCAACCCTATAGATAGTTACATTAAAAGAATGTGAACTGAAAACTCCAACTAAAAGGTAGAAATTGTAAGACTGGTAGAAGTAGGAGTGCTATCAGACAGCCACACGAAATAAATTCAGAGTAGTTGGAGACTTTAACATGTCTCTCAGTAACTAATAGATTCAAAGATATATAAATTCTTTTTTTAATTTCTATGTGCATTGGTGTTTTACCATGGGTGTCTGGTTCCCTGGAACTGGAGTTACAGATGGTTGTGAGCTGCCACACGGGTGCCGGGAATTGAACCTGGGTCCTCTGGAAGAGCAGCCAGTGATCTAAACCTATGAGCCATCTCTCCAGACCTGATGTATAAATTCTTAAGGATATCATAAATCAAATTAGCCTAAGTGGTATTCCTGGAACACTTTAATAACTAGAAAATTCATTCTTTTCAAGGACAAGTAGAATATCTACATATTAGGGCTTAATATTATATTATCAAATATATGTCAGTAAATTTTGGGTAAAAATTTGATAAGAAATATGTTTGGTTTGGGACCAAATCCCAAATATTTGGAATCAATCAAGACTCACTAAAAAAAACACATGACACAAAAGAGAAAGCATGATGAAATTAGAAAACATCGTAATCTTAATGAAAATTTATATCAAGATGTTTATTTTAAGGGAGAAAGCAATGCTTAAAATAAGTTATCCAACAGTCTAGTTTAATAATCTACAAAAGACAAACTCAAAGTAGGAAGAAATTGCTTACGAAGGGGATATTAAGTAGGGTGTGAAGGTATATATCTATAATCCCACCACTTGGGGGTACAGTGCTTCGGGTTGAGCCTGGGCTACATAGTGAGCTTTTGTCTAAAATTATTTTTTAAAGCAGCAGAAGAGAAAGTTACGACTAAGAGAAAGGTAGAAGAGATTAATAAAGTCTAGCCCCATTTACTAAGATTAAAGGGGAGAACATATAATTACCAACATGGGGTGAAAGAAGAGGTATCGCTGTAGATCTGACAGACATCAAACAAATAAGAGAATATAAAGAACCACTTTAGGGCTGGCGAGAAGGTTCAGTGGTTAAGAGCATTTGTTGCTCTTGCAGAGGACCCAGGTTTGATTCCCAGCCCCACATGGTGGTTACAACCATCCATAACTCCAGTTCCAAGGGATCTAATACCACCTTCTGACCTCTGTGGGCACCAAGCATTCATGTGGTACAAATATAGACATACAGTCAAAACACACAAAAAATAAGTAAATCTCATAAAAAATTTAAAAAGAGCTATTTTAGGTCATTATATTGACTACTTGGATAAACTACGTAAGTTCTCTAAAAGACAGAATTTTCCAAAGCTGAAAAAAATAAGAAAAATACCTAAACAACCCTATATTAAATAAGCCGAATTTGCTATTGAAAATCTTCTTAGAAGGGAAATCCTAGACTCAGAAAATTTGATAGTGAATTTCTTAACAAATATTTAAGGGAGGAATAATAACAAATATACACTGAATCTTCCAGAAATTAGAGGAGAATGGGACATTTGTTTAATGGGACCAATATTACCTTAATGCCAATACCAAAGAAATGATAACAAAAAGCCACTATCCTCATAAAGTAAGTGTAAAAATTATTAGTAAACATATCAAATGTAGTGGGGATCATGACAAATGAGGTGTCTCCTAGAAATGCAATTGTAAAATCAATGTAAGTAACATTAATTTGAAAAACATGATCATATCAAAAGATGCTGAGACAGCATTTGAGAAAGTTTCATGAATAAAAATATCTTAACAGAATCTGGAACTAAGGCTCAGGTTGTTCTTGCAGAGGACCCAGGTTCAGGTCCCCACACCCATACAGTGGTTCACAGCCATCTATGTATGACTCCAGTGTCACAGGATTTGATGCCCTGTTCTGGGCATCAGGCAAAGAGCCAAAGCACTCATACACATAAAATAAAACCTAGTTTAAAATAAAGTCTTAGCAAAGTAGGAATGAAAAAAGCATTTCTTCCACTTGATAAAGTATATCACCTGGGCGGTAGTGGAGCATGCCTTTGATTCCAGCACTCTGGCCAGAGGCAGAGGCAGGTGAATCTCTGTAAATTCAAAGTCAACCTGGTCTACAGAGTGAGTTCCAGGACTGCCAAGGCTAAGCAGAAAAATCCTGTCTTGAAAACTAAAAAAAGAAAATATCTATAGTTCTTAATGAAACATGAAGTGTTTTCCCACAAGTATCAAGAAGACAAAAATATCTGACTTTATCATTCCTTCTTATTCAAGTTGAAGTCTCTCACAACATGAATGACAATTAAACAGAAACAGATAAGAAAAAAATTGCAACTGGGTCTATGTACAGATCACGCAATTATCCAATGAACAAGTGAAATTTCAAATACGGAAAACCCTTTACATATAACTAAAAGTATCCTAAAGTGAAATTTCTGTGCACATAAGTAGGAAGACTCAATCCTGTCAAGAGGCCATTCTCTCTGTCTTAATCCATAGATTCATGACATGCTCTAGTGAGTTGAAAACTTAGTCCACGCGGACACCTGCACTTAGGCCTGGGGAAGTGATTTAGTGGTAGAGTACTTACTTACCTAACAGCCAGGAGGCTCTAGAGTCAATCCTCAGTATTGCAAAATAAGCAAGAAAAAAAAAACATAAAAATCTGCACACAATGATTTTGGTAGCTTTCTTAATAATTGTCCAAACCTGGAAGCAACAAGATATCCTTCAACTGATGCATGGATACACTCACTGTGGGTGTAGCCACACAATGGGATTTTTAGTGATCAAAAGAAATTTTCTTTCAAGCTATAAAAAGGACATGAAATAACCTTACGTATTGTCAAGTGAAATCTGAAAAGGCCACATACGGTATAATTATAATTATGTGGCACACTTCAAAAGGTAAAATATGAGCACAGTAAAAAAGATCAATGGCCAGGGAAAAGAGAAAGTGGATGAAAAGGTGGAGACTGGGGAATTTTAGGGCAGTGAAAATAGTTTGTATGAAACGGTAGCATTGGGTATGTGATACATTTGCCAAAAGTCACTAAGTATCAGTCTAATGTAAAGAATTAGTCTAGTTCAGCCTGGTCTAGAAGAGCTAGTTCCAGGACAGGAACCAAAAAAGCTACAGAGAAACCCTGTCTCGAAAATCAAAAAAAAAAAAAAAAAAAAAAAAGAATTAGTCTAGTTGTTATGTATATCATCGTCTTAGGTCTTCTATTGTGAAGAGACACCATGACCACAGCTGCTCTTATAAAGGAAAGCATGGAGGCTGTCTTGGAGTTTCAGAGGTTTAGTCTATTATCATCATGCAGCAGATGTGGTGCTGGGGAAGGAGCCGACAGTTCTGCATCTTGATGTGCAGGCAACAGGAAGTGAGCTGTGTATCACACCGCACTTAGCTTGAGCATATACGATCTCAAAGCCCATCCCCTCGGTGACACTCTTCCTCCAACAAGGCCACACTGACTTCAACAAACCACACCTCCTGATCATGTCACTCGCTGTGGAGGCCATTTTCTTTCAAACCACCACATTAGCTAATCATTGCAATAAATTAATTACACTAATGTCATATGTAACTTAAAGGGGAGATGAAGAGAGAGTGAAGGGGATAAATGGAACGCAAAGTTGCTCTCAAAACAAACTGTTAAGCTAACATTTTAATTAAAAAGAATATAAAAATAAATTCTATAAGGAACTAACAGTCGTTGGTGGTTATATATGTTCACATATTCACCCAAATTCACCTGGACACTCAGTGCATTTCTTCATATATAAACTCGTTAGTCACTTTTCTGTTGCTCTGATAATCATGATCAGGGTGACTTATTTAAAAAAGTTTATTTTGGCTTATGTTTCCAGAGACTTAGAGCCCATGATGGCAGAGTCAACGGGGAGGTAGGCAGCTGGAGCAGTAAGCTCAGAGGTCTCACTTTTTACCGCAAACATGAAGCAAGAAAAGAGAGCTGAAAACAGGGTAAGGCTGTACAGTCCCAAAGCCCACTTCACGTGATGTACTTCCTTCATCAAGGCCACACCCCCAAGTGTCCCTAAACAGTGCCACCAACTGGAAATCAAGTTTTCAAAATACCCGAGCGTGGAGACCATTTCTCATGTAAACCTTCACATTTACATTTTCTTATATGTAAATTTTACTTCAATAATAAAAACCAACTCTTAATTATCCTGGGTTGCCTAATTTAGTTATAGTCAATACTTGACGCAACACTGAAAACCTAAAAGGAAGCAAGAGCAGATAGAATCAATGTTGTAACCTTGAGAAGAAATTGTCCCTGCCCCATTCTTGAGCATTTCATGTAGATGGGGAATAGCTCTCTTGAATGTGTTCTTTAGCCCAGCCAGGCTTCTCTCAGGTTAACCAGCATGCAGAGGGAAGGCTCCAGGTTTCGTTTCCTTCGGTGAGCCTTCTGTTGAGGTCTCAGTGTATCTTTTTTCTTCAGCTAGTCATAAGTGAAGCGGTCTGACATCACTTGGTTAAGAATCACCACTGTGAGCTTTTTCTTGAACGAAGAGGTTTGTCCAGACTGCACTAGGGCCAGGATTCATGAGAACGGGAGTCTGCCATGGTTGGCTGGTGAATAGTAGCAAACAGGCTGAAAAGCTTCCATGTTCCTTTAGTGGCTGTTTGTCTTCAGGACTTGTGAGATGTAAGTCCTTGAATATAAGGAGAAATTTGGATTTAGTTATACAATTTGGGAAATGTCTGGACAAAAGATATTTGTCCCTATCTTTCCTCCATGTTCAGAGGTTGGGACCTTGACTTGTTTTGTGATTGAGGTGTGTGTGTGTGTTTGTGTGTGTGTGTGGAGAGAGACAGAGACAGAGACAGAGAGACAGAGAGAAAGGGAATTCATTAGAATGACTTACAGACTGCAGTACAGCCAATCTGACAATGACTGTCTGTGGGTGGAAAGTTCAAGAATTCAATAGTTGCTCAGTTCACATGGCTGGATGTCTCAGCTGATCTCCGTTATATGTTGGAATCCCAAAGAAGTAGGTCTGGGATGGGGTGTACCTAGGTCTAGGATGGGGTGTACCTAGGTCTGGAATGGGGTGTATCAAGGTCTGGGATGGGGTGTAACACACACACAGACACACACACACACACAAACACACACACTCATCCTGTTTCTCTGGCAAATCTGACAAATTGCTCACTACCACCTCTGAAACCCCTTTGTCTCCTTCCGGCCTACAACCCAAGTCTTTAAAGCTGATGAACTTTATGTGCCTTTCTGCAATGATGATGACTTCAAGTCAAAAGCAAAGACTGCTGAAAATGGGGTTGAATTCAAGGAGTTTGGCTACTATATATGTGCATTTGATTCAATGTACGTATGCATGTTTTGTTTTGATTTTTACTCATTTTGTTTTCAGTTTGGGGGTCATTTTAGAAGTCAGTCTCTGCTAGCTACACATAGGAGGCGTGTCCAGCAGGCTGTTTCTCCAGGTCCTACTTGATGGATTTTCTCCCTATGTGGGTGGTAAGTTAAGAAACCAGGTCCACTAATTCCAGATCCAGCTTCTTACTTTAAACCAGAAACTTAGTGTGGTAATTCCCTTAGTGACTTCTTAGAAGATTGCCCACTGTTTACACGAAGAGCTAGCTGGTACAGCTGGGCTTCTGCTCTGGCCTCTTGACCCAGACCATGCCGCACACTCAGCCAAGATTGTTTGGACTGTGATCCTGTCTAGTTCTTGCTGGCTCTGAGCCCCCACAGTGGCTGACACTGCACATTCTTTTCCATCGGGATAACCTTCTCTGGTCCTGCTTGCCTACACTTGCCATCGCTCCCCAGAGACTATTGCTGTGCTGCTGTCATTTCCTGGATGAGATCCAGGTAGCTACAACTAGAATCTAATGGTTTCGTTTTATTTTGTCTTTTTGTTGTTCTAACTGAAGCATCGTAAGCATCTTGAGCCCCAGTATCTACGTCTGGGATGGGGTGTATCTAGGTCTGGGATGGGGTGTACCTCAGTCTGGGATGGGGTGTACCTAGGTCTGGGATGGGGTGTACCTAGGTCTGGGATGGAGTGTACCTAGGTCTGGGATGGGGTGTACCTAGGTCTGGGATGGAGTGTACCTAGGTCTGGGATGGGGTGTATCTAGGTCTAGGATGGGGTGTACCTAGGTCTGGGATGGGGTGTACCTAGGTCTGGGATGGGGTGTATCTAGGTCTGGGATGGGGTGTATCTAGATCTGGGATGGGGTGTACCTTGGTCTGGGATGGGGTGTACCTAGGTCTGAGATGGGGTGTATCTAGGTCTGGGATGGGGTGTACCTAGGTCTGGGATGGGGTGTACCTAGGTCTGGGATGGGGTGTACCTAGGTCTGGGATGGGGTGTACCTAGGTCTGGG
Organism: Chionomys nivalis; assembly: GCF_950005125.1. Classification (NCBI taxonomy): domain Eukaryota; kingdom Metazoa; phylum Chordata; class Mammalia; order Rodentia; family Cricetidae; genus Chionomys; species Chionomys nivalis. The sequence goes on along the minus strand of NC_080098.1, from coordinate 20,433,159 downwards.
ATGGGGTGTACCTAGGTCTGGGATGGGGTGTACCTAGGTCTGGGATGGGGTGTACCTAGGTCTGGGATGGGGTGTACCTAGGTCTGGGATGGGGTGTATCTAGGTCTGGGATGGGGTGTATCTAGATCTGGGATGGGGTGTACCTTGGTCTGGGATGGGGTGTACCTAGGTCTGAGATGGGGTGTATCTAGATCTGGGATGGGGTGTACCTAGGTCTGGGATGGGGTGTACCTCGGTCTGGGATGGGGTGTACCTAGGTCTGGGATGGGGTGTACCTAGGTCTGGGATGGGGTGTATCTAGGTCTGGGATGGGGTGTACCTAGGTCTGGGATGGGGTGTACCTAGGTCTGGGATGGGGTGTACCTAGGTCTGGGATGGGGTGTATCTAGGTCTGGGATGGGGTGTACCTAGGTCTGGGATTGGGTGTATCTAGGTCTGGGATGGGGTGTATCTAGGTCTGGGATGGGGTGTTCTAAACTCAGCCTCCTGGGGTCTAGTTTGTCCCGTTTTCACTGAGGGCCCAGATTGCTCCACATTTAGGCCTGAGAGTTTTAGCACAGTTGTCGTACCCTGTGGAAGATGGGCAGATAAGCACAGGGTCATCGTAAGATGCCATGATGAAAACGGCCTATGGGACGAGCCATCTCCCAGCATTGGACGGGATGTATAAAAGCAGAAGAGACTGGCTAGCATGTCAAACCATGAAGTGAGATACACGATACTTAAGGCCTAGCCACGGTAGTGACCGTAAGAAGTGATGAATCTAAAACACTTTATGTAAATAAGATACTATTTGTATAAAAATGTTCACTGCAAAATAATTTATAATAGCAAAGGCTTTCAGTTACCTAAATATCCAAAAGTGAGGGGAATAATTTAAATAAAGTCCACGTAATGAATCCAAACAAGAGAGTGTATACTAACGAATGTGGTATTATTCTTTAAAGCAAGATACAGACTATATGTGCAGTTGTTACAAAGTCTGTAAATGTATTAGAAAAGTGTGTCTAAATTGTTTCAGATGGTGAAAGTGCTTGCCTCACAGAGATTGAACTCTGTGTGGTTTGGTTTCTTTTGTAACTCCCTGCAGTGCAGTTGCAGTAGTTTGCTCTACAAAGTCATGACCAAAATTCCTGAGGAGACAACCAAGAGGAAGGGGGATTTATTTTGCCTCACCGTTTCACAGGGCACATTCCAATTCCTCTTGACCCAATGTGTCTGGGCAGGACCTTATGAAGGTCAGGAATCACATACAGGAGCCAGGGACAACAAATCCCCAAGGAGTAGTGACCACCTTCCTCCAACTAGTCTCCGGTTACTAGTTTCTACAACTTCCTCAATTAGTACCCCTAATTTTGGGAACCAAGCCCCCGACACATGAGCCCACAGGAGACATTTTATATTCAAACTCTTGCTGTTTACCTCCGATTTAAGCCATCATTTTGGTAAATCTATACAGCTCACTTTCCTGAAGGAGCTCAGACTTAAGACATTTTGAGAAATCATCATTTAATCATCAAAAGCCTTTGGGGGGGGGGAATTTTAAAGCAATAGCAAACAGATCTTGTTTTGAGGATCCCCCATTAATCACGTTTCTGCTGCGATGATAAAACCCCGTGACCACAGTGACTTACGGCAGGGTTTATTCTCTCTTATGGTTCCAGAGGGGCAAGAGTCTAGGAGGTGTGGCAGCAGGAGCCGGGAGCTGGGAGTTCACATCTCAACCACAAGCAAACTGGAAGCAGAGCAAGGCTACATCCTCTCAAAACTGTGACACACTTCCTCCAGCAAATCCGTACTTTCTTTCTTTCTTTTTTTTTTCGGTTTTTCGAGACAGGATTTCTCTGTAGCTTTGGTGCCCGTCCCGGAACTAGCTTTTGTAGACCAGGCTGGCCTCAGACTCCCAGAGATCCGCCTGCCTCTGCCTCCCAAGTGCTGGGATTAAAGGGGTGCACCATCACCGCCCGGCAAATCCGTACTTTCTAAGCCTCCCTAATTAGTGCCTTCCACTGGGGATCAAGTGTTTAAATGCTTGTGTCTGTAGGGACATTTCTCATTCAAATCTCCACATGCCCTAAAGGGGATCTGAGTACTCAAACCACACCCTGGCCTTATATTTTTTTTTTCCTTTTTTTTTTTTTTTTTTTTTTTTTTTTGGATTTTTCAAGACGGTTTCTCCGTAGCTTTTGGTTCCTGTCCTGGAACTAGCTCTTGTAGACCAGGCTGGCCTCGAACTCACAGAGATCCGCCTGCCTCTGCCTCCCGAGTGCTGGGATTAAAGGTGTGCACCACCACCGACCAGCTCCTTATATAGATTTTTTTTTTTTTTTTTTTTTTTTTTTTTTTTTTTTTTTTTTTTTTTTTTTTTTTGGTTTTTCGAGACAGGGTTTCTCTGTAGCTTTGGAGCCTGGCCTGGGCTCCTGCCCCTTCCAGACCACCGTGTGCTCCTAATTTGTACTTATATTCTCCTTTCTCAGTGGCTATAATTGGAGTTAATCTTAAAATCAACAAGGCTCAACTGTTATCCAGTGGCCAGGACTGCTTTTGTCCCCTAACGCTGTTCTTTATCTCTGCTTTGAGGAGCTATTAACTTAGTTAATAAAATTATAGCTGTGGAAAAAGATTGACCAGAGTTCAAATTCTGGGCCTCTGCCCTTGCCTGTGTCACTGGGCAGGTTACTTAATTACCATGTCTCTGCAGGTTCAGGGGGTGAAGTTACTACTTTGTGGTATTATCAGCTGGTTGTAACAAGGCCAAGGAAGACATGCTGATAGATTGTTTTCTTCAGTGACTTCAAAGGGAAGCCAAGAAGTATAGAGAAAGATGTCAGCCTCTGAGTGGATTCTGCACCCTTCCTTCAAAAAGGACAGAGCAAGGTTGTGCTTTAAAAAAAAAATAGGGCTAGAGAGATGGCTCAGCGGTTAAGAGCATTGCCTGCTCTTCCAAAGGTCCTGAGTTCAATTCCCAGCAACCACATGGTGGCTCACAACCATCTGTAATGAGATCTGGTGCCCTCTTCTGGCCTGCAGACATACAGACAGAATATTGTATACATAATAAATAAATATGTAAAAATTTAAAAAAATACAACTCAGCCTGATCTGAAATGCTGTCTTCATGACTGGCTTTTCTAGAACAGTTTGAAGTTACTGTCACCCAGAATGCAGATATTCTGCAACACAGTTCTCCTAGAGGAAGGCGGGACAATGTCTCGCGAGACCAGGCAAATGGTGTGCTTTTGGATACCTTCATGATGACCCAGATGAGAAGGTAAGAAATGCACCAACGACCACTGTATTTACAGATATCAGCTCTCTGCATCCATCTCTCCAGACTGTTCCCTTTTGTGGTGGTATTGATGGCTTTTCTATCACATCTTCCTGACAACACCCAGAACTTCTGTGAGCACAGCTACTGTTCAAGAATATGTAGGAGGCCAGGTTTCCCAGGATCATCTCCAGGATTCTCTCTAGCAACATAAGAGACATTGTAACGCAGGCCATAGCCGAGGTGAGCAGGATCTCTTTGCAGGTCCCCTACTCCCCTTCTCCTGTTTTGTGGCTGTCTGTGTCAGAGTCTAAGATACAAAGTTCATAGTTCTTACTTCTCAGGGGTTGCTTCCTATATATGCTATTCCACCCCCCAAATTTTAGCACCTGTCTTCTGTCACATGGTTAAGGGCTCACTCCAACAATCTCAAGTGTGTCTTCAAGTAAATAATGAGTCAAGTTGATATTGCTCACAAGGCCAAGTGTAGTCCTGTAGGAGGAGCATAAATGGGAGATACTCTTAGGGTAACTCACATACTCCTTGGAGAATTAACTTATCTGCCTTCTGATATGAAAATCCAGATGGGCAGCTGGATTTATCCTGTCTGACCGGAGTGGCATATTGAAGATTACCTGACCTCTAGCTCTAACCTGGCCATTTACTCCTAGTTCCAAGCTCATTGTAAACGGACTCTTCCTCTGATATTTTGTGTGCAGACTGCAATATAAAATGTTTGTTTCATGATTTCCCCTTGTCTTATGAAAGGCTTTCTGGTCCTACTGGCTTCGATCGGTGACCTCTTTCCTATGGCTCTGTGCTCACTTCATCCTTCCAGTTGCCATCCTGTAGGCACAGGCTCTGCCTTCCGCTCACAGCCTTTTATACTTGTCCTTGATCTACCTACCTCTTGCTTTACCTTTCTGAGTCAATACTTCTTTCTGGTGCATTCTACCCTTTGCAAAACCTGGCATTACCCTCTATAACAACGGGCGCTTTCACCCTAGCCATATTAATAAACACCACATGTAAAACAGTAATTTGTAAGTCTACTGTGCTGTAAGGACCGTAGCACCATTGCAAGTTTCCTGACTCAGTGACATTCATGAAAAAGGTCTCTTGAGAAGCAGAATAAGCAAGTAGATATGAATATTTAAGATAAACAGGACTTGACTTTATGGTTCAGTCGTACATGTTTGCCTAGCATGTGTAAGACCCTGGGTTTAATTCCTCAGTACCTGAAAAACATATGCAGCCTCCAGAAAACAAGACAAAAACAAAAACACCAACAAACCAACTGAAGAAACGTACACACAAAAAACAAACCAAATCAAATAAAAAACAAACAAGCAAATAAATAAATCAACCTACCGAAAGCATTATGCCATGCTGATAAAACTAGGTAGCTATAATACTTATGTCTGTGTTATTTGTAGACTTGATTGCTGTGTTTTGTTACCTGTGTTTCTCCTTATCTTTCCTTGACTCTAACCTATTTTTTGAATGGATCCAGGAACTTGCGGTTAATCTTCTTGGCTTAACTCTTTTACTTGATATTTTGACAATGGCTCTTATTATATCTAGTATATTAATCTGCTACTCTGTTTGCTATTGTGGGACAATTAATCTTCTACCCACAAGTGATCCAGGTCTCCCTCAGCCATGCTACTCAACACAGACCAGAAACTATGCCCCTCAGCACCCTATCTGTCTTTTGTGGGTTTAGTACTTTGAATGAGAAATGTCCCCATAGGGTCGGGTATTTGAAAACTTGGTACCCAGCTGGTGGCACTGTTTGGGGGAGGTGGTGCATTTTTGCTGGAGGCAGTACATCCCTGGGCTCAGGCTTTATGAGGATAATAGCCTCACCCCATGTCCAATTTGTGCTTTCTGCTTTCTGTTTGTGGTTGAAGATGTGATCTTTTGGTTTCTGCTCCAGCTGCCTGCTGCCGTGACACCCTCCTTCTGGAACTGTAAGAGAAACTAAACTCATTTTCCGTAAGTTCCTTTTGGTAATGGTGTTTTATAACAGCCACAACAAACTTGTACAAAGGACTGCAGCATCTTCTCAGCAAAGCCACTCCCATCTAGGAAATGAAGAAGAGAAGGGATGATGAGATGAAGGGACGAGGAGCAGAAAGTGGAAAGGGGTGAAAGTTCAGGGGTGAACCATGAGGAAGAACTGGAAAGTTGCTCAAGTATTAGTTGGGTTGACAGAACCCTAGAAACAATGAGGACAAATGGTAAATGGAGTGCCACAAAGAAAGGGCTCATGTGAGGTATGAGGAAAAGGAGAAAGAATAGATGTGGTATTCACAAGAGAGAGGTACAGCAGGTGAGAAGGTGGGAAAGCTGAGGGACAGGGTCATCCCAAGGTCAAATTGTACGGTCGCAGTTAAAGCAGTAGCAAATGAGTCACTAGAGGCTTCCCAAAGAGATGTTTTTGCATCCAAGAAAGAAATATTCTTAAAAAAATACTACTTTATACATGTGTATATATCTGTGTGCATGCATTGACATGTGTGTCCCACAGAGGCTAGAAGAGGACGCACGATCCCTTGGAGCTGGAGTTAGAAGCACTCACGAGCAGTCTGACCGTGGATGCTGAGGGCTGAACTCTGCTCCTCACAATCGAACAGCAAGTGCTGTCAACTGCTGAACCATCTCTCCAGCCCCCAGAAGGGTACATTCTTTAAGAGAGCTTAAATAAGCACAGAATACTGCAAGTCAGAAGCCATGGTGTCGCAAGCCTGTAACACCTGGACTAAGAAGGAGAAAGGAGAATTTCAAAGCTGAAACTAGCTACATAGCAAGACCAAATCTCAAATATGAAAAACCCAAACAAACAAACATAGCTATAAAACAAGCTACTCTATTATCCACAGCCAGGAAAGTACAAATACGAATGCCTCACTAAAAGGACAGCGTGACATTTGACATTTAGTGCTGCGGGTTACACAGAGCAGGCATACACCCAGCTACCGCGGGACAGAGGCTGAGCTTCTGCAGTACACCGAGTACCTGTGTGACATTCAACACAACCAACCTTTAATTCTCTACGAGTGATTCTCAACCCTTGGATGCGCCCCACAGACACCCCCAGGGTAGCTTTTGAAACACTGATGGCTGGGCTTTCCATGCAGAGGGTGGGGGTTAGGCCCAGGATTATGTAGTTTTCAGATATTCCGAGTTAACTTTAGTGAACAGCCAGGCCTGAGAACCTCTGGTCATCATGAATATTTTCCCCTGTGGAAGATGAAGCACTTAGAAATGCAAATCTAAACCTATCAGCCACTATACCTATTAGTAAATCTTGGATAATTCCGTAACCCAATGGACTAAAATGGAATTTAAACATGAAATAATACATAATTTCTGCTCCTTAGATTGTTCAAGAATCTCGAGACTGAAATTTAGGAATTCATTAGTAGGAAATTATTATGTAAAGACAAGTAAAATTATTTTTATTTCTTATTTGTGGTGTATGCATGTGTATGTGTCTCCACGTGTGTGTATGCACACGTGGAGGTCAGAAGACAACTTTGGGGGTCAGTTCTCCTTCCACTTTATTGGGACAGGAATTTTATTGTTCCTGCCACTCTGAATTCTGGGCTAGGTGACCTTCCAGCTTCTTGTTTATTCTCCTGCCTCTACCTCCTATCTGACTATAGAAGTTAGGGAGGCAAGCTATCACACATGACTTTTTGTGGGGAACTACAGAATGAAGTCACATTATCAGCATTTTCATTTGCTGAGCCTCCTTACCAACCCTGTAAATATGTTTAATTTGAAATTATCAGCAATCAAAATAAAAAGTGCACTACTTTTAGTAACATACTATGATTTAGTGTTTAGAGAGCATTTATGCATTTTGCCATGGTTTTGTCTCCTACGTTTCTTTCAGAATTGCTATCATAAGTATATCGTCTGCAAATTTTGAGACTTGTACCTTCGTCAATGAAAAAGCCACTTCTCCTTCATTCACTCTTCTGTGTTTTCCTAGATCACTGTTGCCAAAATTTGGTGTAGTATATAAGTCAATGTTATTTCTTTGATATAAATGATACATCTCTGGCCCGTCTTTGAACTTGTTGCTTAACTGGAATGCTTTGGAGCAAAAATAAAATAGAGGGAAGAAGGTAAGTTAAGAGTGAGTGAGGGGTTGACATTGGCCTTTTCTAAGAGAGTTAAAAAGACAGACCACGGTAACAAAACGCAAACAAATTCAGCCTCTGGCAAAACTACTAAATAAATGTTTGTTGGAAGAATACAAGAATGCAGAGTTGAACTGTAAGCAGGAAAATGGCTGCCCTGGTATGCAAAATCACAGGGTGGTTACTATCTGCCCAATCCTGTTTTATCCTTTTATATGTAGAATTTTGTTGTTGTTTTGGTTTGTTTTTGTTTTTCAAGACAGAGTCTCACTATGTAGCTCTGGCTGTCCTGGAACTCTTTAGGTAGGCCAGGGTGGCCTCAAACTCACAAAGCTCTGCCTGCCTCTACCTCAAGTGTTGGGATTAAAGGCTTGCACCACCTTGCCTGGCTCACAGTATCTCTTTTAAATCAGCACAGTAATTCTGTCTATGGTTCCCTATACTACAGATGAAGAAACTGAAATGCAGGGAAATGAAGTCATTTCAGTGTAAGGCCCTGCCCGCTGGTGACAGTTCTGGATTTCATAATAGCACCATGGCCGATCACCTAATTTCAAGCCCTAGTTAGCCACACTTCCTGTACCAGCCAAGGGCAAGGTCACCTAATTGTTGGCTCTGGTTTTGGTGCCACCTGCTGGTCATGGGACCTGCTTTTCACCCTACCACTTTTCTAGCTCTTCCTGTTCATAACTGCGCTTCCTCAGACTCAACAAATGGTAACAGGTGGCTCCTGCCTATTTGTTTCAAACAGAACATCCGGGCTTCGGCCCAGCACTTGGGTCTGAGCTCTGTAGACTCAGTCTCAACTCATTTCTGCTGACTTACAAGCCAAAGCGGATCCTGAGTGTCCCCTACCCAGTGTGCAGCTGAGCCAGGCGGTGGTGGCGCACGCCTTTAATCCCAGCACTTGGGAGGCAGAGGCAGGTGGATCTCTGTGAGTTCGAGACCAGCCTGGTCTACAAGAGCTAGTTCCAGGACAGGCTCCAAAACCACAGAGAAACCCTGTCTCGAAAAACCAAAAAAAAAAAAAAAAAAAAAGACCCCAGTGTGCAGCTGACAGAGCTCATGAGACGTTGAGCCGTGGTTTTCTTTTCCTGGACCGCCTTTGTTTGGTTTGTGTCAGGGGAATATTCACCTCAGAAAGCGAGTCTGGAAGTGCCTCCTCTTCAGCTTCCTGGAAGGAACCATGCAAAAGCAGTATCCGTACTCTCGTGAACGTTTGGTAGTTTGTCAGTGAGATTTTCAGGGCCTGGAAATTTCTCTCTTCCTCCTGCAGAGTTTGAGCTTTGTTTCCAGATCTAACCAGTTTGAAATGACCTCTCCTTCTCCCCCTCCTTTTTTTCTCTCTCTCCTTCCCTACCCCCCCTTCCATTTTTTTCTACTTTTGAATACAGAAGTTGGCTGAGCCACTCAGATGTCTCCTGAACTTGAGATCCTCCTGCGTCAGCCTCACCTTCGCATGCGGGGACTGTAAGTGTGTAACTGCTCACATTGTGATCTCTTTTTTGACCCTCTGGGATTTTTAGAGGGTTATTGCTTAAATTTCCAAATACTTGGGTATTTTTACAGATATTTTTTGTGACTTTTATGCTAATTTCGTTGTTGTTAGAGACATGTTGTTAGAGAACAGACATGGTATGATTTTAATTCCTCAGATTAATTAAAATTTTTAATGTTCCTGAAAAAACAAAAACAAAGCATCCCTTAACGCATGTTCCTGAGCTATGGACCGGACGTTCTGGTAGTGAAATGCAGATAAAAGTATCCGTGTTGCTCACCATTGGCAATGCTGATTGTCCTGCTGGCTTTGCGCTTGCTGGCTTTCAGGGTACACATGCCATCTTTTACTCTCCCAGAGAAAACAGACTTGTCCCCCAACCACTCAGTCTTGGCAATGAGATGAAAACTGGGAACAATTTCCGTTTGGTCCTATGCTTGCCACGGACAAGATGCCAAGGCCTGTAGCTGCTGCAGGACAAAGTTCTCATCAGAGTCTCCCTTAGACGGACTTGACACCAGTGCTGTGAAGGCACGTGACGTCAGCACCTGGCACATGAGTCCTGGGAAAAGTCTAGGAAAGTAGAAATCCTTGTAGCCAAATCTTCTCTCTCTGGTACTTACAGCACAAAAATTTTCCATTGTGTTTGGCAGTGTGTCTGCAAACAGCTAGCAGCAGATGCAGCTCCAGGGCTGATCAATAGTGCTGTTAGAGATAACAGTACGGCTGACCGACTGAGAGCATGTGTTTCAGGGGACAGAGGCACTGGCCACTCTTCTGAGGTTAATATAGCCATTCTAAATTTGCATTAATGGTTTCACGAGGTGTATTTTGCCCTCAACTTTGACCTTATTTACGTATCTTTATACCCTTAATCTTTGATCGTTTCTTTGTGTTCTAGACGGAGTTCTTGCCGACTGTATCAGCTTTCCTTTTGTAAGTTCAGTTTAGTGCTCTGTTTAGGCAATTTGCATGTTTGAGCGCTCTCTCTCTCTCTCTCTCTCTCTCTCTCTCTCTCTCTCTCTCTCTCTTCCAGGCTGAACTCAAGATCCTCGTCGCTTCTGCATGCAGAGTTTATAGGATTTCACCCCAGTGCTTGCTGGAAATGCTCACCCGGCACAATCGTTGATGTAAGTAGCAAATTAACTGTTAATGAAATAAAAAATGTAAAGCTTTATTTCTGTTTATCTGTATCTTTGGCAATTTTTTTGTGCTCTTACTTTTTCATGATTTCTCTTTTGTTCAAAGGACAGTCCTCAGCATTCCGCACAGCGCAGGCTTGATGGTAATGAATTCCTTCAACTTCCCTCTGCAAAAGGAGCTCCTTGCTTCACCTTCCTTTTGATAGGTGCTTTGCTGTGAATAGAACTCTAGGAAGACAGGGTCTTTCCTTTAACACTCTGACAATGTCACCCCTTTGTCGTGTGTCTTGCATACTGAGAGGAAGTCCGCTGTCATTCTTTGTTCCTTCTTTGTTTATACGAAGACTTTTGGAAGGCGTCATTGAATGTTCTCCTCACCGCTACTTCTCACAAAGTTAATTATGATGTGCCTTCATGGAGTTTCCTACTGGCGTTCCTAAGTTTCTTGGGTCCGTGTTTCTTCCCATTTTCATCACATCTGGAAAAAACTGGACATATTACTTAAAATCTCCCACTACCTATGCCCCTAATGGGGCTCCTATTACAGGTAAGTTAGATACTTGGTCTTGTCTAACTGCTCAGTGATGCTCTCGTATTTACTGTGGGATATTTGATTGCACTGTGCAACTCCGAGACTGTGTTAATAAGATTAACCTTGGATCAGGGGTGAAGCCAGCAACTAGTTGACAAGAATTAGCCAGAGAGAGTACAGAGGACCTGGGAAGAAAGAGACAGAGACTCACAGGAAGGAGTAGGGAGGGACTAGAGCCTTTTTAGTTTGGGATGAATGGAGAGACACTCTCTTGCTGGGTCTCTAGTAGAAAAGAAAGGCCAGCTGGTTGCTTCTCAGCTTCTCTGATCTAGCTGGTTTTCACCCCAACATCTGACTCCCAAGTCTTTATTGGTAAATAGAAGAATATAAATGAAAACAAAAATTCTAGTTTAGGATCGTTTGTGCCACTCTGTCTTAAAATTGAATAGTATTTTCTCCTGCTATAATTCTAATATTGTTAATAGCACATTCAGGATCATTTTCACCTCATATATGCTATTTCTAAATCTCACCTTTCTATGGTTTCAAAGTTTTATTTTTAACATTTTAATTGAAATATAATAATTGGACCTGTTTTTTGAGTCTTTCTCCATTATGCCTGTGTCTGTTCACATTAAGCATACATGACGTTTCCGTTCAGTGCTCATCACGCAGAGAGAGGCATCCTCTGCATTCTAGAGCTGTGGGTCATTCCTAACCTGTGGGTTGCTACCAGATCCATGTCTGTCTCTCTTAGGGTCCTCTTGGTGGTCTAGGTTCTCTGGGATTGTGGCTGTTTTTTGTTTGTTTGTTTGTTTTTGGTTTTGCTTTATGTCTAAAAGCCACTTATGAGTGAGTACCTATAATATTTGTTTTTATGAGTTTTATGACTCAATATGTTTTCTAGATCTATCCATTTGCCTGCAAATTTCAAGATGTCATTATTTTTTTTCTGCTGTGTACTACTCCATTGTGTAAATGTACCACATTTTCTTATCCTTTCTTCGGTCGAGGGGCGTTTAGGTTGTTTCCAGGTTCTGGCTATGACAAACAATGCTGCTATGAACATAGTTGAGCACATGTCCTTGTGGCACAATTGAGCATCCTTTGGGTATATACACAAATGTGGTATTGCTGGGTCTTGAGGTAAGTTGTTTCTTAATTTTCTGAGATATCATCACACTGAAATCCAAAGCAACTGTACCAGCTTGGACTCCCTGCAGCAATGCAGAAGTGTTCCTTTTACCTCACATCTTTTCCAGTAAAAGTTGTCATCAGTGTTTTTGATTTTGGCCATTCTTACAGGTGTAAGATGAAATCTCAGAGTTGTTTTGATTTGCATGTCTCTAATGACTAAGGATGTTGAGCATTTCCTTAAGTGTCTCTTAACCATTTTAGATTCCTCTGTTGAGAGATCTCTGTTTAGGTCAGTACCCCAGTTTTTATTGGATTATTCTTTCGATGACCAATTTCTTGAGTTCTTTGTATATTTTGGAGATCAGCCCTCTGTCCGATGTGGAGTTGGTGAAGATCTTTCCCCTTTCTGCAGTTTTGTCTTGTTGACCCTGCCCTTTGCTTTACAGAAGCTTTGACCTGAGAAAGCTTAAAAGAATGTTCCAAAGACACAAAAACAGAGCCAAACATGGATTCCTAGTCCTGGACAAGGTAGTAAACAAAAGAAAACAACTGCTGAACTTTGCCAAGACAGTGTAAGACAGGTCTTAAAAAATTCCTGCTTCACAGAAAAGTCTGTCAGATATTCTAGGCCTGTAAGTCGAATCCATTTGCCTGCAAACTTCAAGATGTCATTATTTTTTTCTGCTGTGTACTACTCCATTGTATAAATGTACCACATTTCCTTATCCTTTCTTCGGTCGAGGGGCGTTTAGGTTGTTTCCAGGTTCTGGCTATGACAAACAATGCTGCCATGAACATAGTTGAGCTCCATAGTGGATGCTCCAATGTTACAGAGGAACCCTGGGGTGACTGTCCAGGCAATCAAATGTCTGTCACTTCATAGTTCCAGCAGCTCCTTTCTCTGCACTTCCTGTTTAGTCAATTAATATTTTATCCTTCTTGGGTCTCTGAAGGATATCTTTCCTTTCTATATAGACAATACCTGATAATTGTTCTTATCATATATAGTTTTATTATGTTAGTTAAAACTTTTTTTTTACTTAAACAAAAAGGGGGAAATGTAGAATAATCTTTTTTCCAAAGATTTATTTATTTATTCTGTATACAGTGTTCTGCCTGCATGTATGCCTGCAGGCCAGAAGAGGGCACCATATCTCATTACAAATGATTGTGAGCCACCATGTGCTTGCTGAGAAATGAACTCATAACCTTTGGAAGAACAGCCAGTATTCTTAACCACTGAGCTATTTAATAATCTCCAGAATAATCTTTTTTGTACACTGTGAAGATGTTTCACTCAGATTGGTTTAATGAAAAGCTAAATGGCCAATAGCTAGGCAGGATTTTCGGGGCAGAAAGGATGCAGGGAAGAAGGTGGGGACATTGAGAGATGGAGAATAAATAAGAAGGCAGGAAGAGAGGTAATAGCCACAAGCCATGTGGCAGCTCATAGATGGTTAGAAATGGGTTAATTTGAGTTGTAGGAACTGGTTAGGAACTAGCCTAAACCCTAGCTGAGCTTTCATAATTAATAAGAAATCTTTGTGTCATTATTGGGGAGCTGATGGTCCTGGCGATAAATTCACTTACAAGGAACAAGTGACCCTGTTACAGGGTTCGCCTAAGACCACTGGAAAATACAGATATTTACATTATGAATCATAACATGAGCAAAATTAGTTATGAAGTAGCAATGAAATAATTTTCTGGTTGGGGTCACCACAACATGAGAACTGAATTAAAGGGTTACAGCATTAGGAAGGTTGAGAACCGCTGCTCTAGAGTGCCAGAAACACAAACTTACGAGCTTTTTTATTATCTTTGTCATTTCCATTTCATTCCTATTGTTTGATTTTTTTTCTTTCTCCTTATGGGCTGCATTTCCTTGAATGCCTGATAATTTTGTTTGTACCTCAGGACATTACAGATTTTTACATTGTTGAATACTGGATTCTGTTGTATTCCTTTAAAAACATTGACCTTTAGGGCTGGAGAGATGGCTCAGCACTTAAGAGTACTGGCCCCTTTTCCAGAGCAGTCAAATGGTGGCTGACAACAGTAAGCCCTGTCTCAGGGGCTCTGGCCTCTCCTGGACTCCACAGGCAGCAGACATGCATGTGGTGTACAAACACGCATGTAGGCAAAACTCTCATACACATATAATAACAATAATAGAAAAGACACGCCTCTTATCTAACACGTCACATACAATCAGTTTGATTATCTCGAAGCCTGCTTTTCAGCTTGAGTAGGGTGAGTGAGAGCTGCCTGTAGTTTAAAGATAATTAATCTCCACTGCTGGTAATTCCCATTAGAGGACTCTATCCTACACCTGGTGTTTTCCAGCCACGTAGAAGTTCTGGGTTCTGTTTGGCTTATAGCTATATGGGGACATTTTTTTTTCTCTAAATACACAGATCAAAATTCAGCCAATTGTTTAAATAATTATGAAGATCTCACCCTCTCCTTTCCTCAAAGTGCTTCTTTACAGCTGGACTCTGTTTGAGTTCCCCCCTACGTGTATTGTGTCCTGAAAATTTCCTTGGTGGCAATCCAGGGTGAGGGCTCATCCGGTTCACAGCTCTCCTTTCAGGGACCGTAGTCTTGTTACTTGTCACTCAGTGTATGAAAATAGTTGTTTTATGCAGTATGAATTCTAATTGTTCCTAATTCTAATTTAATTGTTCTTAGTAAAATTCCAGAATCAGCTATTAGGGGGTGAAAGCTGAGAGAACCAGAGGGAGTCAGAGAAAGCTGAGAATCAGAGAAGCAGTGCAGCCAGCCACTAGAGAGATCTTTCACCTCTTCCAAATCCCCAGACCAAAGGGGTGATCCTGTCCTCAGACTGCACCTCAGACTGCATCAGACTGCACCTCAGACTGCCTCCTCAGACTTCAATGAGCTCCTGTCTCCTTTGGCTTTATATTATTCTCTCTGCCCAGCCATATCACCCTTATGCGATCTCTGTTTCTCTTATAGACTGGATCAGTTTCGTGGAGCCCAGGATGGCCTTGAACTAACAAAGATCCGTCTGCCTCTGTCTGCAGATCTCTGAGTTGGAGACCGGCCTGGTCTACAGAGTGAATTCCAGGACAGCCAAGGCAACACAAAGATAACCTGTCTCAAAAAACCAAAAGAAGAAAAGAAAAAAGAAAGCAAGAAAGAATCCACTATGCTGCCAAGCCTAATGGCCCAGTTATTTGGGAAGCTGAGGAAGGAAGGTAAAAATTTTAGGGTCAACTTGGATAACTCAGTAAGACCCTGTCTCAAAATAAAATATAAAACAGGGGCTGGGAACATAGCTCAGTAATGGAGCTCTCGTCTAACACATTCATGTAGCACGAATAACAAAAACCCAGAGACAGATATTGGGGTTCAAACTGAAGATCAGAAAAGCCAAGCAGCCAATCACCAGAGTTATTACTTCTACTAAGGCTGGGAGATCCTGTCCTCATTGTGACTGCAGACTGAGCCCTGAGCTCCTGTCTCCTCTTGTGTTATATTCCTCTCCAGTGCTGAGATTAAAAGTGTGCACCACCATCACCCGGCCTCTGTGGCTAATTAGTGTCGCTGCTGGAATTAAAGGTGTGCGTGACCACTGCCTGGCCGGTGTGGCTGACCAGTGTGGCTAGTTTTGCACTCTGATCTTCAGGCAAGCTTTATTTATTAAAACATAAACAAAATATCATTACACATTCAGGGCCCTGGGCTCAATCCCCAGTATTTAAAAGAAGAACCGTGCTTTCTCGATTTTTGCCTGCATGTAGTATGCATACCACGTGAGTGCCTGGTGTCTGTGAAGGTCAGAAGGAGGCATCAAGTCCCCTGGACCTGGAGTTACAGATAGCTGCAAGTCACTCTGTGGGTGCTGGGTACTGAACCTGTGTCATCTGGTGAGAGCAACATGTGCTCTTAATTGCTAAGCCATCTCTCCAGCCCCCTTCGGTATGATTTTGAATATCATTTTTTTCTGTTATAAATCATTATTCCATAGATGATAACGAAGCACGGGCTTTATTATCTTCTCTGAAACTGATTTAGTGTCCCTTTGCTTTCTTCACCGAAAATGACTCTTGCTCTTTCTTTTCCCGAGTCTTGTCCTTCATCAGCCTCCTATAATTCTTTACCATACTTTCTGAATACTTTTAATTAAGTTATTTCTAAGATTTTTGTAATTTGAAAGAAGCCTTTTTCTACCTCCATCTTCATTTCATTATTTCATATATAGAGAAATTCATTTTAAACTTGCCACGAGTATGGCTAGCTTATCACAATTTTTTTTTTGTTAATTCGTCTATGTAGAAAGTCAAAGAGTGTAGAGGTATCAATGTTACCATACTAGGAATCCAAAGAGAAATTTAAAAATTATTTCATTTGGGAATATAACAAACATATTGCCGGGCGGTGGTGGCGCACGCCTTTAATCCCAGCACTCGGGAGGCAGAGACAGGCGGATCTCTGTGAGTTCGAGACCAGCCTGGTCTACAAGAGCTAGTTCCAGGACAGGCTCCAAAACCACAGAGAAACCCTGTCTCAAAAACCCAAAAAAAAAAAAAAAAAAAAAAAAACATATTACATACTAGAGTATAAACTATACAAAGTATACATATAAAGTATAAGCATATTATTTGAGAAATAACTACATTTTCAAAAACTCAATAAGCATAACGACCCTGTTTCATATTGTTTAAAACCTGTTTAATGTGTAATAGAAAAAAATAGAATTTCATTTCTACTTCTGCATTCAACTGAGTATAATATCTTATTTTGGCTAAGTGTCTCAAGAAAATCCAACCTCACAGAAAGATATAGTTAGAAAAAGGAAGAGTATCTTAAGTAGGTCCTTGTGGCTACTCTCTCTGATAACATTCTCCAAATTAAAGAGCAATTCATTAACATCACCGTTTCTCATCAAAAACTCCCCTCCCCCCAGACACAGTATCATGTGGCCCAGGCTGGCTGTGAACTCATTATGTACAGAAGGATGAGCAGGAACTTCTGAGCTTCCGGCTTCCACCTCCCAAGTGCTGGGGTTATAGGTGAGCACTACCATGCCCAGGTTCACACGCTGCTGGAGATGGACGCCAAGGCTTTGTGCATGCTAGACAAGCCCTCTACCAACTGAGCCGCATCCCTAGACCCAGAAAACCTCTTTAATGACTGGGAAGACATCAAGCTCAGATAAAATTCTCCAAAATGTTCACGTCACACACGACTCTCATTTTGCGACCAGTCACAAGTATTAGCAGATGCCGAAGTGACAGGCCCATTTGTTCCTTTTGCAAAGGAACCATTTGCCAGACATCCAAGCTTGAGAGCTAGAGTTCTCTATTGGTTCTTCTTTCCGCGAGAACAGAGGCTGCTCAGCCGGCAACTGAATCTCGTGATGCTTTCCCTAAGGGCATTCATCACGCTGTTTGTTCGTTCAGAATATTGAAAACGATGCCTACTCCAGTGTCAAGATTTAACAAAATGATAAATCTTACTGCTTTATTAAAGCCTTTTAAGTGCAGAACGAGACTTATTTGTCAGTGATGTGAGAGACTATTGCATCAGACGATGGTCTTGACATACTCTGAAGAATATTTCTTCAAGGTTTTGGTCTTGTTTATAAGGGATGACTTCAGACACCATGGCTTTTAACTTATTTTGTATTGATGGTTCTCCACTGTAGAGAGATGTGATCAGCTCCTCAGGCAACGCTCAGCGATGGCCAGGACATGTCTGTCACAGCTAGAGAAAGGGATGCTACTGATCGATCTACTGAGCAAAGGCCAGAGACTTCCCTCCCACGATGAGGAGCTGCCAAGGTTGAGGAATCTTAAACTGTATCACTAATATTATATCCATACTTTTGTATATATGGTTGTGAAGGGGCATCCTGTGTGTGGAGACAAGAGGTCAGTGTCGGGTATTTCTCTCTCACACTCTACCTTATTTTTTGAGACGTATCCACAGTTTTTAAAAGTTTACACCAGCAACAAAATGTTAGATTAAGCATTGACTTGTAATATTTCCCAATTTCTGTGGCACAATGTACTCCCACTGTGGTTAGTGTTATGTGTCTACTTGCCTGACCTACGAGATGCCCAAACAGCCTCTAAAACGTTTGTGTATATGTCTATGGTTTCTTCACAAGCGTCTCATGCCCTTGGTCACTGGAGTTCCTGGCTCTTCAGTTCTTGGCCTTCAGGGCTTACCCAACATACGGATCTATTGCCCTGCCCAAATTCTCAAAACTTCAGACTGGATTACACTGCTAGCTTTCCTAGCTCTCCAGCTTGCAGTTGGAGAGGAAATTTTTAGGTTGCCATAACCTTGTGAACCAATTTCTATATGAATCTCTTCTTACAGTATCAATAGTTAGACTAAACCACTTTTGACAATTATGTGAAAGCAATACACACGCCTTGGAGATCATACTCGGGATTTTGATCTTCTCCCCAGGTTAGTGACACCTGGTAAGGTATTATCTTGAGATTTTGGTGGTAACCAGTTTTCTACAGTGTGCTTACTGTGTGTGTGTGTGTGTGTGTGTGCTGCTCAGCAGGTGTTTGTGAGGGTAGGCATTGAAAACGTATTTTCAAATTATGTTATTCTTGATGACTGTGGTGCATCGTCAACTTTACTGGATTTACAATCACCATGGAAACCCATCTCTGGGTGTATTCATCAGCTTGTTTCCACAAAGGGTTAAGTGAACGGTAAGATGTAGGCTGGCTATGGGCAGTGCCATCCCAGGGGCTGCAAGGAGAAAATGAGCTGGGCACCCATGCTCACCTCTCTCTACTTCCTAACTGCAGATACCATGTGACCCGCTGCTTCGCGCTTTTACTGCCACGCTTTCTGTGTGCAGTGAGTTGTAGCCCCTCAAACTGTAGGCCAAAATAAAATCTTCCTTCCAGAAATGGCTTCTTGTCAGGTCATTGGTTGCAGGAACAAGAACAACAAGTAACACAGCGGGTTTATTGGGATACAGCCTCCTTGTAATAAGAAGAAAATTGATAATATCTATGTGTATGCCGGTGGTTCTGTTCTTCTGGAGAGTCATTGTCCAGCCGATGATTGATTTCAAACTACTAATGTGACATCGTCAAGCAAGAAGTTGGTGAGAGATCCCTGCCTCAAAGATACAGATGTCATACACCCAAGAGCACAAGTAGTAAAATCATGAGTAGACAATAGGTTCTGTGTACTTGTTACCTTCACTTGTAATGCTTAATTGGAGATAAGATTATTTAAATTTTAATAAGAGCTATGCTTAACAACCAATTCACAAAATTCCTTAACAGTCTCTTGTGCATTAATACCGACCAGTCTGGTTCCAGCTTGCACTGGAATGGCCTCTCTCATTCTTAAATTCACAGTTTATTACCAGAGCCTCAGGGAGACTGATTTCTGTTTCCTAAAGACGGAAGAAAGCCCTCTGCTCTGGATTGGATTTAACAAAACATCCATGTAAATGTGGCTGGACCCAAAAGGAGCCTGACCACTTTCTATTAGATTGTTAGAAATCTCACTGGAGAGGAGACAGGACCCTAACATGGCACCTATGGCAATGCTGCAGTACACAGACACACAGACGCACGACTCCTCCTGTCCTGTCTCCCTCAAGATAGGACTCAGACTGTGTTTCTGACTTACCCTTTTCCTGTAGTGAGATTATGAAACAATAGACCACCAGTTCGCGATGTGTGGCCCATTGGTCAGCAGCAGCTGCCTCACTTGGAAATTCTAGAGTGTGGAAACCAGCAGTTTATGATTTAAAACATCCAACGGGTAATTATGGGGCACGCTAAAGATTGAGACCCACTCTCAATTTATCCCTTCTTTTTAATAAGTTATGTTTTATCCATTAGAATTACAACAAAACAAACATAGGTCATCCTGATAACATTCGGTATTTCCCTCCAGTCTCCAGAACTGACAGATAATTTCTTAGAATGTATGACTCCTCCCAAGGAATCATCTCATCAACCATGCATTGATTTATATACTTCATCTTTCAGAAGAGAATTGTTTTTAACTTCTGTGAATACTATGGCCCATATGCATCACCAAACCATAAAGACTGACAGCATCTAGGCTTCCAGAGCCTAGTCTGTACTCTGCAAGTTAACTGGTACCTTCTTCATAGGTAGGAGCTATACTTTGCCAACATCTAAGCTTTCAGGGTCTATCTGTGCCCTGCAAGTCACTGGTACCTTCTTCACAGGTAGGAGCTATGCTTTGGCACTGGGTTTGGGCTATAGCACTTAAAGGAGTGAAGAGGTCATGTCAGACCCTGGAGAAATCAATCATAAGTACTTTGAAATATTATTTTCCTAACCCCCCTGATGTCTTGTATAGGAATTACTTAAAACTGATCATGTTTAATTTCAAAGTAAATAGGTAGGGGGAAACTATTTTAAAATTTCAGTAATAAATAAAGCAGGAGATGACTGACAACTGAATTTTTTCCAAGTTATGAAATTTGTACCAAATTCTGGCAAAAAGAAGGTGCTTATAACTCACCAGTGGATCTACTGCCTATGTAACAACTTCATCTTGGCTTATTTCCTTCTAATAACTTTATTTCTGTGTTTTTGTTACTCACTGGAGAGTTAATGCTATATTTACTTATATTTTAAAGTATCCATTTATTTGTGTGTTTATGAAAGGGCAAGCACATGCATGCATGTGTGTGTGTGTGTGCATGTGTATGTGTGTGTGCGTGTGTGTATGTGTATGTGTGTGTATGTTTTGAGGTTGAATCATGGCTCTTGAGAGTTGATTCTCCTGTAGGATTCAGGGATCAAAGTCATCTTGGAAGGCCCACGCACAAGCCCATCCATCTGCTGCGTCATCTTGCTGTTCCTACAGGCTATACTGACATATTTGTTATTCTACTTTCAGAAGAAAGCCTATTATGAGCATAGCTTTCACTGAGTATTTTTTGAAATGTAGTTTCATATTATTCATTGTGTCTATGCCCTGTAATTTAGCCATCCCCCAATGTAGGAACTTTGGTTTATAGCTAATGTCTCACTTTTAACGTAGCATTTGTGGTGGAATTTGTGCATATTTTCTAGCTAGCAGAAGGGACATATTCCTTGAACGGCTTCTAAGCGCTCCTGACCATCTTCCCCTCCCTCCTCCGTATTGCAGTTTAAATTGCTCATGGGTTTGCTCCTTCAAGTATTCACCTTTTTCATTCTTGGATCACAGCCCCTCATCACGATTTAACACATTTGCATAAACAGAAAAATCAAAGTTAGAAATTGAAAAGGAACTGGTACCTTTTGATATTAGTACTTTGGATACTTGTACGCCAATAGTGTCCCATCCGGCCAGCGAAGCCTTTGTGTTCTCTGTGAACCCTCACTTTTAGTATCAGCCGTGCCTACACTTCAGGTTTGGGCGTTACAGTCTCTAGTTCCTAAATAGGAAGAGTGCTGATTGATGGTTTGAGCCACGGACATTTCTTTTGTGAAGTCCCTTGAGTTTTTAAAAACTCTAAAAATCAACAAGGCATTTTAGATTAGAGTGTGAATCATCTTCCTATGTTGGCTTGATCCTGGCAGAAGTCAGGCATCTTTTAGCTTTTTTTTTTTTAAAAAAAAATATCACGTTTACTGCACATTTGCGCATATATGCACCTGTGTGTATCACACGTGTGTGCTGTGATATGGATGTGGTCAGAGGACAAGGACAACTTCAGGAGTTGATCTTTCCTTACACCATGTAGGTTCCAGAGACTGAGCTCAGGTCATCAGGCTTTGCAGCAAGTGCCTTTAGCTGCTCAGCCATCTTGCTGGCTGTCTTTTAGATGAAATATAACTCTCTCTCTCTCTCTCTCTCTCTCTCTCTCTCTCTCTCTCTCTCTCTCTCTAACACACATGCATGCACGCACACACTATAAAACTTTCCCTAAACTGAAAACGAGCAATCCTTTCGGTTTCTATTTTGATAAAGCATCTTCCCTATAGTCAAGTTTGAATGATATTTCTTTCCATTTGGAATAGGAAAAAGTAACACAAAATATTGTTGAATTATGACAACTAAACATAAAAATGCTTTCATGGCTTGGAACCAAAAATAAATATATTATAAATCATTCTAGGATTAATAAAAAAAAATCTCTACCAAGTATGGTGATGCTCTCTGAAGTTGGAGAAGGAAGAGTCCTTTGATAATCAAGAGTCTGAGACCAGCCCAGGCAATATAGCGAGTCCCATCAAAAAAGTAAAAACAAACCAGAATAAAATTTCAATATACTTTTTTCTTAGATTGGGTTTTAAGAAAGAATGATATATCACCAATATATCATTGAAAATCTTGATTGCTGAATACATAATCAGAAATCAGAATAAAATTACAGAACATTGAACAGATAACGAATACTGCCATTTTGAAACAAGTATTATTCATGTTTTTCTCATTCTCTAGGATGTTCAACTTCTTGGCAGGCCAGTAACGTGAGAAAGTTTGAAGCGAACTTCTAATAAGATCTTGCCTTGCACAATTGAGAAGTTCTACAAGGGGGCTGGAGAGATGGCGGTTCTACAAGGAGCCTTCAAGCAAGCAGATTCAAACGAGCACAATAACAATTAAAAAGGAGACAAACCGACATGGACGCCTGGCTTTTGTTCTTTTCTACCTGTCTACCAAAATCACAAGAGAGTAACCGGAGGGTGGCGCTAGGGGGCACCAATACCCAGCGACTTCACTGTCGTTGGCGGGGATGGGCGTGAGGCCGCTCCCTTCTGTCTTCTCGTTCATCTTGACTTCCGCCGGAAACGGCTCCGGTAGTTGTTGTCCTCTGATATTTGGGGTCCGGTTGTACGGTGGTTCGTCCCGCCTGCGGGGGTGAAGTTACCGCCGAGGAGCCGTGACAGCAAAGTGGAGCCGTCAGTGGCGGCGAGATGGACATCCTCAAGTCGGAGATTCTGCGGAAGCGGCAGCTGGTGGAGGACCGGAACCTGCTAGTGGTGAGGGTCCTTTGGCTGTGCAGTTTGGACTCGAGGCTCGTGTTCTTGTGCGTGGATGGGTGTCGGGGTGAGGGTGATGGACTGAGAGGAGTTGGTCCCGGCGTGGGGTTGACAGATTTGCCACACCATCCTGGGGCAGGTTGTCGACCAATAGCTAGGAAGAGTGAGTTTGAACCCTAGTCTGGGTCACTTCAGCGCTTGCTCTCCTCACCGACACCAGCTGCAGGTAGAGTAATAAAAACAACTTCGGGCTATAAGACGTTCCAGATCACGTTGCGGAGAGTCGGTACGCTTTACTAAGCAGTCTGGCACACGTCATAGAGTTCACTGCTTATCTGTTCCTCTTTTTTTTGTTTGTGTGCAAAAGTTTTTATGTGCGGCTCCGGTGTCTTCCCACCTTGGTTTCGCCTGCTATAGAATTTCACATAAATAGGATGTATATTTTTATATGGAGCCTCATTTGATCAGAGTGTTTTGAGTATTTCTCATTCTTCTACATGTATATTTTTAAATTTATTTCTGAAGTTGCATTCTGTTGTCTGACTAGACCCAGTTAGCCATCTTCCTAGTGATGAGTATTTGAGCTGTTTCTAAGATTAGATTGAGCAAATTCCGAACCTTCGGGAAGCTTTGTTTTCATCTCTTTAGAACTGCTAGGATATAGAGTGGGTTAATAGATTGGGCTATCTGTTATTTCATCAATAGTCCCTTTTGATGAATAAAAGTTGTGTGTGTTTTAGAGAGACAGAGACAGGACATTTATATTTATGGATGAGGGAGCATGGCAGGGGCCCTTGGGCTCATCAACAACAAGGCAATCAGGATAGATTGGAAATAGCCTGGTAGGGTGTGTAGGGGGATGTTCAGGAACCAGAGAGATGAACGTAGATGCGACCTAAAATTCCAGGAGAAAAAATTGGGAGCAGATCACCAATCCTCCAGATGGAAGGTAACACCAGGAATCTGAGTAGGTGTGTGTGTGTGTGTGTGTGTTCTTGTTCATGTCCCTGTCACTGTGTGTCCGTGTCCCTAGCAGCACAGTGGTGAGGCCTTCACTAATGCTTAGGCATAGGCACCCTACACTATTTCAGCCATACCAGGAAACACTCACGGCACAGGACCACCGGCTTCGACTCCTGACCGCCCTCTGCTCTGGATCCCAGCAATTTCCTCACTCTGGTGGCCTCAGAGCTGACAGATGCTAGTATACCCGGACCTGCGTGTGCCAGGGCAGGATGGCGTCAGCCAGCTATTTCCTTGCTCTCTCTCTATAGCCTGTCAGGTGCTGGTGGGTGTGGACTTGACTGCACCCAGCCAGGGTGACATCAGCCAGCTACTGGTGCCTGGTCTCCTCCTGTTCTGTACAAGGTACTGCTGGGTGCTCAGAGCTCCAGGAAGTAGTGACCATGGGATTCCCCTGGGTCTCCAAGGTGTTTCTCTGTAGTCTTATCCAAGCAGTTCATGACAGCTTCCAGGTACCCTTCCTCTTGGATTTCTGACTTGCCTTGGGTGATGAACTTGCCTTAAATCCTCTGCAGCATTTCTGGCTGCACCGGTAGAAGTATTTGAAACCGTTCGTGAATCTTGTAGCTACTCATGGCAGCTTCTGGTGAAGCATATCCACCATGGTGTCCAGGGTGAACCTTGAAGTGGCAGCACCAGGCACCGGTTAAGAATGTGATCCGGTAGACCTTCTCCACAGCCACTGACGGACTAGCATTGCTTGTTTTAGCCGTGTGGAATCACTGCCGGTTGACTTTGGTAGAGCACAGTTTGTTTCTGTCCTCACCCTCTTCCTCTCTGTCAGTTCTTGCTATGCAGTCTTGCTTTATCATCCAGGTTGACTTTGAATTGATGCCTCAGCCTCCCAAGGGCTGCAGTCTTGTACCTGTCTTCAGTTTGTCATTTATTTAATGATTATTTTCTGTGTCTTGTTGGGAGATTAAAACAGTGTAACCAGGTGGAAAATAGACGAGCAGTTTCTTAAAAGTTAGATGAACCTTTGGCCCATGAGCCAGCCCTTCTGCTTACTTGAGATGTTTAGTAAACTGTAAAGGTGGCATCTTCTGGAAGTTCATAGTCTTTTATGGAATGCTGCTTATTTCAGAACATTTTGAGTCAGATTTTCATGTGATGCCAAGGAGGAGTTATCACAAGCGAAACCCGGAATTGATAGGATGAGACTGGTTCCAGGGGAGGAGACCTTACACTTTCTTTTCAGCGCCCATCTTGATGAGAGCTCCTGAGCTAGCACTCTACGCCGTAATTTCTGTTTTCGTCAGGAGAAAATAGGAAAGGGAAAGCTCTGTGCTGTTCATCGTAAATCTGTAGAAATTGTCGCTGAACTCAGATATTAGGAAAGGGAATGAAAAGGAAAAACATTTTGAAAATACACTTGGTATATTCTCTTTGCTGTGAGAACTCCTATTACAGTTCAAGAGAAATAGCTGAAAATTTATCACACATCAGAGCACAGGGACTCAATGTGATGATCTCCAGACTAAAAACATGACCAAATTCTTGGAAACTGAAAGTCTTTTCAAAGCTTTCTAAGAGTGTTGCTATCTATGGGGCATGCATTTCTGCCAAGGATACGTTATTAACTTACTGTTTTTTGTTTTTGTTTTTTAACTTTGATAGGAAAATAAAAAATATTTCAAGCGGAGTGAACTTGCAAAAAAAGAAGAAGAAGCATATTTTGAAAGATGTGGCTATAAGGTATAAGTTCAAGGTTTTATGCTGAATCTAACATTTCTTAAATTTATACAGCTGTTGCTAAATAACAAAATTATTGATCTCTGTTCAATTTATCAATGTTACACATTAGCCTATAAATGAGAAGCCATCTGGAGAGGTATGAGTTTTTGGTTTTGGTTTGGCTTAAAAAACAGATCTTGAATTCAGGAAAATACGTGCATGACTTTTGGCTTGGAATGGTTTGGCTTTCTGTGGACAGCATGAACTGGCTTGAGATCGAAGCTTGAATTTTTTTTTTTTTAATTAAGCCCTGGTTCTGATACTGCTGTATCTTCATCTCCGCCACCACTCTCCTCTACCTCTCCCAATAAAATAATGTGTTTTGAAAAACTCAAAACACTTTATTCATTCAGCCTTGATTGTATTAGCAGCTTCCTCCTGAGTACTTTAAGCGGTTGGTTTATGTTAGCATTATTGTTAATTCCTCTTAGGCCCAGCTAGTACTCTTGTCTGATGGAGTACTTACCCTCTGTATGCTTTTGTTTCTTTTAAACATGAGGAAACATTTGTGATGCTGTATAGTCTCTTAGTCAGAAGAAGAATTTTGAAATAAATGAGCTCTCAGAAAGGCCTCCTTAGGGGCTGGAGAGATGGCTCAGAGGTTAAGAGCATTGTCTGCTCTTCCAAAGGTCCTGAGTTCAATTCCCAGCAACCACATGGTGGCTCACAACCATCTGTAATGGGGTCTGGGACCCTCTTCTGGCCTGCAGGCATACACGCAGACAGAATATTGTATACATAATAAATAAATATTTAAAAAATAATTAAAAAAAAAAGAAAGGCCTCCTTAGTGACCTTTAGATGCATGACTGAAACAGTCTTTCATACTGCCTAGCTGACTGGGGCGCTCATTGGGAGGGGAAAACTTGTAAGGCCGAGAAGACCTTTCAGTCGTCTTCCAGCAGACTAGCTGACTCTTAGCTCACAGGTATCAGCAGACTAGCTGACGCTTAGCTCACAGGTATCAGCAGCCTAGCTGATGCTTAGCTCACAGGTAACAGACTAGCTGACTCTTAGCTCACAGGTAACAGACAGACTAGCTGACGCTTAGCTCACAGGTAACGGGCCGACCGAAATACACGCAGTCATCCATTTGTTGGTGGAATGCATGGAATGGAGGAAGTTCTGGAAATGAATTTGTATAGCATTTCTAGAGGAAAGCATGAAGAATGTAGATGCTTTCCATATGCATTTGGCTTTATTTTTTACTGTTGGAATACAAAGGAATATTTTTAAAGATAGATGTTTAAAAGTTTCTATTTGTATTTTGTTAGTTTTCTGTAAAGATACTTTATTTGCTTCTAGTTCAGGAAAGTAAAAGACATTTTCTATGAATAACCCTGAGCAGAAATGTAGAAAGAAGGGTCTCACATTTTGCTTGCCCAGTATCATGCCCAGGCATGGCCTGGAATGAGAATCCTTTATTATATGTTTCTCTGCTGACTTGATCTCTAAGTGTGAACCTTTGCTACCTTTGGAGAAGGTAGGGTAATAATCTAATTAGTGTGACTTTTGCTTTGTGTACGTCTTTTTGGTGATGTGAGCAGGGTTTTTTTTGTTTTTGTTTTTCTGTTTCTTATATAAAAGAGAAGGGGGTGAAGCAAAATAATTTTTTTTTTGGCGACAGTGCTGTAGCCTTGAATCCAACTGCAGAATGTCTTAGGTCTCTGTCACAGAACTGTCAGCGGCCATCAGCTCCTAAAGTGAAGACATCTGATTATGTGATTAAAGAGAGGGGTGGCTTTGCTCTTTAACGACCGCCCCCTCCTGCAGTAGTGGCAGTAAAGTATGTGTTCCCTTGTAGAGGCCAGACACCATGTTAAGGCTGGTGCTAGACTGACCTGTGTAAGTATTCAAAAAGTTAGTTTTTATCTCTCTTTTTCTTTACCTTTAACCAGAAGCTATCGTGTTATGAATTGCATGATTTTTATTGTACAGACTTTCTTAACGGAATAGTAGTTTCTTTTTTTTTTTTTTTAAATATTTATTTATTCATTTATTTATTTATTATGTATACAATATTCTGTCTGTGTGTATGTCTGCAGGCCAGAAGGGGGCACCAGACCTCTTACAGATGGTTGTGAGCCACCATGTGGTTGCTGGGAATTGAACTCAGAACCTTTGGAAGAGCAGGCAATGCTCTTAACCACTGAGCCATCTCTCCAGCCCCGGAATAGTAGTTTCTTAAAGCTGATCTTTATGTTTTGAATCTTAGTTCTACTTCTGAATTTTAAACTTATTTTGTGGTTGATTGGAAACCACACTTCAGGATGTTTCCAGGCTACACAGTGAGGTTTATAGTTGCTGAACTCAGTTTTCTCAGTTTGTGACTGAGACTGCTGCCCGAATATGGAAAATAGATGAAAACATCACCCCCTGTCGGTTCCTGTGAGCAAAAGTGTCTGTGCTCCCTGGGTGGCATTGCAGGCTTCCTTCCTTTTCTTTGAGGTTGGCAGCTCATTCTGTGGTCCAGTGTGCACAGCCCTCAGTATTCTTCAGCATGCCTAGGGTGTGGTTTACCCAAGTTTGGAGTAATATGTCTGAAGAAGCAAAACAGGACGTGCTGAGGCTTGGTGCCCCACAGGCTGCTGGGAAGCAGTTCCTTAGCCTCCATTGTACAGGCAAGCAGCAATGGCTAACCCTGGAGGGGAATTTCTCACAGAGGAGAGGCAAAGTGATTGTTTTCAAGAGGAAGGTGGGCTGTTCTAGCGTCTGGGGAGAAATTGAGTTTAGATTTAAGCGCTCTTAGGTTTTTGTCTCAGAAGCGGTTGTAGTTATCCGCTCCTTTCTAGCAAGAATGCGCTCGCCCATTTGCATGCCTTCCACTTGTCATGTTCCTGAACCGGTGTCTGAGCAGCTCCGAAAGCATGCTGGGTTGCTCCGCAGCCTGCGCAGAGCAACAGGAAGTTAGACCTCAGTCTAAACACTCTTCCTCCATGTGGGTGGCTAAGGCGATAGCTGGAGAGTAGACATGCTTTGTAAGTTTAAACTTCATTTCTTTGGGCTCTTAACCTAGATACAGCCAAAAGAGGAAGACCAGAAACCGCTGACATCATCAAATCCAGTGTTGGAACTTGAACTAGCAGAGGAAAAACTACCCATGACTCTTTCTAGGCAAGAGGTAAGGTTATATTTGAGTATTTTATAGTTAGAAAGAAAAACATTTGTATTGTACTTGCATAACTTTTGGTATTTTCAAAATGAGATGATTCGACTTAAAGATCTTGTGTAGCCAGGAGCTCTGCCTGCCTCTGCCTCCCAAGTGCTGGGATTAGAGACATGTGCTGCCACCACCTGACCAGGTTTTTGCTTTTTAAAACAATCTATATTTCAAAATAGTGTTTGAACACTAAAGTATGTATCCACACATGCTTTTAGAACGGCCTAAGCAGTCATAATCACATGAGATGAGGGCCAACAGTGTGTCCTTTATGCTATGTTCTGACAAGTGTATGGGCATCTGTGTGTCTGTATAAACTGGATGCTTATATTAAGGGCTTGCTTTAGATTTGCATTATAGATTCAGACGACTTGATAGGAATTTTTTTGTAAAATAATATATGGGATATTTGAGTCAAAATAGTGTTTTATTTAAAGTATTTTCCCCTTTCATTCACAAATATCTATTATGAGATAGATGATTAAAATTTGCTTGAAGGATCTTGGGACTGTCATACTGACTCTGAGCGTGCTTGCTTGTGGATCCTCACAGTCTCAGTTGGTTCCCTGGGACCCACGTGGTGGACAGAGAAAACTGAGTCCTCTGCACATGCTTCATGGTTGACCGCCCTCGGAAATACATTTTAAAAAATTGAAGGACTTTATATTTCACTTAGAAACATTTATTTGGGTAATTATATTATACTTATAAACTTAGGTTTCATTTTAAGATACGTATATGCAAATTGTTTTGAGATGTTTAATTTTTTTCCCTCTTTGAAGTCTCCTTTGTATATTTTCATAGGTCATCAGACGACTGAGAGAAAGAGGAGAACCAATTAGACTGTTTGGAGAAACTGATTATGATGCTTTCCAACGTTTAAGAAAGATAGAGATTCTTACACCTGAAGTTAACAAGGTAAGAAGTCAAAGCTAAAGACAGAACGGCACCATGTAAGCTGGAGTAGATGGGCTTTAACGGATTGTGTTATTGTAGGCGAGTACGGGAACAGTGTCGGTATAGGACGATACTGCGGGAGCTGTGGCAAAGTGAGATTTGACCGCATTATTAGAAGTGAATAGTGCTGCTGAAATAACTGTTTTTAAGGGAGTATCTTGAGCATTACTTTTGGTTATTTTAACAAATACACGCGAGCATATAAGGATAAAGAATATATTTATCACCCAATGCCTGTGTCCCGTCTCTGCTCACAGGCAGCACCTTTCTGAATTAAGACACCGTGAATTGAGTTTTGCTTCCTGGTTTGGTATTTTCATTTTTAGTATTTCAGATGGAGAGACCCAAGAGTGATTGTTTAGTTTCTTTTGCTCAGCATGACATTTTAAAAAGTGCTATCTATGCTATGGAGGACAGTTATGTTTAGTTATGAATGCTCATTTCTAGCTTTGGGCCGCTGTGAATAGAACTACCCTGAATACGCACATGCAGTGATTCGTGGGGGAGGGGTGAGAGGTCTCCCCACTCTCAGTACTAGTCCTAGCTACAAGCAGCGTTACCAATGGTAAGAGTGAACGTGTGCTTTATAAGAAGTGCCAGGCATTTCTGAAGATCAGCGTATGGTATTGTTAGACTTTTGAGTTTAAACCGTTCTCTCGTGTGTGTAGAATCTCATGTCCCTAAGTGACTGAAGATGTCTTTTCGTACTTACCTTCCTTTGTACAGTGTCTGTGTTGTGTCATTACTGTGACATAGCACCTAACACAAGCAGTTTAAGGTTATTTTGGTGACACTTTCGAGGGATACAGTTCAGTTGGGCAGGAGTCACATTGCACACATAGTCAGGAACAGAGGGATGTATGCTGTGCTGGTGTTTGCCTCTTTTTCTTCTTTGTTCTGTTTGGGACCACAGGCTATGGGATGATACCACCCACACTTAGTGTGGGTGTCCAGCCTCACTTAACCCACTCTAGATAATCATAGCTATACCCAGAAATTTGTTTCCATAAAGTCCATCAACAAGATTAACCATCACAGGTTTATTAATCCCCTTGTTCAGTTTTTAATTGAATTGTTTGTCTTTTATCAACATTTATTTATTTATTCATTTGTTTATTATCCATCCATCCATCCATCCATCCATCCATCCATCCATCCATCCATCCATCCATGTCTTTTGGTTTTTGGGACAGGGTTTCTCTGTAAGATAGCCCTGATTGTCCTGGAACTAGCTTGTAGATGAGTGCTGGGTTTCAAGGCAGGAGCCACCGCCTGACTAATGTCTTTTTATTAATTAGGAGTTGCTTATATGTGCTGTATATAAGCCCTTTTTTAGTACACAGATAGGATTTTGGAGTTATTTCTTCCTAGCCTGTGGATTACTTATGTTTTTAATGAAGTGTTGCTGAGCAGAAGTTTTAGATTTTGATGAAGTCACAGATGACTGTTTTTTGAAATGTAATTTTTTAATTTTTCTTATGGTTGTTGGTTTTGTGTTCTGTTTGAGAATTCTTTGTTTATGCCAAGGACTTGAAGAGATGCTCTGTGTCTTCTTCTAGATTTTACATGGAGGCTGTGGTCATGCTTGTGCTCAGCATCTGCTCTCTTCTGTGGGCTCCTGGAAGGATGTGCTTTGCTTTGGCTGTCTGGGTCTACCGTGTCATTTAGGGTTGTGTTTGTTCAGCTCTTCTGGGGCTTCGTTAATGTTTTATCCGCTAACTGTTAATTACTGAAAGGTATGTGTGGTTGTTTGTGGCTGTGTAATAGACTGTCCCACAACTTGGTGCTGTGAAGCGATTTATTAATATCAAGTCTTTCCTGGCTATTTATAACTATAACGACACTAGAGAAACTCAGTTCTGATAGTTCATGGGATAAGCTAGACGGTCCCTTGCCTAAGGTCTTCATGTGATTGCAATCAGACAGAAGTGGTTGCTGGCTTGGAGTCTCAGTCAGAGCAGTGGGGTAGCTGGGGGCCAGTTGGTGGTCTTGTTCCACGTGTTTTGTTTGCTAGTTTGTGCTTCCTGTCTGCTTTCCTCCTTTCCACACCACTTTCTGCATTGCATCCTAGCAATGCCAGTCAGCCCTGTGGTACTCAGTGCCTGGGATGTTTGTGGACTTCTGTGTCTATAATGATGTGCTTGCTGAGACTCTCTCCAAAATGTGTCTGGAGATAGTCCTCTGTTCTTCTAGACACAATGCAAGAATTCCCTCCTTTTTTTAACTTATCCGCAGTCCCCATCAGAATTACTTGCTTCCTTCTCTATGTTCCTACAATAAATCTCCGCTGGCGCACTTAGTGTATTTCACTGATGCCAGAGTTCTGTGCATGCGTAGCCATCCTGGAGGTCAGGGGCTGTTCTGTTTTTGTGTTTGTGGCTGAGGCCTCACTTGTGAAGGCTGAGGACAGCAGGTAGCGATAAGGGTCTGAATTCTATTCTTGGAGTGGAATGGTTAGCTGTGGACCAGCGGCAAGTCTTCTAACCTTTTCCAGTCCTACTTGTGAAATAGTCCTGCTCACTGGGGTGTTTTGAGAATTAAATGAGGTAACCATTTGGAACCTGGTCCTGTACTTTACATAGAGCAAGTAGTCAGTGTTTGCTAAATTAAAAGTCATAGCATTGAGTATTTCTCTGTGTGGTGGTAGGAAATGTTCCGATGCGTCTAGTATAACAACCTTAAGAGTCTGACATCTTTCAGGTTCTTACCATGCTACAGTAACTGATGAAATTACACTGTGCATTTATTAACTCATTGAAGGAACTTTGTATTTTGCAAGGCTTTGGGAACAGTCCTAGCCTACAGTAAAGTTAAATAAAAAAGCAACAACTACTTCTTGTAAGGAGTCTATATAGTGGGAGGAATTATTCCTAGTTTACAAATGTTGCAGCTAAGGCATAGAAGAAGGTTCTGAAGACCTCTCACACAGCATAGGCCTGAACCAAATTGCTTTTGCTCTCAACCACTACCGCATGGCATCTTCCATTTTCACCTCACAGCCGGTGCTCAAGGAGCCTACCCCTTTTCTCTTTTTAATTAAATACTCAAGCCAGGAAACACGCCGGATGTGGAACTTGATACTTTGGTAGAAACAAGTTTAGAGCCTAGCTTAAAGAGACACCAGGTTTATTCCATTGATGTAAAGGAGTTCAAGAATAGTTGAAATGAGGTTTGACTCGTATAGGACACGGTAAAATGAATTGGGGACTTCTAATGAGACCCGGGGTCTGTCTGTCTGTCTTTTCTTAGAATAATATATATGTTTATAATAATTAACTTTTGAGTGATACTAGTGTCAGTATATTGCATTGATTTGTTTGAGTACCTAGTTTTGACAAGCTCTTAACATGCAATGTACTTTTCAGGGTGAGATTTGGGAGGGGAAGTTGAGACAAGTTCTCATGTAGCCCAGGTTGGTCTTGAACTGAATCATCTGGTCCTCTTGCCTCTACCTCCCATGACTCATCTCTAGGGTACTGGGGAGCTTTGTGCATGCTAGGCCAGCACTCTGCTGACTGAGCCGCGTCTCATCTTGGAGTGTACTTAATATCAGTGGAAGATCACAGATCAAACCCAGTGAGCTTTCCTGACAGGTGCCCTTCTGGTTCTCGCCTTCCGTAGGGCTTAAGGAATGATCTGAAAGCAGCTTTGGACAAGATTGACCAGCAGTACTTGAATGAGATTGTGGGTGGTCAGGAACCCGGAGAGGAGGACACACAGAATGACTTGAAAGTTCATGAAGAAAACACCACCATTGAAGAATTAGAGGTAATGTCTACCCCAGCCCAGGCCGTTACCCCCGCGTCTCTTCCTCCTCAGGAGCAGTGTTCCCGCACAGCTTTATTGGTTTAGGTCTCTGCTTTTCTTTTTCTCATTCACTTACATTTCTGTATTTCCTGCCGTTAGAAATAATCATTGTAATGTTTGAGGTGCATCCTTTCACTTGCTCTGGTGCTCTTTAAAGATTGCAGTCTTTATGCACGGATAAAGTAATAACTGTGTTGTGTAATCTTTATTTTATTGCGTTTCCACCCTTTCATACTGTTAAGATCCATGCGTGTTTTGTTTTTTTTTTTTTCTCTCTTTGAATTGGCTAAATATTATGGCATTCCTGTATTTTTGTGTCCTTGTTATAGTGGACAGCTTGGCTGTTCTCAGCTCCTTCTTAGCCACAGACAAGAACTGAAGCAGAATCATGGAGCTTAAACACACATATTTAATTTGTCTGTGTATAGCCAAGCTGCTCTCTGGCATGGTGTCCCAGTGTATAACCCTACTAGCAGCACATGAGGGGCTGTGCCTTGTGTTGCTGCCAATACCCAGCACTGATTTTGTCACCGTGTTGCATGTAGAATATGTGTAGTCTTTATGAAGAAACAATATTGCCTCATGTAAGTGACTAGCTGTAACAAATACAGCTTACAGGGTTTTTTTCTTGAATATAACATAAGCTGTTATTTCTGTTTTCTTAGTTTCTGGCTCCGGGACATGTAGTGATCTCACTAGAGATCATGGTTGAGAAGGTTGTCCTTTGACTGTCCTTCCCCTCCCATCACTTGCTTAAGGTGGTTTGTAACTTTTGCCTAAATGACTGGACTGAGCAATTACTCAGTCAGGCTCCTTCCCTCCTTCCCAATCTTAAGATATTTGCAACCTATACAGTTTACCCAAATAAAGTATATAATTGAGTGGCTTATAGCCCACATCCACAGGGTGTTGTCGCCACCAGCACAATCCGACGTTAGGCCATTTTTACCTACCTGGGAGAAATGCCCAGATCTGTTAACAGTCACTGATATTTTATATTAAATTTACAAAATTGGGGCCAGCAAGGTGGCTCAGCTGTTAAGAATACCGTGTACTGCTCTTGCAAGTGTGGTTCCCAGCACCCATGTTGAGCTCTGGTCTCTGTGAACACCTGCACTCTCATGCACATATCCAAACAGAGATACATAGCTGAAAATAATGAAAGCCTTTACGATGTTTTGAACTATCATTGTGGGCATATATAGTGTGTGCATGTTTGGCAGGGGCCACCTGCCACTGCGTGGAGTGCACTAGATTCTCTCTGTCCACCTTTATTGGGTTCTGAGACTTGAACTCAGGTTGTCAGGCTTGCCTCATCAGACACCTGTTGCCTTTACTCGCTGAGCCTTCTTGCTGACTCTTCTTATCTTTCCAATTCATAAAAGGCAGCACAGTCTCCAAATAGAAACATGCAGCAGGTTTTTTTGGGCATGACTTGTCTAGAAGTTTCAACAAATTCTAAAATAAAAATTGACCAATATGTGTGATGAGCCTCTTTTAATCTGTTGTTGGTCATGCACACACTCTCATACACCTTTTGAAAAACTGCTCTGTGGTAGTGAACAGAACTATTGTTCTTTCTCTTCAGGCCCTGGGGGAGTCCTTAGGGAAAGGTGACGATCATAAGGACATGGACATCATCACTAAGTTCCTAAAGGTATGTACTTAGGAAAGTAGAACACTGTGGACATGTAAGAAGCAGTCTTACTTTGAGGATATATTTCAGGCAGGGTAACTGTCAACATTTGTACTTGTGTAAGTACCTGGCACTGCACTGTGCCGCTGGAGCCTCTCTCGCTATCTATACAGTGGTTAATGAGTGTTTACCTTCTTTATGGTACTTCCCTTAAAAGCCGCAAAATGATCTCTGCAGTAGAGTGAGGTCTCCTGTCCCCTGTAAATACCCTAGAGAGAAGTGCCACCCAGGTGACCCGGTGGCTATTATGGGAGGGTGGGGGAAGGGCATCGACAATGCAAAAGTAAACAGATTTAATGTTTCAGCAAGGTTCGTTTCTTGAGTTCTGTGTCTAGTTGCTTATTTTTGCTGACTTACTAGTTCTGTACTTGCTGTCAGCATTTCTTTGTAGTTATCTAGGTAGAGTGTGGTCAAATCCTAAATCCATTTAAATATTTGTTCATGTACTGGGAGATTTAATGCAAAGAGTGTTTTTATTTGTATTTACATTTTTGTTTTACTTAGTTTGTTATTAAAGTATTTGTTTTTTTTCAAGACAAGGTTTCTCTGTGTAGTCCTGACTGTTCTTTGTTGGCGCAAGTTTTCTGTCTCAACAGCTCGGTCCCAAGTGATAGGCAGCCGCTTCCCAAATTACCGCACAGAGGCTTAATATTATTTATAAATGCTTGACCACTAGCTCAGACTTATTATTAACTAGCTCTTACATTTTAAGTTAACCCGTATTCATTATTTTTGCTCTGCCATGTGGCAGTACCCTTTCTCATTATGGCGTTCCCATCTTGCTCCCTCTGCGTCCAGCCTGTGTCTCCTGACTCTGCCCTTCTCCTTCCTGTTTTTAAATATTTATTTACTTATTATGTATACAATATTCTGTCTGCGTGTATGCCCGCAGGCCGGAAGAGGGCACCCGACCTCATTACAGATGGTTGTGAGCCACCATGTGGTTGTTGGGAATTGAACTCAGGACCTTTGGAAGAGCAGGCAATGCTCTTAACCTCTGAGCCATCTCTCCAGCCCCTCCTGTCATCTTTAATTTGGTGCCCTGCCTATGCTTCCTGCCTGACTACTGGCCAGTCTGCGTTTTATTAAACCAATTTGAGTGACAAATCTTTATAGTATATAAGAGGATTATTCCACAACAGTTCTGGAACTTGTTCTGTAGACCAAGCTGGCCTAGAATTCAAGGGAATCCTACTGCTTCTGCCTCCCAAGTGGTTGATTAAAGGTGTGTGCCGTAACTACCCAGTTAAGGTACTTATGTTTTGAATACAACATTTTAGTTGTCAAGGTTCTAGAATATATTTAGGACACAGTATAGAACTAGACAGTGTGGGCAGCAGCGCGGAGCTTTCCTCTTTGATGGTCTGTCCTCATGTCTGAATGCGTCACCTTCACTGTCACCTGCTCTGCAAAGAGAATGCAGCTAAGCCCAAGGGGCCCTGGGGCAGCTTTCCAGGGTGAGAAGTGTAGATCATAGTTTTATGTTTGTTCCTTTTTTCTTCCTTCACCATTAGTTGGGTGTGTTGGTGGGATTTTTTAGTTGAATTTTCTGTTCTCTGTAGGTAGAAAGTCCAAGTAATATATAACATACTTCAAACATTGATCAAATATCAAAATGTGTATAATATAGATCTATGGTTCTCAGCCTTCCTAATGATATAACCTCATGTTGTGTTGACCCCAACTGTAAAATTATTTTTGTCACTACTTCATAACTTTAATTTTGCTGCTATTATGAATCATAAATATCTGATAAACAGGATATCTGATACGTGACCCCTGTGAAAGGGTCATTCAACCCCCCCAAAGGGGTCAAGACCCCCTGGTTGAGAAACGCAGGTATAGATGATTAATCTAGATTAGTTGAACTCTGTGTAACGAGTACAAGTAAACATACAGTGTTAAGGAATTCGATGGCTCTTTTTTGAAGAAACGGACCATCTTCACATGTTGTGCTATATGAACTAGGGGTGTTTTATACTTTGAAACACGTCAAACAGCTGTTAATTAAATCTTACTTGATGACAATTTAATCAGTGAAATTGTCTTCTAAGAATGATTGTATACCTTCGCTCTGTTAGGGAGCTATTCTACCCGAACCACTGGGTGGCATTGCAGCCTTAACTTTTTCTGTCAACAGTTTCTTCTTGGCGTTTGGGCTAAAGAATTGAATGCCAGAGAGGATTATGTGAAACGCAGCGTGCAGGGCAAACTGAACAGTGCTACCCAGAAGCAGACCGAGTCCTACCTCAGGCCGCTCTTCAGGAAGCTCCGGAAAAGGGTAAGGCTTTTGGAAAGTACTTCATTAGCACATGATTGTCTTTTTTCTTTTTTGGTTTTTCAAGACAGGGTTTCTCTGTGTAACAGTCCTAGCTGTCCTGGAACTAGTTCTTGTAGACCAGGCCGGCCTCAAATTTATAGAGATCCACTTTTTCTGCTTCTGGGTACTGGGATTGAAGGCATGCAGTGCCACCACCCAGCTTGGTTTCTCTTTACTTAATCAGTATATAGATTTAGAGTAAGTAGTTTTCAGTACATATAGTAGCTTCCAAAACTGGTTATGTTTTTTCTTTTTCAGAATCTTCCTGCTGATATTAAAGAATCAATAACAGATATTATAAAGTTCATGTTGCAGAGAGAGTATGTAAAGGTAAATTCTTATACTGTGTGTTGCAGCTGTTGTGACCATTATCTAAGTTATGTTCATAATGTAATGGTTATTTGGAATGGGAAGGATCGTGCATAGTACATTTAAGAATGGACGTGAAGCAAGCTAGTAGGAAAAAAGCCTTTTTCTTCTCTTGGCATTGAGTAGCAAACTTCAAACCACAACTGTATTTTCTTAGTCATTGCAAAACTGGGTTAAAAGGTTCCTCAGAGCATGTGCTGTACATAGGCAGTGTTCTTTTATGGTGGGATTGAGTTTCAGTGTATAAATAGTTGATTATGGCATGGAACAAATCCTCCCATAGGAACAAGGCTCTTCAGACCGCTACAGAAGCCCACTTAATCTGTAATATAGCTGGACTACCGTACTGCTGAGTCTGGATTTCACCTGTGCTTTGTAGTCGTTTCTGTGGGAAAATGTGCCTGGAAGGCTGCCCGGACTCGTCTCCACCTTTACAACACTGTGGTAGTGCAGAGGCCCGCTGCGGGGGGCGGGGGGCTGCTCTCATTCACTCCAGGGTTTTCACTTGTGATTGCTTCTGGGGTAGGTGCTGGGGAAAGCACCCTAGAGTCCAGGACTATTGAAAAGAGTTTGGAAGGGGACGCTGGAGGGACGTCAGTTGGTAGAAGGGAGAGAAGGGCTCTGGCTACCGATGAAACAACAGTGAGGACAGGCTTCTAATGGCTGAGCCTCCCAAGAAGCCTAGAGCGAAGGTTTCTTTGAATCGCAGTGATCCTGGAGCGCTAGAGAAGGGGAGAAGGGGCTGCTGGCGTTCTCGGGGGGCTGCTGTTTTCTGGATGAGAGCATTGGCTTACTGAAGTGATTTTACTCTTAGTAAAGCCAGTTGTTTCAGTGAAAACATTTTAATTTCATTCTTAGTTCCTGTTAATTGCATGTCTTTTTAAAATTTTAGTTCTTTGAGAGTTTCATACATATTTTGATCATATTGCCCCTCCCAGTTCCATGATATTTAATAAGGATGACTTCATGGTAACACGTGGCCAAGGCCTCCATGATGGCAGAAAGCATTGTAATCCCTGCTTGCCCTGGTCGATACATTTTCCATTATTTTATTCTCATGGTGTATATCAAAACCAGGTGAGACCTTGTTTTGTATAAATGACAGAAAGAACCAGTTTTAATAATGTGCTGGAAAATTCTCTTTGAAATTCCAGAGAAACTGAAAATTGGAAGATTTATTAGTTAAAAGTCCTGTTTTGAAGTTACACATGAGAGCCAGTGATTTAAAAAAAAGCAGAATTCTCTATAAAATTAAACTCTAAAATGTGTTGCAGAACAGGTTGCTGCTCTCTCTAGGGTGCGCGGTGATCTCCCAGTTCACCGTGGTGCTGTGTTTTTACCCACTGTACACACCACACAGTTGGAAGTTTGATAGGATATCTGAAGCCTTCCTGAAGTGCTTGGAGATCTTTTAGAAGTTACTTGCTCTTTGTTCTGTTTTCCCCTTTTTTCTCACAGCTAGCCAGACCTGACTGTAAAATCAAGCCATTTGTCTTACTGGTTTCTGTCTTGACTTTTCATAGCTTTTGTTTTAAGGCTCTTGGCAGGTGGGAGACTTGGGGTGGGGAATTTGGGGATCAAAGTGAAAAATATGCTGTTCTCATGCTTACCATGCTTCAGCCGTTTGACTTGTAAACCAGTGTCCTGTCTGTTTATCCATCCCAGCAGATAGAGCACCCCCATCCAATACACACTGCTTCCAGAGCCCCGTAGTGCTATGTGATGTGCTGTGTGACTGCAGGTGGGATGGTGAAAGGCTAGCTAGCTTCTGTCTACCTTCCAGCCACATCGGTGAAGACTGGATCTAAAATAGAGTTTCTGTTAGCTTGTCAAGTCAGCTACCTGCTATTCCAGTCTGAAATGCATTACTTTCCAGTGCACAAAGGCTTGAAAAGGTTGTTTGTTTTTCTTGCATGCTTAGCATTGACTTCTCTTTCCACAGGCGTTTTGTATTTCTGGGCAGGGCAGTAAGTCACCCCATGCTTGAGTGTCTTGATTTGAGTAATGGAACACAGTATTTTTATCAAGAGGTAGATAAAAAGTATGCCAGGAAGGGCTATGCAATACTTGAAATAAAGATTTGAGCCAATATGTTTTTTGTCTTTCTGATTTCTTAAACTTTGTTTCAGGCGAATGATGCGTACCTGCAGATGGCCATTGGAAACGCTCCTTGGCCTATTGGTGTCACTATGGTTGGTATCCATGCCAGAACTGGCAGGGAAAAGATTTTTTCCAAGCATGTTGCACATGTTTTAAATGATGAAACCCAGCGGAAATACATTCAGGTAAGCAGCTTTAAGGGACAAGATTTGCTCTGACAATTTTTTTTTTTTTAAAGTTATTTGTGAGTGTGGGTGTGAGTGTGAGTGCATGTGATCACACGTGCCGTGCATGCCTATAGAGGTCAGAGGACAACTTTGTGGAGTTAGTTCTCTCTGCATTTATGTGGGTTCTGAGAACAGAACTCAGGTCATCGAACTTGCACAGCAATTGCTTTTATCAAGCCATCTTGAAGACCCTGCTCTAACATTAATTCTCCAAACCTAAAATCTAAAATGTAAGAAAAGGATTATGCTGTTTCCCTTATCTGTGTGGAGTGTGTTCAGCAGCCTCCTGTGGATACTTGAAACTTTGGATAATACTGAACCCTATATATACTACCGCACAGCCCACATACATATTTCAGCTATGATAAAATTCAGTTTATTAATTAGGCTGAGTAAAAAATTAACAACACAAGCTAGACATGGTGACATACACCTGTAATCGCAGCACTCAGTAGGTTGAGTTAGGATAGTCTTGTTCTGAGCCAGCTTGGAATAAAGAACAGGAGGGAGATCATGTCTCAGAGAAACATAATACATAGGAGGAGGTAGGGGAGATAGTTTATAATTGGAGGAGGAGCAGAAGAGGAAGGTTGTTAGTAACTGATTATAAAAGGAACAATTGTAACCATATTCTGTACTGAAAGTTGTGTGATTATGGCCTCCCTGGAAACAGTGTGGTACTCTGCCCTCTGGGATAGTGTGAAGTATCGTTTCTGCATAAGAAGATGAGGTGAGGTTGGTGATTTATTCGATGTCATGGTGAGTAAATGGTGGAGGCTACTGTTGAGCTTCTGCTGATCTATGAAAGAAGCCATGATGATAACCGTTGACTGAAGGTAGCCGGAAGTGTGAGACTAAAGCCCCACACAAGGGGACGTGCGCACAGTGAGTAGGGTGTACACAGGAGGATAGAGGGAAGTTCGGTGCTGATGAGCACTTGCATTTATGACAGCTTCATGGTGAAGGACACCAGTGACTTTCATACATGATGGAAAGAAGGGAAATCATTATGCTTTTAGCTTTTTTAACACTGAAATAAAACTGTTGGAATTTGCTTTGCTTTGTGTAGTCCAGGCCAGCTTCAAACACACTGCCTCCACTTCCTGAGTGCTTGAGTTATTGATATGAACCATATCCAGCTTGCTTTTTTAAAAAAAATACATCAAATGAGTTCATAAGAGAAATCTGGGAGTTTAGTGAAGACAAAGAATTTAGAGTGTTTTATAATAATGGGACTTGCAATGTGGATTTAGTGTATGCTCATCTAAAAAAATATGGAAAGTGAAGTCTTGTTTCAGTCTATATCATTATTTTTAAGTGGCATATGAAAATATTTTTTAATTATGTTTTATCAAGTCTGAAGTATTTATAGTTTTCTTGAAGTTATGCATGCCTCATACAAACTTGTTTGCACTGAGCTAAACTTTTCTGAAAACTCTATGTGAATAAAAAACAAAATCAACTATATCTAGCTTTGGCAAACTGTCACAAATCCCAGATTGTGTGTAACAACTTGCCGGGTAGCGGTTCTTAAACTTGAAGATGAGCTTTGGAAGTTTACTTAAAATTTGCTTAAAAGCATAAAGTGTATTCAGATGAGGTACCAGAGCACAGTTATTACCATATTCATGAATTATCTTTGTTTGTATTTTAGTTCCAAGTGCTGAATGTTAATTTTGTGGCGTACTTTATGCCTTATTCACGTACATTAGCATTTAAAGACATTTCAACCTGACTCCCCACTGTGAATTGTGTAGTTTATAGAGTTCAAATACACTTGGGTAAATTCAAAGACATTTTCATTCTTTAAGTTTTAGAATGACATTATGCTTTTATTCT
This sequence comes from Chionomys nivalis, assembly GCF_950005125.1. Lineage (NCBI taxonomy): Eukaryota > Metazoa > Chordata > Mammalia > Rodentia > Cricetidae > Chionomys > Chionomys nivalis. The sequence goes on along the minus strand of NC_080098.1, from coordinate 20,391,226 downwards.
GTGTATGTATGTGGGGCGGGTGGCATGTGCAATGGTGCCCTTTAGAGGTCAGAGTATTCTCTCCTTCTGCCTTTATGTGGGTTCCAGGGGTCTAACTCAGGTCATTAGACTTGGCTGCAAGTGTCTTTGCCTGGCTTCATTTTCATTTCTTAATAACCACCGATGACTGTAGTAAAGGCAAAAGCTTTGAGTTAAAAAAGAGTGGTTTTTTTCCTTTGACAATTAAATATAATTTCTAAGGATTAAATTTGCTAATCATGCTCATTTATACCATGGCTGCATTATAATGCTTAAAAGTTCATACAGTTAAATAATTTTAAAGACAGCATTTCTTGTTGTAGACAATGGTGTGGTTTCTGCTTCCTCCTAGACTCCCTTTCTTTTTAAATATATATATATACACACACACATCTATCTCTATATACATCTTTCTATATCTATATCTATGTGTATATGTTATTTATTTAAGAAGATTTCTGGTTTCTTTTGAAGCTATGTAATGACCTGTTCTTCTTCCAACCTTTCTTTGTAACAATATTCTTTGATTTTTTTCGTTGTTTAAGATAGTTCCTCTGGGAAAACTTTTAGGTTTGTTGTCTTGGCACTTAAAACTACTATGCAAATAAAATTTAAAAAGAGATGTGGGCTGGAGCGATTGCTCAGTGGTTAAAAAACACTGACTGTTCTTCCTAAGGTCCTGATTCCAATTCCCAGCAACCACATGCTGGCTCCCTACCATCTATAATGGGATCTGATGCCCTCTTCTGGCGTACAGGCGTATGTGCAGACAAAGCACTCATAAACACACTTTTAATCCCAGCACTAGGGAGGCTGAAGCAGGCTGATCTCTGTGAGTTCAAGGCCAGCCTGGTCTACAAGAGCTAGTTCCAGGACTTGCCCCAAAGCTACAGAGAAATCCTGTCTCGAAAAACCAAAAAAAAAATCAGCGTGTTGCTTGAAGTTCAAATCAGGGTGTGACAAACCTTTATTTTATTTTATTTTTTCACGGTCAGTTACTAAGTATCTTTGTGCTTCCTGTGAACTTCACCAGCAGCCAAAGGCTGCATTCCAGAAACAGTGTTAAGAATAAGGTGGCTTTATAGATCAGTTTGTGACCCCTGGCAAATGTATAATCCAGTTTTTTCTGCATGAAGATATTGATAAGGAAACCATGCGAAATCATTTGATAATTACTTCTTTTAAAATACACCTCAAGGGGCTCGAGAGATGGCTCAGAGGTTAAGAGCATTGCCTGCTCTACCAAAGGTCCTGAGTTCAATTCTCAGCAACCACATGGTGGCTCACAACCATCTGTAATGGGGTCTGGTGCCCTCTTCTGGCCTGCAGGCATAGACACAGACAGAATATTGCATACATAATAAATAAATAAATAAATAAATAAATAAATAAATAAATAAATAAATATTTTTTTAAGAAAATAAAATACACCTCAAGAAATGCTGCATTGTTTAAAATATATAACCTTAATTCTACAGCCCAGTGATTCTGGATAATGTACCTTATTAAAAATTAAGATTGGGCCGGGCGGTGGTGGCGCATGCCTTTAATCCCAGCACTCGGGAGGCAGAGGCAGGCGGATCTCTGTGAGTTCGAGGCCAGCCTGGTCTACAAGAGGTAGTTCCAGGACAGGAACCAAAAGCTACGGAGAAACCCTGTCTCGAAAAAAAAAAAAATTAAGATTGGCAGCTCAAGGCCAGCCTTGTCTACAGAGTGAGTTCCAGGACAGCCAGAGTTGTTAAATAGAGAAACTTTTTCTCGAAAAACAAAACAAAACACCCAGACAAACAAAAAATTACAATTGGTTCCAGAATGTTCCTAGTACATTCAGCACATGCCTTCATGCTTGCCTTGTACCTGGTCCCCTCTTCCCATCAGTCAGTACTACTCTTCTTTTTCAAAGATGTATTCATTTATAATTTATGTGTGTGAGCTGTCATGTGGGTACTAGGATCCAAAAATGGGTCCTCTGCAAGAGCAGACCCATGGGTCCTCTTAACCACTGCACCATCTCCCCAACCCCTGTTAGTGCTTCTCTTGATTTAGAAGTCTTTCCTAGTTTCGCCTGTGACTGAACGTCATATAAATGGAAACTTAGAATGTGTGAAATGATTCTTATTTTTATTTGAAATACTAGCATAACATGTTTTAGGAAATGTGGTGGAGAGCAATCCAGGAGGCTTTTGCTGAGTCTGACTCCATCCTCTGTAAACTGTGATGCTGTTTGAAGTGCTCTGTTCTTCACAAGATTAAATACACCACGGGGCATTTTCTCACCAGGCAGATCAAACGAAAGCTGTGTAGCTTATTAGCTCACCTAAGTCTGCTTGTTAGGTTTAGATTGCTGGTGGTAACTTCAAGAATGGCTCATTCCTCCAAATACAGAGGAAACCTTGGGACCAGATTTTGGAAAAGCTTCTTTTACACAAATGACAGAAACTTGATTATTTAGAGACTATAATTTGGCCATTTCTAGAGGCCTTCTGGCAGTGTTGTATAAAAGACAGTCGGAAGGAGGCCGAGAAGAAAAGTAACAGCACCTGCTCTGCAGTGCTTCCCCCAGACGGCCCCCACGTTACTCTGTGAGCACTGGCCGGTTCCTTCTCCCTGTGGCTTCCATGGGGCAGGTATGAAGGAACTGAGGTTATTTTGTAGTGGGACAAGTTTCAGATGTGTTTTCTCTACAGAGCTCCTGCTGCATCTCTCTGCCTCAGGCCTTTTCTTCCCCCAAGTGGCTGTCTCCATTTGCTGTGTCTCTTCTCTTGCCTTTTTAGAGTATGACCTGGCCACAGTCTCAAGATTGCCAACTGTAGGGTCTTGTACTATCCCCTTGTTGGCCCTGAGCTCTGCCAGCCCTTTGTGAAGTCCTTGGACCTGCCCGTTGGATTATCAGTTCAAGGTTTGCTCTGCTTCCTGTTGGTATCCTTCCTGCACTCGTCACACAGATGGCCATCCTAGAAAGCTCTTGCCATCACACATGTCCTAAAGACCCTCTGGAAAGTTTTCAGTAATCTTAAATTCATGAATTTTTTGGTATCCCAACATTTTATCTCAGGTTTTGGCTATTTTATCTGTAATAGCATTGCCCAGCCTTGTGGAACATTTTATATATTTATATTATTTATATATTTCCAATATACTCATCTTGTGCCAAAATTAGTATAATATGAACTTTCATTCCTCCGGTAGGTGATCACAGCTTGACTCACACATTGTATACACCACAGTATAGTTATTGGTGAGTATTTTTCATATGTTAGTACTCAGATTATACATGACACATTTACAGGTCAGGTGTCTTCATGCTGAAGCTTCCAAGTCTTGGCTGAGGTAATTTTTAAGTGGCAGGTTGTTGCACGGTAAGAACCTCCTCCCCATGTGGTACTTTCTGGTGGTGTATTTTACACTGCATTTTCAGAAGAAAACACACGCTGGCATTTTACACAGTGCTGCTGCCCTTTAATACCATGGAACAGTGGCATGCTGATACAAACTGCAGTGTGTGCAGGGCTGCTTTCAGCAGCTCAGACGATAGGAAACAGTAGATGTTTTACCCCGCCAGATCCCAGCTTCAGCCACAGGCTTGAGAGGAAATAGGCCAGATCAACCTCCACAATAAATACCTGATGGCCATGTGAATGAAATCTCCCCCAGATGAGAGCAAAGCAGATCACTCACAGCATCTCAGGAGTTAGTCTCACCGTGCCTCTTTCCATGAGGAGTGCCTAAACTAGGGTGGAGTGAAGTCCCTTCAATTATAAAGGAAGTGAATTCCAGCTCGGTTTCCTGAATTCTCAGTCAGGTGGAGTCAGGGTAATGACATTTCTGGCAGGCAAGGATTCACAAATGTGACCTTTGACCTAGAGCCCTGGAGTCTTAATCACATTTTTCACAGTGTTCCAGAAGGCAACAGAACAAGGAGGATACTGCCATTTCTCTTTGACACATGTGGCCCTGAGACAGAAAGGCATGTTCTCAATCCCATGCTAGTAAGACATGGGGTTAGGTTTGAGCTGGACTGTCTTCCCTCTGTTGGTAGTGTGCTACTTCTGCCTGAGGATAGGTAATGTGCTACTTCTGTCTGAGTATAGCCTCCACTAAAATGAGGGAAGCAAACCACACAATCCAGGAATTGCAATCAAGCGTAGAGCAAGGTGAGAGGAATTCCAAGGCTGAAGGTGAGGGATGTCCTGGCGGTCGCAGTACGTGACAAGGAACAGAGTGGAACAGAGGGACTGAACAATCCCAGCACAAAATGGAAGCGATAAACTTGAAAGGGGAGCAGACCTACAAAAGGAGTGGTCATCATAATACCTTGTAGCTTGCATAAAGGACGCATGTGTGACATTTCTGATAACTGTGATTTAGGGAGGAGGGGTAAGAAAATATGTAGTGTGCATACATGCATGGGGCCAGTGGGCATGACATAAGCCCATTAAGTCCTCCTAATTTCACAGTCAAGAGTCAGTAGGTGATCCTCAAGGAGAAAGTAGTATGGAAGTGTTTGCCTCTGTGCCCTGGGCTTGGGGGTAGGAAGGAGTAAGGCTGACAAACGCTTTAATTTTATGGCCCGTCTGTGCTATTTTACACAGCAGGGACTCAGACCCCAGGATCGCCCTTTTCTTTTTCTGTCACAGTTCATAACTCCCACTTTCAGATCTCAGTGTCCTCTTCTAGGTGCCATTTGGGACAGCCACTAACCTCTTCTGTGAATGTTTGCGGTGTCTCCTCCGAGTTTGTCCTTGTTGCCTTTGATTCTCTTCAGCACCTACACTGTTGCAGTTAGAACACAGCTTATGTTGCTCAGTATGATGTTAGCTCTCTTAATGTCAGAGTCTCACTGTGTCCACAGCTCTTACCACTGTTGGATGGATCTTGTCTGTCTTGCCTTATTACTCGGGGTGAGGTTTTCTTGTTTTTCTCCTGGCTTGTTATTTGTTTTTGTTTTTCCAGAGTTTAGCATAGTGCTTGATTATACAGTAAAGAATACTTAAAACGGCTGTTCCAGATAAATATGTTTTTATAAGAATATAAAGTCAGGTGGCACATATGACTGTAGAGATATCAGTTCATAGGAGGCTGAGGCAGAAGGATTACAAGTGTGTGCCCAGGGCTGTCGAATGAGACCCACCCTGTGTTTTTAGAAGTTGGTTAAAATATCAATGGTTCTTAGCTGTTTGCTTGTATGATGAGTTACACTGTTGTCCTGCCTATCCACCCACAGCAATGTGAAACGGGAAGCTAAGGGACTCTAGCCGAAAAGACTTGTTTCCATTTGGGAAAAACAAAAAACCCAAACCATGTTCTAAGAATGACATGTTGTTAAAAATCCATGCTAGCCTATCAATCCTTTTACAAGGATTTATAGTAGTGTCCCTGGTTAGGGCTCCTGACTGTGCCTGTTCTTAGACTCTTGAGTGTAAAGGCACCTCATAAATGTGTCTCCGTGGAACAGCTTGCCTGAAGCTCTAGTTAGGGAGCGTTCCCTGACTCCTGTTCAGGACAGTTCATGACATGCCTGGCTGCACACTGAAGCCCTTGTGTCTCATCTGTCCTCACTGCACATTTCTTCCATCTATTCCGTCAGGACACTTAGAGATGCCAAATCAGTGATGTCATGTGTGTTTCCATAGCTACAGTTCAAATTTTGCACACATGATTAGAGCTCAACAGTAGGGGAAGTTGGGAGTATGGATTTAAAAGGAGACAGTGCTTTTGTTTTCTGGCCATCCTGGCCATCCAGACCCGAATAATCACACAAACAACATTAATTACAACACCGTCTGGCCAACAGCTCAGGTGTATTCCTAGCTAGCTCTTGCATCTTAAATTAATCCATTTCTGTTATTTTATATTTTACCACGAGACTTGTGGTTTGTTACCTCACATCCTGCTTCTTGGGCAGCACATGGTGTCTGCCTGACTCTGCCTTCTTTCTCTTTGCATTCTGTTTAGTTTTCCTGCCTAACTATATTCTGCCCTGCCATAGGCCAAAGCAACTTCTTTTTTAACCAATGGTAAAGCATAGTCATAGCATACAGAGGGGAATCCCACATCATATGGAACTGAAGTTCTTTATCCTAAAGCAGATATCTGGCTAGTGGGAGAAATATGAGGAGCAAAGTAAATTACGTGCTCTCCTTCCCACTGCTGGGAAGCCTCTCTATCACAGAAATCAGTGGGAAAAGAACCTCTCCACATCTTGATTCTTAGCGAGCTCGACATGGCCAGTGTTTGGATCTGGGAAGACTCAGAATGCCTCAACATCATGTTCCAGATGTTGAGTCTATTAGATCATAGCTCAGTTCACAGTAGTTGGTATCTGTGTTAGCAGTTTCTACTAGGAACAAACTGATTTAGTTTGTTTTTGATAATTGAGTTTATGAGAGTTACTTGGTGTGGGCACAACAGTAAACATGTGAGCTCCAGACCAGCCTGCTGCTTGTTTGACCCTGTCTAAAATTATAGACAAAAAACAAACAAACAAACAAAAAAACAAAAGCAAAAATAAAGTTGTTTGAATATTTAGAGTTTAAGATTTCTAAATAATGGAATTTTAGGTATCCAATGCTACTTTAATGCTTTCTTCCTAAATTTCCAGCTGTTTTCTTCTGTTACTATTCCATATAACTGTGCCCGGTAGTTTCCTCCCACTGGGTCATGAATCTCTTGTTTACAGCTGTCCTTTCATGTCAGTTAGAGAGGAGAAGGTGGATTTGAGAAGAATACAACCTAAAATACCAGGCAATATGCTACCCGTTCATTTATAGCCAGTGCCACTATTTTAGACCTAAGTTTTATTATTTTTCTTACTGTGATGGGAACTGTGTGATTTTAATTTTTGTGAACTTAAGTGAGAAGCCTTAAAATAATTTGGTTAAAAAATTGGTATGGGTAAGTACAAATCATTAAAATTAAACACTGCTGTTATCTGTCCTTGTTTTAATAACTAGACAATAATGTTATAAAGATTTTAGTAAGGCATTTAACAAACATTTTTTGCAAACAGCGAAATTTGGAAATTGATTAAACAGTTCGTAAGATTATTTTCTGATTGTAAATTCTTCTCTAGTTATTCTCATAGAGAGATCTATGGTGGCTTGCTGTAAGCTTCTGCCGTTGTCCTTGGCCTGTTTGTAAGGGAGTCAAAGAATTTGTATACAGGTTGGGAAAATATTTTTTAACCTAGTAGTGGATGAGAAAACCAAGAAAAATTACTAAAATGATGGCCAACTAAGAATTTTAAAAGGTCAGATCAAAGGATAAGTTGAAAGAGAAACATCACCTGCAGTGGTTGTCCTGGGCACTTAGGGCTTAATTCTTGGAGCCTGTTTGAGGAGGGCTGAATTGTTAGGTGGTAGAGTTAGTGCATTTTTACTGCTGTAAATACTCCATTTGTCTGAGTGTTCATATATTCAAATATAGATGGAAAATGTATTATTTCCAGTTTCTTTGCTCCTAATTTATTTGCTTTAAAAAGTTTCAAACAAAAAATTTTAGTTATATAGATGTAAAATTTCCATCACTTGAATGGACGAGGTCATTTTTTATTTATCCCAGTAGTTTCTATAGCTTCTTTAACTCTGGAGATGGGGAAAACTTTTCTGAGAGAACCACATCCTTGAACATGCTTCTCTCCACCCAGACTCAGTGCCTAACATCACAGCTTTTAGAGTGCATATTTTTTCATTGACAGAGTTGTGATAAGCAGTGCCCATGAATAAACATTGATCTAGGAATCCTTCTGAGTCGAATTGATGGTGATGCTTTATTTTGGTAGGGACACTGACTAAGTACTACAGAGAAAGGCAGGTAGAATTAGTTCAGTTGTGTAATAATGAACCTTTATTTTATGTTCTTAGGGACTGAAGAGGTTAATGACAATTTGCCAAAAGCACTTTCCTACGGATCCATCAAAATGTGTGGAGTATAATGCGCTATGAGATGTATGTACGCTGTGCACATAACATGTGCGCGTAGCAAGAAGCCTAGGCAAGCAGCATGTGGACTTCTGGCCTTACCACAGCAGCAAAGGAAGAGTTCCACAGGAGAGTGCCATCGGATGCAAGTCTTGTTGGTTTTAAGAACTGTGTTGGCTTTCATATGGTATTAGACTTCTAACACATTTATGTGTGTTGTTTTCATTTTAATCAGTTGAAAACTTAAGTCCTAAAGCTGTTATCCATCGTGTAGATGTGTAGACAACAACAACCAGCAGGGGTTCGAAATGACCTTTCTCCCCGGGACCCAAAATATGTCATTAGATAATTAGAAATATTTGAGGTCAGGTTTAAGCTTTCTGTAAATTATCGTCATTTGCACATATTCCTCTTATGTAGTATTTATAGAAAATATTTTTTTTGTATTTCAACAAAAGTGTGGTACCATTGAAATGTTGCCTTTACAGTTCTTAAATATTTTGTGGACTTTTGTCATCTTGCAATAGAATGTAAATGCTACTGTTAAGTGTTATTTTTTATTGTGTTTCAGCCTTGCTTTTGTTTCTAAGCAGAGTACATTTTAGTATTTGTCATCTTTCTGGACAGATAGGATTAATAGATAGAAGGTTGGAAAGCAAAGACGGTAAATTACACCAGCATACGTCAGAACACCAGCGCATCCAGGTGAGGGTGAGGAGATGGACATTGGGGTCAGCTGAGATGGGAAAGCCGAAGAGGGTGGAGGTCCTGGCTTCGCCATGCCACACTCGATCCTCAGTCCGATCTCACCAAGTGAGGACTTGCTCTGGGTATTACAGTGTCGACCTTTGGTCATTGTGCCCACGCCCTGCTGCAGCGCTGGCAGGACTGGGTTGTTAGGTGACAGGTTGGTGGGCCACACGAGGACTGGCAGCTTCTCAGCTCGATGCGCTAACAGAGCAGCGGTGGACAAGTGCTTTCATCTTGCCTGGCTTTGGCTTCCTTTTCTGACACTGATAAGGGTACACACCTCACGTTGTTATTATGTAAGTAAAATGCTGAGCCCGCTGCCTGGGGGAGGACAAGACATCATTTTTGCCTGGCATATATTCCTATATCAGTGTAGACCAAAGGCCAATATGGCCCTGCCCTGTGGCTACGATGGAATAGTATGTACTTGTGCGGTAACAACAATAATGATTGTATTAGCAGCAAGTAGTAAATGTGGAATCGTTAAGTTTTTCCTGTCTTTACTTGCATCTAGGTCCAGGTTTAGAGTTGCAGAGAATGGGAGCCTGAGGCTGCTGGAGGTGGCTTAGAGTCACAGTTGCTTATTCTGGTTCCTCTTTAGAAAGAGTGAAAGCTACTTTCGGCTTCTTGAGGTCCAAGGCTGTGCATAGATAGGACAGTCTCTGCCAGTTACTTGCAGGGAGGTAGGTGTCTGTCTTGGTTTGAGTCAGTGTCATCGTTGTCCCTCCCCCACACTGTACAAGTCTTTTCTTATGATTAATTGGGTAGAACTTTGGGGGATTTATTTGACAAATGAGAAACCTTGATGAGATGTGCGACAAGTCCCTACCTGTGACATGTGGTTTTGTTATGAAGGTCTTTATGAATATTACAGGATAATGCCTTATTATAAATATTACTGGATAATAACTTATTTATTATCGCTGTCAGGTCACAGCATGGTAAGTGATTTTATGTTGTCTTCCTTTCTGTTATTAATGTTCCACATGAAGAAGAAACTGTATCATGTGACTTCAGTACTTCGTAAACTTGATCAGTGTGGGCTGGTTTTGGTTTTATTGTTTTGTTTTGTTTTAAGAGGAGGGTATATATTCTACAGGACTATGATGTGACTTTACTCTTTCTGAGTTTGGGTGGAAGGAAGCATGTTTAAATACATGGCTTTCAGAAAAGTTTTTTATGTCTGAAATTAAAGAAGCTATATAGATACTCCTGGAATATGTAGAAAATGATATTTTATTCAAATCATGGGAATTTTACTTCTGCATGTACTCTATATTTTGTTTCAGATTTTTTTAAACAATAAAGATATACTTTTCCTTTAAAACAGTCACAGTTCTAATTAACTATATTAATTCCTGCCTCCCCATCCTTCCATTCCCAAGAACTGGGATTTTCTGTATTCAAATTTAATAAAAACACTTTTTACCTTTAGAAATGAGTGCAGGTGCTCCTTGACTCAATGCAGGATTAGTCCTGATCATAGGTGAACATACAGTCCATTGAAAATGCATTTCATGTCTGTAACTTAGTCAGCTTGATCTAGACTGTTTTAAATGTGTTCAGAACACGTGGCCTGTGGCTAGGTAAAGCCATCCAACGCAGAGCCCATTTTTATACTTAAGCATTAAAGTTCATGTACTATTTTGTATGTTGTATGCTGCTATAGATTAGTGTCTGTTGTTTTCTCTGAAGATCATGTTTGAGGGATCCTTGTGGAGGAACCACTACCCAGCATCAAGAGAAGATTGTCCTGTGTGTGACTGGCTGGGGAAGAGACCCACAAGTTAGTGTCCAGAGTAGTTATACAGTGCTTTGTGCTGTCACTGGTGGAAGGTGAGAAAGTGTAATTGGAGACTCTCAGTTGACAGATTTTTCTGTCCTTGTAACAGCCTGTAGGGGGCAGTCTAGAATAGCAGTGATTTTAGTGTTTGGGGGTGGGGACTAAGGAAATAAAGCAGGGGCCTTGTCGAGATACTGTAGGAGGGAGAGTGAGGTCCTGGGAGAGCAGAAGGAGGCAGGCAGTGGTCACTAACAGAACTGGGGAATCTGTCATGGCGCCTGCAGGGACTGGGAAGTAGCCCGATAGTGGTGGGCCTTGTAGTTTGGAGCCCTTCCTTCTGGCACTTTTTAACCTAGTTCAGTACTTGAACCACTCTGGAGTTTGACCTCAGTAAATCATTTCGGGATGCAAACCTTTGTTATTGCTGTTGAAAAGGAATTCTGGAAATCAACAGCCTGGAAAAGATGAGATAGGTTTCCTCAGTCTTTGTGGGGCTTAGACTTGGACATTCATGACTAGTTCCTTTCCTGGCCCACAGCCCCACTAATGCCTCTCACCACAGAAGGGAGGCCTGAGTGAAAGGGAATCTCGAGTTAAGCTTTAAGTTTCTTCTGTCTGGGCATCTTGAGCGGATAATTTAATGGATTGTACCGCCTCCCTGCTGCAGTCTTCTCCCACGAAGCCCCTGAAAGCATAACTTTATCCTCTGGAAATTTATGGTATGGCATCGTATTGGGAATCTTGAGCCGAGAAGCACTTTCTCACGGTGTGTTGATGGAAGAGTTTCCAGCTGTCCGGAGAGCCGAGGCCAGCACAGTCTCCAGAGGGTCCCTTTGGGAAGCTGCTGTGGCAACTGGTTTTCATCCCAGGCTCTGTAGTTGCACTGACTCAATTTTAACCACTGGAACTTTAATGGTTAACAATAACCCAAAGTCTTTTGAAATTTTACAAACAAGTTCTGGCGGTGTGGAATAGCTAGGGGGGCTGTGTGGCTGGCTAGCAGCGACAGCTGTGTGGGAGCCAACCCAGCCAAGATTCTGGAGTTGTGCTCGTTACAAAAAAGGGTTTAGACAATGGCCAACATAGTTTACTATTAAAACATTGACTATTTGTGTATTTTCCACATTTTAAACTGGGGTACTTTACCCAGCATGCTTGAACTAATCCGTGCCCCACCGATTATGGCTGTATTTTAACTAGGCCACTTCTCTTTGTTTAGCTTCTTTCCTGTCCCTAAGCCCTGCTCTGAAATCACTGTCAGCCACCCCTGTCCCGCCTCATTGGCCAGGCTTAGTGCATACCTTCACGCAAAGGAGAGCGGCGGCTCTGGCTCCAGAGTTTCCATTTTCTTTTTGGGTGTTACTTAGTGATCTCAGCTTCATTCACTAGGCTTTCTGCATGGCAGCTAAGTCATTCCCACAGGCTTGCAGCTGCAGTTTTACAATCTGTCCAAACCAAATTGCCTTTGCCCTGGGAGTGCTCTCCTTTGAAGACTCAGAAAACGTTATGACCTACGGGTGTTGCTGCCTAGGCTTGGCGGAGACTTTTTGTCCTGTGAAGGAGTTGAAGTTGTAGATCAGAGTGTTTCTGACACTCACAGCAAACAATGAATGCTTCAAGGCCCAGTATCATATAGACACACATGCATAGGACAGGAACAAGCACTGCCTGGCCATGTTGGATGTGTTTCTAGTCTGGATTTTGTTGATTTTTTTTTTTTTTGGTGTTTGGGTGGTGGTAGTGGTGGTTGGTGGTGGGTGGGTGTGTGCACGCATGTGCAACACGTGAAGATCTCAGAAGACAACCTCAGGCAGTCCTCATCTTCCACTTTGTTTGAAACAGTAGGATCTCATGTTTGCCTCTCCGTGCTCCGGGCTAGCTGGCACACAGGCTCTGGGGTTCTTCTCCACCTCCCATCCTTTTGTAGGAGCGCTGTAGTTACAGGTTCATTACGGTGTGTGTGTCCAGCTTCTGTGTGGATTTTAGGAATTCAGACCCTGGTCCTCATGATTGTACATCAGGTGCTTTTACCAACTGAGCATCTCCAGTCCTTGTGTTTCTTTAAAAACACGTTCTGGTTGTGGGCTCTCAGTTGACGGCTTACTAATACATTGATTGTGAAAGCTACTGATACAAGGAATCACCCGCTGACTAAGGAGGGAGACCGCTTGTTTGGTGATGTAGAACAAGAGTTTAGTCCTCTTTAATGCACAGATAACACCTGACTCTTACGGTTGGTATGAAACTTAACAGCTATAAAGTGTTGAGTACTTTGTTAAGTCAGTCCAGATAAGCTAGATTTGCTTGGTTCTGTGTTTATGTGTTTTCCCAATTTGGAGATCATATCCTTTGCTTGACTTCCTATGTTTGACTTGTTCAGTGCAAGTTTAGGTTTCTAGTATTTACTCTTTGATGTAGTTGTGATTTGTGGGAGTTGTATGATTTGTATGCATTTCTAGTTGAATATAAATTTCTGTAGAGACTATACCAAGGTAAGTGTAAGATACTTAAACATTCAGGAGTCCCATGGAGCTCATACTAGTGCACATACCTGCTTTGGGGATTTGAGAGTTTGGTTTCTCTACATCTGATCACATCTCAAGTGTCTTCTGTCACCTTCATTTTAACTTAGTGTTCCACTGTGAATTTAACTCGTGTTTGCTTGATGACCAACCCAGCTGAGTACCTACCTCTCCTGCCTTCAAAGCCCTTTATGACAACCCTAATCAAGACGGACTTCATGTCTGTTGTTTACTGTTGAGCTCTGTCCATTTTCTTGCATTTTTTTCTGTATACATCCTCTTAAACATGGGTATTGTATGTCTCCCAGACTGATTGTTATGCTAAATAATGGTTAATGGAAGAGACCTAATCTTGTGACTGACCAGCTTGGATATTGCTATAACCTTTTCAGCTATCTTTATGTGATAGATCCCATAAAAATCAAGTCACATATCATTTTTTTAAAAAAAAAATTTATAAAAGATTTGGTTTTATGTTCCTATTTTGCCAGCACATATACAGGCATGCCACATTTGGGTTGCGCCTCTGGAAGTCAGAACAGTGTCTGCTCCCACAGAAGTGGAGTTACAGATGGTGCTGGGAACTGAATCTGGGCCCTGTGCAAGAGCAGCAAGTGCTCTTAGCCACTGAGCCATCTCCAGCCTGGTACATCAGTTTGAATGTCACTTTTTTCTCTTATTTAATAGAATCATTATAGTGGCATTCCTAAGAGCATAGAATTTGAGAGAAGAGGGAACTGGGAATGTTTGTACTTGCTGTAAAATTCTAGTGTTTTGTTATTGGTTTATTTGTATGTGTCTGAGTATAAGCGCACGTGTGTGGGAAAATGCACACCCTTGTTTGTGGAGGCAGAAGAGGGTCTCCTATCCCTTTGAGCCAAATCTCTCTGATTCTGGGGCTCACAGGTTTCCTCAAGTGCTTTTGAGATCACTGTATCCTGACTCCCTCTTGCCGGTGTGGCCTCACCTTTTTCTCACACCAGTTGAATTTGGAAGCAGTCTTAAGAACAGCATCTGCAAGCTTCCTGGAATTTCTTCTCACCAGACCTGGAGGAAATGGTGCTGCCCTTTCTGTCCTGGCTGAATCTTTGTCCCTGTTTTCCTGTCACTCTTTGGTAAATGAATGAGTTTGTATTTTCTCCCCGTCTCCCACAATGAAATATAAATCTCCCAGGATGAGCATTCATATCTGTTTTCTTTACTGCAGATGTGGGAAGAAAAAGAGCAGTCAGGGATGACTGCTAGGAGGATGGATCTGCTCTAAGTCGAGAAGGAAGGCCGTTGGTGGAGCACATTTGGAGGGGACGGGCAAGAGTCCAGTTCTGTACATGATCACATTAAACACCTAGCTGCTGAGGCGGCAGTAGGAGGCACAGATTGAGGGAAGAGGTCCAGGATGGGTGGAGAAGACTAGTGTCGTCGGCATAGCAACCATGAGGTCAGATGTGAGTGTTAACGGTTTGAATCTGAAGTGTTCCCAGCAGGCTTGTGTCTGAATGCTTGGTCCCCAGATAGTTGTGCTCTGTTGGGAGGTTGTGCAGCTTGTGGGATGTGGGGCCTTGGTGGTGTAAGTAGCTCACTAGAGGTGGTCTTTGACGTTTAGATCTGCCTCTTGTTCCAGTATTGCCTTTTATGTCCTGGTCAGCCAAGAAGCGAGATGCTTTTACTCGCAAGGACTTGCCACCATACCTAACCTGCGATGAGGGACTGAAGTCTCGAAAACTGAGGCAAATAAAGCCTTCTTCCCTCAGGTTGTTTCTCTCAGATATTTTATAATAATGATGAGAAAATACAGGAAGCCCCCCAAAAAGTAATTGTCAGGAGGAAGGGAGTCCAAGAACAGAGCTGTAGGACACTTCAGGGTCAGGGGGATGAAGATAGGGAGAGTATGGTCAGCATGGGGACCAAGCAAGTCAAGCAAGGGACACTGTCTACATTTAGCGCCTGCTGGTAAGTTGCATACGATGACAAAAGAGAATTAACTATGCATTTGGCATCATGACGAGTCATCTCGGGTGTGTGTGTGTGTGTGTGTGTGTGTGTGTGTGTGTGTGTGTTTGTGCACCTCTAGTCCTTATTGAACCTGTCGACAGTATTACAGCATAGACCTTTCTGATCTTGCCTGAGTAGAAGTGACTCTGCTGGGAGCTTGGCTTTGTGTAAACCAGGCAGGTTATATACCTCTTCTACCTTTTCCTGCCCTCACAGAGGCCAACTCCTTGAACAGGGTCTGAATGAGAGCTCCTGTCTAGTGTCTTTGGGAATTGCCTTAGACTCCTCCTGGCTTCATGCTAGTAGAGGTCCCTTGCTCTTGAGATACCAATCGCATGCTACTTGGCCTTATCCACAAGCACCCAAGCTTTAGAGGACACGGGTTCAGTGCCAGTGTGCAATGCCTTGATGGAGGCCACTGTCACTCACCAGTCCTCAAGTGGGTCTTGCATACTCCTCTTTGGATAGTTTTGTGTACGTGTTTTTTTAAATATATATTCTGGGATGGCAAGGGCTGGATATTTTTAGTATTTCTACAGGATTAGGGTGTTTGTGTTCTCTAGGAATCAAAATAGAAACCTGAATTATCTTGTTGACATTATGTAAGGAGAGAGGAAGAGGGATTGTGTGCACGCGCGCACACACACGTAAAGGAACAGGAAACATGAGACGGTGCCATCTTCCTGGGTTTCAGTTGTTTTCATGTGATGGAGCTTAGGGCATAGGCTCATTTCTGACATCTTTATGCATAACATGTTTACAAGAGAGCTTTTTCTTTTCAAGTGTAGATTATTTTGGGATGCTCTGATACTTTCCTAAGAAGCCTCCGAGGCAGTTGCCAGAGTTGAGGAAGTTGTCAACACTGTCCCTTTAACTCGCTTTCAGACAGGGCCAGCATCTAGTGCATTGTTATTCTTGCTGGCAAGCTTTAGCCTTACTCTGGTGATCAGGAAGGGCTTTCCATCCAGGGTGTTCCTGGAGGCTAGACTTCTAGTTTCCTGCTAGGAAAGAGGTGTCTGTCAGGTTAGGGGTCAGGGATACAGTTGTATCTGTCTGCTAAAGCAAGACAGTAGCCGTATGCCTTAATTGGGGGACTTCTGTAAATGCAGTGGGCTGTTGCTTCAGTGGTATGATTTAGAGGTAGATAATTTAACAGAAAACTAGCCTCTACCAAGTCAGCAAGCTTGTCTTTCTTTCTGGAAGCCAACAATACCCTGCATAACTGGGTGTGGTGCATAACAGCACTCAAGCTGCAGGCAAAATGAGTGTGAATTTAAAGCCACCCTGGGCTATACAGTAAGTTCCAGGCTGGCAGGGACTGCAGAGTGAGTCTGTGTGTTGGGGTGGGGGATGGGTGTCACACACATCTCTTACACATATATTTGGGAAATACCATGGGTAGACTGATGATATTTGTTTTTAAAAAAGAGCCCAGTGCACCTGACACAGATTCTGGAGCATGGCTATGCATTTGTCATTTAGAAACAAACAGTGTCCAAGAGGCAGCTGGGGTGTTTTCATTTTGAAAATGCTTTAATAAGTGTTGACAACACTGTTCTGCAAAATGTAAAGGTACTATACAAATTCTTAATACAAAAAGAATAAATTAAAAGCAGATTTCTCTTTTAATTCTGCAACTTTGTCTACAACATACATCTTTTTCATTGATTACCGTTGAACAGAATCCAGTAAAATCATTTTACATGCTCTACAGTCAGTTTCAGGAGCAACCTAATCTTTCCCCATTATTAAACTAGAGTCCATTTTACACAACTTGTAATAAACTATTGACATGAATGGATATGTAAAACTTTACACCTAGTTAACTAAGCAGTAATTGGTCATCTGATAGCACCTGGATGAGGTTTGCTATATTTAGAACTAAACTAATACTGAATGAAAACAAATTGGGCTTTTAACAGTTTCAACACTCACCTGCATATAACAAAATAAACCAACCTGGCTCACAACAGAGTCTTCTGGCTGAAACAGGCAATTTCTTACATGTACCCAAAGAATCCAGTAGGGGCGTTAGACTAGACTGGGGGCTTCATATCTCATCTTCCTTTAAAGAAATAGGATCTGTAAAGTTTGCAGGTGCTTGAGTACAACACCCAGAGTTCCCCACCACACTGACCATGTATGTCCGTCTCAAAGGACTTAGGCTTATTATGTACATTGTATTAACTGAACACAGCTAAACAGTAAAACCTGTTTTACTTAATCTCGGTCCTTACTACCAGACTCTCCTGATGGTGTTCACAGCTCCCATACCATTCCTCTCTGCTCCCCAAATGTATTATATTTTAGATTCTTTCTGCCTCTCTCGTTGATCCAACTGAATTCAGAACTGATTTTTAAACTGCTGTCTATGTTATAACCTGTAACCATGTAACCTTGTCTTATTCTTTGTTTCCCTTTGGACTTTTCCTGCTGCACCATAGTTCAATCTAATTATTCAGGCATCTCTTTTTGGAAGTAAAAAAATTGACCCAATGTATCACATTTCCTATTAGGGAAGGAAGGGGGAAAAAAATCCCCAAATAAATCTGCCTTTTGTAGCTCTGATCATCATACTAGGAACAAAAAAGGTAGCCCCCATCTCCGTCGAGCCCTGGGTTCATTTGTACCATTATCAGTTCCTACCAATCCTACAGGGTTATGCCTACAAGTGTCCAGAAGAGTACTGCTTCTGAAAGCTGGGATCATCAAGCCAGCCATGCCCAGCGCTGGGGTATCTGGCCTTGAGTGGGCCTCAGACCGCATGGTATGAATGCCTTTGACTGTGGAAACACTCCCACTTGACTTCCAGAACTTTCCAAGCCACGGCAGAGTGAGCCACAGGGTTGGTCCTTCCCCTCCTGGGCTGGTGGAGTCTACTGTTGCTCTTGTATTCACATACATGAACAACAGGTCTTTCTTTTGATGCCACAGCTAACTTTAGAGCTGCTTTCCCACAAAAGTACTCCCACCCTGGCTCCTGTTCCTGGATGCCTTTCCCACAGGAAGTCATCACAAAGGCGACCCCGCAAGCCCCGCTTACATTCACATGTACTACCTCTATGAAAACTCTGGTGCCATCTAAGACTGTTCACTGGTTAGTCATTATAAAATTTCGAGGCCTTTGAAGATTGATGGCTTTTGGTTGTGTGTTAAGCATAGCTCAAAACACATGTAAACGAGCAGCTTGCACGCATGCTTTTTTTTTTTTTTTTTTTTTGCCTTCTTTTATCCTCTTGGTATCTGTGGACAGAGGTGGTAAATCAAAGTCATGGATACTGCTGGAGGTGAATGGGCCCATTAGGAGCTGAGTTGCTTCAACTCTGCTCTGCCTGCCGGCTGGTAGACACATAAAAATCTTCCTACCTAAGGGCATACTTGGGTTCTTACTAAGTGACACACAGGAGAGGTCCATCTGAGTTCTTTGTCACACAAGTGCTAACAAACAAAATGAGCCACAACAGTAAAACACTTGAATAGACCGCAATGTGCTTTTTCCCTTGGTTTCCCATAAAAAAGAAAATGAAACGCCTTGTACAAAAAAGAAAGGTTACATTTTTACTGGCTGTTTTAACGAGTGAGACCTGCTTTTGGCAATGATCACCTTTAGCTTCCGACCAATCCGAAAAGGAAAGCAGCTTGGGAGGTGCAGGCTGAGGTCCTGCAAACGCTTCACGCCCAGACAGACAGATTCTGCGTCTGCCAGGCCAGCCAAGCCTCCTCCATCTTCACTGTCCCATTGGGTGCATTTCCAGGCTCTCGGGTCGGGAGAAGTGGACGGGACAGCAGATGGCTCACGACAGGACACGATTTACAAATGGTTGACTTTCACTTGTGCTGCATAGAAGCAGTTTGGAACTGAGAAGGAGTTTCACTGCAGAGAAGGTGTGTTCCTCTTGGCCCCTCCTATCTGTTTATTGTTGAATGTGTCTAATCTTTGGCAGCATAGAACCGCTCGTGATCCTCCAATGCTTCTCTGAAGCGCTGGTCCTCCTTAGGTTCTCTTGCAGGCTGTCTCACTACAGAACAGAGACTATCTCAGGTGTAAACTGAATGTCCCCACGAGGCAGCCTCTCTGGAAGCAGTGGCCTGTGGTGGCAGCTGATGCAGCTTCACAGTCTCTGCACAGATAGGTCTTTCTTTTTTTCTCTTCTCTACCAACGCTTCTCTTCCACAGGAATTGCATATGTTGGCTTCCCTGACAGTTCCTGGCCTGGGCTGTCATGGCAGGGGGAAACCACCAAGGTGCCATTGAGGATTGTTGTCTGGCTGTCTGGGTAAGAGAGCCAGGGGACACACAGTGGGATCGGAACCTTCCAGAATGTCTCCTCAGTCAGGTTTTTGAGGGTAAAGGGGATGTGGAGACAGGAGAAAAAAAGTGCCAAGGGCCAAAGCTGGTGCAGGTGACAGTGTGTCTGGGTAAGGCAACTGAGAGGCAGTGAGGTGACTCAGAATGGCGTGCGGCGGTCAGAACAGGCCGGGCTGGCTCACACGAGGGTCCCGGGCTTGGCTTTTTCCTGCCCGTACCATTGGACATCAGCTAGCTCTGGATAGAGGGAGGAATCCAGGAAGCAGCTATCACTGTAGCTCCTGTGGGCCCAAGAAGACATGATGAGTTAGAGGAGAGAGCACAGACGGGCCGCGTTCAGGGTGCTGGCCGAGGGGCAGGCCTGAGTCTGGCTGTGCTGCTGCTGGCCTGGGGAGCGTACAACTGTGGGGACCTTTCAGAGTTCCGTACATGATTCTCAGGTGCAGCCAGGGCTGAGGAGCCCCGGGACTATATTATTCCTCAGGACAACTTCTTACATGACAGTTAGTGACTTGCCTTACATCGGACCCAAGGGTCTGCACTTTCTGTCCTGGAACAACATTCAAAATGTGCCTTTTTTTTTTTTTTTTTTTTTTTTGGTTCTTTGACACAGGGTTTCTCTGTGTAGTCCTGGCTGTACTGGAACTAGCTCTTGTAGATAGACCAGCCTGGCCTTGAATTCACAGAGATCCGCCTGCCTCTGCCTCCTCAGTGCTAGGATTAAAGGTGTATGTCCCCACCACCCAGCTATGCTTTTTAAATCAATAATGTTGTGATTTTATGAATGGATTTTTAAAATCATACAGGGACTGGGCCTGTAGCTCAGTGGTAGACAGCGTGCTTAGCATGTAACAGTCCTGCCCTTGATGCTCAGCCCCAAAAATGGTATAAAATCAAAATAAACTTCCCTCTACATAGAAAAATGTACATAGGAGAAAAGAGAAAGTTCTTTGGTAAGTATTGTTAGTAGATTAAATGGGAGCGATTCCTAGGTATCAACAGTAGCTCACACAGATGAGTGGCTGAAGCCCTACTCACTCAAAGAGATTCCAGCTCCTTCTAAACTGCCCTTTAGTTCCCATGCCTGGTACCAGGGGCAGATGCTGAGCCACTCTAAAGAGTATCTCAAAACCTCCCAAGTCAGCTAATCTGAAGATCACCAGCCACCCTCACTACTGTCTCATTTGCTCACTTCTCCAGGGATACACTGAGGATTTAATACTTGGTAAATATCCCTCATCTGACCCAGCAAAGTCCACAAAAGCTAGAAAAACCCCAAGGCATCTGTGACAGCCCTGTGCTCAGAGCCCTGGACGTGCATGAGGTTAATTCTGATTAAATGCAGCGTTAGAAGCAAAGGCAAGGCCTTAGTTACGACACTGGTCATGGGGGTCTTTGTGTGTGTCTGTATTTGGGGGTAAACGAGTGGATGCCTTTATACCCGTGCTGCAAACACTGGCTTTTTGTAAACTGTGTCAAAGGAACCAAGAATTTGTAATGGGAAAAGGCGGTTGGAAGCACACAGTGCTCCGGGGAAACAGTCTCTTCATCGTACCTTTGCACCTGCCAGAGGGGACATGCGACCTAGGTTTGCCGATTTCCAGCCACACTCACTGGCTCAGAGAGGGCTAAGTAGCTTTGAGAGCAGGAGGGGATTTATTTCCTCCCCGCGGCTGGAAGCACTAGTGAGCTCTACTCAGCTTAGCCGCTTGCACGTGCTCATCTGCTTAAGCTTATCGAGTTGGTCCCCCTTTCCTATGCAGCGAATACTGGCACAGCTTCTTAGATTCTTCTAGAAGTTTGTTTCTGCTAAAGTCGCGATGTGGGCCTACTAGGGACGTCATTTTGCTGACTGCAGCACTGGATACAGGAGTCATGCTAACCAGCGTTTCTGAAGGGACACCTGGGACGGGCTCTGAGGAAGCGAAAGGACCCGGCCTTTTGGAACACCACAGCGAACACTGAGCACACGCCACAGGCTCTGCAAAGTCATGCATTGCTTTGTGGGATATCTCACACGGGGTACCACCTAGTCACGCCTACAGAACACACGCTGGAAACAACACCATTTCTCTCCCACACAGCTCAATGTTTGAGTCTCTTGTATCTTGGATTCTGAATAGTCTGGGGTTAAATCACTTTTTTAAAAAGTGAGTAATCACTAAATACTGAATGATGCCTTATCTCCATACCCACTGAGACTTGAGAAGTGGGATTTAAGTCACCGAGCCAACTGGACACTGTGGGGTTGGTGAATAGCGCTGCAGATCGGTGGCCATAAAGCCAGGGTGATAAGACCTCTGTCAGCATGGCTCTGCTGGCCAGGGTGTGAGCTGCTACCCATTTTGAACTGACGACCACACTCTCATGGGAGCTCTTGAAGTGCGCGTCTCAGGACTCCGCTGCTGCCGCTGCCACGCATCACTCTGCACATCTTGGTCCCTTCTTATTGGAGGGGAAGAGTGACTCGAATTCAAGTGTTCTGGTGACATCACTCTCAGTCCCTTCACTGTCACCAGAGCATGAGCTGTCCCTCTTCCTCCTCTGCTTTCCTCATCCACAGTTGGCCAACTGTAGAAATTGTTCCTGGTCTTGTCCTAGCCTACATTCCAAGCCAAATCCCTGCTCTTCACTCCTGTACGACATCAATCCCCCCACCCCCAAGAGCCCTGCCTGAATCCACACCGTGGCTTTTTATCTTGGCTTCTCTCTACCTCCCCGCTCCGCTGCAGTTCTTTAAAGCCAGGCTCACGAAGCGTGTATGAGAACGAAAAGGCATCTCTTGGCTGAATCTTTTCAGCATTTTGATTTTAATTTGTAGAGCACTCAGTACTTTTATGTGGCATTTCCTTCTCAGGGCTCAATTTTGTCTGTTTTGTTTTGCTGGGACTTTTCCCCTACTTCTGCCTGGCACCCTTATCATTTTGGTGTCCGCGGTGTGCTTTTTAATTTCAGTGCTACACGGTTAGTTACTTAGACTTTCAGGACCACTGCATTGTGCTTGTGATAATAGAGCCTTACGGATTTCAGTGGTTGGTTCAGCAGCCGCGGTGGTGTCTGGGAGTCCTTCTGATCTCCCAGCTGGTAGTGGTGACTTACAAACCACATTTTGAAAAACAGGACTCTATGACATTTGTTGCAGCATACAACAGTCACTGAAAAATGGTAGGATGCAGTTACAGTAGTTTGGGTATTTTAAACGACAGTGGTGCTGTTTTTATGGCTACGACTTACAAACCTGGTAAACAACAAACCTAGTATTTAAAGCCTAGAAAGTCTAAATATACTATGGGGGAGTTCTTGTGGGAAGAATGGGGACCATCCTACATCTGATGTAAAAACACACATCCAAACATATAGCTCCACATGTATCTAGAAATAAAACATAAAAATAATAGCTTCCACACCATCCAGACATTTCCTACTGGAAACTCTGACATGGGCAGAAGCCACACATATGCAGGACATCTGGATCACACACTCGTGGGCAGTAAGAACAAAACGTTCCCTTACAATACCTCTATTCATCAGTACTTTGGTGAGTTGGAGACTCAGACCCATCCATGATGGGAGAGTTTTCTGTTGCTTCTCTGAACAAAGGAAAGCGAAAGGAGGAAGAGAAGAGAGTTCATGTTACACAGAAGAACTGGCACACATGATTAGTAGCTTATTAACACACTGGAGAGACCCAATGCCCATATGCCCATGAGTCCGACACAGGAAGAGTCACACAGAACCTTGAGTCTCCATCGCTTAGTGACAAGACCTCATTAGTTATGTTAGGAAGGCAAGCGGTGGCAATTTTTACCCATCGTCTCGTTTTCTTATCACATTATTCTTGAATAATTCACAATCTGGCAAAACACCGGACTTCAAGAACAGTATCTTTTTGTTTCCAGTTTGTCTTGTGCCCTTACTGGCTACATGTGACAAAGAAGGCAAGTCCAAGGGCTCACTTGAGTGAGTGGGCGTGGGACGGATGCTTGTAACTCAGAACCTATTATTAGTCAGGTGATGCAGTCATATAGTTGAATCAGATAAAACTGGGCATGACCCAGGAACTTGAGAGGGTCCCCAGAGGATTCCAAGGGTCCTATTTGGATGGTGTGGTTTAGCCACTAACGGTACACAGATGCGTCACTCTTGTATGAATCAGTCCTGGGGGACTCTTCCACCCTGTGCCAAGAAGCTGTCTGGATTCAGAGGCTACGGTTGTAGAGGACGGTATGAACAAGTATCAGCGATTTGTAATAAAAACGGAGGTAGCTACTGGCAGAAGCCACACTGAGGAGTGGACATGAGAGACACGATGGGTAGTTGTAGACTATATGTTTTCTTAATTTGAAAAGGGTAAAGAGGCCACATGAAATGGTTCAGTAGGTGTCCAGTCATTGAACCCCAAATGACCTGAGGGCTCATTTAAATACACCCAGGGGGCCCACCCTAGAGTTTTGGGTCGACCCAAGAAGATCCCAGGTGAAGCCCAAACTGCTGGTCTACAGTCCACATTTGAGGACCTACCAGAGAAACATAAGGTGTATGCCATTTTTCTCTGTCTCACTGATGAACCCAAAAGATCTAGATACTTCCCCTTGCCAGGAGAGCAGAAGGATTCCATGAAACTCATCTATGTTCGAAGAAGCTGTAGCCTCTGTGTTCGTGTAAGTACTCAGTGTTAGCTGTCCTGTCCTCACCAACAGTGAAGGCTGCAGAAGAGGCCTGGTGTCAGCTCACTGCAGATAAATGTGGGGAGTAAAGGTGCCCAGCATGGGAAGCCTGGGCGCTCAGTGGAACCAACTGCGGAGTCTTTGCTTTCTTCTAATTCAGCTCACGGCTGTCAGATTTTCCCAGACAAGTGCCCAACAAAGCAAAAGCTGTGGATTGGGCCGGAGAAGGGGCCCATTTCCGGTAACCAACAGGTGTTGACAGACTAACTTCTAAGAGGCCGCAACAGAAGAGAGGAGTGGGGTAGAAAGTGACAGCGTGTGATAAGAACAAGGCAGGAAACTCGTGTCTGCTTGACCTTCTGACAGCAGAGTGTACTCACTGGCCGCAGCTCCTTCGGCCATAAGTCCACACTTAAAGCTACAAATGAGAGCTGACTTATAGTCATAGGCTGAATCTTCAGTCCCTGTGCGCAGCCTCTACTGAGAGGTCTCAGGGTACAGTATCCCCTTTGCTGATGAAGAACACTGCTTAGCCTAGACAGAAGCCTTTTTCTCGGGGTGCATCCCGGTAGTAAGACAGTGACCGCACTGAGAAGCATGTGGAATATCTGGCTCAGGGTACTCTCTCCCACCCCTGACAGTTTTGCTTGGCATTTCAAGTCAAATCAAATGCTTTCTGGAATTGGATCCACTTCTTTGTTTGCCTTCCTACATCCCAGGAATCACAACCTACTTTTAAGTAGAAAACCACATAGAATTTTAAATAGAAACACGTAGAATTCATCCCCATCAAAGACAGTAGGCCAGCTGGAGAGAAGGTGACAGCCATACAGGGAGATTCTTTTAGAAGGTCGTGTGAGCCGCCGCGGCACTCACTGGTGCAGCCTTCCAGCACTATGAGCTCAATGCTGACAGTGTTCTTCCTAGCTAATATAGTTCAGAGCCCAGAAGAACCAAGTCACCAGCTTCAAGGGACAACTCACCCAGTCTGCCAGGTCAGGATGTGGTGGGGACTGCTTGGTGGGGTGGCTCCAATTTCACTTGACGGCGTTGAGCTTCTCTGGCTTTGAGGTAAGGCAGCTATATGTAGTTGGTGTGGGAAAGGCAGGGAGAGACAGGTAAGACAAAGGAGCTTATAACACAATGGCAGACCTTCAACCATTGCCAGACATGACCTTGTAGGCAGGGTCTCAGTGACCTCATGCCATAGTCACAGTGGGGAAATACCTTTGTACCCCCAATTACATTTTCTCCTCCTAACTACGTTTCTCCATTCTGACTGAGGCCACAGGATGGCTTCTTCAACTGCCCAGAATGGGAAGCCCCTGTATTTCTGTGGTGGAGACCTGAGCTTGGAGGGCTGCCTCGTGGCATTTTAGATGTGGCCCCTAAGCGAGGGTCATGCTTTACTGTAGGAAGGGCCTCTGCAAAGTCCTCTGCTGTCTCAGACTTACCAGTTGCTACTTTAGTAACCCTTCAAATGAACAGAGCTTTTAACAGCTCACCTAAACATAGGAGTTTACTGATGGTGGAACACAGAAATCTCATTAGGAGAATTCAGCACCAAGTAAATCCTACTTAAATGCATCCTTTGCATTGGTTGGGGTAGGGGGTTGGAATCCTCTTCTTCTGTCTGTCAACCTCAGATACAACTTACTAAAATCTTAGTAATAATATCTGCCCGCTATCATTTAGTAAAGCCTAGCCACACAAGCACAGCAGTTTTGAAAGAATGAAACCCTCCTGTCCTTTGGCCGTGGGATCTAAGAGGACCAGACGTGATCATGACCTTCAGGTGGCACACTGAGTGTATCCATTCTCAGAATCTTTCTGGGAAGGTAAAGAAGCAGAGGAAGAAGGTGTCGGTGTTGTCCACGGTGTCCCAGGGCCGCTAGCTCATTTGTGGTCTAGTCTCTGGAGCTTGTGGTGTGTGTGCCCTAAGGCAAAGGACGGTGGGGATATGGAAGCAGAATGCACTTCTTCCTTCCAGGTGACACTCGTCCCCAGTCCTTGGTTTTATTCTTGTACTGCTTACTATTTGTCTGGGAGTCCTCCCTCGTTTTCTGCCTACTAGAGTCAAGGGTTGGAGTATTTTTTTTTTTTAACCACAGTGTGAGTGGTAAGAGTATACAGATGAGCATCACCTGTGTAGCAAAGGCAAGCGCTCAGCTAAGGCGGGTTATTAGATTATTTCACAGAGAAACTTCTTAACGGAAAGGACAGTCCTCCCATCTTTTACTCGACTTGGTACTGTGCAGTGGGTTCAAACCTCGGTGACACAGTATCAAGGATACTGAAAGCGCTGTTGTGATTTCTGTGAAAATGAAGTTACTTTGTGATTGTATCATAACCTCATTGGAATAGCAAAGCCAGGAGCAGCCAGGCTACTTATTCAGGGCAGCTGTCAGGCTCAGAGAGTAATCACTTCTTTCCCCAGGGCTTCAAGATCCCAACCGTTCTTGGCAAGGTTATAACTTGGGTTTCTAACCTACTAGAATTTTTCTTCACCAGGAAAAAGGTGCACCTTTAGCAGGATAAACCCTGAGACCTGACATCACATGGCTTTCTGTCCTTAACTAGTAGGGCTAATGGAAAGCTCCTTTTGTGCTCCAGATAAGGAAGGAGGAGACAGTAGTGTTGGGGTAAGAGCCACGGGCTTCCCACGTTCCTCAGCAAGGCTTCCGTAATAAATGTCTCCCTTTCTTGGCTGCTACGGCTACCCAGGTCATCGCAGCCCCTCCACTCTGCTCACCTGATGTGGCCTTGCACATCTGGGGCATCCTGGTGACCCTGCTGTGCGCCACGAAGGTGCTCTGGGAAGAGGTGCTGTACTGAGAGCCGCTGTCTGAGGAGGTGGAGCTGGTATGCGACAAGCGGCTGTGCTCCTTGTGCGAGGCTGTGGAACGCTGGTACCACTGGCGCAGCTCATCTGACACTGCAGCACGGCCAGAGCCTTTGTCATGGGCGCCCTCCCGCCCCAACGAAGGAGTCCGCAGGATCTGGGAGCGCGATGGTGTAAGGCGGCCTGCATCACCCTCATCGCCACCCCCACGCCAGCTCTCTTTGAACAGGCCGCCAGCCGTGTAGGAGTTAGAGGTCTTGAACTGTGCCTTGACGCTGTAGTGGCCCTCCTGGTCACTCTCCAGGCTGCGCACTACCACGGGTGTGGCACTGCCCTCAATATACAACGGGTACTCCTTGATGCGATACTGCGAGCTTGGCTGGCTCTGGCTGTGCAGGTACACGCCGCCACCGGCACCTGCAGGCCCGCTGCGCGCTGCCAGGTTGGGCATGCTGCCGGAGCTCGCTGAGCCCAGGGCGCCTGCTGCCCGCTGCCTCTGCCGCTGGCGCTGGCGCGCCTTGGATGGCGAGTCCTCAGCCAGCGTTGAGTAGTTGGCGTTCATCTGCGCCGGGTAGTAGTGCTCTGAGCTCGAGTGACTGGTGCACGACGAGCAGTCATCCATGGGGTCCGAGCCATTGCTGCTACGAGTCCTCGGAGTGTAGAAGTCGGGGCTCCCGGTGTCATTCTCTGAGCCCAGGAGCTTGCCCTGGGACTCCAAGCTGGAGCTCCGATGCCTAAAGTGCAGTGCCAGGCTGTGCAGTCTCGTGGGACTGATGTCTACCGACCTGTGGGGAGACCTCAGGGTTGGTCTTGGGGTTCTGGATCAAAAGGTCCCATGAAAGCCACAGGGCTGGAGTGTAAAAGCCTAAGGGGACTCGGGGCTTCTAGCCAATGGGTTGTCCTGGAAAGCCAGGTACTTCCCTAGGTCCCAGGTGAGAAAGGGTCCCTGGAGGCCGGAGCCAGGGAAGTAGATTTACATCTAGGATTTACACAGGGTTTCTGCTAAAAGGTGTTGACCAAAATCCAAAATAGGGCTTTTGCTTTTTAGGGAACCTAAGAATTACTACGTTCTAAGTAATATGTTAACTCCTTTAAAATGCTGATTGTAGGTAAAGCAAACAACCCCCCCATCATCCCCCCCAAACCAAAACCCAAATCAGTAACAATAAAACCTCTAACAGAGTCACTCTCTGAACCAAATACTGCTCTGGAATGAATGCCAATGGCTGTTTCCTATAAGGATTCTAAGACGGAGGGTTGGTGGAACATGGAACTCTAAACAGGAAGGATACAAATGCCTGCTGGTAGTACCAAGACCTTGCCTCTGATCCGCTCTGCCTATCCACCAATGGTACTGAATGCTAGAACTACATATACAAATTCACAGGGACTCTAGGCTCTACACACAGAAGTACAAAGCCCTAACCAGTGGCCGTCCATGATCTGGCTTTACAACTACTTTGAAAAGGAATGTGATTCAGTGAAGCCCATTTTCTGTTCATTCTTTTGAGTGTTATGAATGTAGAGTCCAGAATAGACATAGGCCTTATGAGAACGGTCTATGAGGAATGGGGAGCAAAGGTTAGCCAGGGGTGTATAAGGCCGCTGTACTTCCCACATTAACTGGGCTAGTTTTTCTGCTTCCACTCCTACTAGGATCCTTGTTTGGTTCTCTCCAGGAGACTGGGATTCTCTGGTTTCACAAGTCCCCAGATAGGAACAGCATCTGTATTGAGTGTCCAGGGTAAAGTGGGCAGAATCCAGTCTGATTAGATTACCTGTTACTGGAGCTGAAAGGTCTGAACCAGAAAGGCGGGTAGTCTGAAGGCCCTGCAGACTCACCTTGTGGAATGGACGTAGTGAGGACTCCGAACGCGCAGGTCTGGAGTGGACGGCATGCTAGACTGGGAATTCCAGTGCGGGAGGCCTCGGATGGGACTGTTCTGCAAGGAGCTGCTTACTCCTGCCTCAGTACAGCTTCCTGTGCTGGGGAAGCGCTTGTGGCTGCTGCAAGCAGAGAAAAGCCAAGCTGGTCACGGTAATATAATGTGGCACTGTCCCCAGTGGCAGGGGCTGACCAGCGTGGGACAGTGGGTCTAACTGGAGGGAGAGCTTGCCCAGGATGCCAGCTCTCACTGTCCCACTGGAGGGGGCTTTGTCCCCTCCGCCCCTGCAATCAGTCCAGGGCATTGTTCCTGTTCGGGCACCCTCTTGGGGCTGTGTAATTAAAGAAAATGAGGACGGCAGAAGCAGACCTAAAACAACTTCCAAGTAGTCATCTCTACGGTGTTGGTATCAACCTAGCAATGAGCTGCTAATGTGTGCCTTTCATTACAGCAGCTTGGCTCCCGACACCGGCTGGTAGATGGTTTAGGTTCTGCACCACCTTGGGGATCCTCTGATTTTGGCAAAGGGGACTCTCCTTTGCCATTCTGGAATACTGCTGGCTACAATTTCCTAATTAATTCCTGTGGAATTTAACGGCATTAAAGCCATCTGCCAACAGGTTGATTGTGAGCCAAACCTTTGGTTTTTCCCCTTTGGATGAGAAATCTGTACTTCTCTGAGGCCGACAGCAGAGGACTTTGTGAGCAAAGGAAGGAAAAGAGTATCCTCTGGGAATAGACGCTGTGGGTGTTGTGTAGGGCCACCCTCGAACTCTGCCAGACACCCCACTTGGGTGCTCCGACCCAGCTCACCTGGAATGACTGTGGGAGGAGCGTTTCTTCACCTTCTCATAAGGCTCGTCTAAGGAGGACTCGCTCCACATTTTGGGCTTTAAGGGTGACTTGTCATAGTCGGTGCGGTGATAGTGCATCTGCCTGAGCCCCTCCAGGGACTGCGGGGGAGGAGGCCTGTTGTGCGATGATGGTGGCCGAGGAGGAAGTCCCTTGTGCGGAGACTGTAGGGGGGATAGTGTGCTGGTAACCTGAGAGTCTTCTGTCAAGACAGGAAGAGGAGGGAAGGATCAGTGTCACTGGTCCCACAAATCCAACCCACCACATCTGTGCCTTGGGAGCTACACATCAAAATATGCCCAAGGACCCTGCTGACCCTGCCTCGACTACTGGTCAATACAGGGCAGTAAGTATCACTTTTAGTTGAGTATGAAGAAAGTCTGAATTGGATTCAGTGCCCCCAAGAAGTGATCACTTCATACTAAACAGGCAAATGTAGTATTTAATGGCCTAATTTTTTTTAATTGGTGCTAAGGAATGAACCCAGGGCCTCAGATGTGCTAAGCAAATGCCCCAGCATGGAGCTGTGCCATGATACATGTTTGAAGAGACACTAGACATATCTTGTTTGCTTTGGGGGGGGGAGTTAACCTTCCTGAAGATTTTATCTACTCTGTTAATCAGCGTGTCCTCAGGGTTTGAATGACAGCTGGCACCCAGTAGGTACTCAATAAATATTTGTTGGAGGAAACAAAATGAATCGAAAGTGTATCTGTCAAGTGTAATTTAGTGCAGGCAAAACTGGTTCTCTCCAAGCCATGGTCGGGCCCCACAAGCTACTTAAATTCTTTACAGTCTTTTCTGGCATATTTGGTTGTGTGATGTCGGGATGGAGCCCAGGGCCTCATCCGTGCTAGGCAAGTGCTCTCCACTGAGCTATATGCTCAGCGCTGATCAAGTTGTTTTGGGGAAAAAAGGTCTCAGTCCCAACAGCACCCTAGCCCTGCCATCTCTGGGGTGCAACCCAGCACATCTGTATGCTGGATGACTTCCAAAGGAAGCAAAGCCATTTAGTCAAAGAAAGAGGTGTTTCACCAAGCATGGTGACTCTGGCCTGTAATTCCAGCCCTTGGTAGATAGAGGTAGGCAGATCAGCAGTTCAAGGCCAGCCTCAGTTACACAGTGAGTAGTTCAATGTCATTCGGAGCTATCTAGGACCTGGTCCCATTAGAAACCAAACAATAATCCCCAACCAAAAGTGCCGGTCTGGAAGGAAATGAGCTCTGGGCAGGCAGAGAAGGAAGGAAACTGGGTAGGAATGTGGAGGGGAGGAGTGGGGGAGGGGAGGGGAGGGGGGAAAGGAGGGGAGGGGAGGGGATATAAGCAGGAGGAGCCACTCAGCTGGCAGAGAGGGCAGAGCCCAGGAGGGAGGAATTCTGAGTGAGCCCAGATAGCAAGAGACCTTGAATTCCAGACAAGGAGTTGGTTGACCCAAAAGCTACAAGAAAACTTTGATAACTTAAACATAGCTGTGTCAGGGTGGAAATCCTGTTTAAGAACCATCGTTCTGGCAATTTTCACCCTGGGAAAAGCAACAGGAGAGACAAGGGAGGGTTTATGAAGAGACGATGATGAGAACCCGAGGTGCAGTGGCTTCAGGAGTAGAAGGGAATGCGTACAGGGAAGGGGGAGGGGACTCCACCAATCATTCACAGGAGCCTATATCCATTTGCAACTCTTGATTCTTTCATGGTCTAATCCTCAGTCCCCATAATTCAAAGGCTCTGGCTTTGCCCCTCAAGTCAGACAGGAGGAGTCCCTAGCGAGTGAGCGAGAGCCTGAACTGGGAACACAGGACACAAGAGGAGGCGATTACCATTCTCAGGAGGTCAGGGGCCTAGGACATGGGGGCAAAGCTGTAATCATGATGTCTCAGCTAATGACCAAGTACAGCCCTGCAAACTATTAGCAAAATGGAACTTCAGCTCGCTTCTTCCTCGGCAGACTAGGGTGGCAGGGAGCAGTGGTAGGACCAGGGGGTCTCATGTTCCAAACAGGCTTCTGTGTTCTCATGGAAACCATGTCTTCTCCATCCACTAATGCAGCAGACAGTAAAATTTAACCATCAGTTTCTAACAGCAAGGCCAAGACAACTGGGCAAAACCCCCAGGCTTTCCCCACATCCAGACCAATGTTTCATTATTACTGTGACTTGGGTAGGTCTTTTGTGTTTCTTGACTCAATAGCCACTCGCCACTGGCTGCCTGAGGTTTTCCTAGCGGGCAAAAAAATGAACTACCAGTTAATAGATTTCCATATAATTCGTGCCCTCACTGCCCAATGTTTTGGTTTAACAACCACAGGAATAGCTTGGAAATGGTTCTAAGTCTGGAAGGCTTGTTTCTGCTGTGGGGGCAGGAGGGGTTTTCAACTCTGATTTCCTAAGACCTGACCAAGAAAATATCCTGGCAGTTGCCAGATTTGAGAATTCAGCAGGAAATAAAACAACAGTTTCCAAGGTTGTCCATGTCACAAAAGGGACATTCCCATTTCTGTCTCAGAGAAGAGAGCAGATAGGCCAACTCCTTCCTGGAGCTCAGACTCCCAGTCGGTCCCAATCTTTGTTACGCAGCCCAAATCAATGTCTCTCTCTTTCCTTGTATGTCAGCACTGCCCAAAGGAAGATACACACGATGAAGGCTCTTGTGCATGTTTTTTTTTTTTTTTTTTTTTTTTTTTTTTTTTTGTCCTGAGGATAGAACTCAGGTCCTTGCATATAGGTAAGTACTCTAACTGTGAACTATACTCCCAAACCCTTGTTTGTTTTTGACTCAAGGTCAACTTGCTATATTGCTCAGGTTGGCCTTGAACTTTTGATCCTCCTGCCTCTGTTTCCATCCCTCGTGTGCCGGGGTTACAGGATTAAAGGTACCATGCCAGTCAAAAAAAAAAAAAATTCTTTGGTTATTACAAAAACAAAATACCATTTCATGAATATCACTTGGGGTGTCCAACCTTCTGGCTTATCTGGGCCATATTGGACCAAGAGTAATTCTCTTAGGCCATACATTGCAGAAGTGTCCAGCCCATGGCCCACAGGTTATCAGTATACAATACGTGTATTTTCTATGCTATTGGAACACAGGGGCTGCATGTGGTCCACAGACTGCAGACTGGATAAACCTAGAAGACAAGTGTCAAGGTAGCACTCACTCTGAGCCCAGCAGTGACTCCTGGGGAAGGGAAGAGCCTGTAAAGACTTCAGTCATTGTCTCTGCCTGCCTCTTCTTGTCTATCAGGCCATTCCCAGGCTGCATACAGAAAAATCTGGGTTTAACCTGGATTTCACTTTTAAGAGCAGCGAACGGACAAACCTACCATCTTCAAGAACAAGGGCATCGGAGAGGGAGCTGTCTTCACTGGCGATATTTCCATCTAGAAGACAAAAAGTGGACGTCCACAGGGTTGTTAATACACTCTGGAAACCAAGCCTGTGTGTAGGAAAGAGCAGTCTGCCCTCCCCCACCCTGGCAACACTCACCCATCTTTTTTTTTTTTTTTTTTGCATCAGCAAGGAAAGAAGCCATGAAACAAAGATGTTGTTGGGTGTTTCCCTTGACAGTCCATATGGTGGGTCATGAGCACACCCTTCCCACCCAGCTACGCAATGGCCCTAGTCTTTGTGTACTTATGCCCTTGTTCATCAGATACTGTGGCTAAACATGTCATAGAAAAGTGGTGGGGCCTGGTGAAGCCACATCATTGTCCTAGAACAAACTCGGGGCAAGTACCAGCTGAACCAAAGAAACCAGCAGCTGTTATTCAACAGACACGAAACTAGGGGAGGACACTTAGTTTTGCTCACATGGCAATAAATGGTTTCTCAATGAACTTAAGTCATTAGCAGAGAAAACAAGCTTGCTAAATACAGACTCCATCTCTCTCGATTATTTTCACAGTCACCATTCAATTAGGAACGCGCCTGAGAGGGAAACAGTAAAATGATCTCCCTCCCACTGGGGAAACTGAGGTACCCTCAGGAAAGCAGGTTTGTCTGAAGTGACTACTCTCTGGGAAATGTCAGCAAAGGTCCATCCAAAGTCTTTGGATTCTGGGCTTAGCGTTCTGCTCTTAAGATGAAACATTTGCCAGGGATCTAAGGAGATTGCACATTCCCAAACAGATGGGCCTGCCTCTGTAATGAAAACATTACTCCATGGTGGCAGCAATGCAGGGAAGGCAGATTCTTGAGCTTAACAAGAAATGGCTGGAGGCTCACACGGAAGGAATCAGGAGCCAGTGCTGCCGCAGACCCAAGAGAATAGCCTTCAATGGGCTCCCGAGGCCACCTGGTAAGACAGGCTCCCACAGGTGCTCTTCCCAGACATAGCTCCGATGGGTCTTCTAGATGTTTCTACAGAGCAGGGAAGTTCAAATGCCTTTGAGGAGGCCCCAAAGAAGGCAATGACAAAGAAGAGCTGACTCACTGTGGCCCTGTTACAAAGTGGGGGAAAGTTCCATTTTCATGGCAAAGGATGACAGAATAAGATATAAAAGATGGGCACTTCTGAGTTCCTAGAGCAAATGGCTCATCCCTTCAGGGCCCAGACAAGTGTCAAAAGTGATACTGAGGTTCTATGTATGGTCTCTTTCATCTGTGCCTCCACATGCAACTGATTATTAGGATGGAGCATCAGGATTACCCATTCCCTTTTATGGATGGACGATCAGGTACTCGGGGAAGAGACTATTTAGATCCTGCCAGGATCTGGATTAGGACCTAACAGGACCTGGTTGTCGGGGAGCAGGGCAGGAGCTTGTGGGTGGCACTGACCGTCTATGACCAGTGACGCCCTCTGGGTGGGTTTCTTCCCTGACTTGATACGGTTCTCGTTGATTGCATTTTCAATCTCCTGCAGCTTCTTCAGTGCATTCAGATAAGAGGTTTTTCTTTGCTTCTTCAGTTTTTTGCTGACATTGGGGTCACTGGCAAGGCGGCGGGCAGCCTCGGTGATCTGGGACTGAATTGCAAACTCTCGTTCCAGGCGTTCCAGCTCAGCTTCCTGTGGGAGGGAAAACCAATGCTTACAGCTTCCATAGATCCTGCTGCTCAAGGAGACCCTACCTTGCCCGCCTCTGGGCCAGACCTCTGCCCCCTTTTTTCTGATCTTCCTTTCTCCCACCTCTACCAGTGACTGCTGAAGACCCAGCCTTAGAGAAAATTCAGAATCCATTGCTACCATTTTCTTTCTCCTTGGAGCATAAGATGCAGCATGACTTCTGGAACAGCCTTCTGCTACTGTCCTCTGGGGTTTGTTCATGCGTGGACATCTGATCCTCCCACGTATGCCCTGTCATGCATCTTTGTGTGTCTCACGTTAGGACGCATCCCCACTCACCTGGATGACTTCTGGACGCTCCTTCTGTAAGCCCTAACCCTTCTTTTCACACTTGTGTGTTCATAAAAGCCCTTCCGGGCCCTCTAGGAGGGTAAGTGATGTGGGGGTGGGTAGTGGAACCAGTTTTCCCCCTGCTCCTTGGGTAGGTTTTGGACTCTCTCCCTTCCTGCCTTCTTGTGCAACTCCCTCCTCTCTCTCTCTCTCTCTCTTTCTCTCTCTCTCTCTCTCTCCCTGGCTTTTTTTTTTTTTTCTGAAGCTGAGGACCGAACCCAGGGCCTTGCGCTTGCTAGGCAAGCGCTCTACCACTGAGCTAAATCCCCAACCCCGCCCTGGCCCTTTTATCAAGACGAGTCTCCCTTGTTTCTGGGCCTAGGAGAAACGAGGCTATGGATGCCAGATATGGCTGGGAGACCCAAAAGATGGTACCCCACATGGAGCATGTGCAGCTGGCCTACTGTTTGGGTGTGTCCTCTGCAGATGGATGCACACCAGGCGATGCTAGAGACGAAGGCAGAATCTGCCTGTTGTTAGCATCTGTGGGTGGATGCAGAAGCCCCTTAAGTACCGCACAGTTCAGTTCTCTATTTCTTCTCTTCCCTGGTTTTGGGGCTTTGCACGTAAACTCTCCCTTGAGCTTGGCTACCAGCTGTTGGCACTGCTCTAGAGAGTTTCGTAGCCTTTAGTGGCGACTTCCAGCTGGAAGAGGTAGAGGGCTAGGAATGTGGCAGGCCAGGAGGGGTTGGGGCTGATAACTCCGCCTCCTGCTCTAGGGCCTGGTTTCCGGTCTGACGTGAAGATACAGCAAGGCTCACACCACAGGCTCCAGCCTCCAGGCTCTCCTTCACACTGAAAGGCTAGTCCTTGAAAGCACAAGCCAGAATAGAACCTTCTTCCTCTTTTATGTTGCCTCTGTCAGACATTGTGTCAAGGTAACGAGGAAGTTAACTGACTGACTCGTGGACCGGTTTCATCAAAGCTGGCTCTAAGGAGCAAGAGTTACTCTGGAGTTTGGAGTGTCCGGTGGGTGCAAGGGTACTAGCAGCCTGGGCGTGTTCTGGAAACTCCTAGGAGATATGGGCTCCAATAAAGCCATACTGCACAAACCTGTGATGAGCACGCAGTGGCTTCCCTTTTCCCGGGACCACACATGACCACTGAAGAGTACATGTCTTGTCCTGGGCGATTTGGGGTGACACTGACGTCTGGCAGGGACCGACCAGACTAAGGGAGAGGAGTCTGCCATGTCTCCTGGACCCCACGTCTTCTATGGTGGCGGCCCGACAATGTGCCTCTGAGCACAACCGACCAGGCTGGGTGTGCGGGAGGGTCTACTAAGGAAAATACTCTTTGCCTGATTTCAATGACTTTTGAGCACTTCAAGTCTAGAAGAGGCAGGAACCAGGAGTGGGAGGGAAAGTAAGGGCTGAACGGAACCACTTAGAGAGACAATAAACTCCTTCCAAATCCTTCCAGTGCTGGACACACTTGTTCTCTCAGAGGAAGCAGGATATCAACATGGGCTCCGGCCCAGAGCCTTGGGACAGGGACAAACCCAGCCTATGAGTTGGGCTCCCTGAAGCAGCTGTTTCTGGGCGGTTATGATAGCTCTGGTCCAAGACACTGACCCTGAGATTTGTAGGCCAAACAAGTCTTGAGATTCCAACTGAGTCAAGGACAGGACTGAAAGCCTTGTCTGAGGAAGGGGTCATACGGCAAGGAAAGCCAAGGGGATGCAGAAAAGCTACAGCGCAGAGTGAGAGCGAGCCCCTTCCCGTAGGGAGGAAGCTCTGCAGAACTCTGCCTGCTTCCTCTGCGGAATTTCAGAAAGATGCACAAGGGCCAGCAAGGAGTTCTCAGAGCCCTGGAGCCAGCTTTCTTGAAAAGTAGAAAATACTACAACACAGCAATGGGAAATTCAGGCGCAGAAGGACACTCGTCAAACACGGGGTGCTTTTTTTTTAAAGCTCAAGCTGAGATGACGATCCAGCTTTGGGAGACGTCCCACCACATGGCGCTCGAAGTCACTCCCCTCTTTGGCATCTCATCTCTCTTTGCAGCAGCTGTTTGCTGAGCTTCAGGCATGTGTTAAGTATCCAGAGAAATGTTCTTCTAGCCCATTTAATCCGAGTGATAACCCAGAGACATCAGCACCAGGAACTTGACAGTAGGGAAGAGGAAGCGGCCTGACTAGGCGTCACTTTGTATGAAACACTCTGGTGTGCCCAGCAGGCCCTCCACCTGCACGCTGACCTTATTTTAGGAGTATGTCCTTCTCCAAGTTCCTCAAAAAACTAAAAGTACTTCTTTACTTTTCTTTCCCTTCATGACGGCTACTTTAGTTGTTGAGTATCTATGAGCGACTTCCTAGACTAAGTTAACTGGAGTGGGAAGAAGCTCCCTCAATGTAGGTGACACCATTCCATGAGACGGAGGAAGTGAGCGGAGCATGGGTGCTTAAGGCTCTCTGCTTCCTAACTGTGCGACCAGCTGCCTCTCACTCTGCCCAAGCCTTCCCAGTTATGACTGTATCCTCAACTGTGAGCCAAAGTAAGCTGATCTGCCCCCCCCCCCCCGCCCCCCGCTTTCCTCAGGCCATTTTATCCCAGCAACAAGAAATGTAGCTAATGTGCTAGCCAGGCTTTGCGTCGGTAAGTTGTCTTGAGTCTTCCGTTTGCTAGCTCATTAATCAGTAACTCTAGTCGGAAGAAATTTGGGAAGACCCAAGACCTGAATGTAAACCTGGCTTTTTGTTTCTCTTCAACAAGGGCCGGATACTTCGTGTGTTTATTTATTTTTTTCAAGATAGTGTCTTACTGTGTAGTTCTGACCATCCTGGAACTCACTCTCTAGACCAGGCTTGCCAGGGAAGTCACAAAGATCCGCCTGCCTTTGACTCCCGAATGCTGGGATTAAAGGCGTGAGCCACCACACCCAGCTGAGCTTTGATTACCCCCAAATCTGAATTCTCTAGTCCCAGCCCTCACCAGTGTACCACCCAAAGACAATAAAAATCATGTTGAAATAGGGCTTTTCCAGTTACAGATGACAAGCCCTGGCAGAGCAAACACAGGATGCAGCGTCCAGGCAGTGATTCTAGCAGCCACGTGACTTAAGATGGAGGGCAGACCCTTTTGCCTTTCCCCAGACAATGAGAACTGTGCCTGGAGATTCGCTTCTTCTGTGTTTTCTTCCACAGGTCAGGCATCAGGCAAGACCAAGTGTAACAAAGGACTGGGAGGTCATTACAAAGACAGGTCTATTTGTGTGTTATTGAAATATTCTCCCCAATCTTAACGGACAACTTGCACCTGATCTTCAGTATTAGATAAACAACGTCAACAGAGATCCACTGTGTAACACTAAGGCAATCAAAGTCATTTATAAAGAGAAGCCATATAGCAACTAGCAAGTTCACCCAAGAAAGGGTGAAAGGGAAAACACAGGCATTTGGAAACAATGAAGAGATTACACAGAACCTAGTAGCTGCAACAACTGGGGCGAATAAGGGTAACGCAAAAGGGGTGATGGAATGCCAGAGGAACCTACCTCTCCTTTAGGCAGAATTTTCTGTTCGTCAAGCTTGAAGGCTGTTCCAATTCTTCTCCGAACAATAGGTGGTTCCTCTCCTGGATCCAGGGGATATTCGACAGGCAGTTTGCCTGTGAGCTCCTGCGCGTGCAGAAGAGCATTCAGAGAGCTTGGCTAGGACACACATCCATCACCAATCTGATGCACAGGTAAGGCCCCTTAGCATTGAGCACTAAGCCTAAATAAGAATTCATGATGTAGCTGGACCTGGCAGTAGAGATCAGTTACTCAGGAGTCTGAGGCAGGAGGATCACAAACTCAAGACCAAGCTGGCCAACTCCTGAAACCCCTCCAAAACAAAACAGCCCCACTAAAAAAGATTTGCAGATATAGTTCAGTGGAATCGACCTTGTCCAATATGCCTGAAGCCCTGAGTTCAATCCCCAGTGCTGGGGAGGGGCAGGAGGAAGAGTTCACGTTACGAAATGTAACCTCTGCAAAAAATGAATGAGCAAATGAGGGCAAATGACACTCCTCTCTCTCAGAACAGATATGCTTTGGGCTCCCCTTCTCCCCAAAACAAACTTCACTTGGACTTTATAGTAGTCCATTGTCATTCATTTGCTGATCTAGTGAGTGTCTCCTGTAAACCTACCACATGTGACAACGGCCACACAGCCGGTGAGCAGCAATCAACACTTGTGCTTTGCATATAACGTTTTCTTTCATTGTTGTTTTGCTTTGTTTTTTGTTTTTCTCTCTCCCCAAATGGGTTTTCTTATGGAGAGTACTGTTTGGCAGATGCCAGGAAACTGCATTATCAAGACTGAATATGCTGACTACCGTTTGACACTGGCCCCATATACAGCAGCAGGCTGAACTTAAAGACAGTGACCTGTCCAAGTGTGATGTTGCAAACCTATATCCCCCAATACTCCAATATCCCCCAATAGTCCAAGCAGGACTACAAGTTCAAGGCCAGTCTTGGCTACACAGCAAGACCTTGTCTCAAACAAAAGCAAAACAAAA
Organism: Chionomys nivalis; assembly: GCF_950005125.1. NCBI lineage: Eukaryota > Metazoa > Chordata > Mammalia > Rodentia > Cricetidae > Chionomys > Chionomys nivalis. The sequence goes on along the minus strand of NC_080098.1, from coordinate 20,351,790 downwards.
CCCCTAACTTTTGTGTGAGAGTTTTAGTAAAAACTAAACATGAACAGACGATTTATTATATATACATATCCAAGAAATTCTGGAACTCTAACTGTTGTGGGCACAATGATAGTGAGTAGGTGACAGTTTCAACAGTGACCCTGGGCCAGCATAGGCTGCTTGAAGAATAACTCGGAATTAGAAGGCTGAGCATTAGTATACTACATCTGAGTCCCATACAGATTGGGTTCAGTCTGCAGCTAAACCACACTGTGGAAGCCAGATAGGAAGGCGAGAAGTCACTCTCCAGCACCGGGAGAGGATGGAGATGCCACTTTGTGCATTCACCAGGCACATCTGGGCAAGCACCAGCTCTGGCTCTCTGACCCCAAATCAAATGCTACAGGATGCCACAGCGCGTGGCTGTGATGAGGAAGAGCTCAGAAGTGTCCTTCTGCAACTCGTCATCCACAGAGAGCGGCTGTGTTTGGCAGCCCAGGCCTGAGTGCCCACAACAGGAAAAGTCAAATCGCAGGAGGCGCCCCGAAGCCCTTCTCATGATATGGCAGGCTGACTACACGGCTACACATGTCTATGTGGTATGTGTGTGCCCAAGCACCCCCTTCCTGGGCCTCTCCTGTGTTCACAGCACTGAATATGGCTCCTTGCACCTTCTTTCCTTATGGAGGCATTTTAGAATCTTACAGCAGGATGGTTCCCTGTTTGGATGACTGCCTCTGCAATATTCGGCCTTGAAAAAAATTTAAAAAGGTTCAAGTGTTTCTCAGATAATCATATGTTTATTCTGTGACTTCTTACCTGCTCCCTGCTTAGACCGTCTACAAATAAGAACCCGTTAATATTGTTGTTTTAATATATATAAATAACAAACTGTCAGGACTTCCTGTTCGGAAACTTAGGAAAAGGAAAGAGAGGTTGTTAACACTGCCGTGGAGTTGTAACTCTAAAGTGTTTGTGGTTTTTGTCTATATTTTTAAAATGGGGCTACTGATTTTCCACCATCTGCTTGGCAGGACCCAGGTCAAGGTCTCAATTCTCCAGATATTTAATCTGATTTCATAGGTAATGAGAGCCGCATGGTGGGGGAGTAATTTAATGCATGGCAGTGGGCCCTCTTGCTGTAGGACACCCGGGGCTCCCACACAGCCTCATTCTGGCTGCTCTTTTCCCAAGGGGCCAAACAGCATTTCCTGTTCCCTGAGCCTGGAGGATCTTCAAGCAGAGAGGTGATGGTCGTGGGGGTGTGGGGGGGAGGGCACGAGGCCCCTTTATCTCACATGGGTCAAGAGTGAAAATAAGCATACGTGCACAAGGCTTTGGGTTACTGCTACCTAAGTTATATTTTCTGTTCTCAAAGCTATAGGAAGTGGGAGCTTTTGTTATCCTTATAATGCATTTGTGCAAATTTTATTGTACGTGCTGGTCTTGCCTTGACATGTTTCTTACATGCTGTAATGTATATTCCTTCCTTGCTTTAGGGACTTCTTTTATTAAACACAAAACAAGGCTTTACAAATTATGAAAGGCAGACACCAAAGCCCAGACTTTTTTTTTCTCTCTCCTTCAAGTATAGTCTTTGTAAAAATGTTGCTAATATTCACAGTATCACATGGCTCATTCCCCCAGCCAGGCCCACGGCTTTCCTGATTTGCAATGGATTCGTGCTAATGTGGTCCTGCCTTGAGCGAGCTCCGGTTTAAATCAATCTAGACATAATTAAGCCAAGTTGAAATGTAATGTGATCTCACTCTCCGGCCCACTGTTTCGTTCTTCCTGCTGCAAAGCATTATTATCTGGGGGGAGGAGAATCCGCCTCCTGGATTTAGTTAGGGACCCTCTTTAGACTTGCCATTCAGAACTGTTTACCCACGGAGCTTTCGGTCACGGTCTGTGGAGCACAACCACTCCCAGGAGAGAAGCCCCACGCTGTGCTCACATGAGGCACATGTACATGTGTGTGCGCACACACACAACACACACATGCATGACCGTATGTGTTACGCTAAGAATGAAGCCTACAAGCACTGCTAACAAAGCGTTATGGAATAAACATTAGAGGGGAGGGATGGACATTTCAATAAATGTCGAAATGAATTGTGGGAGCCTCTACAAGCTGATTGAAATTGGGACCTGCCCCACATAAGGCTGAAGGAGACATTTTGTGTGGGGAATGGGGTGCATACACTTGCCATAGGTCACATGTGACGGTCACAAGACAACCCTTAGGTGTCAGCTCTCCTCTTCCAGCTTATTTGAGACAAGGTCTCTTTTGTGGCTCGTTACTGAGTATGCTGGGCCAACTGCCTCCCCTTTCGCCATAGAGATTACAGGCGTGTTCTACTCTGCCAGGCTTTTTTTTTTTTTTAATATTTATTTATTTATTATGTATACAATATTCTGTCTGTGTGCATGTCTGCAGGCCAGAAGAGGGCACCAGACCTCTTTACAGATGGTTGTGAGCCACCATGTGGTTGCTGGGAATTGAACTCAGGACCTTTGGAAGAGCAGGCAATGCTCTTAACCACTGAGCCATCTCTCCAGCCCCTCTGCCAGGCTTTTATCTAGGTTCTTGGGATTGAACTGATGTCCTCATAGTTGCAAAGCAAGTGCTGTATCCATTAAACCATCTCTCTAGCCCAACGCAATATTGCTTTACATAAAAGTTAAATGAATCACTATGTTAGGTCTATGGTTCAGTGGAAGGACACTAGCCTAGCATGCGTGAGGCCATAAACTCAATTCCAGTAGCACAAAAACAAAAATAAAAACAAAAAAACAAAAACCGAAAAAACCAACAAGCCACCTCCCCCCCACCAAACTAGGAAAAGAGTCATTTTTCATCAAGAAAGAGCTACAGAAACAGTAGATCACCATGTTTAAAGTGATTACTGTGTATCTCTTGCCTTTATTGATCTCCAGTGATGTTACATCACATCCAAAAAGACAAACTCTGAAGAAGCAAAGCTATCCCAGCAATAAACGGAGGCATAAGCTCCTGTGAAGGAAGACCGTGGTAGGCAGTGTCCTGTGAGGACATGTCCTGTGCACTGTGGTATGCCATGCATGGTTTGGGGACTGTTAAAGTAACTTGTCATTTAGCCTCGGGGTGTGTGTGTATCATTCATAAGATTCAGCTGGTGACTGTTTTCACTGACACTGGTGTTCCCTCAGTACCTTGCTTCTAACAAAGTATATCACTGTAGGTGCCTGTGTTCCCAACACTGGGGAGGGAGAGTGCTTGTTTTCCTGAAAGACAGTCTGTATTGTCTCCACCCTGTCTTTGTCCCTCCCGAAGATGTATGACATGATAAACAACACAGACTTAATTGCTTACAGCTTCCCGGAGACACAATCTCTTCAGTTCCTCCAGCCTCTGGCGCAGCGTCTCCTCCAGAGCTTCCTGCCTGGATTTCAAGGCAGCCAGCATGTCTTTCTTGGCCGACTGTGAGCTATCTGATTCCTGAGAACCTGTCAATAAACAGCAGGGTTACTAGGCCAACTGACAGGGGACATACATCTGGACCACTAATGAGTTTCACTGGCGCTCACACTGCGGATATGGGATTTACCCCGGGAATCAAGGAGCGTGAAGTGAGACAGGTGTGCAGTGTTCCAAGCATGAGGGGTGAATTCCAATACCACATGGAATATATAGCTACTTGGAGGGCTGGCGGGAAAGCTGACACTCCTGAACAAGAATGCTGTCAATTTGGATTATCTCAAGACACACCGCGTACCTGTTTTGCTCACACCAGCCAATTTTAATACAATTTACACGAGAAAGGGGGAAAGTTAAGTTCAAGTAGATGTTAGCAATCTCAATACAGGTTTAAATTTCCTTTTGTCTACTGGAAGATGCTGATTTTTGCTTAGTGCAAAGATAATATCTGTTTACAGTAAAATATCTGAAAACATAGACAGGTATAAATTCATTATGCTGTGTGGACGGCTCGGTGGATAAATAACCGATAAACTAGGCACCCAGAGATAACTATCAGGTTATGTATTTCTTTTGGTCTTTCTGCCAAAAGGGACACACACACGCACATTAGAATTAGAATTCTGTCCACTATTTTATCTCAGTGTTGTATCCTGAGAAAATTCTCTCCTAACGGATGGAATATAGTATAGAGGGATGCATACACTTCAAAAGACATACACATTTTCCATGCTCTCCTGTCTAGAATATTTGCATGACGATTCATTCAAACAGCAGGCTGCTAGGTAGGAAAACTTTTAGAAGGGCAACATCGTGAACCAAACAAAGGAAAAGTGAACCGAAAATGCCAACTGGAGGAATTTAGCTTAGATCAGAAGAATAGTTTCTGGGCTGCATTGTCTGGCTCCTGGCACAGGTTTCTTGTAGTGAGGCTAGTGACCCTTCCTACCTGGTTGGGGGTATGGAAAGCATGATGTCCCAGAAACAGCCTTCTCACACCACACCAGAACTGTTAGATACGAAGAGGTATTACTGAACATGCATCGAGGGGCTCAGCATACACCACCAGCAGCATCCAATCATCTCACACGCCTAAAAAGCTGGGTGTATGCCTGTGACCTCGGTGTCTCAGGATGCTGAGGCAGGGGGAACACAAGTTCAAGACCAGCCTGGGCTACAGAAAGTCAGCTCAGAGACTTCCATTAACACAGTTAAACGTGAACATCTCTCCAGCGAAAGGTGTGACGCCTTGCCTGGAACAAGCAGAGCGGTAAACAGATGGAGATGACTACTGTGGACCTGGATCCAGACGTTAAAGTTTTGAAGATGCCAATTTACCATAAATTAAGCAATATAAGAAACGCAATCCTAATAAAAATCCCAGCAGGACTTTGTGGCGGTGGAGTGGGGTTAGGAACTGCCTTCCCATGACAGGCAACCTTGGATGGTTCAGTGACCAGGTACTGGAGGCTGGCTCGATTGGTAAAGACGTCTCAGAATCCCAAGACATTAGAAGACTTCTATGCCTTTGCACTGAGCAGCTATAAACATGCTGTCCTATTCTTTGAGATCTCCGAGCAGGGAGCCCATATTCTCTTAATCCCCATTCTTTCAAATGATCCCTATAATCCGAATAATGAAGAATTATCAGCATCTAAGCACAATGCGACTCTGGCTCAGCCTTTGCTCTCTTCCTTTTCTGACCCATTTGAGCTTGAAATTGAAGACATCTATCACCGTAGGAACAAATCATCTTTGAGCATCCCCAGGAGCAAAGAAATACTGTCAGCTGTGTACTTGGGTACTATAATTAAATTGTATCTCATTTTAGTAAAAAAAAAAAAAAAAATCCACGGCCTATATATTATTCCGTTACAGACGCTACCTTCCAAGCTTTGAGTCATGCTGTAACTCTTTCCCGAGTTTTTGACATGCTTTCGTTGCAGGTGTCCAAATTCAAGAGCAAGCTACAGCAAACGCTTGGTCCTTGCTGAGACGCCATTACCTCATGGTTCTCACAGACTAAATCCAGATGTGCCTTTCTCAGGTATCGCATCACTGGATCTTATTGCAGGCTCCCCGCTTTCGCCAGTGGTTCAGATTTCTCATATCCCTGGGCCCACTACTTGGTGCTTATCAACGCTAAACCCTCCCCAGGCTGTGTACATCTAATGCAACCTGGAAAAATCATTATGAATCTTAATTGGGCCTCTTAGTACTCGCCACCAATCCCATTTGAAGACAGGAAAATTTAATGAGGCATTCTCTGCTCCATCCTCTAAAAAATTAATAAGAATGTAAAATGATACTGGAAGGAAGTCAGGCTTTAAAAACAGGCCTGGGGAAAACTTGGGTCCAAAAAGATTAAAGAATTTCTAGCACGAGTGAAAAATTCATCATTTTCCCTTCACCCCTGCCTAACCTTTCGGTAGGAAATGGTGATTTATTGAGTCAAATCGAAGAGCCCGTGATGTTCAGGAACGGCAGAACACACCACAACGTTAAATTTGGGGAAGCAAGCATATAATTTGTGGATGACTGGTCTGCTGTTATAGGATTAGTAAAGATCTGGCTTTGAGTAGCAGGATTCATTACTGCTGCCCAAATTATTATTTCTAATAATTAACTTAAATCTCAACCCACATAAGATGCACTAGAGAGCCTTGGCAGGCTTGGTGGCTCCTAAGTCTTTCTGAGTGTAGCTGGCACCCCAAATGCTGACTGGCTCCGCTGCACACCTTGAGTCTGGAAATTCCTTCAGGAGGAATACAGTGCCTGGAAACCAGGCTACCCCCTCTGTCAGTAACTGAACCAGGCAATTTTGGACACACGGGTTTCCATTTTCATGGTAACTGGACAACCAGGTAGATGGAAAACATCTGGATTTGATAAAGTCTAAGCCATTTGTTAGATGGGTAGCTCTTGAATAAGTCACTTGCTCTTCTATCTCTGAGGTCAAGAATGAATAAGATAATGCTCAAAAATACTTAGCACTGTGCCTGAATTAGGTAAATTCCTCGCATAGGGGTCGATCTACCACAGTGGTGTGGAGTTAGAGAAATCATTGAAATTATCCCCCCCTTCCATCAAGTACCCATCAAAGGTAAGAACGTCTCTCGACAGTTTGGCATAGGGCAAGGACTCCAATGCTCCACCTATAGAAAAATGCAATGGCAGATGGAGGATGTATCTAAAACCATGTTTCTAAGCACCAGGTCTGCAGGTCTGCCTCTGGGGCTGCTGCAGGTGATGTGGGAATGTGGCTGAGGACACTTGGTGGTCTCCGTTGGCCTCCATCCCATATTCCGCAAGCTTAGGGTGGCTCCATGTGAGCCTGTCGCATCTGAAAAGACTCCACTGCTGTCCTGCCTTGGAGGGAAATCTACTAACTGGAGGCAGGAGACCTGACGGCTTCTCTGTGTAAGAGCTTACACGATCTAAGCCTGTGGCTGGGACCAGTAGCTAGGATATATGGCCACCAAGAGGACAACTGGCCAAGTGCCTTGGAATAAGCCCACTGAAAGCCTCTCAAAGAGCACTGGGAGAAGGGGCCCATAGTTCTCTGTGATGCTGAGCAGCCTCCACAAATGACCTTTAGGTATCCCCTGAATTAGGCTCTTGCCTCTTAAAAGGGATAAAGAAAGGAAGCCAGCAAACCAGGCAGAAACAAGAAGCAGAGATGCTCTTTGGCTTGGCCACCACAACAGTAGAAACAGAATCAGAAAAATCTTGGAGCTCAGGCCAATGGGAGTTTCTCAAACTAAAAGTTAAAGACACACCAACGATGCTTTACCCTGTCCATCTAGTTTTGTTTGTTTGTAGACAAGGTCTCACTATGTAGACCAGGCTGGCCTTGCACTCACAGTGATCACCTGCCTCTGCTTCAAGGGTGCTGGGATTAAAGACGTGTACTACCACACCCAGCTGACAAAAATAATTTCAAGTCTGTTTTTGGCCTTGGGGAAGTCTGACACTACGATTTGTCCATTATCAATTATTTGAACCCATACATATTATACATTCAAGACCTCTTCAAGGTTATTATGTTAAGCCCACAAAACTGACAAAAACACATAAATCTGTCTTTGAAAAGGACAGTGACCGAGAGAGACATCGAAATTGTCATCCCATAGTCACTATTAAACAATATAAAGCTTTGGAGTTTCAACCTTCTGAGAGCCATCATGGGCCTCTCTGTAAAGTGACCACTTCACCAATCTTCGAAAATGCCTCCAAACCTGAAGCACCGATTATCTAATAAACAACTAATTCACGTGATTCCTTCTCAGCCATTAGCCTTCCCTTCTGCAAATTTTCTCAACGATACTTTATATCCAGTACAGCCTTCTTCTTCCTTCCTTTACCACCAAGGACGAACACTCCGCCGTCTCTGATCATTTCCTGGCTGCTGTTGCTGCTGCTGCCTCTTTGTTGGAGGGGGCATGCTTAATTACCAGGCATGCCTAAAGGGCCAAATGGGCCAAAGCAAGTGTCTGTGACTGTGGGTGCTAAATAGACTTAAATGGAGCTGTTTGTAAGATGAACAAGATGGGCGAAGCATCTCTACTGTACCCAGAAGAGTAAAATGTCAGAATTTATACACTGAAAAAACCAACAACCCAGTAGCCAAGGGCTGCCTGGGAAGGGATGAAGGGAAATAGTGAGTTGGCGTTGAAGGCCAATGAGAACAGAGGTGAGATGAGCATTTCTGAAAGATAAGGATAATGCATGAATACCATTTTCGGGGTGGAGGGTACCAAGCAACACTCTGACTTACAGGAAAGGGTATTCAGAATAGTCTTTGGACAACAGAGCAAGAGCCTACAGTCTGCGTGTCTAGGGGCTTCCCAGAACTGTGTGTTTCAGCTACTCACTGGCTCTGGGATGATGGGGAGCAGGTTCTAGAACTTCTCTGAGTCTCAGTTTCCTCCCCTATGAACTGGGCCATGAAAACAAGCTCTTCAAATATTGTGAAGATGAAAAGAGATGATGCCTGGAAGATTCTAGAAGGAAATCCAGAATATACTAAGAGTCACATGAATATTAGTTATTTTCTTTTATTAAAAAGGCTTTCTGGCTTTTATTATGGGTTGGCATCTCCATTTCAGAATGTTCCATACTGTAAGAAAGAGAGAGCACGGAGCAGACCAACAAAGAAATGAAGAACGACGGCAGATGCAGCCTTCTTAGTTCAGGAAGCTTGGGGCAAAAGGGAGGGAAAGTGGGGATTTCTTACAGCTACATTTCATTGTCTCTTCAGAGAAGCATCTCCCCATGGTGGCCTAGGGAAGCAGAGGCTGGATTCAAGCTTTGCTCTGTGTGGCCTCTTTGGTTGCTTGACTGGAAAACTCTGTGAGGGTGGGAGGTACCACCCCGAGCTTCCATCCATCTCCCCAGCAAGCTCCTTCCGCTGTCCTGTACACTCTGGTCTCGGAATGGAAGAGAAGGTAGAAGGAAAGGAAGCCAATGGGGGTCTTCAGGTCTCCCAGTTCAAGAACAGTCCTCAGTGCTGCCCACTAGAGGAGTTGGAGACAATCAAATCAACAAGGATGGGAGATACTGTGGTAGCCAGAGAAGGCACCCACAGCACAGGGAGCTAGGGGACTGACTTGGTTTCTTGATGACCACCCTCCCCCGGTTTGAATTTTTGAGACAGGGTTTCTCTGTGTGGCCCTGGCTGCTCTGGAATGCTCTTTGTAGACCAGGCTGGCCTCGAACTCAGAGAGATCCACCTGCCTCCCTAGTGCTGGGAGGCACCCCTAGTCACTACCAGATGATCACTTCTCTGAGGAGGTTCAGCCTCCGTCTGATTGACTGCTGAGGAAACCAACTGTCAGGTAAGTTCCCTAGCAATTCTTTCCTGAGTCAGAGCTCAGCAAGTCTCTACTTGGATGAGAGAAGAGTGAAATTTGGCACTTTGATGATCATATTTATGATCACGATCCCCTAACACGACAGATTTGACTGAGATAGGTCACTGGTGGGACAAAGAGCTGATCATCACCAAGAAGACAATTATTTATATGAATACATTTAAAGACTGGGTCTCTCGCTCAAGCTGGCCTTGAACTCTGAGTTTGCAACTATGACCTTGATCCTCCCGCCTCTGCCTCCTGATTTCTGACATGAGAGAGATGAACTTTAACACACTTGGTTTATAAGGTGCTGGACAGGATTGTGGGCTTTATGCCCGCTAGATAAGAGCTCTAGCCAGTGAGCTGCATTCCCCAACCCCAGGAAGATAACTCTTGTACAGACAGGGCAAGACAAAAACTGTTGTTCAAAGAAAGTCATTTTCAGTGGGCATTTGGGGATCTTCAGAGGAAGCCAGCTGACATCATAGACATTACTGCAGACATGGGACTGATTTTCCACTTTTCAGCTGGGGAATCTAGACTTCAGAATGGTGGCATCTGTGTATGGGAAGACCACAGGGGGAGGGGCAGCAGAGCAAGCAGCGGCTCTTTCTTGGTGAACATATGGAAGGATCACCCCACTAAACTGTGATGGAGACTTTGTGGCAGTCATTCCAAAGATCCCCAGCCAGTCGGCACCGGATATGAGTTCGCATCCTGCTGAGGAGACACAGGGAACTGTGCATCTGTTTTCACACACAAATGCTGATGACCGGCCTCCCTGAATCCAGAAGGCGGAAGGGGTGCTTTCCTCTTTGAAAGGAGGGGGACATTTAACACAAATAGTACCTACCCCCTCCCAAGAAATCTGTTGTCGTAAAAGCAAGGGAAGGAAATGACTGCCTGTTTTGGACTTTTGGGAGAAAATGAAAAGTTAAAAAAAAAAAAAAAAAGAATGAAGCCAGCCAAGTCCCAGCAGATCTGTAGAAGCTGTGAGGAAAAGTTTTGGCAGGTACCCAGGAATAAATATGGGGAAAGGGGTTAGGCTCCCCTTTATGATGAAGAGATATTTATTTCCCAGACAAATCCTCAGGGATGAATTCCTTGCATCAAAGATGTCCTAGGAGACCCTGTGATATAATGCCACACGGCAGATGGCAGGAACAACGTGTTTTCTCGACAGACCAGCTCTGTGAATTCAGCGTCTTTCCCAACATGAACAATGTATGCTGGGAGAACTTTTCATCAGTCTTGGATATTTTACAAATGGCATAGCTTAGTTCAGAGTTTACAGTTCAGTGGTGAGACCAGAGCTCTTTACAAAGCAAGCATCTTTTGATGGAGGCTGGGCTTTGGGATGATTTTGCTCTCTGTGCAGATTCAGAGGCACTTTTTGCCAAAAGGGAAGAATATAAATGCCATTTAAAAGGGGGGTGTGTTCTGGGGTAGGAAGGGAAGGAGGTAAACAGAGAGACAGTCAGTTTTTAAAAGTTAATGCAAATTGGGCGGTGGTGGCGCACGCCTTTAATCCCAGCACTCGGGAGGCAGAGGCAGGCAGATCTCTGAGAGTTCAAAGCCAGCCTTGTCTACAAGAGCTAGTTCTAGGACAGTCTCCAAAGCTACAGAGAAACCTTGTCTCAAAAAAACCAAAATAAATAAAAAATAATAAATAGTTAATGCATCTGGTAAAATATCTAATTGAAAGCATAACTTGGGAGTAATGCATATGACTTCCATTGCCAGCTCAAGACCCCAGGGAACTGATCTTGCTGGCTCTAGGGCTGTTGTCTATTGTAACATGGAGGTTTGGAGATTAATTGCAAATCTCAATGACCCTTATTCTGGGCTCTCACCAGAGATGGGGAAGTTGAGCACGGAGTTTGGCTAAGCAGAAACAGAGTGCTGTGTCTGAGATGTTGCGGGGAGATCGCTCTTCCAACGTTTAAAAACCTTACCACTTGAAAACCGTGCACTAAGACTGTGTCAACCTGAGTTCTCTCTATCAGGCAAGTATTCCATTACTAGTAACACTCAAAGGCAAGAAACATGACCACAAAAGTGATTTTGTTACCCCCACCCTCCACCAAATAGAAGTGAAAGGGGCCACCACTCCATTTTCCTCTCGGGCCAGACCTGCTCGGCTGAGCCCAGAAACATCCATTCTAAAGACAGTACTCTTGAAGCCTGCCCAGTTTCACAGTCCAGCATAAACAACTTCTTTGGCAGTGCCTGGGTTTTGTACCCAACAGCAGAGCCGAGGTTATGACCAAATTTAAGGCCTCTGGAATGCAGTTCATCTTGGACCTAAAAGGAGAGGCACCACGCAGCTAATAGAAAACTCTAAAAGGCCAGAGAAAGATCCAGGAAGGAGACAGACAAAAAAGAAATGATGGAGACCAAAAGAAAAATACTCGACAAAATGCACTGCTTGATTTATACCGGCACATGCAGTGTGAGCTGGATACAGCTACAAGCACACAGCCGGCAGGCGCCTAGATTGTCTCTCTGTGGAGAGAGATGTCAAATAGCTGGCATTGTCATTTTATACTAGTTATTAATAAACCTTCTTACAATGGAAGGAAGTGGTTGCATTCAGAGAAGGAGAATGTGGGAATTGTTTAATTATGAAGGTGGACTGGTTCCTGGCAAGGCAAGGGTCAGGATTGAACACAACATGTTTTTCCTAGAATAAAAAGTGTCTGAGCTGAGGCATGATAGCAGAATGTGGGGTTGGGTGGGGCTTTAAAACCTCGGTTCCATCATCATAGTTGTCATGTTCTTGTTTGATCAAACAGAAGAAGACTCAGCTGCCACCGAATTAACCACACAGCCAAATTCTTACCCATTAACTCATTATACAATTTCGTTTGGTGGTAAAGGGATACTTCAGGCCTCTTTATTTTATTAAAACAAAATCAGTGTCCTGTATTTTCATTTAAGAAGGAATGCCAAGTCTCTTTCTCTTCCTCTGCCCTCCCAACACACACACACATACACAGAGTGGACTATTGGTGGCTAATACAGCAAGTCACAGGGCCCTGCACAACACTGGCTATTTCCTAAGTGGGTCTGTGTCATTCATTTTAAATAGCCCGAGAGCAAAATACTCTCCAACAATCCCTACACTTCCACTGAAGTCCTGACTATTCTGGAAAGACAGATCCCTAAAACAATGCTAACACAAACCTTAGACTCTCACTTCCACACAAGCTATGAAAAGGCCATGTGTCTCCAGCGACAATGACACAAATACAGTTGTTTTCGTTTTGTTTGCCTCCTCCTCATCCCCTTCCCACTAACATTTCAAGTAATAGGGGAAGGGAAGGGGGAAAAGACCCCTTTGAAGAGCCTGCAAAAGATTTGGGATGGGCCTTTTGTTTTTCTTTCTTGTTCAGGGCTGGGGATTAGAATGAGGGCGTTAGGCAAGGGTTCCACCCACTGAGCTATCCCCTAGCTCATATCGAATGAGAGAAGGCGGGCTGGGGAGAGGGAAAGAACAAGCTCTAAAAACAGCTCAACTTAATGGATGGTTTGAATTTATAGCTGTTCCCTCAAACTGTATTTGAACATCTTAACAGTTTGTTACTTGAAGCCCCATGTGAACAAAATGCCATAGCCAGAGCCATCTCCAAATTTGGAGGAAAGAGCTAGGCTCTTACAGGTCATTGTGACTAAGTGCCCCCCATTCTCTCCTGGTCTGGTGATCATCAGCAGATTTCCTGAACCCCTACACACGTAGAGTTTATACAACACAAACCTGTAGCTCTGACCTGGATGGAGGGCACCACCTTGTGGGTCTCCACCAGGATATGAGCCTACGGTTTCCTCATGGCAGCTCCTATGTAAAATGTCTTGACCCCAAACTTAATTACTCACAGAACCACGTGTCCTCTTCATTTGGAAATGCTAGTCACCACCCCTCCTGCCCCACTCACATTAATGACTCAGGGCATTGGTGGGCATGAATTTTATGACTTTTGTAATGGCTAACAATGGCATTCCTTTATTTATTTAGCATTAGAGGCCTCAGATACCAAGAGCTGGACTTCCTAGCAATTTCGAAGGCACTTGCACATCCTTACGTAGGAAAACGGCCTTTAAGGTTACTAAGACCTGGAACTATTTTATTTTGTATCCACAGACAATACTCAAGCTCTTTTCAGAGACGCCCATGTGTCTTTAAATGCTGTGTATTTTACCTCCTTTCCTAGTTGTGACTCAGGCCAGTCCTGCACAATTGAGTTCAGAAACATCCATTCAGCAGAAGGCGGTCCTTGCAGCACTCAAGGTTCTACAGTCCAGTATAAACAAACCCTGGCAGCACCGACCGACTCCTTTGGTAATGCCTGAGGTCTGGGGGAGGGCTGTGTCCAACAGCAGACCCAAAGCTGTGATCAAAATCAAAGCATGATCTAGCATCTCTTAGGAGTTAAGATGAATGTTTCTACCAGGGCAACGTGACAGCATTGTTATATGGTTCGCTTATGCATGATGTTGCGGTACAGGGAGAAGGAAACAAATGGAAACAATAAGGGTTGGCCGCCATTGCCCCAGGGGCAGTATTGGAAAGGGCTGAGGGACCCATACAGGTGACCTCAAAAGGTCTAATACCAGTATGACCAAGAATGTCAACCTGACAGCAGGGTAGAGATGTTCTGTCTGGTTTGAAAGACGCTTGGATGTCAGTCCTAGTCATCAGTGTGGTATCACTTCTACCTTAGAGGCTTGGGGCTTCTGTGAGGAAGAACATTGGTGGGAAGTCCCAGGAGAACTCTGTGTGAGGCCAGAAACACCACACATTTCAGAAACATGGAGGCTCTTACCATGCACCATGGGTCTCACTGCAATTCTCTAACATTCCTTACCAACAACTTTACTGAGTAGCTACCGGGTGCTGGACAATGGACGTGGGATTTTCTTGTGCTAACGAGGCTTTCAATATGCTTTTAAGAAACATCTATTAGATACCACATGAAAAGGGGGGAGGGGGAGACAGTTTGTGCAATTGGATGCTGCGTTGTCTCATTTGTGAGTGAACACTAGCTGGGAAGGTCTGGCAAGTGTTAACAAAAAGACAGAGCTGTCCTGTAACAGCAAGCATGCAAGAACACGTTACTAGCAAGAGGACAGAAGGAGACTAGCTAGATGCCCCAATTTTTAGACTAGGGGCTAAATTTCTTTACAGTGGGATACTAACCTGGTCTGTCATAGGTAGGGCTACCGATGGCTTTCCCCAAGTGAGGACTGCCTCCTCCCACAGCAAGCACTCACGAGGGGCAGTAGGCAGTAGCCTCCGTGGGAGGGATGACCAGATTTATATATCCTAGAAATTCCCTTTGTGTGCTGATGGCATGCATCCTGTTCTGGTCCCTCCCTCCATTGTCCCAGCTGTTTTTCCTAGTCATGATGGTGGGTGTGAGGGATCCCCAACGAGCTTCAACTGGCATTCACAAACATTTTTCAGGCTCAAACTTGCATGGCCTGAGAGAAGTTGACATCTCACCCTGTGCCACTATAACCGTTTAAAGTCACTTCAACATCTTGAGAGGACAATGCTTGCACATTATATGTAGGCATGCGTTCAGCAGGAAGATCTTCTTGTGATTTATCTTTTACCCACTAGATTGGTGGCTAACGTCAATCTGATGGTGGTATAGAAATGTATTACATTCTGGCTTTCAAGATGCTTAAATGCCATTCCTGATGGTTATGTGGGGTCAGTCTCCCCTTAGGAACTTCATCTACACCTGCTCTGTCTTGGTGCCCTTTAGAGGTTGCCCAGAATATGAGGGGCCCAGGAAGATGGACCAGGTCATAGACTGACAGTGCAGAAGCCTGGGTTTATCTTGAGCAAGAAGAGGTGCCCTTCAAAGCATAATCCCTGGACCAACAGCCACAGAGGGATCCGGGAACTTGGTAGAAATATAAACTCATTCCCAGGCTCACACAGACTTGCAGAATCTTGTGGGACGAGGGGAGAACCAGTGGTCATATTTCACTCCTACAACCCTGAGCTGGAAGAGTCCAGAGTGGAGCAAGACCTGATTCTCAGTAAATAGATAAGGAGGTGGGTTGGACAGATCCAGACTCTTATCTGAAACTATTTAACAATCAGTGCATGTTGTATCTAAAAGACAAACATTCAGTGGGAGGCTGGGAGAGGCTGTAACTCCACAGAGAACCGCAGGTTTTGAATGGTCTTGCCTTGATACAAGAAGACAACATTTTCACAGTCTTCCTCCCAAACTTCTAAGCCTCAGAAGTAGTACCCAGTTGGCACACCTTTTGTATGAAACAGCTTCGAAGAACTCCAGGCAGGGGCAGAGCTAGAGTTACAGTCAGCCCCATGGAGGTCTGGCAGAGATGGATCCAGTTTTTAGGAGCCCAAAACTTACATAATTTTGACAGTTCATTTAGGACAAACAATATACAGCATATTGTATAGAGCTCACAAGCATGTGACGAACGTATTACTAGGTCTCTGAGAAGCAGCGTCATAGCCTGTTCGACATGGAGACCTGAGTTCACACTCCGTCAGCCCCATGGCAAACCCACTTCTCACTCCAGGCCCAGGTACACGCTCTTATCCTCAGCTATTTCAGTGTGAACTTCTCTGACTGTGAACAGACAATACCAGTCCAGAAGCTAGCATGTATCAGCTCATCTTTGTCCGCCTTTCCCTTTTTGGTGGTTACTGTCATTTGCAGTCACCATGCACAGGCTTAGAACTGGTCCTCGACAATGACAGGAGGTAGAGACTTCTTTTATTTTCCTATCTCAGGGGCCAGGTGATGTGGCTACTGTCCTAGCTTTATCTATCAGCTTGACACAACCCAGAGTCATCTGTCTGAGTCTCAAGTACAGGATCGCCCAGGTCCGACTGGCCTGTGGTCAGGTTGGTGCAGGACTGTCCTGACTGATGATGGGTGCAGGAGAGCTCAGTGCACTGTGGATGCTCTCATCCCTAGCCTGGGTTGCAGAAGAAAGCTGGCTGAATAAGAGCCTGGGAGAGCAAACCAGGAAGCAGTGTTTCTCTGTGGTTTCTGTTTCGATTCCTGCCTTGAGTTCTTCTTCTGACTTCCCTCAGTAATGGACTGTCAGCTGGAGATGTGAGATGAAATAAACCCTGTCCCCCTAGGTTGCTTTAGGTCATGGTGTTGATCACAGCAACAGAAAGCAAACGAACACAGCCGCCTAAATTAATCAGACTTTAAACAGGCAGCTTTGAAAGAGGCGTTGACTCGTCACACTGAGCTCACATTTCCAAGCAACTGTTGTCCTTTTCTCCCTCGGCCCTCTGAAAACCCGTGCCTCTTCTTGTCTTTTAAGCAAACAGCATTCTTCGTCTGTAATTAATTTAGGAACCAGGGGTTGAACCCTGAGCCTTGGGTGAGCTAAGGAAGCACTCTGCCAATGAACCAATTCCTTTATCTCCACTCTTGAAGCCAAGATAATTTTGATCTGGCTCCCCTAATCTTTAAAGGTAAAATGGCCTGCCTGATGCTCACATAAACAGACAGTAGAACCAGGTAGCGACTCAATGTCATTTAGCCACCCTCTTGTGACAGCAAGGCTCCCTTTTCACACTGAACGTTTAAAGCCTCAGATGTATCATTGGAAGCAGAATGTAGCAGTTTGATCCTGACCTCTGTCCTTACCCAGTATAGGCCCATCACTTAAGAGCACACAATTAAACCCCACTCTCTGCCTTTGGAGTCGATACTCCGGATGATAGTTACCGATTACGCCAGTCGGCATTCTACAGAGCCCCGTGAGGTACCTGAAGAGACGTCTACAGTTTGCCCCACACTGTGAAGTTACTCTAATCTCCCTCTGTCCCTTTGGATACCTGGGGAAACTTCTTAGACCCACATGTGACTCCAGAGTTTAGTCTTGGAATTAAAGCCTGCGTCTGGCCGGCCTGCCCAGTGGTCTGCTGTGCACGGTGTCCCCTACCTCCCTGGAGAGAAGCCATCGGGTGGAAGGTGTCGCGGGCGCAGGCTCTACCTGAGGACAGCAGGCTCCCACTGCTGCCGCTGATGATCTTCCCTTTGCTGCCCATGTTGGCCAACTTCGAGGTCTTCAGCGTCCCTGTTTCTGTTAGGTCAATGGCGATCTCACTCAGACTCCGTGCTGCATGGATCTTGGACTGGAAAGGAAAGGTGAAATGGTTATGAAAGGGGCAGAGAACACTCACTCACTTGGAGTCCTGAAGTCAGGTGGCTCATAAGCTACAAACCGGAATTCACAGCGCAGGATTCCCCAGGCGTCAGAGCACAGTGTGAAGAGTGTGGTCTTTGCAGTCTATATTCTGGGGAAAGTATTTAATCTCCTTGAGTCTTATTATTCCCAAATATAAACCAGGGGAGTTACCACCGACCACAGAGGGGTGAGCTGGAGTCAAAGGGACAAGCTGTGTGGGACACTCTCTTCCCTCCCTCTAGTCCTCCCCGCTTCTCCTTTCTCCTTGACAGAGAAACAAATAGAAAATTGTACCAGGTCAGTAATCTTAGCTACTGGGAGTGGGGGTGGAGGGTTGAGGCAGGGGGATTATAAATTCATAGACTTCCTGGGCCAAAGAGCAAGTTTAAAGTCTGATTGGACAATTTACTGGGGGACCCATTCTTAAGATAAAAAATAAAATAAGTAGGCATAGCTCAATTGTGCGGAAGAATTGTCTGTATTCTATCAATCATGTATTTTAATAAAATGCTGATTGGCCAGGCAGGAAATATAGGCGGGTCAGCCAGACAGGAAGTAGAGGCGGGGCGATGAGAACAGGAGAATGCTACGAAGGAGGAAGCCCATTCCTCCAATTCCAGCCCAGACCACTGAGAAACAAGATGTAACCTGCCCTGCTGAAAGGTACCAAGAGCCATGTGGCTAACATAGTTAAGAATAATGGGTTAATATAAGCTACAAGAGCTAATAAGAAGACTGAGCTAATGGGCCAATCAGTTTATAATCTTAGGGAGATCTCTGTGTGATTTTCTTTGGGGCTTGCTGGTTGTGGGTACCGGGTGGGACAGAAACCCCAACAAGCAGGCCCTCATGTTACAGCTCAATGGTAGAGAACTTCTCTAATATGTACAAGATCCTAGGTTCAAGCCTTAACAGCACACACACACACATACACACACACACATGCACACATGCACTCACACATGTACATATATGCACAGGTACACACACAGTTGTGACTATACTTATTTTATGCTTAAATGAGGAGAAAATAACTTTTTAGCTTTATAAATGACAGATGAGATTTGCAAAGCAAAGTCATGAAATATCAATAAATTTAGAAGCTATTAAATATCTTCAGTTATTACCCATGTGAACAGGGAAAGTTTAGGTGCTAGATTACTGGTATCTGTAAAGACTATACACAGACAGAAACCTCTGGAATATTCAGGTCCCTCCAACAGCATCTATGTCGAGATTCACTTTAATTCTCATTGATTAAATCTGTGAAGGTTCCAAAGTCTTCATATTGGGGTTCAAACTTCACTCCACTTTGAATGCAGATCAGCTGACCCCACTGGACATACAGCCACAGAGGCGAGGAGAATCTCAGACCGGTTTTGTTCTGTGTTTACATCCCTAAAAGTGATCGTTTCTTCTGTCTGCTTTACTTTGCCACACTGTTGGTAAAGTGGAAATGTGCTGGATTTTCTGCCTATTGACATCCCGATTTGGCATTTTGCAATATGTTGCTATTATTTTATAAATCATTTTTTTAATGATAGCATCAACATCATGCAAACCACTGCAGCTGACAGTCAAAGCACACACTGGCTCTGTGGTGGAGTTGGGTGAGTCGAAAGTGTAGCTGCTGCAGGACAGCAAGGCTTTCCGCACCCACCAGGCTCCAGACACATCTGAAAGCTTTGGCGAGGCCTGCGTACACAGTCCCCTCTTCCTGATTTACAGGCTTCCTCCTTTGCCCAGGGGCTGTTATTTGTCCCACAAAGGCTATGTGGGCCCTTAAGGCCTTGCCCTTCCTCTGGCCTCAGACGTTGTTGCCTCTGCTGATGAATGACAGTGACTTCCGGCCCCAGTGTGCTTTCTTCCTCTTAACAAATGAGCGTCTTTGGCCAGAAGAAACACCGAGACTTTTGTTTTTGTTTTGTTCACCTGATGTGAACCATCCTCCTTCTCTCCTCCTTCCCCACCACTGGTACTTTGACTTGGATCCCCTTCCCCACCTCCACTTTCTTCCTTACGAACAGAACCAGGCCAACTTCCTCAGGTGAGGGCTCTCTGGTACATAAACAAGCCCAGCTGCCAGGCCTGGCAGCCCTTGGCTGCAGGAGGAAGCAGGATGGGCTTTCTATTTCATGGGGACTCCGCATATCTTCAGCACCCATCTGGCTGTGCTTTATCCTTCAGGCAAGCGGAGTGCACACACAATCCATGACTTCCCCTCTTTCTGCACTGCGCTTTACCAAGAGTGGTGTGCTCACAGAAGAAGCTCACACTTAAATGGCTTCAGAACAGCAACTCATTGAATCCATATAGCACAGTGGCGAGGGACCAGAGCTTCTCCTGCTCGGTCACTGTCAGACTTTGATCCTTGACCCCTCTGATCCTCAGATGCCTGTTTATAACATCGGGATCTTAAAGCCCACGTCACAGAATTGGGATAAGGACCACAGTGGATACTGTATGTCAAGGTCACGGCCATAAGAGTGGGATATAAATTAGGACCTGGATGTAATTTGTGAATAAGGTTAGATTGATGGCTCTACTTGACATTTTAAAGATCTCATTAATCACATGGGAAAACCTGTTTTCAAATAAGCCCTCTCCTCTCCTGCTTAGACATTAACCCCAGAGGCAAAAAACCAAATACAAGAGCAGGAGTAGCAGCTAGCCTTTTTCTAATGGGGTCTAGATTCTGGTGACTTTAAGACTTTTCTGGAATGGGCCTATCACAATGGCCCAACAGATTGCTTGTAACTAAGAAGAAATATAATGAACAGTCCCAGGAGATTGATTCCCTTCTTGCTATGTGAGGTCTCTGGTCCAGCCCCAGAGTCCCTACACACCCTCAGTGACCGCTCAGTGTCGGCACAGATGTTCTGTGAGCAAGCAAGCCTTAACTTGCTCTATCAGGCTGTTGATTTTAGGAGGAATAAATAGATTGAATGAGGAAGGGAGAAAAAAGGAATATGTCTGCACTGGGGCCCAAGTCCAGCAAGCACCACTCTAAGGTCAGAGGAAAAGCAACCATTAGTTCCTCTAGACAATGTGAGTTTTGCCCTGAAGTCTGAAAGTCAGTCCTTTGGCTCCTGAATGCAGTGGCCGCTGGATACTTTTGACAGCACTTCTGAACTTTAGTAACAGCAGATATAAATTATCAGTTATAATAGATGTCCGCAGAGCCTCACATATTCAATAAACTGCAGGGAATCAACTTCCCTCCACTCTGTTTTTGATGGTGGAGGGTTTCCTTCATGTACATGTTTGAGGAGTTGATGGAGGAAGAGGAAGTGGGAAGAAGGGAGATGGGCAAATGGGGAGAGAGAGAACAGGGGATGCTTGCTCTTTCCTTCCTTCCTTCCTTCCTTCCTTCCTTCCTTCCTTCCTTCCTTCCTCTTTCTCTCTTTCCTTCTTTCTCCTTTCCTTCCTTCCATTCCTTCCTTACTTCTTCCCTCCCTACCTCTCCTCCTTCCTTCCTTTCTTTCTTCCTCACAAGGTTTCTCTGTGTAGCCCTAGCTATCCCAGAACTCACTCAAAAATCAGGTTGGCCTTGAACTCAGAGATCCACCTGTCTCTGCCTCTCAAGTGCTGGTACCAAAGGTGTGTACCAACACTGGGAGGCTTTCTTAAATGGCTCACACAATGACCCGGAGGTACTCTGGGTGTCAGAGAGGAGGTATGTGATCTGTCTTGGCTAGTGCTCTCACTGACTCAAACCACTAGACTGTACTTGTTTCTCGAGCTTGATAAACATCACTTGGGAGGCCTGAACTGTGCTGGGAGCCCTTCAGAGAAAGGAACGGCTGGCATGGCCCCGTACAGCAGAATGTGAAGCTCTGCCAGGATGCCAGCCCACACTAGCTGTCCAGAAATATGTGAAGCTTTCTATCCCAGGCCTGTTGACAATCACTCACAGAATCCATGCTGCCCACCAAAGATGGGTCACATGACATCCCAGAAGCGAACTGTGTTGTAATGTAACTTCTCCTGAGTGTTTTACCATCTCGGACTTAATGTGGGGTCTTCTCAGATAGTTTAAACTTGATGCAGCACTGGACAAGGGAACGTGTCAGCTTAGCTATGACATTAGTAAAACACAAATTCCCTGAAATAAAGCACTTATTTCCTAAAGCAGATTCACAAATACCATGTCATCTCACCAGCTACAAATCTGGGTCAGGAAGTTCCTTTTCTGTTCTCTAACTGGGGAAAGCAAAAGGCGTGTGATAAGAGGTCTTCCCAAGGTCACAGAGCTGCGAAATAGTTGTCTAACAGCCAGACAGAGGAACTTGGTCTTCACTGCCTGTAAGGTTCACGAACTGACTCTTAGGATACATGTGGGTCTGAGGACAAGTTCAGTAGTAGGACACCTGCTTAGAAATAGGGTCCTATATTTAATTCCCACTACTGCAAGAAAGCAAACCCTTTTTTTATTTTTTTAAAATTAAATTTAATTTTTTAATTTTTTTTGTTCGACACATGTCTAGGCCTCTGGGACATTTGCAGTCATGTAAAGACTCCTGGGTAAAATTCTATTCCCCTTGGGAATTTGGTTATTTTCTTTTGTCCTTCAAAGTAACTAAGAAGGACAGACAGTTAAGAGCTTCCTCATACTTATGGCCGTTTGGATTTGTCTCTTTCTATTTTCCTTCCTTCCTTCCTTCCTTCCTTCCTTCCTTCCTTCCTTCCTTCCTTCCTTCCTTCCTTCCTTCCTTTCCTTTTTTTGAGGCAGAGTCTCACTACATAAGCTGTCTTGGCTAGCCTAGAACACTCTATAGATTATGCTAGCCCTAAAGCAGCAATCTCCCTGTCTTTGCCCTTCGAGAACTAGAATTACAGGTGTGAGCTACCTATAGCTGGGTTTGTCTCTCTCCTTTTTTAAAAAAATATTTATTGTTATATGCATTGGTGTGTTGCCTGCATGTATGTCTGTGTGAGGGTATCAGATTCCCCTGGAAATAGAGTTAGAGACAGTTATAAGCATGTGGTTGCTGGGAATTGAACCTGGGTCTTCTGGGGAGCAGCCAGTGCACTTCACCACTGAGCCATCTTTCTAGCCCTGAGTTTGTTTCTTAAATAGTGCTTCCTGCTAAAAAGTGATTGGTGATCATTTTTTTTTCCTAAGCTTCATTTAATGTATCCTTGACCCGTTGGAAGTCTGTTGAAAAAGGCTTCTCACAGGCAATGTGGGCATTTTTTTTTTCAAAGAACCCCAAGAATAGGCTACTTGACATACCAGGAAACTGCAAAAAAGAAAAAGAAAAAACCAGCATGGGGAGGAGGGCCTCAAGCCGCTGACACTGCATGGTCCTGGGGTGCAAAGGCTACTTCCTCTCCCCACTGCAGACTATGGTATTAGAGTATGGGGGAGGGGAGGGTTCTGCCCTCTCCAGCCTTTTGACCATTACTACCCACCAGCAAGCAACACAGGATGGAGTTAATGTCTGTGGGTGTTGACCTCCAGCTCCTCCACTGCAGAGCAGGGCACCAGCCCCCACCCACGGGTCTCAGCATCTAATGTGAGTCACACCCCTGTGGCCCTGCTTCTTTTGATCTAATCAAGCTTCAAAGGCCTGTGCCAAGACCCATCATCACTAAAGGAGTATGGAACACTCTCATGATTTCCAGCCACAAGAGCACCACCCTGCCCCCCAGACTCTGTCACCCCAAAAGTGACTAAATAAAGAGGCTAGGAAGACTCAGAAAAAGAATCAGTGCTTTCCAAAGCTGGCAGTGGCTGTGACATGAGGCAGGCCCTGATTTGGGACTGAACTGGAGCAGGGGAGTGGCTTCATCCCTGACAGTTTCCTTTCGCCATCTTGTGCTTAGCTCACTGCCAGCTCCCACTTTCTCCTCCAGAGGTGAGGAAAAACCCACAATAAAGGGAAAAACCAAGAGGGTACCAATCCAATGACCTCCATTCATTTAAATGCCACTAGCTCCTAAGAATACATATACAAGGGGAGACAACTTCCTGTGGATGGGGGAACCCACTGGAAGGACCAGGAGGGCATCACCTGAGAGTCCCAACACAAACTTAGAGTCATCTCCCCCCCTCCACCCCGCAGGGGCCCTTCTGTGCTACACTGAAGGGAGTGGCCTGTGCAGTCCCCGGAAGAGGAGGAAGGAAGACAGGTGGAGGGAGGAGAGGCCGGAGTGTTGCTCTGAGCTGTGTGTGAACCAAGAGGACGTCACTCTCCCGCCCACCAGAAGGCCCAGCTGGCTGTCTGGGCTGGGGGTGGATGCACCTCTTAGGCCCGGACGTGGCAATTTCCCAACGCCCCAGGCTCCAGGTCTACCTGAGGGAACCAGGGCTGCTGCTGCCTTTGTTTTGTTTTCCTTTTCACTTTTCCAGTTTTACATTTTAAAAACAGAGTTGGCAGTTGGAAAAGCCTGAAGGGCTTTTCACAGCAGTCTCCCTAGACGGTTGGGTTAGTCTTGTGTGTTGGCTGAGGACGGTTATCTCTGCGTCCCCCCCCCCCCAAGAAAACAATATACTGCAGTTTAAACATCAGCAAGAGTTTGAGAGAGAGCTCACTCCTAAGAGAGCCTGAGAGCCTCGAAAAGTATGTTCAGAATTCCTAAGGACCCTACATGGCTGTACCCGAGGCTTGAGCACCTCTGCTGGTGGCTGGGCCAGAGCCCCTGACAAGTAGCACCCAGTATGGCCTCTTAATGATTTGATGGCCTTCCTCCTACCTGCAGCCCTCAGAGCGCAAGTCCTTACCTAGGTAGGTCTCAGGCCAAGGACACCCATCTAATTCCCATCCCTAAACTGCTGCCTGGTGGGAGGTCACCTACCTTACTTTGCTTTCTGTCCAGGTAGAACTGATGTTGGCTAATCGCCATCGCCCAAATGGACTTGATCAATGCCGGACATGCGTACCACGTGTGCACAGCAATGCCACTGTGTCCAAAAGTCCTCCTGGTCACCGAAGCCCTGGAAGAAGAAGAATCACAAGCTTCATTTAGTCTCTGCAATGGGGAGAGGCCATTCATCAAACAGCTGTAAGCGAGAGTCCAGCGGCATGAAGGGGACAGAGGAGCTTACACAGAAACAAGCATACAGGTCCGCACACACCGACGGAGTCACATGGCCATGCCCTGTATAGGAACTGAGTCTTCAAGCTTTCGCTCCAGGACAAGCTGGGTCACTCTAGGTCACTTGATGGTCCTTTTTGGTCTTCAGCTCCTTGCATGGAGTCAAGACAAATCTCAGAGCCAGGAAAAGCCTTTGACAATGCTCTTCGCTAACCAGGCAATGCTGCCTATGGTGAAGATGGGCATATTCTTTCCTCCTCTTCACAGGCCGGAATGCGTCCTACATCATAGAACTTTCTGCATTGCGCTAACTAGAAAGATGTTCCCCGAAAGGTCTGATTATTCAGTACAGATGCATTCCCAAAGCGCAAAGGTACTTAAGAATCAAGAGAGGGAAGGCAGAGAAAGCGGAGCCAGGCACTTCCCTAAACTTTGTGTGTGCAATTCTAATTAGAATATACATGGAGTAGAGAGAGGCAAGTGGAGATTAAAAATAAAAATGGGAAGCATCAGTCTCAACATGTTCATGGTGTCTGGGTTGGGGAATAAAAGATTTATAGGGCCACAGTCTCAGTAAAGTATATTCTACAGGATACACAGATTAAATTTGAGAACAGGCCGAACCTGACAACCTGAGTTTGATCCTTTGGAACCACGTGATATTAGGAGAGAAACGACTCCTACAAGTTGTCCTCTGACTTCTGCCCCCCACACACATACACACACGCACATGTATATATACACATGTGCACAAAGGCAACACATGTGCACAGATACACAAATAAATGTAATTAGATATTTTAAAATGGTTTAGAATCTGAGAGTAAATGGAAGTATTTGTGTGGGAGCAGGGAGAGAGGAATGGAAGAAGGGATGGAGGGAGGGAGGGGAGAGATGAGTGGGGCTGGGAAGATGACTCAGTGGACAAAGCACTGAACCTACAAAATCTGGGGACTTGAGTATGGCTCCCCAGAAGCCCCACTGAGTTGGATGCCTGGCATGTACATGTGCACCCCAGTGCTCTTGGGGTGAGGTGGGAAGCAGAGAGACAGGACAATGACCCCTGAAAGCTTCCGTGCAGCTAGCCTAGCATGAGAAGCAAAGAACACAAGACCTGTCTCAAGCAAGGGGGAAGATGGGGGCCTCCGACCTCCACATGTGTGCTGTGGTCCCCATGCACAAACACATCAGACATGCCAAAGAAGAATTTTTGGTAAGGGGGGCGGTGATGGCAGGTTGGGGTGTAACTAGGGCACTTGATCTGAGTGTCAGAAGAAATATCAATAATTTTAAAAAGAAAATATCTAATTTCAAAGAACTGTAGAGTCATCTGGACTTATGAATAATAGCATTTTTTCCAAACCCCGTTTTCCTTTAAAATTTAAAGCTGGTTTTAATGTCTTACTCTTTAAGCTAAAGATTTAACAGGAGGCTTCTTCATGCCCACATTTAAGAGGAAATTCAAATCTGGTGGTTAGAAACCCGATGCTAGGCAGGTTGGGTGCCCCCCCCCATTTGGTTCAAACAAAAGTTAAGGGATAAAAAAGAAAATCAGTGTGTAAAACATCTCTGTGGGGAGAAACTGAAAAGGGGTCAGCAAGAGAGTGAGGAGACCCCCCCAAGGTCTCTGGGGAGCCAGGGGCAGCAAGAGAGTAAGGAGACCCCCAGGCTTCTAGGGAGCCAGGGGCAGCAAGAGAGTGAGGCGCTCCCCCTCCCCCCAGGCCTCTGGGGAGACACAGTAGCTGTTATCTGAACTCCTAGTTTGACTTGGAGTAATTTTTTTGCCCCAGAAAAGATAAAGTAGGTAGAAAAAGTAACTTGAAATGTACGTTTGTAAAGGTAGGGGGAGTTGTAAAATTCCAGGCGCTCGAACTTTCCAGGTAACATAAGCAAGGAAGGCATAAGTGGTTCATCGGGTCTGGGAAGTCAGTTTCATGGGAACATCTACATCAGATACTCTTGGGGTTTTCTCCTGCTCCATTAGGAACTTATCTCCTCTGCTCATCTTTCTCCTCAGCTCTCCGCGCCTCACCTTCTGCCTCACCTAAACCTTAGCAGTGTTTGCTAAACCCAGAGAATGACAGAAGAAAAGGTAACAGCTGGGGACAGAGGGGAGCAGAGGCCACCACAGACGCTGTGTCCCCTGGAAAAGGTGCACCAGGGAAAGAAAGGTGGGGGTTATAGCTGTCCCATTCCACCCAGAAAACAGTCTTGGCTCCAAGAAATGTCCCTGTCATGGTGGACTCAAGGCTGCTTTTCCCCAGGGAAGATGGTCAAACTCTGAGCTCAGACTGCCATCTTTGGGCTATTATGTACACACAAACCCTCCCTCCTCTCATTACCTCAGTTTACCCCGAGGGCCCACCTCCTAGTAACCCCAATGGGAATCAGCTCAGATCTCCTCCTGAAGCTGCACTTGACCAGCTGGGCCTTTGGTGTCCACATCATTCAGTAGTTTGGTTTGTACTTCTTGGCACAGCACAGCTTGCCTGGCATACAGTGGATAGCACTGAGGTTCATGAGCTCTGGTCTTGGACTTCTAGGGTTCAAACCTAGCCTGTACCACATACTAGTTATCCACAGTCCATATCTGTACCTCGACTTATATCTCAGGTCATAGTGAGGACCCGGGGATCAAATGTGTGTCAGTATCAAAACAGCGCCTATACTTGCAAGTCCCATCAATTACTTCTTTTGCCGGTGTCTCCAGATCTGCTAATAGCTCCTAATGGAAGAGGATACTGACTCAGCTTCTCTTTTGTAACCACCACATCTAACATAGAAGAACACAGAAGTTCTCGAAATGTGTATGAGATGGATCACTTTTGCTAAATAAGCCAACAGCCCACTGCATGGTAATACGTGATGTTAGATCCGTTTCCCATATCCCTAGAGTAATTATATCACTAATGAGATTGCAGACACAGAAGGGACATACATATGTGTATATCACACACACACACACACACACACACACACACACACACACACACACACACCGTGGAAGGATTTACCCCATGTACAAGCAGAGCCACGGCATGGAGAATGTCTATTCCCTGTGCCCATGCCCACAGGTGGCCCATCTTTTTATTTAACTTCTGCTCTGCCAAGCATCCCCTTTTCTGTAGATGACCACGGTTTAGAATTCATTTCACCCTTTCTGCACTCAAGTTTCCTTTTCTCTTATATGTCTATTAATCTTAGGCTGACATAAGTTCACCTGGAAAAATAGCAGCGAGTTTCTCCTTGTCTAGATTATTATTTTTGGCATCCACCTGCCCGCCCCTTCTTGGCCTGTGCAGATGGACTGTATTCTGTGGAGGAGGGTGCGTAGACCATGAAATGCATCCCAAGGTCCCGAGAACCACCAAACAAGCCATCCTTCTGTTTAACAGTGACCTCTGCACCCGAATGCAGAGACTCCGAAACTCTAGAACCTTCTGTCCTCTAGTTGCTAGTGTAATAGTGACAGAGGGGCCGGGATAAACCCTTGCCTAAAGGAGGGAGGCTGTTCCACATAGATTACAAGGAGGTACACAACACAGGCGGGTTATCGGCGGCAGCAGCAGGCACGAAGGCTTCTGCACAAACCTCGGCCTTCTCCTTGGAGGCAATATCTTATCCTGAGTCCCCGGCTCCCTGGAGGGCCCAGCTGCTTGTCTGTATGTGCAGATGTCTGTATGCTCAATTCCTTGTGCGAGGCGGGTGCTTGCCAGCACTTCCTCCTAAGTCCAGGGCTAAGTATCAACAGCACCTGAAACCCACTGTGGCTTCTTGAACGCATCTGATCTATTTAGTGTCTTCCCAGGCGTGCCTTCTTGTCAGTATGCATCTGGACCTACAGACAGCAATTTGTTCTTTGGGGTCAGGCATGGTGTAGGGAATGCTACTGCTGGCTATCCAGGACTGCCAGAGACAAAGAAGACTGCCAGCAGACAGGAGATGGTGCCCAGCCTCCCTCCCTGCAGGGGTCTCTACATTCCAGATTGGGACCCTATTGTTTGGCATCCAACTTGGAACACAGGTTTATAAGGCTGGTGTTCTCAGGGGCACAATGTGGGAGGAAGGAAAAAGATTCGCGGTTATTTCACGTCCACCCACAATGCTAACATCCAAAAATCACAGCACCCAGATGGAAATAAAGAGCAGAACTACTCTGGTGACAGATGCCTTTCAGTGGTCACCGTCCTGTCTCACGTAGGCTCAGCACCTGTAGCAAGCACACCTTTGGTCTCCTGTCTGTGACAAGGGCACTACCCCCATGTAACTCAGTGTTGTCCCAAAGGGCCACAGTGCTTCCTCCAGCATCACACACACACACACACACACACACACACACACACACACACACGAACAACAATATGTAGCCAGATGAAATATTACAGAATTGCAAACCACACACACACAAGAACAACATGTAGCCAGATGAACTATCACAAAATTGCTACACACACACACACTGCATTTATCAACACAAGCTTTACTGTCTGATGTGAACTCTGCTCTCCACATTCACCATCCTCACCCCAAACTGGCCATGAACACTAACCATGATGACCGTGATGACAACACAGAACTGATAGACAAATAGCATGCCACACTCAAAAAAAAGGGGGGGGCTTTTAGACTTACCTGCGGGGGTCATGAACTTCCACGGAAAACTTCTTTTCCCTGAAATACAGATTCTCCAACTGTCTCCATTGGAATATCTGGACGGAAAACAACGGAGTTTAAATTCAGAAGTAGTGAGTTCCCTGGTCTCCTTCCCTTCTTCGCTGAGTAACTTTTTCAACAGCTGAGAGTTTTCTTATCAAAGCAGAGACCTTACAGTTGTTGGTGCCTCCTCCGGGTAGCCTGCCTACTACTAGTCCTTGAAACAAACACACACACACACACACCACACCACACACACACACACCGGTGGGTGTGGATTTTTCCTGCAGGTTCCTTAACAGGAACAAAACAAGTTCTTTTTCAAGTTTGTTCTCCTTTGGCTCCTGCCTTTGTTGAATTCTCCAAGACAGTTCCCAGCTCGCAGACTTTTCCCTCCAAGGAGAGGGAGAGGGGGGTGGGGGCGGGGAGATGAGAGGAGGGAGGAGAGGACCGGAGCCCGGGAACACGGCGGCGCTCAGGAGGGAGCGGTAGCCATCTGCGCACGCTGAGGGCTGAGCCGCGCTTCCTCCCCTCGAGTGCTGAAATGGGAAGGCGTTCAAATTCCCAGCCTCCCTTCGGGACTCCACTTCCTGCCGCTAATGTGCAAGAGCCTCAGACATCCTCACTGGCTGGAGGGCGGAGGCTGTTGCGACCATAGTTGGGGGCAGGCGACTCAGGATCACAGTGTGTGCTTGTCATGCTGCTTTTTTCCCCCTCAGCACAAAGCGGGGGGGGGGGGGGGGAGCGGGGGAGGGTGCGGGGGCGACGGACAAGAGTTCTGCCGCTATAGGGATACTGCTGTCTTGCCTTGCCAGCAACAGAAGGTTCATGGAACTCCAGGAGTGAAAAAAAGCTGTTCTTGAGGTTGGGAGGCAATTAGGGCGCTTTGGATTGCTTTAGGAGTGAGGTGACTTTTTCTGGATGAAAGTGAAAGTTACTGAGCCATCTAGGGATGTCACCAGAGGCTAAAGCTTTGTGCAAGCGGGTTTGCATTCATTATGTCCACGGAGCTTCCGTTTCCTTCTATATACTTAGAAGTGAGTTTGTTTTGATCAAGAATAAACCAGGGTGCCTGATCTTGTCTTTCCCGGAGAGAATGGCTGGTTCTTCCCGGCAGGCCTGTTTGTCTACTCCATATGGGGGCATAGCATTTTAGGTTTAGTTCCACACTGAGTCCCCAGCTCATTACAGACATGCACCTTTCAGAGAGGAAGGTCATTTCCCTGTGTTCCATAAGCCCTGTTTTCCCCAGGCCCAGAACGCAGTTAGTCAATACTTGGCCAGTGAATTTACCACCCAAGTCAAACTGGGCTGCAGTTAAAACCGGTTTCTAGAGTGGCTGCATTCTCTCTCATCTCACACTCTCCTGGGCGGGGCGGAGTTCTAAAATGATTTTGTCTGCATGGGTAACTGGAGGGGCGAGGGGCAAATATTGGTGCTTACCAAGGAGCCACCTCTTCACCCACAGGGCATTTGACTCTGAAGCCAGAGAGCGGAGACTTTTCTGTCTCCCTGGAACCAGTTTCAAGTGAGTGTAGAGACATTGCAAGGAAAGCAAATGATCCAAAGTCCTGTCCTGGCTCAGATGCTCTGTGTCCATCCCGCCTTAGTCACTTAAATACACAGAACTCAGTCACAGGCGGTGGGTGCTCTGCCTCCACGAATCTCTCAATGGAGACACTTCCAGTCTCTGATACCCACTGGTTGGGTTTAGACATCTTGCCTATTGGAAACACTAGAGCTGCTCACTCTATGACCTTGGCCTTACACAGAACCTGCCAAACTTGCTAGGCGGTGGTGGCACATGCCTTTCATCTCAGTACTTGGGAGGCA
Source organism: Chionomys nivalis (assembly GCF_950005125.1). Classification (NCBI taxonomy): domain Eukaryota; kingdom Metazoa; phylum Chordata; class Mammalia; order Rodentia; family Cricetidae; genus Chionomys; species Chionomys nivalis. The sequence goes on along the minus strand of NC_080098.1, from coordinate 20,320,767 downwards.
GAGGCAAGGGTTCTCAGTGAGTTCAGGGTCAACATGGTCTACAAAGCGAGTTCTAGGACAGTCAGGTCTGTTATACAGAGAAACCCTGTCTAAAAAAAACAAGAACTCTAACCTGCCGTACTATAGAATGTCATGCATGGCTTTAGAGTCTGAGCCTTTGTTTACATCCGGATTCCCCACCTTTCAACTCACTGGCCTTTAACTTGCAGCAATTATCTTAGCATAGGTTTCCCCATTTGTAAAATGTTAAGAATAGCCCCCGTAAGATGGATCTTAACAGCAGCAGATCCTGAACTCGGCAGTGGTATAAATAAGTAGTCAACAAACATGGAGCTCACTGTGTTTTCCTTGTGCTCTTTGTACTCCCAGATTCTACCAAATGAGAGGGAGTAACTGCAGAGCCACCAGAATGCTTTCCATAAATTTCTCGTCTTGACTTGGAGCTAAAGAATTAAATTAGATTATGCGTGTGCTGGAAATCTTATAATAAGTATAAAGGCCTCTCTCTCTCTCTCTCTCTCTCTCTCTCTTCCTTCCTCTCCTCCCTCCCCCTCCCTCTAAAGATGTGCTTCTCAGACCCTGCCTGTATCCACCCTAACCAAGCACAGTGGATCCTTGCACAGGACAGACTTCCTGGATGTGTGACTTAAGAGGCTCATGCACCTGCTGTTGCCATGGTGACATTCCCAATGTGTTTTCCTCTATTTGCCTGGATCCTACCAGCGATATAGTTGGTCCTTGTCTCAGCAGCGTGGAGTGGGGGTGGGAGTTGGGAGTCACATCTTCGTTGGATGTATAGACCACAGAAGGTAGACCCCTTCCCAGGAAGAAGCCACACCTGGTGTGAGCGCTCGGGAGTAAACCCCACTTGTGCCTTCTTTTGGCAGTGCCTTCAGGCCTGATAAAGAATCCCGGAGCACAATGCTTGGAGGGTCGGTTTCCTGGCAACTTCTTCTTCCCCAGCTCTTTGCAAAAATATAAAACCCACACCATGCCTCTCCTCTAAGTGGTCCCTGATGCTGAGCTGTGTGGAGATCTGTGTGGCTGCCAAAGGGCCCAAACAAAACCATCTGGGCTTACTGCCGCCCCTCATCTTAGCCAGGGTGGCTGCCCAGGGAAAGGGGAAGGGCTTCTGCCTTGCTGCTGCTCTAGAGGGTGAACCCTGGAGTCCTGATCCCCAGGGTGTGCCCCTGGGATGATGTATTATCTGTAGAAATTTTTGTAGCAGGGGCAGAACAGTGGATTCCCTGATAGCTGTTTTAGCACAACTTTATTTTGCAAATTAAATACTGGGAAGGAAAGGTTGGGAGTAGAAAAAAATGAGTGGATATTTTTTCTAGATCTGATAGCGGCTTGGGGCCATAAGAAGAATCCCAAAGGAATGGATGAGGACCTGCAGCTACACCGGCTGCTGCTCCTTCTCCTCACTTGAGAGAGGCTGGAGCTAGGGAGCCAAGCTGCTGGTGGTTGCAGTGGGAGGAGTTGGAAGGCTACAGGGGTGGGGAGGGCAGGGACAGCTGTTGCTGGCAGCAGGGCTGGATGTCATTTAATCTGAAGGCTCTTCATGGGGGTCTAGGGCATTTCTGTTCATGTGTTGCTGCACCCCACTTAGAGCCCCTGGCTGCTCAACACTCAGCTCTCAGGCTGGCAGAGCGAGAGAGCAATAAGGAAATAAGCAAAGGGAAGATGACTGGTTTCATGGTCCCCTGTAAATGGGAGGGATGAGCTATTACTATCCTTGGGGCCACTCCAGAAGAGCCTCCATGACCTGGTTCTCAGAGATCCAAACTATCCCTGCAAGGTCATCAGTGTGATTTGAGACTCCACACAGAGACTCACCAGACAGTTGGCAATTGTGGCGAACACTGGGCTAGCGCCCATGGACTCCAGCTACTTCCGATGGCCATTATATGCCAAAGGAGCTAATTATAAGCATAGCTATGCAGTTCTATCAATAATCAGGGGTTCTACTGATTAATACCCTCAAGGGACTGCAACTAGGCATCTCCACAGTTCCACAGTTTCTTTGCTCATTTTGCAGCCCCTCCCCCAAGGAAAAAAAGTGGAAGTTTTTTGGAGGGTGGAGGAGAAGAAACAAGTGGTGGCGCACGCCTTTAATCCCAGCACTCGGGAGGCAGAGGCAGGCGATCTCTGTGAGTTCGAGACCAGCCTGGTCTACAGAGCTAGTTCCAGGACAGGCTCCAAAGCCACAGAGAAACCCTGTCTCAAAAAAAAAAAAACCAAAAAAAAAAAAAAAAAAAAAAAAAGAAATGAGGGGAAACTGCCTAGGGCCACACAACAAGTTTCTGAAGGAACCAGAAATAGGAGTCAAGGGCACCTGGTTCATTACTCCAACCACTAACTATGCAGCTTTCCCCAGGAGTCCACCAATTAGTGCCAAGAGCTCTCGCTCACTAATGGTGGTTAACTTTACGAGTGGAGCACTTTCTCACAAATGAGCGACCGCGTGGCTGTGAGAAGGGCAGCATCAGACCAGGGGTTTCTCTCCCCTACACGATCGCTTTGCTTTTCGTTCACAATGCAAATGACAACATGTGTTCCTTTTTTCTTCTTGGAGACCTAGCTTCGTCCAGCCTTCTCCAAAGTAAATGCCTCAATAATCAGCAGCTTTAGTCAAAGACTCAGAGACAACAATGACTATGATTAAGAACAGCCCGATGACTGGGTTTGCATGGGATAGGAAATAGAAGCTTAAGAGGACTGGCATGGTGGCTCTTGCTTGTGAGCCCATCACTCAGAAGGCTGAGGCAGGAGGATCATGTGTGTGTGTGTGTGTATCCTCTGATAGTAAGAATCATAGTAATAGTAATGAGTTAAGAGACCACCCCCCCCCAAAAAAAACTTAGAGAAACCATCAGGAAGGTATGGTGTTTGTCACCATCCACTGAACCCCAATAGTCCCAATATGAGTTCTCAGTCTTTGACTCAGCCTTCCTATGGCCATAGGTTTGCTACTTTCCCATTCTCGACCCAAGCGTCCTCATGTATAAAACCGAGATGGGAATCATTTATCCACAGGGACCAAACAAAAGTGGCCAATAACTATTGTTCTTGAGCCCTGAATGTGACAGGGTGTTCTGTAAATCCTTAATGAGCAGGGGGGCCCTTGGCTCCTATTAGCCGGTCTACTAGATCCCTATATCCTGTGCGTGGCTGAGGCTGTGGCAGAGGAAGGGACCTCGGCTCCACTTCCTCTCCAGCCAGCATTTCTGAAGCACTGTGGGATAGCCAAATAGAGTAACAAGCAGGCTGTCAGGATGGTGTAAGAATAAAGACTTGAGAGGAAGCTAGGCTTTGTGGCTCTGATTCTTGACAAGGACTTTTGGGAGCCTTGTCTTCCTCTTGTCCCTGAGGCTGAGTCATAGAGCCCCTGAATGACCTCCTTATGAGTAACTTCCTGCTTCATCCAGAGGGACCATTATACAGAATCCCATCAGCCATCTGGTCCTCCTCCTCTTTACACAGACAAAGCTGCTCCGGTGGACAGAGACTAAGAGCTGCCAGAGGTCAAGTACGTGATTGATGTTGGGACTCCGGCCTTGTGACTTCTTGTCCTGTGCTCTTTCTATTCTGCCTCAAAGCCACAGTGAAGAGCCAGAACAGTGATGCTTCAGACTAGCTTTGGCAACCTGAATTGTGCTGTGCATGTCCCAGACACTGGCGAGGAGTTCTCGAGGAGAATGACACTCACAGAGAGGAAGACTCTTCAAGCCCAGAATAAAACAGACAAAAAAAAAAAAAAAATCCACTTCCTAATTTCACTTCTGCTCTTTCCCCTTTCCTGAAACACTACCACTCAGAACTCCCTGGGTTTATCTTCACATCAGCACATAAAGATGAGATGGCAAATGGAGGTACAACAGAAGATGCCCAGCGCTGTGCATTTGGGGGATTGGTCCAGGGCATCCTAGGGAGAGTCTAGGGGACAACAGAAGGAGGTACACAAATGGAGAAGAAACAGTTGGGGCCATGTGTCCACTTTAAACAGTTCTGTAGACATTCAATACATTTTACTTTATTTATAAAGAAAAGAGAAGCAAATGTATTGTGTTTTAGGTTGAGCTCTAATCCCCATCTAATGCAGTCTCTTTCATCCAATCACGTTAGTGGATGTCTATGATATATGGATGGCCATGCTAATAGGCAGGAGGAAGAGTGTGATGTCTCCCGTGTTTTTCTACAACTATCCTCCACCCCACAGAATGTGCGTCTACTTATCCCTCCACTCAGGAGTTGAAAACACTTGAAAAAAAAAAAAGAAGTCTGTCCTGCACACAAGCATACAGATTGTTTTTATCTTGTCATGATTCCCAAATCTACACAATGTCCTAACTACTCCCATAGCCTTTCCACTGTGCTAGGTACTGCGGATCTCACAGGCATGAGTTAAAGTACATGAGAAGTTGGGCATGACCCTAGTACTTAAGAAATTGAGGCATTAAGAAATGTATGGGGTTTACCAACCCAAGGTTCTGGAGCTAACTAATTTCCCGTGGACAATGAGGGCCGGCTCTCATTTCAACACTCAGACCAAACTCCATCACCAAGGGAAATCAAGGCAGGAACTCAAAGCGAGAATCTTGAGGCAGGAACTGAAGCAGATGCCATAGAAGAATGCTGCCTACTGCCCCTCTCCCTTGTGCTTGCTCAGTTTGCGCTCTTATACAACCAGGACCACTTGTTGCCAGGACTGGCACCACCCACATTGGGCTGGACCCTCACTGCATCAAACATCAAGAAAATGCCCACAGGTATAGAGGCATTTACTTGAATGAGGTTCCTTATTCTCAGAAGACTCTAGCTTCTTTCAAGTTGACAAAAAACCAACCAACAAAGGAATGATAATTCTGGCTTGGAGGTCAGGGGATCTCCCTCTGGCCTTCTAAATCTGAGTCTCCAAGATGAGATATGTATATACCCTGTCCCAACATAGGTCAGAGCTGGCATTCAGCTCCAAAGAAATCCAATGCCATTCCCTTGAACTTTAAAATCAAGTATCTTGTTCTAAATATTTCCTACTAATGGTTAAGATTGATTAAACAATACTCATTAAAGCATGGTTCCAAAGTCATACCATCTACCACATATTTAATAGCTACGTATCTTTCGTGATCTAATTTCTTTGTGTAGTTTATTCATTTTAGAAATAATGCTATAAAGACAACATTTTCCTATTGGGCTACTGAATTAATGTATCAGCACACACAGAGTGCTTTAGCTTGCTGCCTGCTACCCAGTCAGCATTCAGTAAGCGCTAGCTACTCTCATGTCCATTACTCTCCACTGATTTCATGCTACTATTCTTCTTAATGTAAAACATAAAAGTCTTGAGGGTTTGATCATATATTAGTCTCAGTTCAGGCTTGCACCATTTTCTTTGAGAGATGATGAATATGGTACCAAGGGCACTAAAAATATTTTCCTTACATGTTTTATGGTTATTTGTGCATGTGTGTGCATGTGTGTGCATGCGTATGCGCGGGCACGCTAGCGTGCACGTGTGCACACCACAATGCATGCATAGGGGTCAGAGGACAACTTGCAGGAGTTGGTTCTCCTCTTCTCCATGTGGGTTCCAGAGACTGAACTCAGGTTACGGGACTTGGTGACAAGTGTCTTTCCCCACTAAGACATCTTACCATTGCCCAAATGTTATCTCTTTAACTGACTTTTTCAGACTGTGAGCATGAGCCTAACCTTCATTCTATTTGGGCAGAGTTCAAGCTGTTCTCTGTGGGCTTGTTTGTGCCTGGTCATTTCTAGCCAAGCCCCTCACCTGCTGATGTCTAACCGCATCTCTGCATCATCTCTACCACGTATGTCACTCACCATTTACACCTAACATGCGATGTCAGGGATGCAGCCCAGGCTTTGAGCATGTGAGGCAAGCATTCTATTGAGCTACATCTCCAATCCCACTGCAGTTTGACCAGAGTCCATTTGACCAGAGTCCAGTTTGACCAGAGTCTGTTTCCCTGCTATGACTTCTAATGTCAGAACATTGATCCTAAAAAAAAAAATCAATGTCCTCCTATAACAGGACTTAGTATTAATCAGTTAATTCAGACACCATAGGTACCAAATTGGGCCCTTCAAATTGTAAACACCATGCCCTTAGGCAGCGAGGAGAGGGCACATGTCCTCCACAGTTTGTTGAGCATGCACAGGCTCTTTCCTCTTGGGAATGCTTGCATGCCCAGCAACTAACACAATGGCTAATTTTTCTCCACGGCCAAATCTAATGGGCTCAACATGTTTCTCTGGCTTGGTTGCCCCCTCTCACTGTCAGACATCAGGAACTCCAAACTAATATGGTTAATCCAGTAATAGATGCCCAGAGAACCAAGCACTGACCCTTTAATGGATGGCCTCTTCTTAACCCATCAAAAACCTTTTAGTTTCATTTGGCTTAAGAATCATTAGGAAAAGAGAGAAGGAGGTTAATGAGTCCTTAACAGAGCCCGGAGAGAGAAACAGGCCATTTGATTCCCCCTCCTCCCACTGGATTTGATTTCCTTTTATCCCTTTTCGCCGAGGACCTGTCTCTATGATTTTCTCCTCTCTGCTTCAGCTTTTTCTTGCAGAAAGGTTTATCATGGACCTTTGGCAAATATGAGCACTTTAAGGAGGCAATGGCAGTCCTTTCCTTTCTCTTCCAGACATAATCCCCCTCCCCAACAGAGTGAGCCTCTGTGAATCAAGGGGAGTGAGTGATGAGCGGGGGTGGGGGGGGTGGGGGGGTAGTGGTGGGGGTGGGGGTGGTAGTGGTGGTGGTGGGGTGTCATCGCCTGGGGATGCGAAACATCCGGGTCTAACTGGATTTTCCTGCAGTGAGCACTTTGCCCCACTGCTGCGTGGCTTAACCTCTCTGCACACCAGTTTTTTACAAAGACTTCCTCCACACCACCTGTAGCAGGTGAGAGAGCTGGCCCTGGGGTCACAGGAATAGGAGAGCTAGGCCCGACCTCACCAGCTGCAATCTCCAAGAAAACAGCTTATGCTTCCCTTCTGGGCAGCACAGTAGAGCTGACCCTGTTGTTGGGATTGCATATGAGTTAGCCCTGAGGGTGTGAGAGCAAGAGCGCTGACCCTGCCTCCCCCCTCCTTGTACGCCCCCTACAGCAGTTGGGAGAGAGGGTCCTGCCCCTCGCCTGGGCGAAACAGTAGAACTGACCCTGATAATATGAGTGTGTAGGGGGAACCCAGATCTGAGGGCCCCAGAGCCGTAGAACTGGCTCTGCTCCTTGCTGTAGGCTGCGTTGGATGAGCTGGCCAGGGTAGTTCTGGAGAGCTCATCTGGGTAATGACCACAAGAGAAAGCTAGAGAGCTGGTCAACCCAGCTACCACCCAGGTCCAGAACCAGGGCTTTGAGTCGGCCCAGCCCAACATCCACAGCATCTACGAACTGCTGGAGAAGGTGAAGGGGATGAAACAGCAGGATCTCCAGGACACAGGAAAACAACAGGATATCCAAGGGGAGTCCAGGGAGAGCCCATTACCCTTGAAGCAGACCAATGACTCATAGCACTGCACACTTACAAGTACAGATGTATCTACTAAAGGGTAAACTATGTGACTCACCGGACCACACTACAGCTTCCACAAGATTCTTGTTTCTTTGTTTCAGTTCTTTGTTTTGTTTTTTTCTATTTTTTATTAAATTTGGTTTTGTTTTGGGGGAAGTTGCAAAGGTAGAGGCAGATGCGAGGGGACACAGAAATAAGTAGGATTGGAATGTGTGATGTGAAACCTACAAAAAAAATCAAAAATATTTTAAAAAAAGACTTCTTTTGGTAGGTATGATGGTTAATCACTACTGTGAGTCACCTAGGAGACACACCTCCCTGCATGCCAGCTAGGATGTTTCTAGGGGAGTTTAACTGAGCTGACCCACCCTGACTGTGGGCACCATCATTCCCTGGGCTGGGGTCACATCAATAACATGGGAAAGAAGAGAAGTTAATCACAATGTGATTATTTCCACATGCTTCTGCTGACAGGCTCAAACCGTGAGCCAAAACCAACCCTTCCTTCTTCAAGCTGCCCCTGTCACACAATGAGTAAAGTAACTAATGCTCGGATAAGAAAAGAGTGGGAATGGGTATGTATAAGGAGGATACAGTATATAGTAGGAGAGTAAGTATGTAGCACATGTACAGAGAAACTTGTAATGGGCCCTTCTGCTGATGAGGAACTGGTCCTTCATAAAACTGGTTTAGTTGACTCTCCTTCCTTCCTTCCTTCCTTCCTTCCTTCCTTCCTTCCTTCCTTCCTTCCTTCCTTCCTTCCTTCCTTCCTTCCTTCCTTTTGTGTCTGTCTGTCTTTGGAGACAGGGTTTCTCCTCCTAACCCTGGTTGCTCTGGAATTTACTCTCTAGACCAGGCTGGCCTTGAACTCAGAGACCCACCTGTCTCTGCTTCCTTCTCAAGTGCTGGGATTAAAGGCCTGCACTACTCTAGTGAGCACGATTTTATTTTATTGTTTTGAGACTGGATCTCGTGTAGTCCAGGATGGGTTTGACCTGCTGATCCTCTTGCCTCTTCCTTCCAAGCACTGGGATTACAGGTGCACTACCATGCCCAGCTTTACGCAGCGCTAGGTGAGTTCTCTACCAACTGTGACTGTACCAACTGAGAGCTACATCCACAGCTCTTGCAGACCTGGTTGAGGTGGGCTGGGCCTGGGAGGGAGACGCCTTGCGCTTTGCGTGCTGCTGAGAATTCAGGAGAGAGCCCTAGACCTCTCTACTTGGCCAGGGAGCCTGGTTGGAGGCTGGTTTGCAGGTGGCAGGACAGAAGAGCTCCAGCTTTCTTTCAAGCTAGCCATGGCTGAAGCCTTTGTGCCATGCAAGCTGTTGCCATAGCTTGGCCTGGTTTTTGTTTGTTTGTTTGTTTTGTTTTGCTAGGAGATCTGACTGCCCAGCTTTTCCGAAGCATGCAATGGGCCGGGCTGAGCCACCCTCTCTACAGTAGAGGTCCTGGCTGCTCCTCCCTTATGAATCTCCCTGCTGGAGCGATGCCTTCTCCAGATAGAAGGGGAATGAGTTCTAGAGGTGAAGACTTCAACTCCCATAACCCCGTCTTTCCAGAAAGGCTGGTCCTACTTTTCAAGCTCTGGTTTCTACTTTTCGCCTGGAGGAATTCTAAAGTGTTCAGGTCAGTTTGAAGATTCCTGAGCTTACAGGAGGAGGAGGGAGACAGGAAAACAACTGAGATTGCACAGCATCCTACTTCCTGCCCAAGCCACATCCTCTCCTCAGCTCTGTTCCCAGTGCCACAGGCTTCCCAGTGTCAACCTGGGTAGCTCTCCCAGGCGTCTCTGCCCATCCCTCTACCAAAGCCATCCCTCTACCAAAGCCTGTGCTGTAGCCATCTTTTTACTCAGATGACCTCACCACATTCAAGCTTCTGGAATGTCCTGCATTCTTTTCTTTCTATCCTGGAGCACAAGGCCTGAGGCATTACTTACCTGTTGCTCAGTAGCTGTGGACCGAGTGAGCGAAGGAAGGAAGAATGTGAAGAAATGAGACACACCTGGTCCTACAGGGGCATGCATTTGAGCTCGAATTCGGCTACCTCCACAGAGTAAAGAGCCTGCACTGGTTATGGTGGCTGCTTCTTTAAAGGTAGGAAGATAAACAGTGAGGAAAGTGACGAGAAAGAATGAGGACCAAGCTTGATCTGTAGAACCTCTATTTGGTGGCATGAATGTAGCATTCTAGAGTTGGGAAGGCTCTGGGACTTGCTAGCCAGCCAGTCTAGCTGAATGTGCTAGCCTCGGGCCATTGTTTTCCAAAAACAAGGAGGAAGAGACCTGAGGAACACCCTTCGAGGTTGACTTCTGGATTCCAGCCTCCACAAGCACATGTACCATATGCACACAAATGCACTCACATGACCATCCCTCTCCCAACCCGAGTGCATTGCTAAACTATTCGTGACCATAAGGAAGTAGCCGTGAGAGCAAGATGAAGGAAGGAGAATGGTGGAACCCAATCAAGAACTCAGATTCCTGAGCAGCTCTATTTAAACTCAGCATGATTCCAAAAAGAACTAGGGGCATCTATCAACCCAGGAAGCCTGCAGTTCTAATCCCCTCCTGGACTGAACAGCTCATCCTCTGTGGAAACTGCCTCTGTCTACTCAAGGTTCTTTGTCAGTACAGCCTAGCAGGATGGACCCTGCAGTAGAGTTCACTGGCCCATCAGCAGGTGCCATTGCTCTTTCCCTGTCTGGTGGGCAGAATTGTGCCTATCAGGATCTGTCTGTGCTGGAGTTGGGTGTTAAACGGGTTTAGCAGTTTTTAGAAAGATCAGAGCACCCAGGATTTCCCCTGTGAACCACGCTGATTAGGGAAAATCTTCCTGGTAGTGCACAGGTTAGCAAAAGGAACCTGCTGCATTCCCCCATTATGACAAGGTCACCAGGACTCAACACTGGGGTTCCTCAGTCTAACACATCCACTTCTGTGAAAAAGAAAGAGTTCGAGGAACCGAAGGGTCTGACGGTCAGAATGAGCCCAGCAGTGCAATCTTGAGAGCCAACTGCTACCACCTCTAAATTTCTTTTTGGTCCAACAGACAACAATTAAATCAAAGGCAAATCCAGATAGAAGCAATTTTTAAATTTATTTCCTTCTTTCTTCTACCTACAAATAGAAGTGGTGAAAAGCCACAGGCTCACTCCTGTCCCTTGTAAATGTCCTACTGCTTACGTGGAATGAGTACTTGAACTGTTCCTTGAGAGTTACCCTATTTATACTTAACTCCATCACGCTATTGTACACATGCATGCTAGGATGTCTTCAAAATTAGCAGTGGATTGCAACACACTATTAGATACTTTACTTCAAGTACTTTTTTTTTTTTTTTTTTTTTTTTTCTGGTTTTTCGAGACAGGGTGCCCGTCCTGGAACTAGCTCTTGTAGACCAGGCTGCCCTCGAACTCCCAGAGATCCACTGCCTCTGCCTCCCCAGTGCTGGGATTAAAGGCGTGTGCCACCACCACCCAGCAAGTACTTCTTTTTGTTGTTGTTGCCTAGATAGGGTCTTGTTATTCAGCACTGGCTGGCCTGGTACCATGTCACTCAAGTTGACTTTTAAAGCCACAGCAATCCTCCTGCATCAGCCTCCTAAGTTCTGGTATTATAGATGTGCTATCAAGCATGGTGCTCAATATCTTTTTTTTTTTTAATATTTATTTATTATGCATACAATATGCTGTCTGTTTGTATGCCTGTAGGCCAGTAGAGGGCACCAGACCTCATTACAGATGGTTGTGAGCCACCATGTGGATGCTGGGAATTGAAGTCAGGACCTTTGGAAGAGCAGGCAATGCTCTTAACCACTGAGCCATCTCTCCAGCCCGGTGCTCAATATCTTTTATTTGTTGAGTATCTGTTGTCCATCGGGTACTTAAATCAAAGGCAAATCCAGATAGAAGCGATTTTGAAATTTATTTCCTTGTATTAAGTGACCTGTGCATTTTTACGAGGCAAGAGGTAAATAAGAAATCAACACATAAACCACGGGGCACAGTCAGTCAAAGGAGAACAGGTCCCAAGGACAAATGTAACCCAAGCAGGCTGGGCAGGAGAAGGGTTGACATTGTTACAAAAGTGACCAGCTCTGAGCTCTATGAGGGACTGAGCAGATACTAACATCTGTAACATAAAAAGGAATAGACTCCTGGGTGGAGAGATGGTTCATTTGGTAATGTAGAGTGTTTCCTGGGAAAGCAGAGAACCAGCGCCAATATTAAAAGCTGGAAGAAAGAGAAGGAGGAAGGGAGGGAGAAAGAAAGAGGGACAGAGAGGAAAGAGAGAGAGAAAGTTGGAAATGTAGCTCATAGGCTCAGTCAGAGTAGAGTACTTGTCTAGCATGGAGGAAGCCCTGGGTCTAATGCTCTGTAATTGGGGGTGGGGGGGGAACCTCAATAAGGCTAATTGCATAAAAGGATCTAGCAGCTCAGGATAAACTAGAAGCCCCCTTACTCTCAGCAGCACCCCTTTTCCAATACAATCTTCCCTTTCTGTGGTGGGGACCCTTTCTCTCAATTGCTGGGGGAATTTATGGAAGACTCACCTTCCCAAGCCCTTGAACACATGAAAAACCAGGGCAGTAGCACCCCTGGGTGCTTGCAGTTTTCTGCAGCTCAAGACTGTTACTCTGCCAGCAAGAAATCTGGCCAGCGACCAGTTTTTGTTTTGTTTTTTGTTTTTAAATGGGTTTCCAAATGTCAAACATAAAGTCAGTTATGTGATTAGAAACACACAGGCGCACAGGAAACTCACTCAGCTGTGACCCAGAGAGCCTTCTAAGGTAGGGCTGGTGTTCGTTTTCCAGTCCAACAAGAGGGAGGACCATGGAGCCTGGAGCCCTGATCCCTCATGGTGCTTTGCCCTCTCATTAAAAGGCCAGATCATAAAAAGTCATCGCAACCAGGCTGGGTACATGCCAGCGGGCATAGGCACACATGGGCTAGTAAGATGCCAGTATAAACCTTCCTGAATGATCAAGAGGACTGGTAGAGAGGTTTAGGTAGCAGAAACACCTGCCAGCAATGCTGGAGAAAATTCTCAGGCTGTTAACTGGTCCGTTTCACTTGACAGAACCCTTAGAAATCTACAGTCATTAAGTCCACATAGGCTTGGGCTGGAGAGATGGCTCAGCGGTTAAGAGCATTGCCTGCTCTTCCAGAGGTCCTGAGTTCAATTCCCAGCAACCACATGGTGGCTCACAACCATCTGTAATGAGATCTGGTGCCCTCTTCTGGCCTGCAGGCATACAACACAAACAGAACATTGTATACATAATAAATAAATAAATATTTTTTTTAAAAAAAGTCCACATAGGCTTGTAATAGATTTTAGTTGCCTTGGCCACTGGACCCTAGAGCTAAGGATAAGTAAAATGAAAATCCCTAGTGAGACTTCAGGGTGAGCAGTCCTACATAGGAGACGTGTGATTTGATCATCAGGCAGGAGAGGCCACAAGCAGGGCAGGAAGTTCACCAGTGGGCTCAATAGAGTGGCATGGGCCTTGGTTCTGACATGGTATAATTATTACCTACCCAGAGCCCCTTCTCACTCTGAAATGTGTTATGGAGTTGGGTATGCTCGCCCAAAGACAAATACAGGCAGCCAACTTGGAGCCAAACTACTGGAAGCAGTTAGATGGCAGCTAGAGGCCACGGGAGAGGAAACAGGGCACTGCGGTGAAACGGTCTAGAGTTCTAAGTCTGGAATACAGAAAGAGTTCTGGAGATGGCTCGCACTGAGCCGTGCAGTGAAAGCTCTAACACAGTCACTTGTGTTATACAAATTTTGTTAGAATTTTTAAAACCGTAGGGGCTAGAATGATGGCCCAGTTGATAAAGTGCTCGCCTTGAAAGCACAAGGACCTGAGTTCAATTCCCCCAAACTAATAAACACAGAATTTTTTTATTGTCTCATAGGACTGAACATGATAATTTCTTTAAAAAAATACCAATTTTACTTGTATTTGTGTGTGTGTGCAAATGTGTGTGGGTACTTGGGGAAGTCAGAAAAGGGTGTCAGATTCCCCGGTACTAAAGTTACAGGTGGTTGTGAGGCACCTGACATAGGTTCTGGGAACTGAACTTTGGTCCTCGGCAAGAGCAGCAAGCACTCTTAACCACAGGGCCATCTCTCCAGTCCCACTGTCTTAATAGAAGCTTGCTTTGCTGTTTAAAGGGGCCAAGAGACTTTGACTGTGTGGGGATGGTCAGAAGAGCCTGAGATGGCCTGTGGCTTTGTCAAGGGGCAAGGAAAGACACACAAAGCAAAGGTGTGAGATAAAAGAGCTGTGCCCTTGTGGGTGTGATGTCCTTGTTGCTCCATGAAAAGTCACTGGTTTTGAAGCCAGAAAGACAAAGTCAGTTCAGAAGCTACTACTGGTTTGTGGTTCTTTTGGCATGAGTGGGGCTACTGAATGCTCCCCTGCAACGATCTGGGATCCGACTACAACATTTGGCTTTGATTTGCTCCTTCAAATTGCATCCAGGGTCAATGGAGCTCCGAGAGTAGTGGGGATCTGTCTGCAGAGTTCCTCAGAAGCCCGTCAGTCTCAAGGGCGTTGCTATGCTGTCTGGCTGGGTGTTTATTTGAATGTTATAAATACCCGATGTCCCATTTGACTGCTACTGTCCACACCACCAATGTGGCTATTTATGTGGCCTTTCTCAGGGTTGGTGCATGCACTGTATAGGGTCAGGGAGGAAAAGATGTCCAGGAGACTAGACATTGGACTTGGAAGATAATGAAGCCCAGGAGAGAAACTGCCCTGGCTGTCTGATCAGATCTGGCTTGGGCACTGGTTCACGTGGAGAAGAGTTAAAGATAGACATGGGATCGTTCTGTCTAGAAGCTGGCGTTCTCAGTTTGGGGAGATAGCTCAGTTGCCAAAGTGCTTGCCTTGCAAACATGAGGGCCTGAGTCTGGTCCCCAAAACCCATGTGGGGAAAAACATCAAGGTGTGGCAGTGTAGTGCACACTTATGTCGGCACTGTGGAGTCAAAGCAGTCAGGCTTTAGCTTGTGTGGGGAATTCTGGGCCAGTAGGGGACTCTGTCTCAAAAGAATAAGAACCTAAGGAGTGACACCAAGGCATGTCCTCTGACATGTGTGCACACAGAGCACACACACAGATACATGCACGTACACACGCACTCACACACACACATCTAGATGTGGAGGCATAAGCATGTAATCACAGCTAATTGGGAGGGTGAGACTGGATGATTCAGAATTTGAGGCTAACCTGATCTACATAGTGAGTTGAAGTCCAGCCTGGGATATCTAGTGAGATGTTATCTACAAACAAACAAACAAACACAAAACAGAACCATCCACCTATGTGACACAATGTTAATTTTTCCCCCTATTCAAAGACAAATGAGCTTTTCATCAAAGGTGGCTGTCTGATAGGAATATGAGATTCCCAGAAAAGACTGGAATATGAACTGGTGCCCTTGGAAGTCTGGCATGCTCAGAATGGTCTCCCCAGGAACTTGTGGGAACAGAGGGACCCTGGGTTCCCAGACTCAATAACCAAGGAAGAAAGCTCCTCCTAACAAAGGGACATTGTTTGCACTTCGGTCTGCCTCTCTCGCCCAGTATAAAAGAGACGGTAATGATATTTGCTACATCAGGGCAGATGCTCTCTCATCCTGACAGAGCGAAACTCCTGGAGGAGTGAACTTACTCAAAGGGGAGAAAACTAAGTTACAGCCATTCTGTCTGTGCCTCTCGGTCTCCTCGCAGACAGAAAGAGATGCAGAGGGGCTAGAAGTGTTATAGTCCTGCAGCCCCATACCAGAAGTGAACAAGCAGCATCCAAATTCCCACCGTTTACTTTGGAGCTCTGAGTGGATATGAAAGTCACTGGTTTACAAAGTACTTGTGTGTGTGTGTGTGTATGGGGGCCATGCCAGCCAAGCACACAACTGCTGAGCTATATTTCAGTCCTTGATTGAGGCATGGTCTTGCTATACAGCTAAGGCTGGCCTGGAACTCCAGGTTTCAGCTTCCCAAATGCTGGGGTTACAGGCATAATCCATCATGCTTGGATTGGGGAGTCATCCTGGTAACTTCTTATGTTTCTTCCCAATATCCCCCCTTAAGGATCTGTTCCCCAGCTTTAAGGCTAGGTCTCTTTGCTGACCCACTGCAAGGCCCTGTCACCCTCAGGCCCTGAACCTCTGCAGGTCCACTCATCCCACACTGCTCTGAAGGACTGCTAAGAGGTGGCTCTTTGATCCTGTACAGCGAAGGAACAAAGACTGCAAAATGCTAAGAATGCTAAGCACATTAAGTAGCCTTTCCTCTGGCATGTACAGAGGGCGTGGTTTCCAAGCAGAACAGACAAGCTGGAAGAAGCAAGGCACCCAGCCAGAGGCAGGCAAGTCAGAGGGCTCTCCAGCAAATGAGTCAAAGGTGCCCAAACAGAAGCTGGACCAAGTCAGCAAGGCATAGCGTTCTTATCGCACTGAGTAATTGAGCGGGGCCATGCCGCTGGGAGTTAGCTCATAGTTAATGGAATAGTTCCTGTAAATATTATTTTCCCTTCCTGTCTCCTCATCTCATAGAATTAAAAAAAAAGTCTTTACTCATCTGGGGGATGTGACAGGAATGCATCAAATTCTGGAGCCACTGCCCCTGTCTCTGAAATCCTCTCAGGAATCAGGAAGCCACACTCGCTGCTCACAGGCCGGCCAATTACTGTGGTTCTTTTTCCTAATGCCTCAGAAGGGACCCTGAAGTGCTCCTAATTGTGTATCTAAGCACACATAAAAGCCCCCCTAAGTGCACATCAAATAAATAAGTAAATGCTGCCTGCTGCATATGTAACCAGGCCCGACAGGACAGTGCTTCCCAAAGGATAGCTTTCCTTCAATACAGACTAGTTTGGGAGGAGAATGAGTGCCGATTTATGGATATTGAATACTACACTACACTACTTCTGTAGGGAGGTCCTTGTGAGTCACAGGTTTCAAGCTGGTCTAACTTTCTCAAAGGCCCACTGAGTCAGCATTTCCTGTTTTCTTTATCGTGCCTTCTGATGACCAGAAGTGAGACTGGTCACTCTGCCCACAGGTCTGAATGAAGGTTGAAGACCAGAAGAATTTCACACAGAATCCTGGGATGGGTCATGAAGTTGAGCCATTAGTGTGGCCACCCACACTCCCATGACTGGGGTGATGAGAAAGGGCTGATGGTCACAGAGATTAAAGCAGCTGTTATTTCCTCAGGCTTTGATCTAAGGAATGTGAGGACCTCCCTGTAGAGGGAGCCCTCCTTATGCGCCGCGAGACCCTGGTTCTGTCAGGCTGAATCAATGGTTAGGACAGCCAATGTCACTGCTGCGGGGCAGTTTTTGGGTTTTGTCCTAAGTCTCAGTGGCAGATCACAAATGCAAACTAAGAGGTAACCTGAGGTTGACTCCAAGGACCCAAACACCCATCATTAATCCCAGAGTCCAAGAAGACTCTAATTTAGGAAACGAGCATCTAGGCAGTGAGTTATTTCTACACACATGTGTGCACACATGTTAAAGGCTGACAACTGGTATGAAGCAGGAGACAATAACCTATGGAGAGGCAGAAGTTTTCTTCCTTGGCCACCATGATCTTCTCATTCATTATTCATTGCTAAACCAAGACAAAAGTATGTGAATGTGTGTGTGTGTGTGTGTGTGTGTGAGAGAGAGAGAGAGAGAGAGAGAGAGAGAGAGAGAGAGAGAGAGAGAGGGAGAGAGAGAGAGATTCCCTCCTCTGATTCTATATTAAGATACATAAAGATTAACAGAATTACTGCCCATTGGCAAGAAAAGAAGAGTGTAACAATAGCCAAAGGGATGATTCTAAGCGGTGTGTGGTCTGTGAGAATTCACAGGAGCTGAGAATCTGGGAGGTAGGCTGGGGGTAAGAGGGAAAACTTCACTGGATGAAGGATGCAAGCATTTATTTCCTGAGAGTGGATGGAGGGTTCTATAACGGCTCATACAACATGTTATGATAAACTCTCAGAAGCTATCGTGAATACAAATAAGGAGCATTGCAGTGGGAATATACACCCATGACAGATCTCATTCATTTACAAACCCTGGTTGTTGCTACTTTGGGGCATTTGGAGGAATAGCCTTCTGTCCTGGCATCTGTGCTGGTTAAACTAGGCTTATTTGGGAAGATGGGAGTTCCAAGGAGAAAAGGCCTCCATCAGACTGCCTATAGGCAAGATTGTAGGGCATCTTGTTGATAAATGAGCATATAGGAGGCCCCAGCACATGGCGGGCCGTGCCGTCTTGGGTGGGTGGTCCTGGGCTGTGTAAGAAAGCAGGGTGAGCAAGCTGTGGAGAGCAAGTCAGCAATGTTCACCCATGGCCTCCTCTTCCGTTCCTGCCTCCAGGCTCCAGCCCCTGGGTCTTTTCACTTAGAAAGTCTGAATTCTTTTGAACACACTCAAAAGATAGAAACAAAGTTTTAAAAAAGTCCCCACATGTCTTATTCTCTCTGACAAAACAAGCTCTGAGGGGAGGAAAAAAGCAAGAAAAGAAACCTAAGTTTTTGGTTTGCTTTAAATTTACTATTTATCCTTTTTTTTTTTTTTTTTTTTCCTAGACAAGGTTTCTTTGTGTAACAGCCTTGACTGTCCTGGAACTTTCCCTGTAGACCAGACTGGCCTCATACTCACAAAGATACACCTGCCTCTCCTTTGGTCTGTTTTCCATGTCTTTTTGAGACAGGATCTTACTATATGGCCCCGGATGACCTGTAATTGTCTATAGCACAGCAACCTGGAGTTACAGGCTTCTTCCTAGCACGGGACTTTTCAGAAATGAAGTTTGAAATGAAGTTCATAGCTTGTATGGAGAGCTGCACTTGCTGGAGAGACCCAGGTAGTGCACTATGTGGTGTTATTAGCAGGAAGCGTTATTCTTCCTCCTACTCAAGCTCAGAGGCACCTCACTTTACACTCCACCTTTCCAGAGCCATTCAGAGCGGGACTCGGTGATAGACGGAAGATCCCAAAACTAGAGTAGCAAGTGGCATCTCATCCAGAGAGCTAGGACCAAGCTACTGTCTTTTCTGGTTTGAGATAGTCACCAGCTCTGGACACTTAGGGACCTGGGGAGACATTTTTGACAAGCCCGATGGGAACACTTGGTGGCATAACAGAGGACAAGCCTTAGTCCTTCAGAGGAAGGGGGAACGCTCAGCCTTGCCACAGCCTCAGCCTGAAGGTTGGTTCTTAGGACTATGGTGCCATGTGCCAGAGCTGCTGTAAGTGGGTCAGAGTGTCAGGGAAGGCCTCTGCTTGCTGCTGGTGGGAAGAGCTGCCTGGGCACGAGAGGCAGCTGTTGCCACAGATGCCTCCAGGGACTTAGATCTGGGCATGGATCATCTCCTGAGCATCCGTAGAGGCTTAAGTTGCTGGAGATGTACCCGGTCTCAGTGCCAGGAGGGCATGCTACCACCTGGAGGACATCCCTCGCGTGCAACTCGCTCATCCTCTGTGCTTGGGAACCCTCCGGCTCTCAGTACCCAGGACCATGCAGCCATGCCCGCTCTACCTGGCCAACTTTTCCCAAGTCTGAGTGCATGAGGGACAATGCCAATCTCCAGACCCATGTGGATAGCCTTGTGATACTTCCTACATGCATAGCAGCGAGTCAGAGAGACATGATGGACCCTAGAAAAAAGCTGTGGGTTCCAACCTCTTCCTGGGAGTTTCTGACACACAGAGGAGGTTAAGATCTTGGTCTGGAGGTACCAAGGAGGGACTTGGGGTGCCTCATATGCAAACCTGCGGGGATAACTCGCAGTCAGGAGTGTGTGCCTCCTTCACACATGTTCCTGTACTTAAGCTGCCCAGAGCCTCTCCTGGCTCCAACACGCGACAAAACAGGGGTTTGTGATGCTAATGATATGAGATAAAGGACTCCTCCCCAAGTCTTCCAGCAGCCGGGACTTCATAACTGTAGCTTCCTTTCACTCTTCAGTTTTGCCCTAAAACCCCATTAGCATCTTGATTGACACATAGACCCCTCAAAGCTAATGAAGCAGAAGCATCACTTGGCCTGATGGGGGTTTAGAAGGATTGTTCCTAACTTTATATTCAGCTGGTGCATTCATTTCCCAAGGACCCTCAAACTCTACACGAGCCCATACAGGCAGCATCTGGCTGTCTCCCAGGGATTTCTATGACCAAGAACTGAAAAATTTCACTCATGAATGCTGGTGACTTTACTGGGGATCCAACTGCTGTCCGTCCTTCTCTGTTGATACTATTTCCTTTTCTTTTTTTAAATGGTCTTTCTGTGAGCACTAGAAGCCAAACTCAGGTCTAACTAAGAGTGATTAATTTATGTTATGTGGCTCTCTTGTGTTTTACATATATCAAGTGCTATATTATTGTTTTCAGATATAACAGCTTGGGCAGCAGTCTGTGAGGGCATAATGGACTAACAGTACATTCTCACCCCAAAAGTATTTTTCCATTTGTTCTTGTTCAAAAAACATTTTGCAAGCGAAAACAAATATACTTTCATTAGAGAAATTTCATTAAGAGAAATCAAGAAAAAAACACC